>NC_069504.1:642074281-642804281 GCF_027579735.1 Bombina bombina
TCGTAATTGTTGCAAGATTAATCCAAACTAGTTATCAAAGCGTCAAGAGCGGCAAATGTTGTCATTTTTGACGTAACATACGATCCGCCAGTCTCAATCCGACGCAGATCAATGCTTACGTTATTACAGATGTTCCGAATACACCTTCAGCTTTTTTTTTTTCCCATTTTTCAAACTTTTACCAGGTACGTTCGCGGCTTTTCGGACGCATCGTACCTGGTTTTCAATCCGCCATCCTTGAGGCCGCGGATGCCATAGAAATCAATGGGAGTATAAAAGCACTGAAAGCTTATTTTTGATGCTGCAAGAGAATGAAGCATACCCCATTGATTTCTATGGTAGAAAAAAAAATTGTTTACACCTAACACCCTAACATAAACCCTGAGTCTAAACACCCCTAATCTGCCGCCCCGACATCGCCGCCACCTACATAATGTTATTAACCCCTATTCTGCCATTTCCAGACCCCGCCGCAACCTAAATAAATGTATTAACCCCTAAACCTCTGGTCTCCCACATCACCACCACTAACTAAACCTATTAACCCCTAAACCGTCAGCCCCCCATGTCGCAACAAACTAAATTAAGCTATTAACCCCTAAACTTAACAACCCCTTAACTTTAAATTAAAATTACAACATCCCTATCTTCAAATAAATTAAAACTTACCTGTAGAATTAAAAGAAACTAATTTTAAACTATTAATTAACCTACCCTATTATACTAAAATTACATTAAACTACCAATTAAATTAAATAAATTACATATTAAAAAAACCTAACCCTACTAACATTATTTGAATCTACAATTAAAAATTATTACAAAGTCCGAAAGTACAAAAAAAACAAAACACTAAGGCCTAGATTACGAGTTGTGCGTTAGCCTTAAAAAGCAGCGTTAAGAGGGCCTAACGCTGCTTTTTAACACCCGCTGGTATTACGAGTCTTGCAGGTACAGGTGTACCGCTCACTTTTTGGCCAGACTCGGAAATACCGCAAATCCACTTACGTCAATTGCGTATCCTATATTTTCAATGGGCTTGCATAGCGCCGGTATTACGAGTCTGACCAAAAGTGAGCGGTAAATCCTCTCCTGTCAAGACTGGTACCGCATTTAAAAGTCAGTAGTTAAGAGTTTTACACTACAACGCTGTAGCATAAAGCTCTTAACTAAAGTGCTAAAAAGTACACTAACACCCATAAACTACCTATTAACCCCCAAACCAAGCCCCCCCCCCCCACATTGCAAACACTAAAATAAATATTTTAACCCCTAATCTACAGAACCGGACATCGCCACCACTATAATAAATATATTAACCCCTAAACCGCCTCACTCCCGCATCGCAAACACTATTTAAATATTATTAACCCCTAATCTGCCGGCCCTAACATCGCTGCCACCTACCTACATTTATTAACCCCTAATCTGCCACCCCCAACGTCGCCGCCACTATAATAAAGTTATTAACCCCTAAACCTAAGTCAAACCCTAACCCTAACACCCCCTAACAAATATAATTTAAATAAATCTAAATAAAATTACTACAATTAACTAAAGTATTCCTATTTAAAACTAAATACTTACCTATAAAATAAACCCTAAGATAGCAACAATATAACTAATAGTTACATTGTAGCTAGCTTAGGGTTTATTTTTATTTTACAGGCAACTTTGTATTTATTTATTTTTTTATTTTTTTTTAAATAATTTTTTATTGAGGTTTTTTTTTATAATGACAACATAAAAATATGACATATAAATATTACAGAACATAGCAATGATTGTCTCAACAACAATATGACAGAAAAAGGAAAAATATAATAAATGTTAAAACTCCTTTTATGTTTTGTATATCATAATGAGAGTAGCTATTATTCCAGGCCATTGTGCTAAAACACGCTCTGAAGGAGCACTGTAGCTACTAAGCAGACCCAATTTATTATGAACTTCTTGAGAACTTAAATAACTAGTTCGTCATAGAATTGAATGCTTCTTATTATTAAAGGGTCTTGATACCAAGAGCAAAGTATAGAGCAAGGGGGAAGTTGGGGAAATATCAGCGGGTAAGCACCACTATATAAATAATTTTTCTATGTAACAATATTATTAAGTACTTAAGTTATATAATGAAAATAATAAGAACAACAATGTAAATAGCAATGGTCAACTCCAATGGGGGGGCGGAAGACCATAGAAATGTTAATTGACTAGGTCAATTAGTTATCATAACATAATGCGTGGCGTGCAGCACTAAACTACAGGGAGTGCAGAATTATTAGGCAAGTTGTATTTTTGAGGATTAATTTTATTATTGAACAACAACCATGTTCTCAATGAACCCAAAAAACTCATAAATATCAAAGCTGAATAGTTTTGGAAGTAGTTTTTAGTTTGTTTTTAGTTATAGCTATTTTAGGGGGATATCTGTGTGTGCAGGTGACTATTACTGTGCATAATTATTAGGCAACTTAACAAAAAACAAATATATACCCATTTCAATTATTTATTTTTACCAGTGAAACCAATATAACATCTCAACATTCACAAATATACATTTCTGACATTCAAAAACAAAACAAAAACAAATCAGTGACCAATATAGCCACCTTTCTTTGCAAGGACACTCAAAAGCCTGCCATCCATGGATTCTGTCAGTGTTTTGATCTGTTCACCATCAACATTGCGTGCAGCAGCAACCACAGCCTCCCAGACACTGTTCAGAGAGGTGTACTGTTTTCCCTCCTTGTAAATCTCACATTTGATGATGGACCACAGGTTCTCAATGGGGTTCAGATCAGGTGAACAAGGAGGCCATGTCATTAGATTTTCTTCTTTTATACCCTTTCTTGCCAGCCACGCTGTGGCGTACTTGGACGCGTGTGATGGAGCATTGTCCTGCATGAAAATCATGTTTTTCTTGAAGGATGCAGACTTCTTCCTGTACCACTGCTTGAAGAAGGTGTCTTCCAGAAACTGGCAGTAGGACTGGGAGTTGAGCTTGACTCCATCCTGAACCGGAAAAGGCCCCACAAGCTCATCTTTGATGATACCAGCCCAAACCAGTACTCCACCTCCACCTTGCTGGCATCTGAGTCGGACTGGAGCTCTCTGCCCTTTACCAATCCAGCCACGGGCCCATCCATCTGGCCCATCAAGACTCACTCTCATTTCATCAGTCCATAAAACCTTAGAAAAATCAGTCTTGAGATATTTCTTGGCCCAGTCTTGACGTTTCAGCTTGTGTGTCTTGTTCAGTGGTGGTCGTCTTTCAGCCTTTCTTACCTTGGCCATGTCTCTGAGTATTGCACACCTTGTGCTTTTGGGCACTCCAGTGATGTTGCAGCTCTGAAATATGGCCAAACTGGTGGCAAGTGGCATCTTGGCAGCTGCACGCTTGACTTTTCTCAGTTCATGGGCAGTTATTTTGCGCCTTGGTTTTTCCACACGCTTCTTGCGACCCTGTTGACTATTTTGAATGAAACGCTTGATTATTCGATGATCACGCTTCAGAAGCTTTGCAATTTTAAGAGTGCTGCATCCCTCTGCAAGATATCTCACTATTTTTGACTTTTCTGAGCCTGTCAAGTCCTTCTTTTACCCATTTTGCCAAAGGAAAGGAAGTTGCCTAATAATTATGCACACCTGATATAGGGTGTTGATGTCATTAGACCACACCCCTTCTCATTACAGAGATGCACATCACCTAATATGCTTAATTGGTAGTAGGCTTTCGAGCCTATACAGCTTGGAGTAAGACAACATGCATAAAAAGGATGATGTGGTCAAAATACTCATTTGCCTAATAATTCTGCACTCCCTTTATATGAGAGTTAAATATAATTTGTAGCGAATATCAAGAAAGAGCAGGTATAGCTCCAATCCAGTTAGGATGAGATCTAAGTTTACTATTCTAAGCTTCAAAATGATATTGAATTGAGATCATAGATATTTTAATTTAGAAATAAGGATATATGTATCTTGACATGGGAGGTCTGTTTATAGGTTGTATTCATAGGTTAAATTTCTCATCTATAGGCGGAAAGCATAAGGCCAGATGCAGGAACTATATAGATAAGTGACATATAAGTCTGAGATTACCTATACTAACGTCCTACATACTACATACCTACTCCTGGTGGGAGACTGTAAAAGTGAATATATATAACAAGTAATATAACATCATATGAACCAGTAAGGTATAGATTTAGAACTTAATTTGCAACATATAACCATAGTATCAGTAAAAACATAAGTGAGCATAGTGCAAATCTCAATAATTGCCTTTACTACAAAAAGGTGCTTGGTAGGTCAAATATACAGGGCCATTTTCTTACCCTCTGTAGATGTATCCTATATGGAATATCAATACTAGACATTTAGGAAGTACTCAGGATTAGGGTTATCTATAGGAGAATATGTAGGGTCATTTTTTACCTATGGTAAGTGCTTTCTCTATAACAAATCAATATCAAAAACATGAGTAAAGTTCAGGGGTAGAGTTATCTATAAAAAAAGCCTTATACAACCATCTTATAATATTCATTGTAAAAATATATGCACCTTGCACTATGCAGAGTATCTCTCAGGTTGTTGTAGCAATACATTTTATATTTATCAAAGTGTACATAAACACAATCATGAATAAATAACAAACATAGTATAAACCTCAAACCTAAGGAAAATTAGTGTTATTTAACTAGAACTGGAAACTTATAGGTGTTCAGAACATTTGGTAGGGTACTAGAGATTCAACCAGAAATATATATCAGGGAGAAGTTGATTTTTTATATCGAGTATACAATCGCCTAATAGCGATCAGAAAGGAGTAACAATGACTCATGAATTGCTCAAGGGTCAGGAGAGCAAACTAGGGTTAAACCCGCTAACTGTGTCATGAGGACTCCTGGTTGGACAGACATGAGGGCTCCTGGTTGGACAGAGTTTGCCTTTTAAGAGGCGGGGGTGAACGCCTGGGTTTTGGAGCCCACTCCAGAGCTGCAGCTCTGAGTAACAGGGATTGAGCTTGAGAAGGGGAGCCTTGGATTGAATCCTCTTGAGAGACCGGTCTGGGGTCTATGTGAGAAGAAGGCGCCACAGGAGAGTTCTGGAGAAGATTCAGCTTGCCCAGTGTTTCCATTCCTTGTTCAATGTTAAATATGGTGTAAGAGTTACCATCAAATTGAAAAAAAAGCTTCACTTGGAAGCCCCACCTATATTTTATTGAGTGCTTGCGTAAACACTGTGTGGCTGGGAAGAATGACCTTCTTTTGGGCAAGGTGTGTGACGAAAGTTCTGGAAAAAAATGAACCTCCTTATAAGCCTTGGGTAATTCTTTGTTGAGGAATGCCGCTTTCAGATTTTTTTCTTTGAAGTCATAATAATGGAGTCGAACAATTACATCCCTCGGTTGAGACTGGTTAGAGTACCGAGCTCTCAGGGCTCTGTGGGCTCTGTCAATTCTATAATCTGAGTTTTGAGGAGAGTCTAGCAAAAAGGTGAACAGATCAGCTAGATATTGTGGAAGATCGCTGGCTTTGATGCTCTCAGGGATGCCTCTGATACGGATGTTATTGCGTCTGGATCTATCTTCCAGATCTGCCAGTTTTCCCTCCAAGTCGGAGATTAGCTCAGCTAGTGTTTGAGTGTATGTTAAAAGGTTTGAATGGTCAGTAGCAAGATCTTCATGCTTATGCTCTAAGATGTCAGATCTCTCTCCTAAAGTTGCTATGTCTCGCTTGAGTTCCGCAACAGAGGATTTGAGTTTGAGCTTCATAGAAGTATGATGAGTGTCCATTTTAGCTGATAGGGAGTTGATAAGGTCTCTAAGAGAGGATGTTTCGGCACTATCTGAGGTCCTTGCTCCTGCGGGAGGCGGAGCGATTTCATCTTCATGTCTAATGGGAGAATCTCTTGAGTCTTCATCTGAAAGATCTCTCTCAGTGATAAATTTGCTATGAAAGTGGTCTGCCAAAGTTCTTTTAGGGGCGTCAGCCTGCCTATTTTTTTTCCTGTTGGAGTGGGACATCGTAACAGGTGTCAGAGAGCACCTCTTTAGCAATATAACAAAGGGGCCCAGGAGTGCTTCTTTAGTATGTTTGAATTGGGGCACCACACCGCCTCCTATTCAATGTTTTAGCACATCATTACCATGAATAAATATAGTTGTAGAAATAGATATCAACAAATAGAATAGATTAGTGTGCTCTATATCAATTGCAGTTTACATTAGGGTTCACCCAATGGGGCTGAATATATACGGTAAATACCAATCCAATATCAACCTAAACAAACCTCTGTAATAACGACCTTATGCTGTCCTCTCCTGGGGATGTTGTCACTACAGGACGATACAGGAAAAGGGAGCAGGGGTATGACCCGCCAGCAATATCCTGGCGGGAAAGGGGAGGAGAGGATACACCAGTAGTCTAAGGAGAAAGGTTAAGTTATTTGCATAAATATGGCACGGCCTAGATTAACAACAGCTGTAACACAGTAATATAGGACTATAGCTGATACTATGCAGTATGGTATGTTGCACAACTGGAAAAGTTGTTTCAAGGGTACTAACACCGGGACTGTGGCCTGCTGGAGGGGGATCCCTGGCAAAACTCCCATGGAAAATTACCTAGTTGATGCAGAGTCTGCTTTTAACCCATAAAGGGCCTAAATCACCTAACATCCCCAAATTGTTTGCAATAACTTGCTTTAAAACATCAGTTATGATGTCGTATCTATCAGGTAGTGTAAGGGTTATGGCCGCTTCACAGTGACAGAGAAAACTCCAAGTGTAACGCACCGCAAACAACCGCAAACAGTCCATTTGCACAACCACGAGATAGATAGATTTGATAGATAGATAGATACATAGATTACATAGCTCAATAGATGCAATATATATATGATCAATACAAATAACATAGATCAATAGATGCAATATCCATTTGATAGATACGAATGTTATCGATCCAAAGATGCAATATACATTTGATAGATACGAATTACATCAATCAAAATATGTAATATACATTTTATTGATCCGAATTACATCGATCAATAGATGCAATCTACATTTGATAGATACGTTTGATAGTTCGATCGATTTGATAGATAAATAAATAGATTTGAAATATATCTAATTTCCCTGACAGAGTATAACAATAAGACATGCGGTCTGTGACCTGTGGTGTGTTAAGTAGCACTATTCTTAGCAGATTACTACAACCTGTTACTCCCCCTATCGGGGGAGGTCTAATGGCCTTCATTTTTGGAACCGGGAGATGGAAGAAGATGATTGGTGTGTCCTCCTACTTCAAATTTGTCAAAAACACAAGTGGCTGTCTCAAAACAGTCCGTACACAAGATAGATAGATAGATAGATAGATAGGATAGATAGATAGATATACATAAATTGATAGATAGATAGACTCGATAGAAGAGAAATAGATAGATTTGTTGGTTATATAATTACCCTGACAAAGTATAATAATTAAACATGTGGTCTTGGACCCATGGTTACTAGGTTGTGTTAAGTAGTGCTATTCTTAGCACTTTCAGCCCTGTAACTCCTCCTATCGGTGGAGGTCTATATGGCGTGTATGATTACCCTCACAAAGTATAACAACAAGACACGCGGTCTGGGACCCATGGTAATTCGTTTGTGTTAAGTAAAACTTTTCTTAGCACTTTAATCCCTCTTACTCCCCCTTTCGGTGGAGTTATATATCTGGTCTGGGACCCATGGTAACTAGGTTGTGTTTTAAGTAGTACTATTCTTAGCACTTTAATCTCTGTAACTCCCCCTATCGGGGGAGGTCTATACGACCTGCATGATTACCCATACAAAATATAATAATAAGACATCTGCTCTGGTTCTGGGACCCATGGTAAGGTTGTGTTAAGTAGTACTGTTCTTAGCATTTTAATACCTGTTACTCACCCTATCGGGGGCGGTCTATATGGCCTGCATGATTACCCTAACAAAATATAATAAAAAGACATGCGTTCTGGGACCCATGGTAACTATGTTGTGTTAAGTAGTACTGTCCTTAGCATTTTAATACCTGTTACTCACCCTATCGGGGGAGGTCTATATGGCCTGCATGATTACCCTTACAAAATATAATAACAAGACATGCGGTCTGGGACTCATGGTAAGTAGGTTGTGTTAAGTAGTACTCTTCTTAGCATTTTAATACCTGTTACTCACCCTATCGGGGGAGGTCTATATGGCCTGCATGATTACCCTAACAAATATAATAATAAGACATATGCTCTGGGACCCATGGTAAGTTTGTGTTAAGTAGTACTGTTCTTAGCATTTCAAAACCTGTTACTCACCCTATCGGGGGGGGTCTATATGGCCTGCATGATTACCCTTACAAAATATAATAATAAAACATATGCTCTGGGACCCATGGTAACAAGGTTGTGTTAATTAGTACTGTTGTCATTAGTTTAATACCTCTTACAACACCGAATGGTGGCAGGTGTATATGGCCTGCATGATTAGTTAGCCGCACCCAACCCAAAAAAAAGCCAAGCGGTCTTGGACTAAGACCCATGGCTAACTCGGTTGTTTCAAGTAGTACTATTTTTTAGCACTTTCATCCCTGTTACTTCCAGGCCTCTCGGGGGTGGTCTACATGGCCATCATGTTTAGCCTAACATAGTACAACAATAAAACCTTGGCTCTTCAAAGCCTGTTAATTGGCTTTATTTTGGTAGTACTGTTCTTATTAGTTTAATACCTGATACAACACCGAATGGTGGCAGGTCTATATGGCCTGCATGATTAGCCGCACCCAACCCAAAAAAAAGTCAAGCGGTCTTGGACCAAGACCCATGGCTAACTCGGTTGTTTCAAGTAGTACTATTCTTAGCACTTTCATCCCTGTTACTTCCAGGCCTCTCGGGGGTGGTCTACATGGCCATCATGTTTAGCCTAACATAGTACAACAATAAAACCTTGGCTCTTCAAAGCCAGTTAATTGGCTTTATTTTGGTAGTACTGTTCTTATTAGTTTAATACCTGTTACAACACCGAATGGTGGGAGGTTTATATGGCCTGTATGATTAGCCACACCAAACCAAAAAAAAAGGCATGCGGTCTTGGACTAAGACACATGGCTAACTCGGTTGTGTAAATTAGTACTATTCTTAGCACTTTAATCCCTGTTACTTCCAGGCCTCTCGGGGGTGGTCTACATGGCCATAATGATTACCCTCAACTAAATATAACAACAAGACGTGAGGTCAGGGAACCATGGTAAGGTTACTTCCTTTCGCAAAATCGAGTATAACAGTTGCAGGCAGAGGTTCTGACCCTGCATTATGGCTGCACCTCTCCCTAAAAGAGGCATCCGTTACAGAGTCTGTGGGCATATATGCAAAGAGATGGCCTGCCTAAATGGAGCAGCAAGGCAGTACAGGTCGTTCTCCTTCAGCCATTTTATACGATGGCCCACGAACCTCAACAGCCACAACAGCAGTAAACACCACCTATGCCATCCTTTTGAACAATCGATTACAGGATAAGGCATTGATTTTAGAAACACGGAGATAATTTTTAGGAAACAGGAAATAGAAAAAAAACATTGATTGGACACCCAGTACACTTCTTTCTCCTTTGGCCTTTTTATAAGAGGGTCCAGGACCCTCAACAGAAACAACAGCAGGAAAGAGGACATATGGCATCCTTTTGAAAAATAGAGTACAGGTACAGCATTGATGTTAGAAACCCGGAGATAATTTGTTGCAACCGGGAAATTGAACCAAAAAAATGATTGGACACCCAGTACAGTACAGGTCGTTCGCCTTTGACCATTTTATAAGAGGGTCCCGGAACGTCAACAAAAACAACAGCAGGAAAAAGGACATATGGCATCCTTTTGAACAATCAATTACAGGTAAGGCATTGATTTTAGAAACACGGAGATAATTTTTAGGAAACAGGAAATAGAAAAAAACATTGATTGGACACCCAGTACACTTCTTTCGCCTTCGGCCTTTTTATAAGAGGGTCCAGGACCCTCAACAGAAACAACAGCAGGAAAGAGGACATATGGCATGCTTTTGAACAATAGATTACAGGTAAGGCATTGATTTTAGAAACCAGGAGATAATTTTTAGGAAACGGGAAATAGAAAAAATCATTGATTGGACACCCAGTACACTTCTTTCTCCCTCTGCCTTTTTATAAGAGGGTCCAGGACCCTCAACAGAAACAACAGCAGGAAAGAGGACATATGGCATCCTTTTGAACAATAGATTACAGGTAAGGCATTGATTTTAGAAACACGGAGATAATTTTTAGGAAACGTGAAATAGAAAAAAACATTGATTGGACAGGACACCCAGTACACTTCTTTCTCCTTCTGCCTTTTTATAAGAGGGTCCAGGACCCTCAACAGAAACAACAGCAGGAAAGAGGACATATGGCATCCTTTTGAACAATAGAGTACAGGTACAGCATTGATTTTAGAAACCCGGAGATAATTTGTTGCAACCGGGAAATTGAACCAAAAAAAAAGATTGGACACCCAGTACACTTCTTTCTACTTCAGCCTTTTTATAAGAGGGTCCAGCACCCTCAACAGAAACAACTGCAGGAAACACCACATATGCCATCCTTTTGCACAATCGAGTACAGGCATGGCATTGATTTTAGGAACCCGGAGATAATTGAGAGGAACCGGGAACATTTTACAAAAAAAGTGCTTGGAAACCCATTACAGGTCGTTCTCCTTCAGCCTTTTTATACCATGGGCCACGACCCTCAACAGGCACAACAGCATGAAACACCACATATGCCACCCTTTTGCACAATAGAGTACAGGTATGGCATAGATAGAACCCGGAGATAATTTAGAGCAACCAAGAGACGGATAAAGATGCTTGGTCGGTCCTCCTCCTTCACATTTGGGGCACTGCGCGTGCAATTTAATGGTCCACCAGATATGAGTGGTGTGTTAAGTTGTACTATTCTTAACAGTTTAATCACTGTTATGTGCCTTATTTTTTTATTTGAGTTTTGTACCCAGAGCAGCAGCAGAGGCCAGAAAAATTAGGCATGTACAAATGACTGAAAAATTGGGTATTGTTGTAGCCACTGCTGTAGCAGTGGCCAGAAAAATTGATGTTTGTAAAAAATTTAGAAAGTGCCCTAAAAGCTTGCGGCTTGAAAACTAGTTGTTGGCGGATAAGTCAAGCAAGTCATCCTGCATTATACGAAAAAAAATTGTGTGTACCAGTTGTAGCCTAAGCCAGCTCATCTCATCATCAGGCCTTTTTTACTCAAATGTATCGCCCAATGTCAGTCCCTTCGGGATCCATCCCTCATTCATTTTAATAAAGGTGAGATAGTCAAGGCTTTTTTGACCTAGGCGACTTCTCTTCTCAGTGACAAAGCCTCCTGCTGCACTGAAGGTGCTTTCGGACAGGACACTTGAAGCGGGGCAGGCCAGAAGTTCCATTGCAAATTGGGATAGCTCAGGCCACAGGTCAAGCCTGCACACCCAGTAGTCAAGGGGTCCATCGCTCCTCAGAGTGTCGAGATCCGCAGTTAATGCTAGGTAGTCTGCTACCTGTCAGTTGAGTCTTTCTCTGAGGCTGGATCCCGAAAAGGCTCTGGGGATGCATGGGAGTTAAAAGGTACGCATGTCCTCCATCAACAAGACGTCAGGAAAGCGTCCTGTCCTTGCCACCGTGGTCGTGGGAGGAGGATTACTTTTATCTCTTCCCCTGTTACATTCCCGTTGTGCTGTGACATCACCCTTATACGCTGTGTAAAGCATATTTTTTAATTTATTTTTAAAATGCTCCATCCTTTCCGACTTGCAGGAATTTGGTAACATTTCAGGCACTTTATGCTTATACCGGGGGTTGAGGAGCGTGAACACCCAGTACAGGTCGTTCTCCATCAGTTTTTTTATACGAGGGTCCCTCAACAGGCACGACAGCATGAAAGAACCCATTTGAACAAGGTTGGATGCCGAGCTAATCATGTCCCGTTCCTCCTCCTCACTGATCTCACTGAGGGTATCTTCATCCCCCCAGCCATGTACAACACCACGGGTACCAGAGAGGTGACAACAGCGAGCACCCTGGGATGCCTGTTGTGCTCTGTCTTCCTCCTCCTCCTCCTCCTCAAAGCCACATTCCTGCTCTGACTCCTCTTCCTCACAATCCTCTTCCTGCATTGCTGCAGGTCCAGCAAGCGATGCTGATAAGGCTGTTTGTGGGGGTGATGGACACCACAACTCTTCCTCTTCCTCTTCACGCTCATCTACGGCCTGATCAAGCACTCTTCGCAGGGCACGCTCCAGGAAGAAAACAAATGGAATGATGTCGCTAATGGTGCCTTCGGTGCGACTGACAAGGTTTGTCACCTCCTCAAAAGTACGCATGAACCTACAGGCATTGCGCATGAGCGTCCAGTAATTTGGCAAAAAAATCCCCAGCTCCCCAGAGGCTGTCCTAGCACCCCAGTCATACAAATACTCATTAACAGCTTTTTCTTGTTGTTGCAGGCGGTCAAACATTAGGAGTGTTGAATTCCACCGTGTCGGGCTGTTGCAAATCAAGCGCCTCACTGGCAGGTTGTTTCGACGCTGGATATCGGACAAGTGCGCCATGGCCATGTAGGAATGCCTGAAATGGCCACACACCTTCCTGGCCTGCTTCAGGACGTCCTGTAAGCCTGGGTACTTATGGACAAATCATTGTACAATCAGATTACACACATGTGCCATGCACGGCGCATGTGTCAACTTGCCCAATTTCAATGCCGCCACCAAATTACTTCCATTGTCAGAAACAACCTTGCCAATCTCCAGTTGGTGCGGTCAGCCACTGATCCACCTGTGCGTTCAGGGCAGTCAGGAGTGCTGGTGCGGTGTGACTCTCCGCTTTCAGGCAAGTCAATCCCAAGACGGCGTGACACTGCCGTACCCGGGATGTGGAATAGTACCTGGGGAGCTGGGGGGGTGCCATTGATGTGGAGCAAGATGCAGAAGCAGAAGAGGACTCAGCCGAGGAAGAGGTAAT
Source organism: Bombina bombina (assembly GCF_027579735.1). NCBI lineage: Eukaryota > Metazoa > Chordata > Amphibia > Anura > Bombinatoridae > Bombina > Bombina bombina. The sequence continues at coordinate 642,087,329 of NC_069504.1, forward strand.
GGAAGAGGTTATGGAAGAGGATGGAGTAGGAGGAGTAGAGGAGGTAGCAGCAGGCCTGCCTGCAAGTCATGGCGGTGTCACCAACTCTTCTGCAGAGCCATGCATTCCATGCTTGTCAGACGTCAGCAGGTTTACCCAATGCGCAGTGTAGGTGATATACCTGCCCTGACCATGCTTTGCAGATTAGCTATCCATGTTCCTATGGACCCTTGCCCCAACGCTGTGTGCCAGACATGCCATTACTTCCTTTCGCACCACAGAGTACAGGTTTGGGATTGCCTTTTGTGAAAAGAAATTTCTGCCAGGTACCTTCCACTGTGGTGTCCCAATAGATACAAATTTTTTGAAAGCATCAGACTCCACCAGCTTGTATGGTAAAAGCTGGCGGGCTAAGAGTTCAGACAAGCCAGCTGTCAGACGCCGGGCAAGGGGGTGACTTTGAGAAATTGGCTTCTTACGCTCAAATATGTCCTTAACAGACACCTGACTGTGGGCAGATGACCAGGAACTGCTACGTAAGAGAGACTCAGTGGAGGATGGTTGAGAGGGGGCAAGGAGGACAGCAGTGGTTGACGTGGCTGAAGATGCTGGAGCAGGAGGAGGAGGGCGGCTTTCAGTTTGTGTGCTGCTTCTACTCATGTGTTCTTCCCATCGGCGTTTGTGATGGGAGACCATGTGCCTTCACAAAGCAGTTGTACCTAGGTGGGTGTTGGACTTCCCACGACTCAGTTTCTTTTGGCACAGGTTGCAAATGGCATCGCTGTTGTCAGAGGAAGACACACAAAAAAATGCCACACTTCTGAGCTCTGCGATGACGGCATTCTGGTGGTGGCAACAGCATGCGTTGATGGGCGTCGGCGTGCTGTCTGGCTGACCCCGGGTGCCGATGCATGCTGTCTGACTGTGCCACTAGCTCCTTGCGACAACCTCCCCCTGCTTCCAACTCGTCTCCTCCTCTCTGTCTCCCCATCTGAACTTTCCCCCTCTTCTTCTTCTCTTCTAGCAGGCACCCACGTGACATCCACCGACACATCATCATCAACCGCTTCACTTGTAGCTGACACATCAAGAAAGGAAGCAGCAGCGGGTACAACATCATCATCATCACACTGTACCTCCATATCTGTAATGCTGCCTGACTGAGACATATCACTGTTATCTACATCCTCTGTCAATGATGGTTGCGCATCACTCATTTCTTCCAACTGATGTGTCAATAACTCCTGTGACAGATCAAGTGAAATGGCTGTGGTGCTAGTGTTGGTGGTGGCGACAGGCGGGCGAGTGGCACTGGTCACTTGAGACCTGCCCAAAGCACAGCTGGACGTAGATGGTGCGTCAAGGCTAGGAGGACTAGGAGCGGAAGCTGTAGAAGATTGGGTGTCCTGTGTTAGCCATTCAACTAGGTCCTCCTCAGAACTTTTCGCGTCCCCCCTGGCACCCGGCGTCTGAACAATGTGCATATTTGTAGGGTCTAAAGGAATTACAGCACCACGACCACGACCACGACCACGGAACCTGCAGGGTGGCCTGCCTCTGCCTGTCATTTTTTTTTAAATGGACACTTACAATACTATTACACAAATTATGAGTGGTGGCACTGAGCAAGTGGGCACAGTATACGCTGTGAGACTGACAACAAAAAAAAGACAGATGTTTAAAAGTCAAAAATGTTAATTTTTTAAATATTAGAAGTACTGTGACAATAAATATGATTGTTGGCACTAGTTGGCAAATGGGCCTGTCTGGCACACACGCTGGGAGAAAGGCAACTGCAATTAGATTAAACTAGCTGAGTCATGCTTCTTAGTCCAAAAATTTATTTTTAAAAAAAATTGACAACACTGTTAGAACAAATATGATTGGTGGCACTAGTTGGAAACGGCAAGTGGGCCTGGCACACACACTGGCAGGCAGGCAACTGCAATTCAATGGCACTAGGAGACTGAAGATTCACAGTCAAAACAGTTATGATTTAAAAAAAAATCAATACTGTTACAAGAAATATGATCGGTGGCACTAATTGGCTAGTTGGGCCTGGCACACAGGCTAGAAGGCAGGAGGAAAGTGCAATTCAATGGCACGAGCAAACTGATGATTCACTATCACAATCTAACAATTTTTAATTTTAAATATTAACAATACTGTGACAACAAATATGATTGGTGTAACTAGTTGGCAAGTCAGCCTGGCACACAGGCTGGCAGGCAGGAGGAAAATGCAATTCAATGGCACTACTAGACAGCAGATTCACAGTCAAAACAGTGATGATTTACAATTTTTTCAATACTGTTACTAGAAATATGATTGGTGGCACTAATTGGCTAGTTGGGCCTGGCACACAAGCTGGCAGGCAGGAGGAAAGTACAATTCAATGGCACGAGCAAACTGATGATTCACAATCACAATCTAACAATTTTTAATTTTAAATATTAACAATACTGTTACAACAAATATGATTGGTGTAACTAGTTGGCAAGTCGGCCTGGCACACAGGCTGGCAGGCAGGAGGAAAATGCAATTCAAGGGCACTAGTAGACTGCAGATTCACAGTAAAAAAAGTGATGATTTACAATTTTTTCAATACTGTTACAAGAAATATGATTGGTGGCACTAATTGGCTAGTTGGGCCTGGCACACAGGCTGGCAGGAAGGAGAAAAGTGCAATTCAATGGCACAAGCAAACTGATGATTCACAATCACAATCTAACAATTTTTAATTTTAAATATTAACAATACTGTGACAACAAATATGATTGGTGTAACTAGTTGGCAAGTCGGCCTGGCAGTTGGCACACAGGCTGGCAGGCAGGAGGAAAATGCAATTCAAGGGCACTAGTAGACTGCAGATTTACAGTAAAAAAAGTGATGATTTACATTTTTTTCAATACTGTTACAAGAAATATGATTAATGGCACTAATTGGCTAGTTGGGCCTGGCACACAGGCTGGCAGGCAGGAGGAAAGTGCAATTCAATGGCACGAGCAAACTGATGATTCACAATCGAACAATTTTTTATTTTAAAGATTAACAATACTGTTACAACAACTATGATTGGTGTAACTAGTTGGCAAGTGGGCCTGGCACACAGGCTGGCAGGCAGGAAAAAAGTGCAATTCAATGGCACGAGCAAACTGATGATTCACAATTGAACAATTTTTAATTTTAAATATTAACAATACTGTTACAACAACTGTGATTGGTGTAACTAGTTGGCAAGTGGGCCTGGCACACAGGCTGGCACTAGTGGTGGCAGGCTGGCCTGTGAACTAATATTAAATAACACTCAAAGAATCATGTAAAAAATGTTTTTTAAAAACATTTAATGTTATGTTACAACAGATAGGAGTGGTGGACTGGCACTGAGGATGGAAGTAGGCACAGTATATGCTGGCAGCCTGACACACAGGCTGGCACTAATGGCAGCCTGGCTACTAAAATTTAATAACACTAGAAGAGGACTGATGTTAAAAAATGTTTTAAATAAAATTGACACTAATGTTGTTACACCAGATATAAGTGGTGGAAAAAATAAAAAATAAACTGTGTAACACTAACTATATGATGTGGGCCAGAAACACACAGGCCTGATGGAAAAAGAAATTAAATTACACTAGCAAAATGATTTAAATTTTTTTATTTACTTTTAAATAATGTAAAGCAGATATGAGTCGTGGCTGGTAGGTAGGGCAGCAATTTAACACAGTATGCTGTGTAAGTGAGAAAAACACAGGCCTGATAGAAAATTAAGTTAGATTACACTAGCAAAATAATTTAAAAGTTTATATTTTAATATTAAAATAATGTTAAGCAGATATGAGTGGTGGCACTGGCTGGCTGCTGCGCAGGGCAGCAATTAACAACAGTATGCTCTGTAAGTCAGATAGACAGTTAGACACAGGCCTGATAGAAAATAAAATTAGATTACACTAGCATAATGATTTAAAGATTTTTTTTTTTTAATTTAAAGAAAAAGGTTAAGCACATATGAGTCGTGGCTGATAAGGGCAGCAATTAAAAACAGTAGGCTCTGTAAGTCAGATACACACAGGCATGATAGAAAATACAATTAGATTACACTAGCAAAATGATTTAAAGTTTTTTTGGGGGGGGAATTTAAAAAAAAGGTTAAACACATATGAGTCGTGGCTCATAGACTAGGGAGGGCAGCAATTAAACACAGTATGCTCTGTAAGCCAGCAAAACACACAGGCCTGATAGAAAATGATATTAGATTACACTAACAAAAAAATTTAAAAGTTTTTTTTTAAATTTAAAATAAGGTGAAGCAGATATGAGTGGTGGCTGCTGGCACAGAGCAATTAACCAAAAGACTGAAAAAAACTGAAGTATAAAATGTGTGAGCCTGACAGACACAGGCTTGATAGAAAATGAAATTAGATTACACTAGCAAAATGATTTAAAAGGGGTTTTTTTAAATTTAAAATAATGTTATAAGCAGATATGACCACTGGTGGCTGGCACAGAGCAATGAACCAGAGTATATGCTGTGTGACACAGGCCTGATAGAAAATGAAAATAAATTACACTAGCAAAATAATTTCAAATTTTTGTTGGTTAAATTTAAACTAATGTTGTTAGGCAGATTTCAGTGGTGGCAGTAATCACAGCATATGCTGTGAGCCTCACACACAGACTGAAAGCCAGGGAAATGCTAATAAAAATACAAAGAAAAAAAACAAAAAACGGCTGAAGTTATAGCCCTAAAAAGGGCTTTTTGGGGTGCTGTCCTTGCAGCAGAGATGAGATGAGTCCTTCAGGACTGTAGGGGACACTAAATACACTAGCCTAGCTATCTATTTCCCTATAATGTCAGCAGCAGCAAAACAAAACGTCCTCTCACTAACAAAGCAAGGTCGTTATGAGTCTAAAATGGCTGCTGCCAAGAAGATGGGAGGGTCTGTGAGGGAGTGTCTGATGCTGATTGGCTCTAATGTGTCAGAAGGCTGTGACATACAGGGGACATACAGAAATCCTTAAGCTGTACACAGAGTACGATATAGTCTTTATTAGCTATCTGGTTGATACAGTTAAATTCTTATTGACACACAACTATTTTGTATTTGAAAATAACATTTATTTGCAAAATAGAGGAACCGCAATGGGGGCGAAATTTGCCCCCTCATATGCGAATATCTATCTTGGATATTTTGAAATTTTCAAAATATTTGGAGAATTAAATGACTACAAGGACAACATTTTATTTTATACGAGATTTATCGATGATATCCTTGTAGTATGGCAAGGTGACATCAAACAGCTTGAAAACTTTGTTAAGATCCTCAATGACAACAGCATGAACCTGAAATTTACATACACTTGGCATAGAGATAGTATCACTTTTCTTGATCTAAAGATCAAAATAGATACCATTAACAATGTCTTATATACAGAAACATACAGAAAAGATATTTCAGGTAACACCATTCTGCGATCAGATTCCCACCATCCTACACATTTAAAAAGAGCAATCCCAAAGGGACAATTCATGAGATTGCGCAGAAATTGCAGCAACCTCAGGGATTATAACACCCATGCAGAGGACCTAAAAAACAGACTAATTAAGAGAGGTTACAAAGAAAAAGCCCTCACAGAAACTATTGAACTAGTTAGATCAATGGACAGGGCTGAATTACTTACTGATAAACAAAGAGAAAGAACAGGTAATAATAAACAACTAGTCTTTTCGACGAAATACAGTAACCAGTACCAAAAAATCTGTAAAATTGTAGAAAGATATCTTCCCATGCTAAGTAAGGAACCATCATTAACCAACATAACAGCAGAAGGTGTAAGATTTGTATCAAGACGAGCCAAGACTATAGGTAATTATGTAAAAAGAAATTTTTCAAAAAGTAAACAAGGATCTACACGTAATTGGTTAACTAAAAAGAATGGGACCTTCAAATGCGGTGTAAGACCTTGCAAAAGTTGTAACCATGTCAAAATGGGAGAAATCTTCCACTCTAATACTACCAAACAAGAATTCAGGATATTCCAGCATCTAACATGCACATCGAAGTATGTAGTTTATCTTATCTCCTGCAAATTATGTGGATGTCAGTATACAGGTAGAACTATTAGACCCCTAAAAGACCGAATTCGAGAGCATTTGCTTTCCTTAGAGTCTTTTGAACCAAAAACACCAGTTGCTGAGCATTTCTCTAGACATAGACCAGGCCATACATTCGATGAAGACTCATTGAAATATGTCCTATCATTATTTGAATTTCAAGCAATTGATTGTGTTACAAAACAAATCACAGGAGGAGACAGACTAGCATATCTAAATAAAAAGGAAGCCTTTTGGATACATAAACTCCAAACAGGCTTTCCAAAAGGTATGAACAAAATATGGGATCTAAAGTTATTTATAGGCTAAACTAAATGCAAAGTATTAAACATGAATCTCAACTAGTCTTAAACTAAGGAATACAATAAATAATAACAAACAAGTGAATAAGAATTGAAATTCAAGCATAATTTAATAACTAAAAATTAAATAAAACAATCAAATTAATATGTTAAAAGATAGTATTAAAAATGTGCATTATCTATAATAACTAAAAGCCATAAAATCCAGTAATATATTCAGTCTCCTTACTGTAACCATGAAATCTATTCTAACACACCATATCATTTTCCTTTAAGTAGCTACTTATTAAATTCCTAACATAATCACAACAGTGAGAAAAAATAAACATTTAAGATCTAAAATCTCTTTTGATCTAATAAATTTATTATGTTAGTAATCCCTCCAAGAGTTAGGAAATAAAATCTTTGAGATAATATAGAAGTTCTGTGTAAATGTTTATAATATTGAATATTTAGAACTTTGTTGTTTATTATTATTTTTTTTAAAAAGGATACATGTGTATCATACATTATTATCAATGCAGTATAGGAAGGTCACTGAAACTTCTAACAGCATTGCTAAGGGTTAAATGTGAGAGGTTTAAATATTCACAGGGAGAGCAGCTGTTTATCCCTGATGAAGTGCTTGTTGTAAAGCAGGAAACGCGTCGGATGCAGTACCTGTGTGCTGAGGTTGTATGAATGTTACAAAAGTGTGCCTTCTAAAGATTGGAGTTTTAACTAAGTTTCAATAAATTTCTAATTTTACTACATCTAATATTGGTACAGCCTGCAATTTCTTTCCAATTCTTTACATGGACTGATTTGTGACATACAGGGTCAAAGTTTCCTCAATGATGACACATAGGGGGCGGATCGAACATCACATGTGTTCGCCCGCAGCGGTGAACGCGAACAAGCTGAGTTCGCCGTGAACCGTTCGCGGGCGAACAGTTCGGGACATCACTATACACGTATAGTGAGGTCTGCCAGAGTAGCAACAGATGATAACATTTAATGGGGGAGTACCCAAAATACAGCTAGACCCATATAAAAATAGCAAGGAAATACTTTAGAAACCTGTAGGAGAGAAAGTACAATGTTAATGCAAAATATGAAATTACACTCCACCTCAGGCTATGAACCGATATTGGAGGAAAGGAATCTGATATATTTATGTCTGTGGAGAAAGTTCTGGACAGGATGCTACAATAATAAGGAGGTGGTGTGGGGATCAAAGGAGTATGTTGCATTCAAATTTCCTTGACTTATAGCAGTAGTACCCAGAGCTTATGCACATGAGCAGATCATAATAAGGCAAGTTGAATAGCAGAAATTACAAAACTCAAGGTATGTACATACAGCAATATTTGTATGTTATGTAATTATAATTAGTGTTAGTTGAAAAATGACTCAGAGTACCAATGAGCTAGTTCTGCAACAACTTAAAAAATCACAGACTTAATCTTAGGAACCTGTAATAAAGAATGTGAGATGTTACTGCAAAATAAATAATAATACTCCACCTCGGGCCTCAGACCCAAGGACATTAATGCTGACGCAGCAGCTGATAGTAAAATAGAAAGTCCAGGATATATATGGCCTAGATGAAGTACTTGGGTATGCTTATTTAGCAGAGAAGGAATGGTGCAGGGGACCAGTATGTATAAAACATAAGTTGGTATTAGCAATGTTCAATGTTAGTGGCTTATGAAGCTGAAAAGTCAATGTGGGGTCATAAACTTAATACGAGGGAGCATGAGAGCTGACACACCAAACAGATGTTTTAGCAGAGTACCCTTAAGTTCCACGTGTGTGCGGTCTACTCCTCAGGTTCTTAGGAGACAGTAGAAAATGCCAGTTCAACCGGCGACTTCTTGCCCGATCGCTGAATTAGGCCACACTATAGGTGAGAACCCAGCGACCACTTGCTAATCGGCAGAAGTAGTGAAGAATCTTCGTTAGCTGGCTGTCACTCCAGCAGTGGTGCAGAGCGTGAAGGGGCACTGAGGCCCAAGATGGCGGCTGTTCGCACCTTTTCTGCCTCACTGCGTAGCAAGGAGGCCCGGTTGTCTTGTCAGTGGGCTTGTAGGTCTGTCAGCTCCAGCCAGCTCACCAACACCGCCGGCAGGGTAAGCAGCTCACTACCGATCTCTGTCACATGGGGACTCAAGCCAGCAGAAGGTTTCCGGATGCGCCCGGGCAAGACTCCCGGTCAATCGTCATCCTCTTAGTAGGTGTAAGTGCTGCTAGATGAACGCTCCGGAGCAGATCCCCGACCCTCCGGAGCGGTGCGAACAAGGAAAAGCTGGAGCCTAGCAGGGGCGATAAGGTATAGTATCAGGTTTCCGAAGCGGGGCCCCGACCCCTCGTAGCTCAGGAGCCGCCACAGGCAATAAACAATGCTTAGCACCCACTTGGATACTTCGGTCACTTCTCCAGCTGCAGCCAGACTTTGCAACAAAGTCCAAATACTAGTTGACAGTGTCTGAATGACCTGGAGTGGATCCCCAACCCTCCAGGCTAGTACAGGTAACGGCCTTTTCGATCTAGGCGGCAGGTCCCGCTCACAGCAGAGTATGGAGTTGGCTCTGTATCATCCGAGCAGGCACTTAAAATTAGTAGAACCAGTCCAACTGTCTAAATAAAGTGTCCACCTATAAAAACCAGCAGTTTTGTTAGCTTTAAGAGTGAAAATTCTCACTTTGTGGATCACAATTAAGCTTGGAGGCCCAGGAGCTCAGTGCCTGCACGTATAGTCTGTAATATGGCTAGCTCCACCCCCCCTTTGTATTTATTTTAACTAGCTACAATAGTTATTAAATAAACTACCTAGTTAAAATAAAGACAAATTTACCTGTAAAATAAAACCTAACCTAAGTTACAATTACACCTAACACTACACTACAATTAAATTAATTACCTAAATTAAATACAATTAATTACAATTAAATACAATTATGTAAAGTACAAAAACAAACAAAAACTAAATTACAGAAAATAATAAAGAAATTACAAGATTTTTAAACTAATTACACCTAATCTAATCCCCCTAACCAAATTAAAAAGCCCCCCCCAAAATAAAAAAGCCCTACCCTACACTAAATTACAAATAGCCATTAAAAGGGCCTTTTTCGGGGCATTGCCCCAAAGTAATCAGCTCTTTTACCTGTAAATAAAAGTACAAATACCCCCCAACATTAAAACCCACCACCCACACAACCAACCCTACTCTAAAACCCACCCAATCCCCCCTTAAAAAAACCTAACACTAACCCCCTGAAGATCACCCTACCATGAGACGTCTTCACCCAACCAGGCCGAAGTCCTCAACGAAGCCGGGAGCAGTCTTCATCCAACCGGGCAGAAGTGGTCCTCCAGACGGGCAGAAGTCTTCATCCAGACAGCATCTTCTATCTTCATCCATCCGGCGCGGAGCGGGTCCACCTTCAAGACATCCGACACGGAGCATCCTCTTCTTTCCACGGCCGACAACTGAATGAAGGTTCCTTTAAATGACATCATCCAAGATGGCGTCCAATTAATTCCGATTGGCTGATAGAATTCTATCAGCCAATCGGAATTAAGGTAGAAAAAATCCTATTGGCTGATCCAATCAGCCAATAGGATTGAGCTGGCATTCTATTGGCTGTTCCAATCAGCCAATAGAATGCCAGTTCAATCCTATTGGCTGATTGCATCAGCCAATAGGATTCTTTCTACCTTAATTCTGATTGGCTGATAGAATTCTGTCAGCCAATCGGAATTGAAGGGACACCATCTTGGATGACATCACTTAAAGGGGCATAATACTCATATGCTAAATCACTTGAAACTGATGCAGTATAACTGTAAAAAGCTGACAGGAAAATATCACCTGAGTATCTCTATGTAAAAAAGGAAGATTTTTTACCTCACAATCTCCTCAGCTCAGCAGAGTAAGTTCTGTGTAAAAAGTTATACTCAGCTGCTCCCAGCTGCAGGTAAAAATAAAAAATAAATGAAGAAATGAACAGCAGCCAATCAGCATCAGCAGTGCTGAGGTCATGAACTCTTACTGTGATCTCATGAGATTTGACTTAACTCTCATGAGATTTCATAGTAAGCTTCCTTTACCTGATTGGTGAAATAATATGAGAGTTCATGAGGCTCATCCTTTCAGCTGTCCTAGGACAGACACACTAATATGCTGCTTAGAAATCCTTTACAATGGGAGGTGGCTACTGAGGAACTTTTGAGGTAAAATATCTTTCTTTTTTACATAGAGATGTTCAGGTGATATTTTCTAGTCAGCTTTTTACAGCTATGCTGCATCACTTTCAGCAGGAAAATATCACCTGAGCATCTCTATGTAAAAAAGGAAGATATTTTACCTCACAATCTCCTCAGCTCAGCAGAGTAAGTTCTGTGTAAAAAGTTATACTCAGCTGCTCCCAGCTGCAGGTAAAAATAAAAAATAAATGAAGAAATGAACAGCAGCCAATCAGCATCAGCAGTGCTGAGGTCATGAACTCTTACTGTGATCTCATGAGATTTGACTTAACTTTTATGAGATTTCATAGTAAGCTTCCTTTACCTGATTGGTGAAATAATATGAGAGTTCATGAGGCTCATCCTTTCAGCTGTCCTAGGACAGACACACAATAAAAAATAAATGAAGAAATGAACAGCAGCCAATCAGCATTAGCAGTGCTGAGGTCATGAAATCTTACTGTGATCTCATGAGATTTGACTTAACTCTCATGAGATTTCATAGTAAGCTTCCTTTACCTGATTGGTGAAATAATATGAGAGTTCATGAGGCTCATCCTTTCAGCTGTCCTAGGACAGACACACTAATATGCTGCTTAGAAATCCTTTACAATGGGAGGTGGCTACTGAGGAACATTTGAGGTAAAATATCTTTCTTTTTTACATAGAGATGTTCAGGTGATATTTTCTAGTCAGCTTTTTACAGCTATGCTGCATCACTTTCAAGTGTTTAAACATTTGGGTATTATGGCCCTTTAAAGGAACCATCATTCAGTTGTCGGCCGTGCAAGAAGAGGATGCTCTGCATTGGATGTCTTGAAGATGGACCTGCTCCGCGCCGGATGGATGAAGATAGAAGATGCCGTCTGGATGAAGATAGAAGATGCCGTCTGGATGAAGACTTCTGCCCATCTGGAGGACCACTTCTGCCCGGTTAGATGAAGACTTCTCCCGGCTTCGTTGAGGACTTCGGCCTGGTTGGGTGAAGACGTCTCACGGTATGGTGATCTTAAGGGGGTTTGTGTTAGGTTTTTTTAAGGGGTGATTGGGTGGGTTTTAGAGTAGGGTTGGTTGTGTGGGTGGTGGGTTTTAATGTTGGGGGGTATTTGTAATTTTTTTTTACAGGTAAAAGAGCTGATTACTTTGGGGCAATGCCCCACAAAAGGCCCTTTTAAGGGCTATTTGTAATTTAGTGTAGGCTAGGGCTTTTTTAATTTTGGGTGGACTTTTTTTATTTTGTTAGAGGGATTAGATTAGGTGTAATTAGTTTAAAAATCTTGTCATTTCTTTATTATTTTCTGTAATTTAGTGTGTTTTTTTGTTGTACTTTAGATAATTTTATTTAATTGTAATTAATTGTATTTAATTTAGGTAATTAATTTAATTGTAGTGTAGTGTTAGGTGTAATTGTAACTTAGGTTAGGTTTTATTTTACAGGTAAATTTGTCTTTATTTTAGCTAGGTAGTTATTAAATAGTTAATAACTATTTAATAACTATTCTACCTATAAAACTTGAAACAAAATATACCGGAGTCTGCACAAGATGTGTAAGTAGAGATGTGGACTAAAGATAATCAGCAGAGGGGCTGTCATGGGGGCTTGTATCTTCCCAAGTAATAGTATGTGTGTGTGAGGAGCAAATTGCACCAATGACATTCAAATATAAACAAAAGGGAGAGAAACCAAAGTTCACATGTAATAATAGTAGTAAAAAAGCGTGTGGGGTTAATGGTTTACCCTTGATGCAACACGCCTACTAGTGATAGTTATGAGCTCAATCCCTTGTCCAAGTTGTAAGATATGCTGTCTGTACAAATGATTATAGATGAAGCATATTGGCTGCTATGGTGCATGTGTGGAAATTAATAGGCACAATGCCTTAGGGGAGGAACAGAAAACACAACGCTGACCAGGCAGCAATAAAGTGTGTACAATCTCCAACACTTCCTAAGGCTAACAATATAGATACCAATAGGAGGCAAACGTTATCACAGAATACAGTTCTAGCAGCACTCACAGTTCAGCGTGTTCATACAGCCTTAGTTCCTTGTGGCTGCTGCAGCTTGCGATCCCAGCGTCTTCACAGATCCTCCTTACTGCACACACGCACTGTTCGGCCCCTAAGCCCCTCCTTCCAGCATCCGGTTTCAGCGGCTCCCTTGTCAGCTACCAGCAGAGAATACAGGAACCCTTGTGCAAATGAGTGGAGTCCCAGAAATCCACAACGTAAATAGTAAAAAAAGGAGAATGTTCCAAATCCCTCAGCAAAACATTGTGAGGCTGACGCTCTGGTTGATTAAAAGAAGTAATCTTTATTAGAATAATCCATAGGTATACAACTGGACACCAAGGGTAAAAACAAAGTGAAACAAAGTTGGACCGGTTTCTGTCAACAGACTGTAGTCATAAACTACTCACAATGTTTTGCTGAGGGATTTGGAACTATTCTACCTAGTTAAAATAAATACAAAGTTGCCTGTAAAATAAAAATAAACCCTAAGCTAGCTACAATGTAACTATTAGTTATATTGTAGCTATCTTAGGGTTTATTTTATAGGTAAGTATTTAGTTTTAAATTGGAATAATTTAGTTAATTGTAGTAATTTTATTTAGATTTCTTTTAATTATATTTAAGTTAGGGAGTGTTAGGGTTAGACTTAGATTTAGGGGTTAATAACTTTAATATAGTGGCGGCGACGTTGTGGGCGGCAGATTAGGGGTTAATAAATGTAGGTAGCTTGCAGCGACATTGGGGGCTGCAGAGTAGGGGTTAATAAAAAAAATGTAATTGTTGGCGATGTTGGAGGCGGCAGATTAGGGGTTCATAAGTATAATGTAGGTGGCAGCGGTGTCCGGAGCGGCAGATTAGGGGTTAATAAGTATAATGTAGGTGTTGGGGGCGGCAGATTAGGGGTTAATAAGTGTAAGATTAGGGGTGTTTAGACTCAGGGTTCATGTTAGGGTGTTAGGTGTAGACATAAATGTATTTTCCCCATAGGAATCAATGGGGCTGCGTTAGGAGCTTTACGCTGCTTTTTTGCAGGTGTTAGGTTTTTTTTCAGCTGATTCTCCCCAATTGATTCCTATGGGGAAATCGTGCACGAGCATGTTTTACCAGCTCACCGCTAACGTAAGCAGCGCTGATATTGAGGTGAGATGTGGAGCAAAATTTTGCTCTACGCTCACTTTTTTGCGGCTAACGCCGGGTTTGTAAAAACCCGTAATATCAGCGCTGTCTGTAAGAGCGGTGAGCATAAACTGCTCTTTAGCACCGCACAGCCTCTAACGCAAAACTCGTAATCTAGGTGTAAGTTACCAAAAAAACACACTAAATTACTAAAAATAACAAACCAAATTATCAAAAATATTTTTTTACACCAAATCTAATAGCTCTTTAAAAAACAAACAAAAAAAACTTAGCCTACAATAAACTACTAATGACTCTTAAAAGGGCCTTTTGTGGGGCATTGCCCCAAAGATATCAGCTCTTTTACCTGTAAAAAACATACAAACACCCCCCAACTGTTAAACCCACCACCCAACCAACCCCCCCAAATAAAAACCCTAACTCTAAAAAAAAACCTTATCTACCGATTGCCCTGAAAAGGACATTTGTATGGGCATTGTCCTTAAAAGGGCATTTAGCTCTTTTACATTGCCCAGATCCAAATAAAATAATAAAACCCACCCAAAAAACCCTTCACAAAACCTAACACTAATCCCCGACAATCCACTTACAGTTCTTGAAGTCCGGCTTGAAGGATCCATCCAGATGGCAAAGTCATCATCCATGCGGCAAGAAGTCTTCATCCAGATGGCCTCTTCGATTTTCATCCAGCCGGCGAAGTCCACATCCAGGGCACAAGAAGTCTTCATCCAGACGGCATCTTCTATCTTCATCCATCCGGCATGGAGCGGGTCCATCCTAAAGACATAGGGTGCGGAGCATCCTCTTCATACGGCCACCGCTGTACATTGGAACTTCAGTGCAAGAGACGCCATCAAAGATGACGTCCCTTGCATTCCTATTGGCTGAAAGATTTCAATCAGCCAATAGGTTTTTTAAAGAGTTTTTTGGGTGGGTTTTTATTTTTAGAGAAGGGTCTGGGCAATGTAAAAGAGATAAATGCCCTTTTAAGGGCAATGCCCATACAAATGCCCTTTTCAGGGCAATCGGTAGCTTAGTTTTTTTTTTAGAGTTAGGGTTTTTATTTGGGGGGTTGGTTGGGTGGTGGGTTTAACTGTTGGGGGACGTTTGTATTTTTTTTACAGGTAAAAGAGCTGATATATTTGGGGAAATGCCCCACAAAAGGCCCTTTTAAGTACCATTGGTAGTTTATTGTAAACTAGGTTTTTTTTGGGGGGGGGGTTATTATGATAGGGCTATTAGATTAGGTGTAAAACAATTTATTTTTGATAATTTGGTTTGTTATTTTTAGTAATTTAGTGGGGGGGTTTTTTGTACTTTCGGACCTTGTAATAATGTTTAATTGTAGATTTAAATAATTTTAGTAGGGTTAGGTTTTTTTTAATATGTAATTTATTTAATTTAATTGGTATTTTAATGTAATTTTAGTATAATAGTTAGGGTAGGTCAGGGCAATATGTAGCTTAGGTTTTATTTAGAGTTAGGGTTTTTATTTGGGGGGTTGGTTAGGTGGTGGGTTTTACTGTTGGGGGTGTTTGTATTTTTTTTTACAGGTAAAAGAGCTGATATCTTTGGGGCAATGCCCCACAAAAGGCCCTTTTAAGGGCCATTGGTAGTTTATTGTAGGCTAGGGGTTTTTGTATTTAAGAGGGGCTTTTTTTATTTTGATAGGGCTATTAGATTAGGTGTAATTCTTTTTTTTTTATAATTAGGTGGCCATGCAACGAAGTTGCAGGACAACCTATTGTTATTGTCAGGATTATTATTATTATTTTTTTTTTTTTTATTATTAGGTGGCCAGCAACAAAGTTGCAGGACAACCTATTGTTATTGTTCGGATTATTATTATTATTATTATTATTCTTTTTATTCCGCCAAGCTTTGTATTCAATTGCCCATAACTGCTTAATTGTTTTTGCAAAGCTCTTAAAATCAGGTATGCTGGTACAGCCTATTGCTGTGCTACATCTCATGCAAAATTGAACTCATAGGTCACATGCTCTGGCAGCCATATTGCTTTTTGCGCCAAATTTCGACAAACGCTTAAAAATCTTTAGCTCTGGAACTGCTTATGTTACCACTTTGAAACTCGCTGTGCTTAGTGCTACTATGACCTAAAATTGCTATTGCTCAAGAGAAGTGCCTTGGTCACATGATGTGGCAGCCATCTTGCATTTTGCGAAAATATTCAAACATCTTCTTCTCTTAAACCGCTTAGTGCAATAAAGCGCAATTTTGCACATATGCTCCTTGCAAGGTCCTCTACCAAGTTTGTTCAAACTGCGATTTTTCCATAATCAACAAGGCTGCTGTGAGACATTAACCTTTTTATCGCCATTTAATTGCGTAATTTTGCACTTTATACATTAGTTTTACAATATTTAACAATATTACAGTGTAATAGACACATGATTACACATAGTCATAACCCTTAAAGACAATATTGCAGTTTAAATTCGCATTGCGCAATCGCCTTCGTGAAATAAAACATTTGCAAATTTTCATGAAACTTCTGCAAATTGTAGAGGTCTATAGTGAGCATTAGTATGTGCAATTTGAAAGCCATACATTGCATAGCTTGGCGCCCATTTTGTTTCGTATGCGCCATTTTTAAAAACTATAAAAATCTTCTTCTCCGAAACCGCTTATGGGACAGACTTGAAATTTTGTTTATAGAGTTATCTTATGACTAACATTCAGATTTGTTCAAGAGAAGTTGATAAGTCATGTGGTTTGGTAGCCATTTTGAATTATTCAAAATTGCTTAACGATATATTTAAATTAATAATAAAACAAAAACCGTTTTACAAAAATGCTTTATTTTTGCCATGTTTATTGACATCTATAGTGAGCACTATTGTGCGTAATATGGAGGCTGTATATCTTACGATCGGGCAGCCATCTTGGTTTACGCGAAAATTTCGAAAGTCTATTTTCTCTGCAACCGCTTATGTAAGATCTGTGAAATTTGCTGTACAGTCTTATATTGTGACCTAGAGTCATAATTGCTCATTAGGAGAGAATCAGTCACATGATGCGGCAGCATTATCGGTTTTATGTTTATCGTAATTATTTGTAATTCAATACTTCCTCTTTGAGTCAATTGCTCACAAAACACAAATTACTTATGCTAAACTCTTTAAATCAGGTATGCTGGTACAGCCTATTGCAATGCTACATCACATGCAATATTGAACTCATAGGTCATAAGGTTACGCAGCCATATTGTTTTTTGTGACAAATTTTGAGAACTGCTTAATAATCTTTAGCTTTGGAACTGCTTATGTTGCAACTTTGAAACATGCTGTGCTTAGTGCTGCTATGACCTAGATTTTCCATTGCTCAACAGAAGTGACTTGGTCACATGATGTAGCAACCATCTTGCATTTTGCGAAAATCTTTAAACATCTTCTTCTCTTAAACCGTTTAGTGCAATAAAGCGCAATTTTGCACGTATGCTCCTTGCAAGGTCCTCTACCAAGTTTGTTAAAATTGCGATTTTTCCATAATCAACAAGGCTGTTGTGAGACATTAACCTTTTTATCGCCATTTAATTGCGTAATTTTGCACTTTATACATTAGTTTTACAATATTTAACAATATTACAGTGTAATAGACACATGATTACACATAGTGATAACCCTTAAAGACAATATTGCAGTTAAAATTCGCATTGCGCAGTCGCCTTCATGATTAAAACATTTGCAAATTTTCATGAAACTTCTGCAAATTGTAGAGGTCTATAGTGAGCATTAGTATGTGCAATTTGAAAGCCATACATTGCATAGCTTGGCGGCCATTTTGTTTTGTATGTGCCATTTTTAAAAACTATAAAAATCTTCTTCTCCGAAACCGCTTATGGGACTTGAAATTTTGTTTACAGAGTTATCTTTTGACTAACATTCATATTTGTTCAAGAGAAGTTGATAGATCATGTGGTTTGGCAGCCATTTTGAAGTGTTCAAAAACGCTAAATGATATTTTTAAATTAATAATAAAACAACAACCGTTTTACAAAAATGCTTTATTTTTGCCATGTTTATTGACATCTATGGTGAGAATTATTGTGCATAATATGGAAGCTGTATATCATATGATCTGGCAGCCATTTTGATTTATGCGAACAATTAGAAAATCTATTTTCTCTGCAACTGCTTACTTTAGAACTGTGAAACTTGCTGTATAATCTTATATTGTGACATAGAGTCACATTTTTTCATGTTAAAGGAATTGGTCACATATGGCAGCCATATTGGTTTACACGAAAATTTCAAAAATGTGATTTCTTTGCAACCGCTTATATTAAATCTTTGAAATTTGCTGTATAGCTATATAATGTGACTTAACAGCTTGTATGCCATTGCAAAGGCGATGCGCGTGGCCACCTCTATCGCTGCTTGCAGCTATATTATTATTTGTTATTGCTTGTACTATTATTATTATTATTCCGCCATTTTTTTCAAATGCTTATAATAACCACAGCATAACTCAAAAACTCTTGAAATTTCGCACAATGCTAAAGATCTATGCTGTGCATAACCCTGTGCAACATAAATCTCATAGGTCATGTGATCTAGCAGCCATATTGCTTTTTGCGACAAATTTTGACAAACGCTTGAAAATCTTCTTCTCCGGAACCGCTTACGTTACAGCTGTGAAACTTGCTGTGTGAATTGCTGTACTGACTTAGAATAAAGTTTGTTTAAGAGAATTGATTTAGTCACATAATCTAGCTGCCATTTTGAAATGTGTGAAAATCTTTAAACATCTTCTTCTCTGAAACCACTAAGTGCAATGAAGCGCAAATTTGCACATGTGCTCCTTGCAAGGTCCTCTGCCAAGTTTGTTCAAACTACGATTTTTCCATGATCAACATGGCTGCTATGATCCATTCGCCGTTTTATCGTTTTTTAATTGCGTAAATTTGCACTTTATGCATTATCTTTACACTATTTAACTACATTACAGTGTAGTAGACATATGATTACACATAGTCATGACCCCTAAAGGCAATATTGCAGTCAAAATTCGCACTGCGCATTCGCCTTTGTGAAATAAAACATTTGCAAATTTTCATAAAACTTCTGCAAATTGTAGAGGTCTATAGTGAGCATTAGTATGTGCAATTTGAAAGCCATACAACGCATAGCTTGGCGGCCATTTTGTTTCGTATGCGCTGTTTTTAAAAACTACAAAAATCTTCTTCTCCGAAACCGCTTATGGCACAGACTTGAAATTTTGTTTACAGAGTTATCTTATGACTAACATTCAGATTTGTTCAAGAGAAGTTGATAGGTCTTGTGGTTTGGCAGCCATTTTTAATTGTTCAAAAACGCTTAACGATATTTTTAAATTAATAATAAAACAAAAACCGTTTTACAAAAATGCTTTATTTTTGCCATGTGAATTGACATCTATGGTGAGAATTATTGTGCATAATATGGAGGCTGTATATCATGTGATCTGGCAGCCATTTTGTTTTATGCAAACATTTCAGAAATCTATTTTCTCTGCAACTGCTTATGTTAGAACTGTGAAACTAGCTGTATAACCTTATATTATGACCTAGAGTCACATTTGTTCATGTTGAAGGAATTGGTCACAAGCTATGGCAGCCATATTGGTTTACGCGAAAATTTCGAAAATGTGATTTCTATGCAACCGCTTATGTTAAAGCTGTGAAATTTGTTGTGTAGCTATATATTGTGACTTAGCAGCTTGTATGCTTTGCAAAGGCGATGCGCGTGGCCACCTCTATCGCTGCTTGCAGCTATATTTATTATTATTAGGTGGCCAGCAACAAAGTTGCAGGACAACCTATTGTTATTGTTCGGATTATTATTATTATTATTATTCTTTTTATTCCGCCAAGCTTTGTATTCAATTGCCCATAACTGCTTAACTGTTTTTGCAAAGCTCTTAAAATCAGGTATGCTGGTACAGCCTATTGCTGTGCTACATCTCATGCAAAATTGAACTCATAGGTCACATGCTCTGGCAGCCATATTGCTTTTTGCGCCAAATTTCGACAAACACTTAAAAATCTTTAGCTCTGGAACTGCTTATGTTACAACTTTGAAACTCACTGTGCTTAGTGCTACTATGACCTGAAATTGCTATTGCTCAAGAGAAGTGCCTTGGTCACATGATGTGGCAGCCATCTTGCATTTTGCAAAAATATTCAAACGTCTTCTTCTCCTAAACCGCTTAGTGCAATGATGCGCAATTTTGCACATATGCTCCTTGCAAGGTCCTCTACCAAGTTTGTTCAAACTGAGATTTTTCCATAATCAACATGGCTGCTGTGAGACATTAACCTTTTTATCGCCATTTAATTGCGTAATTTTGCACTTTATACATTAGTTTTACAATATTTAACAATATTACAGTGTAATAGACACATGATTACACATAGTCATAACCCTTAAAGACAATATTGCAGTTAAAATTCGCATTGCGCAATCGCCTTCGTGAAATAAAACATTTGCAAATTTTCATGAAACTTCTGCAAATTGTAGAGGTCTATAGTGAGCATTAGTATGTGCAATTTGAAAGCCATACATTGCATAGCTTGGCGACCATTTTGTTTCGTATGCGCCATTTTTAAAAACTATAAAAATCTTCTTCTCCGAAACCGCTTATGGGACAGACTTGAAATTTTGTTTATAGAGTTACCTTATGACTAACATTCAGATTTGTTCAAGAGAAATTGATACGTCATGTGGTTTGGCAGCCATTTTGAATTGTTCAAAATTGCTTAACGATATATTTAAATTAATAATAAAACAAAAACCGTTTTACAAAAATGCTTTATTTTTGCCATGTTTATTGACATCTATAGTGAGCACTATTGTGCTTAATATGGAGGCTGTATATCTTACGATCGGGCAGCCATCTTGGTTTACGCGAACATTTCGAAAGTCTATTTTCTCTGCAACCGCTTATGTAAGAACTGTGAAATTTGCTGTACAGTCTTATATTGTTACCTAGATTCATAATTGCTCATTAGCAGAGAATCAGTCACATGATGCGGCAGCAATATCGGTTTTATGTTTATCGTAATTATTTGTAATTCAATACTTCCTCTTTTGAGTCAATTGCTCACAAAACACAAATTACTTATGCTAAACTCTTTAAATCAGGTATGCTGGTACAGCCTATTGCTATGCTACATCTCATGCAATATTGAATTCATAGGTCATAAGGTTACGCAGCCATATTTTTTTTTGCGACAAATTTCGAGAACTGCTTAATAATCTTTAGCTCTGGAACTGCTTATGTTGCAACTTTGAAACTTGCTGAGCTTAGTGATGTTATGACCTAGATTTTCCATTGCTCAACAGAAGTGACTTGGTCACATGATGTAGCAACCATCTTGCATTTTGTGAAAATCTTTAAACATCTTCTTCTCTTAAACTGCTTAGTGCAATAAATCGCAATTTTGCACGTATGCTCCTTGCAAGGTCCTCTGCTAAGATTGTTAAAATTGCGATTTTTCCATAATCAACATGGCTGCTGTGAGACATTAACCTTTATATCGCCATTTAATTGCGTAATTTTGCACTTTATACATTAGTTTTACAATATTTAACAATATTACAGTGTAATAGACACATGATTACACATAGTCATAACCCTTAAAGACAATATTGCAGTTAAAATTTGCATTGCGCAGTCGCCTTCGTGAAATAAAACATTTGCAAATTTTCATGAAACTTCTGCAAATTGTAGAGGTCTATAGTGAGCATTAGTATGTGCAATTTGAAAGCCATACATTGCATAGCTTGGCGGCCATTTTGTCTCGTATGCGCCATTTTTAAAAACTATAAAAATCTTCTTCTCCGAAACCGCTTATGGGACAGTCTTGAAATTTAGTTTATAGAGTTATCTTATGACTAACATTCAGATTTGTTCAAGAGAAGTTGATACGTCATGTGGTTTGGCAGCCATTTTGAATTGTTCAAAATTGCTTAACGATATATTTAAATTAATAATAAAACAAAAACCGTTTTACAAAAATGCTTTATTTTTGCCATGTTTATTGACATCTATAGTGAGCACTATTGTGCGTAATATGGAGGCTGTATATCTTACGATCGGGCAGCCATCTTGGTTTACGTGAAAATTTCGAAAGTCTATTTACTCTGCAACTGCTTATGCAAGAATTGTGAAATTTGCTTTACAGTCTTATATTGTGACCTAGACTCACAGCTGTTCATGATGAATGAATTGGTCACAAGCTGTGGCAGCCATATTGGTTTACGCAAAAATTTTGAAACTGTGTTTTCTTTCCAACCGCTTATGTTAAATCTGTGAAATTTGCTGTATAACCATGTATTGTCACCTAGAGTTACATTTGTTCATGTTGAAAGTATAGGTCATGTGGTGTGGCAGCCATTTTAAAAAACGCAAACATTTCGAAAATGTGTTTTTTTCCCAAATGCGTATGTTAGAACTGTAAAAACTTGTTGTATAGCTTTATATTGTGACATAACTGCTTATATGGCATTGCAAAAATGATGCGCTGGCCACCTCTATCGCTGCTTGCAGCTATATTTATTATTATTATTATTATTATTCCGCCACTTTTTTCAAGTGCTTATAAAAACAACAGCATAACTCAAAAACTCATGAAACTTGGCACAATGCTAAAGATCTATGCTGTGCATAATCCTATGCAACATAAATCTCATAGGTCATGTGATCTAGCAGCCATATTGCTTTTTGCGACAAATTTCGACAACCGCTTGAAAATCTTCTTCTCCAGAACTGCTTATGTTACAGCTGTGAAACTTGCTGTGTGTACTGCTGTATTGACCTAGAATAAAGTTTGTTCAAGAGAAGTGATTTAGTCACATGACCTAGCTGCCATTTTGAAATGTGCGAAAATCTTTAAACATCTTCTTCTCTGCAACCGCTAAGTGCAATGAAGCGCAATTTTGCACATGTGCTCCTTGCAAGGTCCTCTACCAAGTTTGTTCAAACTGCGAATTTTCCATAATCAACATAGCTGCTATGAGCCATTCGCCTTTTTATCGCTGTTTAATTGCGTAAATTTGCACTTTATGCATTATGTTTACACTATTTAACTATATTACAGTGTAGCAGACACATGAGTACACATAGTCATGACCCCTAAAGGCAATATTGCAGTAAAAATTTGCACTGCGCAGTCGCCTTCGTGAAATAAAATATTTACAAATTTTCATAAAACTTCTGCAAATTGTAGAGGTCTATAGTGAGCATTAGTATGTGCAATTTGAAAGCCCTACAATGCATAGCTTGACAGCCATTTTGTTTCGTATGCGCGGTTTTTAAAAACTACAAAAATCTTCTTCTCCGAAACCGCTTATGGCACAGACTTGAAATTTTGTTTATAGAGTTATCTTATGACTAACATTCAGATTTGTTCAAGAGAAGTTGATAGGTCATGTAATTTGGCAGCCATTTTGAATTGTTCAAAAATGCTTAACGATATTTTTAAATTAATAATAAAACAAAAACCGTTTTACAAAAATGCTTTTATTTTTGCCATGTTTATTGACATCTATGGTAAGAACAATTGTGCATAATATGGAGGCTGTATATCATATGATTAGGCAGCCATTTTGTTTTGCGCAAAAATTTCGAAAATCTATTTTCTCTGCAACCGCTTATGTTAGAACTGTGAAACTTGCTGTATAACCTTATATTGTGACCTAGAATCACAGTTGTTCATGTTAAAGGAATTGGTCACAAGCTGTGGCAGCCATATTGGTTTACGCAAAAATTTCGAAAGTGTGTTTTCTTTGCAACCGCTTATGTTAAAGCTGTGAAATTTGCTGTAAAACAATATCTTATGACCTAGAGTTACATCTGATCGTGATGAATGTATTGGTCATATGGCAGGGCAGCCATCTTGAAAAATGCAAATTTTTCGAAAATGTGTTTTTTTTCCAAATGCTAATGTTAGAATTTTAAACATTTCTATAAAGCTTTATATTGTGACTTAGCTGCTTGTATGCCATTGCAAAGTCGATGCGCATGGCCACCTCTATCGCTGCTTGCAGCTATATTTAAGTGGCCATGCAACGAAGTTGCATTACAACCTATTGTTATTGTCAAGATTATTATTATTATTATTATTTTTTTTTTTTTTTATTATTAGGTGGCCATGCAACGAAGTTGCAGGACAACCTATTGTTATTGTCAGGATTATTAGGTGGCCATGCAACGAAGTTGCAGGACAACCTATTGTTATTGTCAGGATTATTATTATTATTATTTTTTTTATTATTATTATTATTATTATTATTATTATTATTATTATTCCGCCACTTTTTCTATTGCCCATAACTTTTGAACTGCTAAAGCAAAGCTCTTGAAATCAGGTATGCTAGTACAGCCTATTGCTCTGCTACATCTCATGCAATATTGAACTCATAGGTCATAAGGTTACGCAGCCATATTGCTTTTTGCAACAAATTTCGCTAAACGCTTAATAATCTTTATCTCCGGAACTGCTAATGTTACAACTTTGAAACTTGCTGTGCTCAGTGCTGCTATGAACTAGATTTGCCATTGCTCAACAGAAGTGCCTTGGTCACATGATGTAGCAGCCATCTTGCATTTTGCGAAAATCTTTAAACATCTTCTTCTCTTAAACCGCTTAGTGCAATAAAGCGCAATTTTGCACATATGCTCCTTGCAAGGTCCTCTACCAAGTTTGTTAAAATTGCGATTTTTCCATAATCAACATGGCTGCTGTGAGACATTAACCTTTTTATCGCCATTTAATTGCGTAATTTTGCACTTTATACATTAGTTTTACAATGTTTAACAATATTACAGTGTAATAGACACATGATTACACATAGTCATAACCCTTAAAGACAATATTGCAGTTAAAATTTGCATTGCGCAATCGCCTTCGTGAAATAAAACATTTGCAAATTTTCATGAAACTTGTGCAAATTGTAGAGGTCTATAGTGAGCATTAGTATGTGCAATTTGAAAGCCATACATTGCATAGCTTGGCGGCCATTTTGTTTCGTATGCGCCATTTTTAAAAACTATAAAAATCTTCTCCGAAACCGCTTATAGGAGAGACTTGAAATTTTGTTTATAGAGTTATCTTATGACTAACATTCAGATTTGTTCAAGAGAAGTTGATACGTCATGTGGTTTGGCAGCCATTTTGAATTGTTCAAAAACGCTTAACGATATTTTTAAATTATTAATAAAACAACAACCATTTTACAAAAATGCTTTATTTTTGCCATGTGTATTGACATCTATATTGAGAACTATTGTGCATAATATGGAGGCTTTATAATATATGATCTGGCAGCCATTTTGTTTTACGCGAAAATGTCGAAAATCTATTTTCTCTGCAACCACTTATGTTAGAACTGTGAAACTTGCTGTATAATCTTATATTGTGACCTAGATACACAGTTGTTCATGTTAATGGAATTAGTTACAAGCTGTGGCAGCCATATTGATTTACGCGAAAATTTTGAAAATGTGATTTCTTTGCAACCGCTTATTTTAAATCTTTGAAATTTGCTGTATAGCTATATATTGTGACTTAGCAGCTTGTATGCCATTGCAAAGTCGATGCGCATGGCCACCTCTATCGCTGCTTGCTGCTATATTTTTTTTTTTTATTATTATTATTATTATTCCGCCACTTATTCAAATGCTTATAAAAACAACAGCATAACTCTAAAACTCATGAAACTTGGCACTATGCTAAAGATCTATGCTGTGCATAATACTATGCAAAATAAATCTCATAGGTCATGTGATCTAGCAGCCATATTGCTTTTTGCGACAAATTTCGACAACCGCTTGAAAATCTTCTTCTCCCGAACCGCTTATGTTACAGCTGTAAAACTTGCTGTGTGTACTGCTGTACTGACCTAGAATAAAGTTTGTTCAAGAGAAGTGATTTAGTCACATGACCTAGCTGCCATTTTGAATTGTGCGAAAATCTTTAAACATCTTCTTCTCTGCAACCGGTAAGTGCAATGAAGCACAATTTTGCACATGTACTCCTTGCAAGGTCCTCTACCAAGTTTGTTCAAACTGCAAATTTTCCATAATCAACATGGCTGCTATGAGCCATTCGCCTTTTTATCGCTGTTTAATTGCGTAAATTTGCACTTTATGCATTATGTTTACACTATTTAACTATATTACAGTGTAGCAGACACATGAGTACACATAGTCATGACCCCTAAAGGCAATATTGCAGTAAAAATTCGCACTGCGCAGTCGCCTTCATGAAATAAAACATTTGCAAATTTTCAAAAAACTTCTGCAAATTGTAGAGGTCTATAGTGAGCATTAGTATGTGCAATTTGAAAGCCATACAATGCATAGCTTGGCGGCCATTTTGTTTCGTATGCGCGTTTTTAAAAAAACTACAAAAATCTTCTTCTCAGAAACCGCTTATAGCACAGACTTGAAATTTTGTTTACAGAGTTATCTTATGACTAACATTCAGATTTGTTCAAGAGAAGTTGATAGGTCATGTGGTTTGGCAGCCATTTCGAATTGTTCAAAAACGCTTAACGATATTTTTAAATTAATAATAAAACAAAAACCGTTTTACAAAAATGCTTTATTTTTGCCATGTTTATTAAGATCTATGGTGACAATTATTGTGCGTAATATGGAGGCTGTATATCTTATGATCTGGCAGCCATTTTGTTTTATGCGAATATTTCGAAAATCTATTTTCTCTGCAACTGCTTATGTTAGAACTGTGAAACTTGCTGTATAACCTTATATTGTGACCTAGAGTCACAGTTGTTCATGTTGAAGGAATTGGTTCCAAGCTGTGGCAGCCATATTGGTTTACGTGAAAATATTGAAAACGTGTTTTCTTTCCAACCGCTTATGTTAAAGCTGTGAAATTTGCTGTAAAACAAAATCTTGTGACCTAGAGTTACATCTGATCGTGATGAAAGTATTGGTCATATGGTGGGGCAGCCATCTTAAAAAAATGCAAAAATTTTGAAAATGTGTTTTCTTTCCAACTGCTAATGTTAGAATTGTAAAAACTTATATAAAGCTTTTTTATTATGACTTAGCTGCTTGTATGCCATTGCAATGTCGATGCGCATAGCCACCTCTATCGCTGCTTGCAGCTATATTTTGGTTTGTTATTTTTCGTAATTTAGTGTTTGTTTGTTTTTTTGTAACTTAGTAGGGTTTTGTTTTTAATTTAGTACTTTTAAGGTTTAATTGTATATTTAAATTATTTTAATAGGGTTAGGTTTTTTTAATATGTAATTTATTTTATTTAATTGGTAGTTTAATTTAATTTTAGTATAATAGCTAGGGTAGGTTAATTAATAGTTAAATATTTTAATTCTACAGGTAAGTTTTAATTTATATTAAGATAGGGATCTTGTAATTTTAATTTAAAGTTAAGGGGTTGTTAGGTTTAGTGGTTAATAGCTTAATTTAGTTTTTGGCGTTGTGGGCGGCTGATGGTTTAGGGGTTAATACGTTTTTTAGGTTGCAGAGGTGTTGGGGAGCGGCGGGATAGGGGTTAATAACTTTATTTAGGTTGCGGCAGTGTCGGGGAGCGGAGAGAGAAGGGTTAATAAGTTTATTTATGTTGCTGCTGTGTCAGGGAGCAGCGGGATAGGGGTTAATAAATTTATTTAGGTTTGCCGCAGTGGCGGGGAACAGCGAGATAGGGGTTAATAAGTTTATTTAGGTTGAGGCAGTGGCGGGGAGCGGCGAGATAGGGGTTAATAAACTTATTTAGGTTGCGGCGGTGGCGGGATAGGGGTTAAATATTTTAGTATAGTGGCAGCGTTTAGTGAAATGGTATAAATAAAGTTGGGAAAAACACGAATAGCAGCGTCATCGATGATGGTTAGTTAACAACAGTCCGATGCTCATCGCCCCGTGCTTGGTGCGCTTATTTTTGACGGGTTTATTTATAAATATGGAGATCATATTCAGATCCTCGGCCGCTATGTTTGGCGATGTTAGGCGAGCGTATTGACACCCTCGAATGCAATATAGTTGACGCTTTGATACAGATTGTCCGCAAATCTGCAGGAGGCGGCATTGCACCAGCAGCTCACAAGAACTGCTGGTACAATGATATATTTATCAATGTGCAGCGCAGGGATAGGCAAGGTGTCCGTACACGGACACTGGTGTCCGTGACTGGCCCTTGCAGTGTCCGCCGCCCATTTTGCTGTGGGGAGGGAGGAGTAAGACAGATGAATACTGGTCCTAACTCCTCCTTAACACATGCAGCGCCACGTTTTGCAGGGTTGTGGCCACTCCCACATGATGCCGCTTAGTACCAGAAAATTACTCTGAGTGAGACAGAGAGAGAGGGAAGATTCAAGAAGCAAGCTGCCACTTTGCCCCTGGAGCTTTATATGCAAAGGTAAAGCACTTTAACCAGCACCTGAGGTTTATTATAAGTAGTATTTAAATAGAAAGAAAAGATATAGGCCTAGATTTGGAGTTTGGCAGTAGCCGTGAAAACCAGCGTTAGAGGCTCCTAACGCTGGTTTTAGGCTACCGCCGGTATTTGGAGTCACTCAAAAAAGGGTCTAACGCTCACTTTTCAGCCGCGACTTTTCCATACCGCAGATCCCCTTACGTCATTTGCGTATCCTATTTTTTCAATGGGATCTTTCTAACTCCGGTATTTAGAGTCGTCGCCTCCACCTGCCTACACTTATTAACCCCTAATCTGCCGACCGGACCGCACCGCTATTATAATAAAGTTATTAACCCCTAATCCGCCTCACTAACCCTATAATAAATAGTATTAACCCCTAATCTGCCCTCCCTAACATCGCCGACACCTAACTTCAAACATTAACCCCTAATCTGCCGACCGGAGCTCACCGCTATTCTAATAAATGTATTAACCCCTAAAGCTAAGTCTAACCCTAACACTAACACCCCCCTAAGTTAAATATAATTAAAATCTAACGAAATTAATTAACTCTTATTAAATAAATTATTCCTATTTAAAGCTAAATACTTACCTGTAAAATAAACCCTAATATAGCTACAATATAAATTATAATTATATTATAGCTATTTTAGGATTTATATTTATTTTACAGGTAACTTTGTATTTATTTTAACCAGGTACAATAGCTATTAAATAGTTAAGAACTATTTAATAGCTAAAATTGTTAAAATAATTACAAAATTACCTGTAAAATAAATCCTAACCTAAGTTACAATTAAACCTAACACTACACTATCAATAAATAAATTAACTAAAATACCTACAATTATCTACAATTAAACCTAACACTACACTATCAATAAATTAATTAAATAAAATACCTACAATTACCTACAATTAAACCTAACACTACACTATCAATAAATTAATTAAATACAATATCTACAAATAAATACAATGAAATAAACTAAAATACAAAAAATAAAAAAGAACTAAGTTACAAAAAATTAAAAAATATTTACAAACATCAGAAAAATATTACAACAATTTTAAACTAATTACACCTACTCTAAGCCCCCTAATAAAATAACAAAGTTATAATAAAAAAATGCCCTACCCTATTCTAAATTACAAAAGTTCAAAGCTCTTTTACCTTACCAGCCCTGAACAGGGCCCTTTGCGGGGCATGCCCCAAAGAATTCAGCTCTTTTGCCTGTAAAAAAAACACACAATACCCCCCCCAACATTACAACCCACCACCCACATACCCCTAATATAACCCAAACCCCCCTTAAATAAACCTAACCCTAAGCCCCTGAAGATCTTCCTACCTTATCTTCACCATACCAGGTTCACCGATCGATCCAGAAGAGTTCCTCCGATGTCTTGATCCAAGCCCAAGCGGGGGGCTGAAGATGTCCATGATCCGGCTGAAGTCTTCATCCAAGCGGGAGCTGAAGAGGTCCATGATCCGGCTGAAGTCTTCTATCAACGGCATCTTCAATCTTCTTTCTTCCGGATCCATGTTCATCCCGCCGACGCGGAACATCCATCTTCACCGACGACTTCCCGACGAATGATGGTTCCTTTAAGGGACGTCATCCAAGATGGCGTCCCTCAAATTCCGATTGGCTGATAGGATTCTATCAGCCAATCGGAATTATGGTAGGAAAATTCTGATTGGCTGATGGAATCAGCCAATCAGAATCAAGTTCAATCCGATTGGCTGATCCGATCAGCCAATCAGATTGAGCTCGCATTCTATTGGCTGATGGAATCAGCCAATAGAATGCAAGCTCAATCTGATTGGCTGATTGAATGGGGTTAATAACTTTATTATAATAGCGGTGCGGTCCGCTCGGCAGATTAGGGGTTAATAAGTGTAGGCAGGTGGAGGTGACGTTGGGGGGCAGATTAGGGGTTAATAAATATAATATAGGGGTCGGCGGTGTTAGGGGCAGCAGATTAGGGGTACATAGGGATAATGTAAGTAGCGGCGGTTTACGGAGCGGAAGATTAGGGGTTAAAAAAATCTGCAGGGGTCAGCGATAGTGGGGACGGCAGAATAGGGGTTAATAAGTGTAAGGTTAGGGGTGTTTAGACTCGGGGTACATGTTAGAGTGTTAGGTGCAGACGTAGGAAGTGTTTCCCCATAGCAAACAATGGGGCTGCGTTAGGAGCTGAACGCGGCTTTTTTGCAGGTGTTAGGTTTTTTTTCAGCTCAAACAGCCCCATTGTTTCCTATGGGGGAATCGTGCACGAGCACGTTTTTTAAGCTGGCCGCGTCCGTAAGCACCGCTGGTATTGAGAGTTGAAGTTGCGGTAAATATGCTATACGCTCCTTTTTTTGAGCCTAACGCAGCCATTCTGTGAACTCTAAATACCAGCGGTATTTAAAAGGTGCGGCCAGAAAAAAAGCCAGCGTAGCTAATGCACCCCTTTGGCCACAGAACTCTAAATCTAGGCGTAAACCTCTTATGCAGTCAACCAGATGTTTTGCTAACAATTGGCTGGATTATTGCGGTACGGCTTCTAACACTGAAAAAATGGCCATTCCAGCGTAATGGCCAGGAACGCATTGTCCATTCTACCCTCATAAAAATTACGTTTTTGTTTGGGATTTTCATAGCACCGGTATTACAGGTTGTGCGTTCAGGCTAAAAAGCTTGCGTTACAGCCTATATCGACACGAGCCATACCACCATCTGAGAGCAGTAGTTATGGGTTTTGCGAAACAAAAATGTTTCACAAAACTCATAACTAAAGTGTTACAAAGTACACAAAAACCCATATACTACCTATTAACCCCTAAACCTCCGTCCTCCTGCATTGCAAACACTATTTATAATGTATTAACCCCTAATCTGCCACCCACCCACATCGAGACTATTAAATAAACCTAAAAAACCCTAATCTGTCGCCCACCCACATCGCCAACAGTATAAAAAAGCTATTAACCCCTAATCTGCCACTCCCGACATCGCCAACACTGTAATAAAGTTATTAACTCTTAAACCTCCGGCCTCCCACATCGCCGCCACTAAATAAACCTATTAACCCCTAAACCTCCAGCCCCCCACATCACCGCTACTAAATAAACCTATTAACCGCCAGCCCCCCCACATTGCAAAACACTAATTTAAACTATTAACCCCTAAACCTAACAACCCCTTAACTTAAAATTAAAATAACATTATAACTATCTTAAAATAAATAAAAACTTACCTATGAAATAAAAATAAACCTATCATTAAAATATAAATTAACTTAGCATTAATATTCTAATAAAATAAAAAATACTACCAATTAAAAAATCAAAAATAACAAATTTAAAAAAAAAACACTACGAAAAAAATAAAACAATCTCAAATTACAAAAAATAATAAACACAAAATTACAAAAAATAAAAACCACCTTTTGAAATTATCAAAAATAAAAACAATTACACCTAATCTAATAGTCCTATAAAAATAAAAAGCCCCCCCAAAATAAAAAAAACCCTAACCTACAATAAACTGCCAATAGCCCTTAAAAGGGCCTTTTGTAGGGCATTGCCTTAAGTTAAAAACCTCTTTTATCTGTAAAAAAACCTAAGCTACCCATTGCCCCTAAAGGGGCATGTGTATGGGCATTGCTTTAAAAGGGAATTCAGCTCTTTTTCACTGCCCTTAAAAGGGCATTCAGCTGTTTTACAAAAGCCCAAAGCTGCAATCTAAAAAAAAAAAAACACCCACAAAAAAAGAAAAAAAAAAACCCTAATACTAGCCCCATAAAATCTACTCATGGTTCCTGAAGTCCGGGCATCCATCCTCATCCAGGCGGCGAGAAGTCTTCATTCAGGCGGCAACACCTTCATCCATCTTGGGGACGTCTTCTATCTTCATCCCAGTGCAGAGTGGAACTATCCTGGAAGCCGATCCCATCCTGCGTATAGCGTCCTCTTCATATGGTCACCGCCATACACTGAAGTTGAATGCAAGGTAGATGTTTCAAAATGTCATTCTTGCATTCCTATTGGCTGATTTTATTCTTTAAATTCAAATCAGCCAATAGGATGAGAGCTTCTGAAATTATATTGACTGTTTAAAACAGCCAATAGGATGAGAGCTACTGAAATCCTGTTGGCTGATTTGAACAGCCAATAGGATTTCAGTAGCTCTCACCCTATTGGCTGTTTTGGGGTTAATCCTGTATGTATGGGTTACTTGTAAAGTGCGGCTAATCACCTGTAAGGGTCTCAAGGCGATGCTCATTTTATTGACCAAGGAGGGATGAAAGGCTGAGTGGACCTCGCCGAGGATCGAACCTGCAACCCTCGGGTTGCTACAGAGCTCAGCCACAGTGCATTAGCATGCTAAGCTATCTGTCCGGCTTATTGGCAGTTTAGGGGTTAATAGGTTTATTTAGTGGCGGCGCTGTAGGAGGCCAGAGGTTTAGGGGTAAATAGGTTTATTTAGTGGCGGCCATGTGGGAGGCTGGAGGTTTAGGGGGTAATAAATTTATTATAGTGGCAGCGATGTCAGGGAGGGTCGAATAAGGGGCTTGGATTTTGTGCAGTATAGAGCTTAATGCCACCATATCGCACTCACAAGGAGGCTTTTCAGTAACTCGTAATGGCAGCGCTATGGAGAGTGAAATAACACAACATTTTGGTGTTAGTGTCACACCCTGTTTAGCACAAAACTCGTAATCTAGGTGTTTGTTATAAAAAAAAATTAAGGAATGTGCATGTAAGTACATGTTTAGCTTATAATAATTAAAAAAAATAATTGCAATAATAATCTCTTTTGGTTTAACTAAATTTGGAAATAGAAAAAACAAAAGCATTTCTTTGCAAATTACCGTAATTTGTAACGAGTTGAGTCCGGGATCCCTGCAGGATCCCTGGGTGGTGGAAATCGTGTCCCAGGGATACAAACTCGAAGTCTTTCCTGCCTGGGGCAGGTTTTTGCTTTCAAGATTATCTGTAGACCAGATAAAAAGAGAGGCATTCTTATGCTGTGTTCGGGACCTTTCCGACTTGGGAGTGATAGTTCCTGTCCCTATACAAGAACAGGGTCTGGGGTTCTACTCCAATCTGTTTGTGGTTCCCAAAAAAAGAGAGAACCTTCAGACCAATTTTAGATCTCAAAAGTCTAAACAAATTCCACAAAGTACCGTCCTTCAAGATGGAAACTATCCATTCTATTCTTCCCTTGGTTCAAAATGGTCAATTTATGACAACGGTCAATTTAAAGGACGCTTACCTGCATGTTCCCATCCACAGGAACCATCACAAGTTTCTGAGGTTCGCGTTTCTAGACAAACACTTCCAGTTTGTGGCTCTTCCATTCGGCCTAGCCACAGCTCACAGAATTTTTTAAAATATTCTAGGATCCCTGTTGGTGGTGCTCAGCTTGCGGGGCAATGCAGTAGCGCCTTATCTGGACGACAATCTGGTTCAGGCGCCATCCTTTCAACAAGCAAAATCCCACACGGAAATGTTGTTATCCTTCCTGCGATCTCACGGATGGAAGGTGAATTTGGAAAAGAGTTCCTTAATTCCAACTACAAGGGTAGTTTTCTTGGGAACCATAATAGATTCCTTATCAATGAAGATTTTTCTGACAGAAGTCAGGAAATCAAGGATTTTTGATTCTTGCCTAATGCTTCAGTCCTCTCCTCGGCCATCAGTGGCTCAGTGCATGGAGGTAATCGGTCTGATGGTAGCGGCAATGGACATCATCCCATTTGCCTGTTTCCACCTCAGACCTCTGCAGTTAAGCATGTTCAGACAGTGGAACGGAGATTATGCAGATCTGTCTCCGTGATTACAGCTGGAACAGGAGACAAGGGATTCTCTTCTTTGGTGGTTGTCTCTGGATCACATCTCCCAAGGAATCTGCTTCCACAGACCTCCTTGGGTGATTGTGAAAACAGACACCAGCCTACTGGGTTGGGGAGCAGTTTGGGGCTCTCTCTCGGTCAGAGTCTGTTCTACCCATAAACATTCTGGAGCTGAGAGCAATCTTCAATGCTCTTTTAGCCTGGCCTCAGTTAGCCTTGGCTCAGTTTATTAGGTTCCAGTCGGACAACATAACTTCAGTGTCTTACAGCAACCATCAGGGGGGAACTTGGAGTTCCTTAGCCATGATAGAGGTAGCCAAGATAATTCAGTGGGCTGAGACCCACAACTGCTGCCTGTCGGCGATCCACATCTCAGGAGTGGACAACTAGGAGGCGGATTTTCTGAGCAGTCAGACCTTTCACCCGGGGAGTGGGAACTCCATCCAGAAGTGTTTTCCAGCCTGATTCTCAAATGGGGACAGCTGGAACTGGACCTCATGGCATCTAGGCAGAATGCCAAACTCCTGAGGTTCGGGTCGAGGTCAAGGGATCCTCAGGCATTTCTGATAGACCCTCTTGCGGTACCCTGGAATTTCAGTCTTGCATACCTATTTCCCCTGTTCGCTCTTCTACCTCGGGTCATTGCTCGAATCAAACAAGAGAGGGCGTCTGTGATCTTCATTTCACCGGCGTGGCCTCGCAGGTTTTGGTATGCAGACCTGGTGGAGATGTCATCTCTTCCATCTTGGAGACTTCCATTTATAAAGGACCTTCTACTTCAAGGGCCCTTCCTTCATCCAAATCTAGTTTCCCTGAAGCTGACTGCTTGGACATTGAACGCGTAATTTTATCTAAGCGTTGATTTTCAAAATCGGTCATTGAGACCATGATTCAGGCTCGTAAGCCTGTGACTAGAAGGATTTATCATAAGATATGGTGCAAATATCTGTATTGGTGTGAATCCAAAGGCTACTCTTGGAGTATAGTTCAGATTCCTAAAATTTTGTCTTTTCTCCAAAAGGGTTTGGAGAAGGGTTTATCCACAAGTTCCCTAAAGGGTCAAATATCTGCCTTGTCTATTTTGTTACATAAACATCTGGCGGATGTCCCAGACGTGCAATCGTTTTGTCAGGCCTTGGTCAGGATCAGGCCTGTGTTTAAGCCGGTTACTCCTACCTGGAGTCTTAACCTAGTTCTCAAAGTTCTTCAACAGGCTCCGTTTGAGCCAATGCATTCCTTAGATATTAAGTTGTTATCTTGGAAAGTTTTGTTTCTTGTTGCTATTTCATCTGCTCGAAGAGTTTAAGAGCTCTCGGCATTACAGTATGAGTCTCCTTACCTTATTTTTAATGAGGATAAGGTAGTTTTGCGTACTAATTTGGGGTTTCTCCCTAAAGTGGTTTCAGATCGGAACATTAATCAGGAGATTGTTGTTCCTTCCTTGTGTCATAAACCTTCTTCTCAGAAAGAACATCTGCTACACAAACTAGACGTGGTGCGGGCATTGAAATTCTATTTACAGGCGACTAAGGATTTTCATCAGTCTTCTGCTCTCTTTGTGGTTTTCTCTGGGAAACATAAGGGGCAGAAAGCTACAGCTACTTCTCTTTCTTTGTGGCTGAAGAGTATCATCGCTTTGCCTATGAAACTGCTGGACAACAGCCTCCTGAGAGAGTTACGGCTCATTCTACGAGGGCTGTTTCCTCTTCTAGGGCATTCAAAAATGAAGCTTCTATGGAACAGATTTGCAAGGCTGCAACTTGGTCCTCTTTTCACACTTTTTCAAAATTCTATAAATTTAACACTTTTGCCTCGGCTGAGGCTTCTTTTGGGAGAAATGTTCTTCAAGCAGTGGTGCCTTCCATTTAGGTTCCTGCCTTGTCCCTCCCTTATCATCTGTGTACTCACTGTATCATTAGAAAGTAAACAAAATGTATGCTTACCTGATAAACTTATTTATTACTTGACACAGTGAGTTCACGGCCCACCCTGTTTGCTTAAGACAGGTTTTGTGGGTATGTTATAAACTTCAGACACTTCTGCACCTTGTTGCTTCCTGTCTCTCCTTTGCTTCGGTCGAATGACTGGGGTTGGAGGGAAGGGAGGTGATATTTAACAGCTTTGATGTGGTGCTCTTTGCCGCCTCCTGCTGGGCAGGAGTGATATTCGCAATAGTAATTAGACAATCCGTGGACTCACTGTGTCAAGAAAGAAAGAAATTTATCAGGTAAGCATACATTTTGCTTTTTGTGGGGGATTTTCATAGTGCCGGTATTACAAATTGTGAGTTTAGGCTAAAAAGCTTGCATTACAGCCTATACTGACATGAGCCATACCACCATCTGGGAGCAGTAGTTATGGATTTTGC
This sequence comes from Bombina bombina, assembly GCF_027579735.1. Taxonomy (NCBI): domain Eukaryota; kingdom Metazoa; phylum Chordata; class Amphibia; order Anura; family Bombinatoridae; genus Bombina; species Bombina bombina. Next base: position 642,123,744 of record NC_069504.1, read on the forward strand.
AAAACAAAAATGTTTCACAAAACTCATAACTAAAGTGTTACAAAGTACACTAACACCCATAAACTACCTATTAACCCCTAAACCACCATCCTCCTGCATCTCAAACACTATTTAAAAGGTATTACCCCTAATATGCTGCCACCCACATCGTGGCTATTAAATAAACCTATTAACCCCTAATCTGCCGCCCACCCACATCGCCAACACTATAATAAAGTTGTTATCCACTAACTAATCATCGCCACCACTAAATAAACCTATTAACCCCTAAAACCTCTGACCCCTCACATTGCCGCTACTAAATAAACCTATTAACCTCTAAACCGCCAGCCCCCCACATCGCAAAACACTAAATTAAACAATTTACCCCTAAAACTAACACCCCCCCAACTTAAAATTAAAATAACAATATAACTGTCTTAAAATAAATTAAAACTTGTGAAATAAAAATTAACCTAGCATTAAACTATAAATTAACCTAACATTACTATTCCAATAAAATAAAAAAAATACTACCAATTAAAAAATATAAATTACAAATTTAAAAAACCTAACACTACAAAAAAAAATAAAAAAAAAATTATAAAAAATAATAAACACTTAAATTATGAAAAATAAAAACACTAAGCTTACAAAAAATAATAAACGAAATTATCAACAATAAAAACAATTACACCAAATCTAAGAGCCCTAAAAAAAATAAAAAAGCCCACCCAAAATAAAAAAACAAACAAACCTACAATTTAAAAGGGCCTTTTGTAGGGCATTGCCCTAAGTTAAAAAGCTCTTTTACCTGTAAAAAAAATACAAATCCCCCCCAACAGTAAAACCCACCACCCAACCAACCACCCAAAATAAAAAAAAAACTATCTCTAAGAAAAACCTAAGCTACCCATTGCCCCTAAATGGGCATTTGTATGGGCAAAAAAAACCACCCCAAAAAATGAAAAAAAAAACCTAACACTAACCCCAGAAAATCTACTCATGGTTCCTGAAGTCCAGACATCCATCTTTATCCAGGCGGCGAGAAGTCTTCATCCAGGTGGTGACATATTCATCCATCTCGGGGACGTCTTCTATCTTCATCCCAGCGGCGTGGAGCAGAGCTATCCTGGAAGCCGATCCCATTCAAGCCATATCACCTTCTGAGAGCAGTAGTTATGGATTTTGCAAAACAAAAATGTTTCACAAAACACATAACTAAAGTGTTAGTACACTAACACCCATAAACTACCAATTAATCCCTAAACCACTGCCCTCCTGCATCACAAACACTATTTAAAACTTATTAACCCCTGATCTGCCGCCCACCTACATTGCAACTATTAAATAAACCTACTAACCCCTAATCTTCCATCCACCCACATCGCCAACACTATAATAAAGCTATTAACCCCTAATCCGCCACTCGCCGACATCCCGACACTATAATAGTTATTAACCCCTAAACCTCTGGCATCCCACATCGCCATCACTAAATAAACCTATTAACCCCTAAACCTCGGCCACCCACATCGCCGCTACTAAATATACCTAATAACCCCTAAACTGCCAGCCCCCCACATCGCAAAACACTAAATTAAGTTATTAACCCCTAAACCTGACACCCCCTAACTTAAAATTAAAATAACAATATAACTATCTTAAAATAAATAAAAATGTAACTTTGAAAAAAAATTAACCTAACATTAAACTTGAAATTACCCTAACATTACTATTCTAATAAAATAAAAAATACTACCAATTAAAAAATCTAATTGACAAATTTAAAAACCCTAACACTACGAAAAAAAATTAAAAAAATCTAAAATTACAAAAAATAATAAACACTAAATTACGAAAAATAAAAAACACTAAGCTTACAAAAAATAATAAACAAAATTATCAAAAATAAAAACGATTACACTTAATCTAAAAGCCCTATAAAAATAAAATAGCCCACCCCCAAAAAAACTCCTTTTGTAGGGCATTGTCCCCCCAACAGTAAAACCCACCCAACCCCCCAAAATAAAAAACTCTAAAAAAACCTAAGCTACCCATTGCCCCTAAAGGGGCATTTGTATGGGCATTGCCCTTAAAAGGGGATTCAGCTCTTTTTCACTGGCCTTAAAAGGGCATTCAGCTCTTATACAAAAGCCCAAAACCCTAATCTAAAAAAAAAAACATCCCAAAAAAATAAAAAAACTAACACTGAACCCATCCAGGTGGCGACACCTTCATCCATCTTAGGGACGTCTTCTAACCTCAACCCGGCGGCGCAGAGCGGAGCTAACCTGGAAGCCGATCCCATCCTGCGCGGAGCATCCTCTTCATACGGTCACCGCCATACACTGAAGTTGAATGTTGAATGTTCCAATCAGCCAATAGAATGCAAGCTCAATCCTATTCGCTGATTGGATCAGTCAATAGGATTGAAGCTCAATCCTATTGGCTGATTGCATCAGCGAATAGGATTTATTACCCTTTAATTTACCGTTTAATTCACTTTAATTCTATCAGCCAATCAGAATTCAAGGGACTCCATCTTGGATGACGTCTCTTAAAGGGAACCTTCAGTGTACGGCTGGGACCATATGAAGAGGATGCTCTGTGCTGGATGTCTTGAAGATGGAGCCGTTCCACATCGGAAGATGAAGATAGAAGATGCCATCTGGATGAAGACTTCTGCCCGCCTGGAGGACGACTTCTTGCCGCTTGGATGAAGACTTCTCCCGGCTGGATGAGGATGGATGTCCGGTCTTCAAAAACTGAAAGTGGATCTTCAGGGGTTAGTGTTAGTGGGTTTTATTTTTAGCTTAGGGTTTGGGCAATGTAAAAGAGCTTTTAAGGGCAATTCTCATACAAATGCCCTTTTCAGGGCACTGGGGAGCTTAGGTTTTTTAGGTAGGTTTTTATTTGGGCGGGTTGGTTGTGTGGGTGGTGGGTTTTACTGTTGGGGGGTTGTTTGTATTTTTTTTAACATGTAAAAGATTCTGATTTCTTTGGGGCAATGCCCTGCAAAAGGCCCTTTTAAGGGCTATTGGCAGTTTAGTTTAGACTAGGGGTTTTATTATTTTGGGGTGCTTTTTATTTAGGAGTAATTTGTTTTTATTTTTGATAATTTCTTTTTTTATTTTGTGTAACTTAGTGTTTATTATTTTTTGTAATTTAGATAAATCTATTTTTATTTTTATTTATTTAATTTTAGTGTAATGTTAGGTGTTAGTATAACTCAGGTTAGGTTTTATTTTACAGGTAAATTTGTATTTATTTTAACTAGGTAGTTAGTAAATAGTTAATAACTATTTAATAACTAGTCTACCTAGTTAAAATAAATACAAATTTACCTTAAGCTAGATACAATATAACTATTAGTTATATTGTTGCATAGCTTAGGTTTTATTTTACAGGTATTTATTTAGTTTTAAATAGGAATAATTTAGGTATTAATTGTAATTTTTATTTGGAATTATTTTAATTAAGTTAAAGTTAGTGGGTGTTAGGGTTATAATTAGGGTTAGGTTAGGGGTTAATAACTTTAGTATAGTGGCAGCGACATTGGGGGCAGCAGATTAGGGGTTAATAACAGTAATGTAGGTTGCGGCGATGTTAGGGACAGCAGATTAGGGGTTAATAAGTGAATGTAGGTGGCAACGACATTGGGGGCAGCAGATTAGGGGTTAATAATATTTAACTAGTGTTTGCGATGCAGGAGTGCAGCAGTTTTGGGGTTAATATGATTATTATAGTGGAAAATTAGGGGTTAATCATTATATTTTAGTATTTGTGATGCAGGAGGGCATCGGTTTAGGGGTTAATAGGTAGTTTATGGGTGTTAGTGACTTTCAGGTGGCGGTACAGAACTTGTAGTTATAGGCTGTATTGCTCACTTTTTTGCCGGACAGGCAAACTCGTAATACCAGCGCTATGGAATTCCCATTGAAAAAAAGACTTTTTGAAAGGTGCAATAGTTACGTTGCGTGACAGCCAAAAAAGTGTGCGGTACAGCTGTACCTACAAGACTCGTAATAGCAGCGGTAGTGAAAAAGCAATGTTATGAAGCTTTTTCACTCATAACGCAAAACACGTAATCTAGCCGAAAGTGTAAATGTAACAAAACTCATGTCATGCAGTGCTTTATTGTTCTATGCTTTTCTCATTCACATGGAGAAATGCAGGCAATGCCCCTTGTAAGGGATCTTACAGTGCTAGAGGATCATTTTAAATAACCTAATCTGGTCAAAGATCTTTAGAGAATTGGGCCCACAGTGTGATGTCATTTTTCCAGTTTCTCAATAGATAATTATTTATTTTATTTCAGATGAAAATATTTGTGCTGCATTGTGTGTGACCAATCAAATCCCTAAGTGATTTTTTTCTTCCTGTCTATAAAACAGAATCCATTGTTTTTCATTTTACATTTATCATTAAAATGTATTCATATAAAAACTGAATATATTAACATTTTTTAATAATGGATCCCTAAAAGAACACATATTGCATTTTCAATGAAAAAAATGGCAATTTTTCCACCTAGAGATATTTTTTGGTAAATAATTACAGCATGACACATGCTTTATTAGACTAGGCTTATGTTAATATTAGAGGAAAACAGCATTCGCATCTATTTACATATGGCTAGATTACTTATACATAGTGTATGTCATACATGCAGATAGAGTATACAAAATGTGCTGGTTTCTGCCCCCTTTCACACGCTCTTAACGAACCATTCATTTTTTTTAATTGCTGAATACATATGGATGCTTGAAAGGTTTCCCAAGGTTCTTCATTCAGCATATCATACTGTGCTCATGAATATACATTAACAAAATCAAGAACAGGTGTTTCCAAGGTCTTGTTCCGTGGGAAGAAACATGAAAATGCAAAACATTTTCTGCAATAGATACGAAGGGTCAACCTCTACCGTGTCTGTGGACAGGTGTCACATGCCATCATTAAAATTCAGTGAAAAATTGTCATTTAAGATATCCCACACCCCTTTTAGTATTATAACGAGAAGTCTGGGAAAGCTAGCTTTTTGGAAGATTTACATAAAGAGGTGCTATTATGATCATAATTATCAAAGGGCTTAATGAAATTGCAGGAAAAAGATAGAAGTGCCTTATGGGAGCAAGAGTGATGGGAAATGTAATAACAAAATGGTGATAAGGAGGTGAGGAACGTTTAAGATTAAAGCCTTAAACTTGAATGATCCTCTGTGTTATTTTGCTTTAACACAGATTCATGCTGCACAAACATGATCTTCACCACCATTTTGTCTATTGTTTCTCCTGGCACAGCTTAATGACTCATATAAAATGGAAGCTACTGAAGCTCTATATTTTTTCCTTGTTGATCTTTCTGCCATTTTAAGGGGAGTATCAATTATATTTGAGATAACCTCATAATTAGAAGGACTTGAAACTCATGGAGCAGGGTCTTATTTGTCCTGCACTTTACTTCTTTTGAAATGAATATAATCTAACTAGCTGAGATATTAAAGCATTTGGCTATTTTGGGTCTACTGGGGCAAGATCTGTTTATTTGAAAAATGTTTTTTGTTGTGCTGGGAAATCCTTATGGTAAAAGCTTAATAATAGCATTGGTTAAGTTATTTTATTTCCTGTACTGAAAAATGGATTTTTGCTCAACATGGATATAAGCTTCTGATACTATACATAAAACATAGTGTTATTATACTAGTCTTTCATTTTCACTGTATTAAATATTATAAATGAAAATTTAAATTAAACACATGTGGCTAGATTACGAGTCTTACGTTAGCCTTAAAAAGCGGCGTTGAGAGGGCCCAATGCTGCTTTTTAACACCCGCTGGTATTACGAGTCTGGCAGGAGAGGGTCTACCGCTCACTTTTCTTCCACGACTTGAGCTTACCGCAAATCCCCTTACATAAATTGCGTATCCTATCTTTTTAATGGGATTTGCCTAACGCCGGTATTACGAGTCTTGGAAGAAGTGAGCGGTAGACCCTCTCCTGTCAAGACTCCTACCGCATTTAAAAGTCAGTAGTTAAGAGTTTTATGGGCTAACGCCGTAACATAAAACTCTTAACTAAAGTGCTACAAAGTACACTAACACCCATAAACTACCTATTAACCCCTAAACCGAGCCCCCCCCCACATCGCAAACACTTAAATAAAGTTTTTAACCCCTAATTGCTGTCACTGTAATAAATATATTAACCCCTAAACTGCCACAATCCCACCTTACAAACACTAGTTACATTTTATTAACCCCTAATCTGCCGTCCCTAACATCGCCGACACCTATCTACATTTATTAACCCCTAATCTGCCGCCCCCAACGTCGCCGCTACTATATTAAATTTATTAACCCCTAAACCTAAGTCTAACCCTAACATCCCCCTAACTTAAATATAATTTAAATAAAACAAAATAAAATTATTACAATTAAATAAATTAATCCTATTTAAAACTAAATACTTAGCTATAAAATAAACCATAAGATAGCTACAATATAACTAATAGTTACATTTGTATCTATCTTAGGGTTTATTTTTATTTTACAGGCAACTTTGTATTTATTTTAACTAGGTACAATAGTTATTAAAAATCATTAAATTAATTTACTATCATTAAATTAATTTACTAAATTGCCTACAATTAAATACAATTAAATTAAATAAACTAAAGTATGAAAAACAACAAACACTAAATTACAGAAAATAAAAAAATAATTACAATTTTTTAAAAGTTATTACACCTACTCTAATCCCCCTAATAAAATAAAAAAGCCCCCCAAAATAATAAAAATCCCTACCCTATACTAAATTACAAATAGCCCTTAAAAGGGCCTTTTGCGGAGCATTGCCCCAAAGTAATCAGCTCTTTTACCTGTAAAAAAAAATACAATACCCCCACATTAAAACCCACCACCCACACACCCAACCCTACTCTAAAACCCACCCAATCCCCCCTTAATAAAACCTAACTCTACCCCCTTGAAGATCCCCCTACCTTGAGCCGTCTTCACCCAGCCGGGCACAAGTGGTCCTCCAGAGGGGAAGAAGTCTTCATCCGATCCAGGCAGAAGAGGACCTCCAGATGAGCAGAAATCTTCATCCAGGCGGCATCTTCTATCTTCATCCATCCGGAGCGGAGCGGGTCCATCTTCAATCCTGCCGATGCGGAGCATCCTCTTCAAACAAAGTCCAAACGAAGAATGAAGGTTCCTTTAAATGACGTCATCCAGGATGGCGCCCCTTGAATTCCAATTGGCTGATAGGATTCTATCAGCCAATCGGAATTAAGGTAGGAAAAATCCTATTGGCTAATTGGATCAGCCAATAGGATTGAAGTTCAATCCTATTGGCTGATCCAATCGCCAATAGGATCGAGTTTGCATTCTATTGGCTGTTCCAATCAGCCAATTGAATGCAAGCTCAATTCTATTGGCTGATTGCATCAGCCAATAGGATTTTTCCTACCTTAATTCCGATTGACTGATAGAATCCTATCAGCCAATCGGAATTCAAGGGATGCCATCTTGGATGATGTCATTTAAAGGAACCTTGATTCATCGGGAGTCGTCGGAAGAAGAGGATGCTCCACGTTGACTGGCTTCAAGATGGACCCGCTCCACTCCGGATGGATGAAGATAGAAGATTCCGCCTGGATGAAGCCTTATGCCCGTCTGGAGGTCCTCTTCTGCCCGGATCGGATGAAGACTTCTGCCCCTCTGGAGGACCACTTGTGCCCGGCTGGGTGAAGACGGCTCAAGGTAGGGTGATCTTCAAGGGGGTAGTGTTAGGTTTTATTAAAGGGGGATTGGGTGGGTTTTAGAGTAGGGTTGGGTGTGTGGGTGGTGGGTTTTAATGTGTGGGGAGTATTGTATTTTTTTACAGGTAAAAGAGCTGATTACTTTGGGGCAATGCCCTGCAAAAAGCCCTTTTAAGGGCTATTTGTAATTTAGTATAGGGTAGGGATTATTTTGGGGGGCTTTTTTATTTTATTATGGGGATTAGAGTAGGTGTAATTAGTTAAAAAAAAAAAAATTCTGTAATTTAGTGTTTGTTGTTTTTTTGTACTTTAGTTTATTTTATTTAATTTTAATTAATTGTAGGTAGTTTAGGTAATTCATTTAACGATAGTGTAGTGTTAGGTGTAATTGTAACTTAGGTTAGGATTTATTTTACAGGTAAATATTTACTTATTTTAACTAGGAAGTTTTTAAATAGTTAATAACTATTTAATAACTATTCTACCTAGTTAAAATAAATACAAACTTGCCTGTAAAATAAAAATAAACCCTACGCTAGCTACAATGTAACTATTAGTTATATTGTAGCTATCTTAGGGTTTATTTTATAGGTAAGTATTTAGTTTTAAATAGGAATAATTTATTTAATTGTAGTTATTTTATTTAGATTTATTTAAATTATATTTAAGTTAGGGGGGTGTTAGACTTAGGTTTAGACTTAGGTCTAGGGGTTAATAAATTTATTATAGTAGCGGCGATGTTTAGGGGTTAATAAGTGTAGTTAGGTTGCGGCGACGTTGGAGGGGCAGATTAGGGGTTAATAAATATAATGTAGGTGGCGGCGATGTTGGGGGCAGCAGATTAGGGGTTAATAGGGATAATGTAGGTGGCGGCGGTGTCTAGAGCGGCAGATTAGGGGTTAATAATATGATTCAGTTGTCGGCGCTGTTGGGGACGGCAGATTAGGGGTTAATAAGTGTAAGATTAGGGGTGTTTAGACTCAGGGTTCATGTTAGGGTGTTAGGTGTAGGCATAAAAAGTATTTCCCCAAAGGAATCAATGGGGCTGCGTTAGGATCTGAACACTGCTTTTTTGTAGGTGTTAGGTTTTTTTTACAGCTGAATCTGTCCCATTGTTTCCTATGGGGAAATCATGCACGAGCACGTTTAGCCAGCTTACCGCTACCGTGAGCAACACTGGTATTGAGGTGAGATGTGGAGCTAAATTTTGCTCTACGCTCACCTTTTTGCGGCTAACGCCAGGTTTAAAAAAAAAACGTAATACTAGCATTGTCTTAAGGGAGCGGTGAAAAAAAAATGCTTGTTAGCAAGGCACCCCTGTTACCGCAAAACTCGTAATCTCGGTGATGGATACCTAAGCTTTTATAAAGGAGGAGCAACACTGTATTTTTTTTTAGGGCTAAAGAGCAAATTTTTAAAATATCAATAATGGAAACAAAATGTCTACTGCAGTTAAATATACTTTAGCTTTTTATGCTATTATTTTGGCATACACAATTCAATGAGGCCTATTTATCAAATGTCTGTCGGACAGGATCAGGACCGACAGACATCGCTGAATGCGGAGAGCAAAACACTCTCCACATTCAGCATTGCACCAGCAGCTCACAAGAACTGCTTGTGCAACGCCGCCTCCTGTTGATTTGTGGCCAGCAGGGGATCGTACTTGATTGGGTTGAATTCCGGTGATCTCTGTCCGCCTGCTCTGAGCGGGCTGACAGGGTTATGGAGCAGCGGTCTTTAGACCTCTGCTTCATAACTGCTGTTTCTGGTGAGTCTGAAGACTCACCAGAAACACAAGCCCACATGCTCCATACGGTGCTTGACAAATGGACCTCAATGAGGATCAGGTCCGACAGAAATTGCTGAATGCGGAGAGCAATACGCTCTCCGTATTCAGCATTGCACCAGTAGCTCTTGTCAGCTGCTGGTGCAATGCCGCCCCCTGCAGACTCGCCACCAGCAGGGGGTATCAATCAACCCGATCGTACTCGATCGGGTTGAATTCCGGCGATCTCTGTCAGCCTGTTCAGAGCAAGCGGATTGATTAATTTGCCTCAATATCTCTATCGGCCTTAAAATATGGTACAGTGATATTTCTGCGTTATTGTACAGATCAATAAACAAACATTCATTTATACAGGATCTCCCAAAGTCTCATACATTTGTGAGATTAAAATGCAAATAAAATGCATCTAAATTGTGGCCCCTGGGCACTAGGTTGGACATGTTTGGTTTTACAAATTACTGGGGAGGAGTTAGAACAATGGAGCCTACAACAAAGTAGACATGCTTGTCCTTGTCATTGCCACTTCTATCTGCACAAATCAGTAGTGCTCATACCATCTTCTGTGAGTGATGATTAATTGCAGGCTAAGGGCCTTGGTTCGTACAGGCTGCATTATTTCCAGTGTTCGTTCTTTTCCCTAGGACAGTAAATGCCATGAAACCACTGTAATCAGCTGCTTTTAACTTGTCATTTCCATGACACTCTTTATGTACAGAAATGGCAAATGTCCTAGAGTGAACAAAAAACACATTTTATCAGGAGTTTGGTGGCTGAATTTCTTTGCTCTGGATGGAGCACTGCAGAAACCTTTACAGCTCAGTAGAAGTTTAGAGGCAGAGAGACCTTCAAAGGGTTAAGTGTGAATTGCTATCTGTATTGTAATGAATAGTACATCCAGCACAATGTAAAGTAGGATATTATTTTGTGTTTCTCCTCATTTAATTATAGTCAAAAATAAAACTGCAAAAAACATATGGTTATGTTATGTGTTAAATGTAATCTCAATTGGAGCACCTACGGTATCAGTCTTTTTAATTTTGCAGTGAAGGGAGCATTGCTTTTGATTAAATGAATCATTTAACATTTGAGGTTCTGTTATTGGATTGTGTAAACATTAAATTATTTTTTAAAGATTGTAAATATATGTCTACAGTTTTTACTTTTAACTTTTTTTGTGAATTAAATGCAAAATTCTTAAATGTGTTCTAATCTTTAATATATGTTTTCCATGTACTGTGAATTTAAACGGACATTATACTTACAAATGTTCTTTCAGTGATATAAAAAAAACAATATTTACATGTGAGGAAATGAGCATTGGCAAGGGAGCACCTATCATTCAGTGAACAAAGTAGAAAGCACCTATCAGCCAATGAACATTAGATTGAAGGACCTATCAGCCAATGAACATTAGCAAGAAACATTTATCAGACAATGAGCATTAGCAGGAAGCACCTGTCATTCAATGAGCATTAGCAAAAAAGCACCTATCAGCCAATGAGTATTAGCAGAAAGCTCCTCTCTGCCAATGAATATTAGCAGGAAGCACCTCTCAGCCAATGAGCATTAGGAGGAAGCACCTGTCACCCAATGAACATTAGCAGGAAGCACCTAACAGTCAATGAGCATTAGCAGAAAGTACAAAACTAATATGGTTGTATTTTTTTAAATGTTCCTTTTTTATATGAATGGTAGAACCTTTTTAATGCAGTTCTTTTTAAATGTGTTTACCTGAGTATTTGTAACAGCTCATATAAAATAGGGATATTTTTTTATTAAGGACTTTGTGTGCCACTTGAGGTTACAAACATTTTATATACTTGGTAGGTGCCAAAAGTGTATACCAATATAATATTCTGGTGGAGGATAGTCAAAACTCTGGGTTACTGAGTAGCATATTTTGCATTTAATACAAAATTTCCCCAAATATGGATTAAAATGTACACTAGTAATATGCATTTAGAGCTCCCAACTTATAAAGTGAAACTGTGGGCTGCATAGCCATCTGCACTCTTTACAAGCCCAACCTACCCACTCTGCTCTCAAACACACCCATAAAATATCAGCCACTCTGCCCCTGCCAATCCTGACTATACCCACAGAACACCCATGCATCAGCCCCCAGTATCAGCAGTGCTCTGAGCTCCACAGTGATTCTTTAACTATGCGTTAACTAATTAGAGCATGTAATTTTTTTCATAATTATAGCCCTTTAACCAGTAATATCAATTAATGCAAGTAGCCAAAAAGTATTACACGTAGATGAAAATGAGTTTCTTTCCACAGGTCCAAGGTGTTAAAAAAAGGGGAAGATGATTAAGTAACAGTCCAAAACACATTTTCTTGTTTGTACAGTGTAATGCAAAGGAGAACTGCTAATAGATGTTGTTACCTGTTGACCAACTTGACCTATTTTCCCCAGAGTCAACAGTTTCAGAAGCTTTATTATTCCAAGAATGTCTATTCTAGTATAGGGCCATTGTCATCAGTGATCAGTAATGTTATTGTTGATGATGTGTGATGTCTTCAGTAATATAATTGTCTATGTCAATGATGTGATCAATTATTTTCTAGAAATGGGTACAGATGCCTTGTTTTTATGTTTTTGAGTGATTCACTAACTCATCAGAACTCAGTTTGTTTTAACATTTTTTTTATAGACATATTTGTAATAAGTAATACACCAATGGATTTCAGCAACACCAAATTCCCAAATTTCAAGATCATTTGTCCATGTTACATCATATGGAAGACTTCCACATAATTACTTCTTTTATTGTATCAAAATAAGAGACCATTAAATTAATTCAATTGGACTAATTCTCATTATCATACTAAGAAACTCATTGTATAGATTCTTTGTGCAGTGATGCTATTTATAAACTCCCAAGCAAAGCACAATAATGATGCTGTTGTACACCAATTTCAAATAATAAAGTCTTATTGGTCTAATCTATAAACCTACACAATTATGAGTAATTGCTATAGCATAATTAAAGATACATTTAACTAAATAAAAATGTATTGTCCACATGGAACAACAGCAATTCAATAGTTTAATAACTTCTTTGCATGAAAAAGGGATAGGTTCCAAAAGCTTTAAATTGATATTATGTTTGTACACAACTGATTTCCCGGTGGAAAGGCCACAAGCAGTGAAACAAATTATTGTTTTAGTAAGCACAGGAATATCTGTTTTTCAAATACAAAAATGGTAATATTTCCAAAACATATATGTCGATAAAACATGTATAATGAATCGCTATTTTCAATCATCCAATGTATTAACTGTTTAGTCACACTGTAGGATGATTGCATGAACAAAGCCATACAGCAAAAGCTACTGATTCTTCTTGATCTATCTGCAGCCTTTGACAATGTTGACCACCCTCCTTTGCTCCAAACCCTCCAATCCTTCAGCATTTGTGACACAGCCCTCTCATAGTTCTCCTACCTGTCTAATCGTACCTTTAGTGTAACCTTCTCTGGCTCTTCCTCTGCCGCTCTACCACTTTCTGTTGGGGTACCATAGGGCTCTGTCCTTGTTCCGCTTCTCTTCTCAATCTATATGTCCTCATTAGGTTCCTTAATAAAGTCCCATTGGTTTCAATATAATTTGTATGCTGATGACACCCAAATCTACCTTTCTGCACCAGACCTATCATATTTCATCTTGGATGTCCTCTCACTAGCTTAAGCTAAATCTTTCCAAAATGGAGTCCCTTATTTTCCCCCCTTTATCCAAAATCCCCACCTCCAGCTTTCTATAACTGTTAAAAATAGCATCATTACCCCAACCCTGCAAGCCCGATGTCTTGGGGTCACACTTGACTCAAATCTATTTTGCACTCTTCAAGTTTATCCTTTGGCCAACTCCTGCCATTTCCACCTTAAAAAACATCTCCAAAATTTGCCACTTACACAAGACACAGCTAAGATATTAATCCACTCTCTAGTCATTCCCTGCATTGACTATTGCAACTCCATTTTCTCTGGTCTCCCTAGCTTCCATCTATCTCCTTTAAAACCCATAATGAATGCCTCTGCCAAGCTGATTTTCCTTACATGTCGCTCTGCTTCTGCTGCACCTCTCTGCCATTCCCTTTGCTGGCTTCCTCTAGCCTTCAGAATTAAAAACAAAATTCTGAATCTGAAATTCAAGGCCCTCAATGGCACTGTTCCCCCCTATATCTCAGACCTTGAGGCCCATTTATCAAGCTCCGTATGGAGCTTGTTGGCAGTTATGAAGCAGCGGTCTAAAGATAACCCTGTCCGCCCGCTCAGACCAGGCAGACAGAGATCTCCGGAATTCAACACGATCGAGTACGATTGGGTTGTTTTACACCCCCCTGCTTACGAATCTGCGGGGGTGGCATGGCACCAGCAGCTCTTGTGAGCTGCTGGTGCAATGCTGAATATGGAGAGCATATTGCTCTCGGCATTCAGCAATGTCTGTTGGACCTGATCCGCACTGTCGGATCAGGTCCGACAGACATTTGATAAATAGGCCTCCTTGTCTCCAGATACTCTCCCTCCCGTCCCCTTCACTCTGCTCATGATCTCATCCTCTCCTCCCTTGTTACCTCCTCACATTCCTGTCTGCAAGACTTCTCCAGACTGGCCCCTATTTTGTGGAACTCACTACCTTGCTCCACAAGACTCTACCCTAGTTTTTTAAAATTTCAAGCGGTCCAAAATTCCATTAGAGAGGTATAAGAAACTCAATTATGGTTACAGGAAGCGATTTATTTAATTTTTTTTCCAAGGGGTGTGCTACCAAATATTAAATTGAGGGTGCCAATAATTTTGTCCAGTCCATTTTTGGAGTTTTGCATGGAATGTGTCAGATTTGGCTTCTTTCTCTCTTTTTTTGTTTTGTTTCATACCAATACAAACAAAATAAATAAACATGAGAATGCCTAAACATTTGTAATTGCAACTATTTTCTGGGCGAAGTGGTGCATTAACTGACAAAAATGCAGGGGTGCCAATATTTTTGGCCATGCCAATAATATATATACATATTTTCTATCTATAAATAAAGCTTAAAGGGACAGTCAACTTCACAAAATTTATTTTTTAAAAATATAGATAATCCCTTTATTACCCATTTCCCGGTTTTGCACAGCCAAAATGGTTATATTAATATATTTTTGACCTCTGTGATTACCTTGTATCTAAGCCTCTTCTGACAGCCCCCTGATCACATGGCTATTTATTCATTATCTATTAACTTGCATTTTAGCCAGTTAGTGCAGTGTCAGCCACAACTCCAAGGGAGAGAACACAATTGTGTTGGCCCACATGAACTAGCAGTCTCCTGTTGTGAAAACTTATAAAAAAGCATGTGATAAGAGGCTGCCTTTAGTGGCTTAGAAACAGGTAGAAATTTAGAAATGTAGAGGTTTAAATGTTCTAAAGTATATTAATATAACAATGTTGGTTCTGCAAAGCTGGGACGGGTAGTAAACTTGTTTTCTATCTTTTTAAACAATAACAATTTTGGTGTTTACTGTCCCTTTAAATGCTTTATTTCCTTAGCATTTTCAAGTGTTCTGTAATGCAACCTAATCATTTACTTCAAGTATCAAAAAGCGCTAAATTTTAAAGCAGTATTTTGAATTGAGCTTAGGCACATATAACATATAACAATACGTAAAACAAATACCAATTTATTACTAAACCAGAAGTGTTTGCACAATAGTAAAAAAATTATTGCATTTTCAAATTCACATTTGTTTTACTTTAGTTTGGAAATATTTTATTTTTTATTTGTAGTTCTTCTGGATTGACTATAAACAGAAATCCACACAGACACTCTTTTTTGACATGGCTCCATAAATATACTGTGCGCACAAATATTTATTTAGAAGTACATTTTTAAAATGACAAATGGGCTTTTCATAATTTTTTTCGATCACCTTATGGTTTTGTAAAAATGTCTTACTAGATGTAAACATCCAGCAATAATTTGCATTATTGTTGGTTGCTAGGAAACCTATCGACAAATTCATGCTAGTCCAATTTATACAATTTCTTTGCAGTACTTCAAGAGTATCAGCGTGCATTTTTATTTGTAATGCCAATTCTTTTAAAACATGGAAATGTACAAAAATGTAAGAATTTGGCATTAGCTTCTTCATACAGTAAAGAAATGTTTTATTTGGTTTGTTTTGTATGTTGGGCAGCCCTGCTGCAAATACACTGTTTCCCACATTAGTTCAGGTAGGAGTTCCATTAACAATAATATCCAATCCTATTCCAATGATCTAATTGCCAGCTCTTAGCTCAATGATAGGGCAGCATTCAGCTTTTCAACAATGAACATCTGGTGTTCTGTCCAGTATCATTGTTATAGAAAGGTGCATGTTTCAGGAATTAAATGTTTTATTTTTGGGAAAGATGAGGTGGGATTCAGAATCAGTGAATATGCTTTAATTTCACCACAGATGTACTCTATTTTCTAGCTCAGGTGAGAATGACAAATTAAAAGAAAAGAAAAAAAATATATAATTAGGGTTAATGATGGGTCTAAGAGGTTTAGGGGCGTGGGGGATGGGTGACTGTGCCTGATGGTGACCATAATTAGGCAGCTGCAAAGAAGCAGTTAATGAACAAAGCAGCTACTAATAATAAACACATTCTCTGAAAATTGAGGCTGGAGTAATTGGGGGATTTTTTTTATGTTTTTATCTGCAGTAAACAACCTTGTGGATGAAATACTTGATACTACTGTATCTTTTATTGACGTATATTAAACCAAACTCACTAGCAGGCTCTTCTTATACCTTTAAGCAGATCTGGTGTAATTCGTGCCAACTCTGATTGAGGGAATCCCACAAAACATCACAACTTTCATCATTTTTTTCCCTTTAGGCAGTTGAAAAGGCCAGGTGGTAAATTGTATATAATTTCCTCTTTTGGAGTGGGGTCATTGTGAAAGAAAATTAACTCTAAAGATGGGAAATCATGCAAGAAGAGGAGGAGTAAAATCTAGGAGAGATGGGCAACGATTCATGTGCGTGTTTGGGAACGACCTTAGACTCATTATGTTATGGTTGTTCATGTCTGATAAATTACATTTTGTAGTTTAAAAGGATGACTTAATCAGAATCACATTAAGGAACCATCACCAAGGAAATCACCATCTATCCTTCAACGCTTAAGATCATAATACAAATATATTATTTACATTTTAAACATTTTTTTTTTTAACAAAGTAAAATGTATTATTTATAATGTCCATTATTTTTCACATATTAGAAATGAGAGCGCATATTTGACTATGTTTGTTGTAGCATTGTTAGAAAAATTCTTAGTGTTTAGTGTTTCATATGGAATAGTAATTAAATACTCTCAGAGCACTTGTAAAAATTCAGTGACAGATGGCCAGCATGACTGTCATTCTACCAGAATCATATTTGAAATAAAATGCTATTTAGCCATTAATCTACTGAAAGGCAGAAAAGGCGCATTTTTAAATAACTGATAAAGAATATGATGTCTCATATGCTGCTTTAACCTCTAATTATATTTTACCTAAATATCAGATATTAGTATGAAAATTAATTGTAACAACTCCATAAAAAAATAAAACAGTAAACATAAAATGATGTTATTAAACAATCACAGAGACACACAATTAGTGGCGCATTTAGTACAATCTAATACAGAGGTTTTGTTAGATAAATCAGACAAACAATAAATAGGAAAAACAGATGAGAAACACTGCGATCCTTTAAAAAAGACCTTTTAATGATCCATCCATATGTACAAAAATACTCATAAATGGAAACAGGCTTAAAAACAAAATTTCTGGCAGTACATGCTCAGGAACCAGTCTGTCCTACATGTTTCGGTAGTTCCTTAATCATGAACATGACTGGTTACCCCTACTTCCTGCCTTAAATGTCTGAAACTATCTCCCTATTGGTTTTTCAGTTTTACATAGTTAACCCTTTCAGTTCCTTCCTTATGTTTACTCACTGTGTACTTAATTTCACCCAGTATTTGCTTGATATCTAAGTCAGATTGTCAAATCTTATGCTATTTTCTCAATGCATAAAGCCCTACAAAAATAATAATAATAATAACAAGGAACACTGCTTGAGACTTATAGTGATCACTTTAAAATGTAAAAATTAATTTAATTTCAATTGTCACTTGTAACTTGTTTCCTATTTAATTCTTATCATTGGGCTGCGCATATGAATTAACATAATAATATGTGACTTTCCCAAATCAATAAGGAGGCTTCTGTACTCTTTCACTGTAATGATCAGTGAGGTTCAGAAGGGGACAAAGGGTTATTATCTTTTCCAGAAATTAATGACATCCCCCTCGATATTGAAACCTTGTGGTCTCCTTGTCTTCAATTTAAAGATCCAGAAGGCTTCACGTAGCATTAACCTTGCTGCTCTATCCCCTCCCCTCGGGGGGTTTCGAACACACTCTATAATCTTCCACGAGAGCGATGTAACATCGCCCCCGTGTACAGATACAAAGTGCTGTGAAAGACCTGAGCTGTCTTTATCGTGAGAGATGTCATTCAAATGCTCCCTTATCCTAGAGCGTGCTTCCCTAGTCGTGCACCCTACATATTGCCCGTTACAAGCTGAACATTCTACCAAATATACTATTCATCCTGCTAACCTCTAGATGGGCTCTATTGATTACTTTGCGCGAATAGCCTCTCTCGGCCAGAATATGCTTCAAGATTTCACTCTCCTTTATGAAGTCCTCCTCCAAGGAGCAGTTCCATTTGATTCTCATGAACTGCCCCTTGGTCACCCCAAACCTTGTGTGACGGGGATGGTTACTCCTTGCATGAAGCAAGGAGTTGGATGTTATGGGCTTGCGATACAAAGTAGTGGAAACTTTCCCACTTATTGTATCCCCCTTGAGTTCCACATCCAAATAAGGTATGGTGTTGACTTCTATTTGGGAAGTGAATTCTAGGCCCACCTTATTTGAGTTGAGATAATTCAAAAAATCCTGTATCTCTGAAACTTCCCCCACCCAGACAAAAAGGAGATCATCTATGAACCTTTTATAGGATCTAATCCTATCTCTGAATTGGTTATTACCTCAAAAGACGTGGGACAGCTCCCACCAACCCATAAAAAGGTTGGAGTATGATGGGGCAAATTTAGCCCCCATCGCTCTCCCACATATCTGGAGATAATAAGTATGTTCAAATTTAAAATAATTATGTGTCAGCAGGAATGTAAGGGCCTCCACTATAAACTCAATCAGGTCCTCATGATAATTGCTAAAATGTTGTAGCATATATCTAATGTCTTTAACGCCGTGATCATGAGGAATGGCCGAGTAAAGGCCAACCGCATCCACAGTCAGCCATTTACAACCCCCATCCCACTTGACACTATCCATGACCCTGATGAGGTGTGTAGTATCCTTGAGGTAGGATGGTAAAAAATGGATGACTGGTTGCAAAAGGGACTCAATCCAACCTGACAGTTTCTCAAATAATGACCCTATTCCCGAGACAATCGGTCTGCCCTTCACCTCCACCAAGGTCTTATGAACCTTGGGGAGGTGATGGAAAATAGGGATAACTGATTTTTGTACCATTAGATATTCAAATGTCTCTTGGTCAATTAGTCCCTTCATCAACCCGTCATCCAATACATGCCTCAGTTCTATCCCAAACTTCTCTGTGGGATTATAGCTTAGTTCCCTGTATACCTGGGTGTCTGTTAACTGTCGTAAGGCCTCCGCTATATATTTATCTCTTCCCATCACTACTATACAGCCCCCCTTATCTGCCTGTTTGATGACTATGTCATCTCTTTTACCAAGGCGGTCCAATGCTAGCTTTTAAGTTAAACTTATAACCTTGTCCTTTTGTTCTGAAAGCTTAACCAAATCCTCTTCAACCCTGTGGTGAAAGGCTTCAATAAAAGGTCCTCTAGTTCTAGTGGGGTAAAAGATAGACTGAGGCTTGAACCCTATATGGTTACTTTTAACCAGAAAATATGGCTGGGAACTCAAAGTCCCTAACTCATGAAGGGTCAGATAATCGATCCCTTCCTTAAAATCTATAATATCAGATATATTTGGTAGACTTAAACTGACATCCTCTGCATCTTGTGTGTTATTATCAGCATCAATCTCTATGGCATCCTCTGGATTTTCTGAGCCCCAAAATTACTTTTTTAGGGTTAAATCCCTTACTAGTCTATTTATGTCAACAATGGTTTCAAACAAATTGAATTTATTTGTGGGAACAAACCCTAATCCCAAACTTAAAACCTCTATCTGTGGGTCAGTTTATATGGTCTCAGATAAATTGATAACAGTTAGATTTTGTACTTGTTGTGTACATTTCTCTTTGGTTGGGCCCTGGCTTTTCCCTTTTCTCCTGGGCCTGTGCTTCCGCCTCCTTCTACTCTTTTTTGGCTTAACCGAAAAACCTGCTCCTGATTCACCTTTAGGGTCTGAGGCACAAAAGTGGGTGGTCTAATATCCCCCTCACTATCACTGAGGAACTCCTGTTGTCTTTCATCTGTATGATTGCTCTTTTTGGTACTGGTGACTCTACTGTCCCCTCCTGTCAATTTATGACCTGAGCTATGTGCTGTACCTGTTGTTTTCTTTAAAACACTCTTTGGTGCAATAACCTGCACTTCATCACCTGAGTTGCCACTAGAATCACCAGCACCATATTCATCAGACCTATAATCCTTTTCCTCATCTGTGCTATCTTTGTCTGAAAAGGTCACTTTTTTACCTCCCCCCCCTGTTCCCACCTTAGAGATGTTTTTGTTCTTCCTGAACCTGGGTCTGTTAGCTCTAGAGCCAGACCGGTTATACCAAGTGTAAACTTTATTATTGATATAATCAGTGTTATCCCTTGTAAAATTCTTGAGTTTGAAGTTATCAATCTCCCCCCTAAATTTGACAATTGTTTCACTTAATAATTTGTCAAAATCATTATACTTGGGATGATCTAAAAACTCATAAAGCTGTATCTGTATGTTATTAAGCTCCTCTCTAATTTTACACAATTGACATTGCTTAAACTTAATAATGAGTTGCATTAGCCTTTTAGAGCAGTCACTCAATATATCGTTCCATTCTTGTATAAATTCAGGGTCTTCCACCTGAAAAGTTGAAAACTTGTGCATTCTCAGTCCCCTAGGTATCAAATCCAGGGTCAGATATTTTTCTAATGCTCTTTGGTCCCACCATACTTTATATTCCTTTATCAGGGTACGCTCCATAGCCAGGAATACATCACTAATGGATAATAGCTCAGTCTGTTTGACAAAAGTGTCCTCTAGGGTTAATCTTTCTGAGTCCAAATCAGAGATAGATTTCAGTGAAAAAAGCCCTGTTGCCATCTTTACTAATATCGTTTGGCCACCTCTTTGTTTGTGTACCAACAATATGGATATAAAATGAGGACAGTTACAATCCGAGTCCCAGAGAGATGTGTTACAAAAAGCAATGACAATAAAACAAGTGCTCCCTCTATGGACTTCAAGGGTTGTCCTTAAAAGGATAAGGAAGTCCTTTCTATATGACACTGCTACGGCTCAACTTTAAACCCCCCAGTGTGCAGGGATCCCTTTAGAAATGGTAATAGCATCCACTCCCATCACTTCAACGTGTCTTCAAGCCTCAGATATTTTGGGAGACATATACAATCAATGCCGATCGCTCACCTGATTGCCGTACATCCGGCTCTTATACTCTCAGGCTCACCGCTCACTCCATCTCCTAATCCGGGCAACACCAAGCTTATGTGTGGTAACCGTAAGCCGGGATCCTCCGCCCCTACCTGGAATCGGTCCGCTCCCTGCTGTGTTGTGTTGCGCTCTTCAGCGTGTGATGTCAGACGTTAATGTGTCCCAATCGGGTATCCGTAGTCTTCAATCAACTGTTAATCCTGCAGGTAAGCCGGGCAGCCTCAGTGTCAAAAACTCCTTTCAGCTCCGTCCTCTGGCTACAAGGATCAAGCAGTGTATAAGTGGTAACATGAAAAACAGATGAGAAACACTGCGATCCTTTAAAAAATACTTTTTAATGATCCATATGTACAAAAATACTCACAAATGGTAACAGGCTTAAAAACAAAATTTCTGGCAGTACATGCTCAGGAACCAGTCTGTCCTACATGTTTCGGTAGTTCCTTAATCATGAACATGACTGGTTACCCCTACTTCCTGCCTTAAATACCTGAAACTATCTCCCTATTGGTTTCTCAGTTTTACAGAGTTAACCCTTTCAGTTCCTTCCTTATGTTTACTCACTGTGTACTTAATTTCACCCAGTATTTGCTTGATATCTAAGTCAGATTGTCACATTTTATGCTATTTTCTCAATGCATAAAGCCCTACAAAAATAATAATAATAATAATAATAATAACAAGGAACACTGCTTGAGACTTATAGTGATCACTTTAAAATGTAAAAATTAATTTAATTTCAATTGTCACTTGTAACTTGTTTCCTATTTAATTCTTATCATTGGGCTGCGCATATGAATTAACATAATAATATGTGACTTTCCCAAATCAATAAGGAGGCTTCTGTACTCTTTCACTGTAATGATCAGTGAGGTTCAGAAGGGGACAAAGGGTTATTATCTTTTCCAGAAATTAATGACATCCCCCTCGATATTGAAACCTTGTGGTCTCCTTGTCTTCAATTTAAAGATCCAGAAGGCTTCACGTAGCATTAACCTTGCTGCTCTATCCCCTCCCCTCGGGGGGTTTCGAACACACTCTATAATCTTCCACGAGAGCGATGTAACATCGCCCCCGTGTACAGATACAAAGTGCTGTGAAAGACCTGAGCTGTCTTTATCGTGAGAGATGTCATTCAAATGCTCCCTTATCCTAGAGCGTGCTTCCCTAGTCGTGCACCCTACATATTGCCCGTTACAAGCTGAACATTCTACCAAATATACAACAAAGGTGGTTCTACAGTTTGTGCAGTTAGCCAAATTGAAGACCCGATTAGTCATCATGAATTGGAAAGTGGACGTAACTTTGCTATACTGGCACGCTATACATTTAGGGAAATGGCATCTAAAATGCCTTTTGACACTAAGCCAGCTACTATTGGCCCTCTCCTTATCTCTTAGTGCACTTGGTGCCACCAGATTACCTATCGTGCATGCTCTTTTGGGCACAAAGTTGCAGCCCTTGGACACATAGTCCTTTAGGCTGTCCTCTGCTGAAAGTATAGGTAAATGCTTGTTGACTATATTAATGATATCATTAAACTGGGGGCTATAAGCCGTAACCAATGTTGGTCTACTTGGGTCATAACCACTTCTTTGTCTGTTTTTACCTACCATCAGCATTGCATCTCTATTCATCCTGCTAACCTCTAGATGGGCTCTATTGATTACTTTGCGCGAATAGCCTCTCTCGGCCAGAATATGCTTCAAGATTTCACTCTCCTTTATGAAGTCCTCCTCCAAGGAGCAGTTCCATTTGATTCTCATGAACTGCCCCTTGGTCACCCCAAACCTTGTGTGACGGGGATGGTTACTCCTTGCATGAAGCAAGGAGTTGGATGTTATGGGCTTGCGATACAAAGTAGTGGAAACTTTCCCACTTATTGTATCCCCCTTGAGTTCCACATCCAAATAAGGTATGGTGTTGACTTCTATTTGGGAAGTGAATTCTAGGCCCACCTTATTTGAGTTGAGATAATTCAAAAAATCCTGTATCTCTGAAACTTCCCCCACCCAGACAAAAAGGAGATCATCTATGAACCTTTTATAGGATCTAATCCTATCTCTGAATTGGTTATTATCTCCAAAGACGTGGGACAGCTCCCACCAACCCATAAAAAGGTTGGAGTATGATGGGGCAAATTTAGCCCCCATCGCTCTCCCACATATCTGGAGATAATAAGTATGTTCAAATTTAAAATAATTATGTGTCAGCAGGAATGTAAGGGCCTCCACTATAAACTCAATCAGGTCCTCATGATAATTGCTAAAATGTTGTAGCATATATCTAATGGCTTTAACGTCGTGATCATGAGGAATGGCCGAGTAAAGGCCAACCGCATCCACAGTCAGCCATTTACAACCCCCATCCCACTTGACACTATCCATGACCCTGATGAGGTGTGTAGTATCCTTGAGGTAGGATGGTAAAAAATGGATGACTGGTTGCAAAAGGGACTCAATCCAACCTGACAGTTTCTCAAATAATGACCCTATTCCCGAGACAATCGGTCTGCCCTTCACCTCCACCAAGGTCTTATGAACCTTGGGGAGGTGATGGAAAATAGGGATAACTGATTTTTGTACCATTAGATATTCAAATGTCTCTTGGTCAATTAGTCCCTTCATCAACCCGTCATCCAATACATGCCTCAGTTCTATCCCAAACTTCTCTGTGGGATTATAGCTTAGTTCCCTGTATACCTGGGTGTCTGTTAACTGTCGTAAGGCCTCCGCTATATATTTATCTCTTCCCATCACTACTATACAGCCCCCCTTATCTGCCTGTTTGATGACTATGTCATCTCTTTTACCAAGTTGGTCCAATGCTAGCTTTTAAGTTAAACTTATAACCTTGTCCTTTTGTTCTGAAAGCTTAACCAAATCCTCTTCAACCCTGTGGTGAAAGGCTTCAATAAAAGGTCCTCTAGTTCTAGTGGGGTAAAAGATAGACTGAGGCTTGAACCCTATATGGTTACTTTTAACCAGAAAATATGGCTGGGAACTCAAAGTCCCTAACTCATGAAGGGTCAGATAATCGATCCCTTCCTTAAAATCTATAATATCAGATATATTTGGTAGACTTAAACTGACATCCTCTGCATCTTGTGTGTTATTATCAGCCTCAATCTCTATGGCATCCTCTGGATTTTCTGAGCCCCAAAATTACTTTTTTAGGGTTAAATCCCTTACTAGTCTATTTATGTCAACAATGGTTTCAAACAAATTGAATTTATTTGTGGGAACAAACCCTAATCCCAAACTTAACACCTCTATCTGTGGGTCAGTTTATATGGTCTCAGATAAATTGATAACAGTTAGATTTTGTACTTGTTGTGTACATTTCTCTTTGGTTGGGCCCTGGCTTTTCCCTTTTCTCCTGGGCCTGTGCTTCCGCCTCCTTCTACTCTTTTTTGGCTTAACCGAAAAACCTGCTCCTGATTCACCTTTAGGGTCTGAGGCACAAAAGTGGGTGGTCTAATATCCCCCTCACTATCACTGAGGAACTCCTGTTGTCTTTCATCTGTATGATTGCTCTTTTTGGTACTGGTGACTCTACTGTCCCCTCCTGTCAATTTATGACCTGAGCTATGTGCTGTACCTGTTGTTTTCTTTAAAACACTCTTTGGTGCAATAACCTGCACTTCATCACCTGAGTTGCCACTAGAATCACCAGCACCATATTCATCAGACCTATAATCCTTTTCCTCATCTGTGCTATCTTTGTCTGAAAAGGTCACTTTTTTACCTCCCCCCCCCTGTTCCCACCTTAGAGATGTTTTTGTTCTTCCTGAACCTGGGTCTGTTAGCTCTAGAGCCAGACCGGTTATACCAAGTGTAAACTTTATTATTGATATAATCAGTGTTATCCCTTGTAAAATTCTTGAGTTTGAAGTTATCAATCTCCCCCCTAAATTTGACAATTGTTTCACTTAATAATTTGTCAAAATCATTATACTTGGGATGATCTAAAAACTCATAAAGCTGTATCTGTATGTTATTAAGCTCCTCTCTAATTTTACACAATTGACATTGCTTAAACTTAATAATGAGTTGCATTAGCCTTTTAGAGCAGTCACTCAATATATCGTTCCATTCTTGTATAAATTCAGGGTCTTCCACCTGAAAAGTTGAAAACTTGTGCATTCTCAGTCCCCTAGGTATCAAATCCAGGGTCAGATATTTTTCTAATGCTCTTTGGTCCCACCATACTTTATATTCCTTTATCAGGGTGCGCTCCATAGCCAGGAATACATCACTAATGGATAATAGCTCAGTCTGTTTGACAAAAGTGTCCTCTAGGGTTAATCTTTCTGAGTCCAAATCAGAGATAGATTTCAGTGAAAAAAGCCCTGTTGCCATCTTTACTAATATCGTTTGGCCACCTCTTTGTTTGTGTACCAACAATATGGATATAAAATGAGGACAGTTACAATCCGAGTCCCAGAGAGATGTGTTACAAAAAGCAATGACAATAAAACAAGTGCTCCCTCTATGGACTTCAAGGGTTGTCCTTAAAAGGATAAGGAAGTCCTTTCTATATGACACTGCTACGGCTCAACTTTAAACCCCCCAGTGTGCAGGGATCCCTTTAGAAACGGTAATAGCATCCACTCCCATCACTTCAACGTGTCTTCAAGCCTCAGATATTTTGGGAGACATATACAATCAATGCCGATCGCTCACCTGATTGCCGTACATCCGGCTCTTATACTCTCAGGCTCACCGCTCACTCCATCTCCTAATCCGGGCAACACTAAGCTTATGTGTGGTAACCGTAAGCCGGGATCCTCCGCCCCTACCTGGAATCGGTCCACTCCCTGCTGTGTTGTGTTGCGCTCTTCAGCGTGTGATGTCAGACGTTAATGTGTCCCAATCGGGTATCCGTAGTCTTCAATCAACTGTTAATCCTGCAGGTAAGCCGGGCAGCCTCAGTGTCAAAAACTCCTTTCAGCTCCGTCCTCTGGCTACAAGGATCAAGCAGTGTATAAGTGGTAACATGAAAAACAGATGAGAAACACTGTGATCCTTTAAAAAATACTTTTTAATGATCCATATGTACAAAAATACTCACAAATGGTAACAGGCTTAAAAACAAAATTTCTGGCAGTACATGCTCAGGAACCAGTCTGTCCTACATGTTTCGGTAGTTCCTTAATCATGAACATGACTGGTTACCCCTACTTCCTGCCTTAAATACCTGAAACTATCTCCCTATTGGTTTCTCAGTTTTACAGAGTTAACCCTTTCAGTTCCTTCCTTATGTTTACTCACTGTGTACTTAATTTCACCCAGTATTTGCTTGATATCTAAGTCAGATTGT
This sequence comes from Bombina bombina, assembly GCF_027579735.1. NCBI lineage: Eukaryota > Metazoa > Chordata > Amphibia > Anura > Bombinatoridae > Bombina > Bombina bombina. The sequence goes on from NC_069504.1 coordinate 642,150,312, forward strand.
CACATTTTATGCTATTTTCTCAATGCATAAAGCCCTACAAAAATAATAATAATAATAATAATAATAATAATAATAACAAGGAACACTGCTTGAGACTTATAGTGATCACTTTAAAATGTAAAAATTAATTTAATTTCAATTCTCATCCGATTAAGTGTAACTTGTTTCCTATTTAATTCTTATCATTGGGCTGCGCATATGAATTAACATAATAATATGTGACTTTCCCAAAACAATAAGGAGGCTTCTGTACTCTTTCACTGTAATGATCAGTGAGGTTCAGAAGGGGACAAAGGGTTATTATCTTTTCCAGAAATTAATGACATCCCCTCGATATTGAAACCTTGTGGTCTTCTTGTCTTCAATTTAAAGATCCAGAAGGCTTCACGTAGCATTAACCTTGCTGCTCTATCCCCTCCCCTCGGGGGGTTTCGAACACACTCTATAATCTGCCACGAGAGCGATGTAACATCGCCCCCGTGTACAGATACAAAGTGCTGTGAAAGACCTGAGCTGTCTTTATCGTGAGAGATGTCATTCAAATGCTCCCTTATCCTAGAGCGTGCTTCCCTAGTCATGCACCCTACATATTGCCCGTTAGAAGCTGAACATTCTACCAAATATACAACAAAGGTGGTTCTACAGTTTGTGCAGTTAGCCAAATTGAAGACCTGATTACTCGTCATGTATTGGAAAGTGGACATAACTTTGCTATACTGGCACGCTATACATTTAGGGAAATGGCATCTAAAATGCCTTTTGACACTAAGCCAGCTACTATTGGCCCTCTCCTTATCTCTTAATGCACTTTGTGCCACCAGATTACCTATCGTGCATGCTCTTTTGGGCACAAAGTTGCAGCCCTTGGACACATAGTCCTTTAGGCTGTCCTCTGCTGAAAGTATAGGTAAATGCTTGTTGACTATATTAATGATATCATTAAACTGGGGGCTATAAGCCATAACCAATGTTGGTCTACTTGGGTCATAACCACTTCTTTGTCTGTTTTAACCTTCCATCAGCATTGCATCTCTATTCATCCTGCTAACCTCTAGATTGGCTCTATTGATTACTTTGCGCGAATAGCCTCTCTCGGCCAGAAGATGCTTCAAGATTTCACTCTCCTTTACAATACATAGGGCAAGATTACAAGTGGTGCATTAATGATAATCAGTATCGCTGGGCGGCTCTAACATTAGTGCATGTCTTGATTTTACAATTACATGGTAAAACTGATTTACTGGAGAATGGTTAGCATAACTGGCATCACTCTAATACAACTTATACTTTCACTAGATATCACGACCTTGCAATATAGCGCTGATATTACAAGTTCAAAATTATAGGTTGTGAGCGAGTTAAAGCCAAAATTGCACTAAAATGTTAAGCGTGACTTTGGAACTGAAGTAAAATATAAGGATTAAACAATAAAATTCACAAAATAAATTCTAAACATATTAAAATAAAAAATACACTCATATATACACTTTTTAATGATAAAATATAATTGAAATATTTATAAAAAGTTTTTAAAAGGGTTTAAATATGTATTTATTTACATACAGCAGCCTACAGGCTCATTTGAGCCATGGCTCTCTGATTCTGAGTCGCTCTTTATTAGAAGTGGCAGAGTTACTCACTGGGTCTATATCCACAATGCTTCTAATGCTACTTCATCTCATCTCTCTACAGGTATGTCTTCCTGCTTCTGCCTCCCTGGCTGCTGTTAAATGCCCCTTTAATTTCTGCTAGAATTCTCTGGTATGTCTTCCTGCTTTTGCCTCCCTGACTGCTGTTAAACGCCCCTTTAATTTCTGCTAGAATTCTCTGTTAACCATTTCCTCTGTCTCTGTTTTGTCTACCTGTAATTATCTTATCAGATACTTTGTATAACTTTAATGCATCCTGCCACCCCCCTCTAATTTGCAAGTGTGTAACTCCTGTCTGGCTAGCTAGACTGCTTGTAGCAAGCTGCATAGAATATTTTCATTACACTCTCTACTACATGCAGCAGCCTACAGGCTCATTTGAGCTGTGGCTCTCTGATTCTAAGGCCTAGATTTGGAGTTTGGCGTTAGCCGTGAAAACCAGCGTTAGAGGCTCCTAACGCTGGTTTTAGGCTAACTCTGGTATTTGGAGTCACTCAAAAAAGGGTCTAACGCTCACTTTTCAGCCGCGACTTTTCCATACCGCAGATCCCCTTACGTAAATTGCGTATCCTATCTTTTCAATGGGATTTTTCTAACTCCGGTATTTAGAGTCGTGGCTGAAGTGTGCGTTAGAACTCTAACGACAAAACTCCAGCTGCAGGAAAAAAGTCAGTAGTTAAGAGCTTTCTGGGCTAACGCCGGTTCATAAAGCTCTTAACTACTGTACTCTAAAGTACACTAACACCCATAAACTACCTATGTACCCCTAAACCGAGGTCCCCCCACATCGCCGACACTCGATTACATTTTTTTAACCCCTAATCTGCCGACCGCCAACTACGTTATCCTTATGTACCCCTAATCTGCTGCCCCTAACACCGCTGACCCCTATATTATATTTAGTAACCCCTAACCTGCCCCCCACAACGTCGCCTCCACCTGCCTACACTTATTAACCCCTAATCTGCCGAGCGGACCTGAGCGCTACTATAATAAATGTATTAACCCCTAATCCGCCTAACTCCCGCCTCAATAACCCTATAATAAATAGTATTAACCCCTAATCTGCCCCCCACAACGTCGCCTCCACCTGCCTACACTTATTGACCCCTAATCTGCCGAGCGGACCGCACCGCTACTATAATAAAGTTATTAACCCCTAATCCGCCTCACTAACCCTATAATAAATAGTATTAACCCCTAATCTGCCCTCCCTAACATCGCCGACACCTAACTTCAATTATTAACCCCTAATCTGCCGACCGGAGCTCACCGCTATTCTAATAAATGTATTAACCCCTAAAGCTAAGTCTAACCCTAACACTAACACCCCCCTAAATTAAATATAATTTACATCTAACGAAATTAATTAACTCTTATTAAATAAATTATTCCTATTTAAAGCTAAATACTTACCTGCAAAATAAATCCTAATATAGCTACAATATAAATTATAATTATATTGTAGCTATTTTAGGATTAATATTTATTTTACAGGCAACTTTGTAATTATTTTAACCAGGTACAATAGCTATTAAATAGTTAAGAACTATTTAATAGTTACCTAGTTAAAATAATTACAAAATTACCTGTCAAATAAATCCTAACCTAAGTTACAATTAAACCTAACACTATACTATCATTAAATTAATTAAATAAAATACCTACAATTACCTACAATTAAACCTAACACTACACTATCAATAAATTAATTAAATAGAATACCTACAATTACCTACAATTAAACCTAACACTACACTATCAATACATTAATTAAATACAAAACCTACAAATAACTACAATGAAATAAACTAACTAAAGTACAAAAAATAAAAAAGAACTAAGTTACAAAAAATAAAAAAATATCTACAAACATAAGAAAAATATTACAACAATTTTAAACTAATTACACCTACTTTAAGCCCCCTAATAAAACAACAAAGCCCCCCAAAATAAAAAATGCCCTACCCTATTCTAAATTACTAAAGTTAAAAGCTCTTTTACCTTACCAGCCCTGAACAGGGCCCTTTGCGGGGCATGCCCCAAGAAGTTCAGCTCTTTTGCCTGTAAAAAAAACATACAATACCCCCCCCCAACATTACAACCCACCACCCACATACCCCTAATCTAACCCAAACCCCCCTTTAAATAAACCTAACACTAAGCCCCTGAAGATCTTCCTACCTTGTCTTCACCATACCAGGTTCACTGATCGGTCCTGAAGAGCTCCTCCGATGTCCTGATCCAAGCCCAAGCGGGGGGCTGAAGAGGTCCATGATCCGGCTGAAGTCATCATCCAAGCGGGAGCTGAAGAGGTCTTCCATCCGATTGAAGTCTTCATCCAGGCGGCATCTTCTATCGACATCCATCTGGAACGGAGCGGCAGCATCCTGAAGACCTCCGACGCGGAACATCCATCCTGGCCGACGACTGAACGACGAATGACGGTTCCTAGGATTCTATCAGCCAATCGGAATTAAGGTAGGAATATTCTGATTGGCTGATGGAATCAGCCAATCAGATTTAGCTTGCATTCTATTGGCTGATCGGAACAGCCAATAGAATGCGAGCTCAATCTGATTTGCTGATTGGATCAGCCAATCGGATTGAACTTGATTCTGATTGGCTGATTCCATCAGCCAATCAGAATATTCCTACCTTAATTCCGATTGGCTGATAGAATCCTATCAGCCAATCGGAATTCGAGGGATGCCATCTTGGATGACGTCATTTAAAGGAACCGTCATTCGTCGTTCAGTCGTCGGCCAGGATGGATGTTCCGCGTCGGAGGTCTTCAGGATGCTGCCGCTCCGTTCCAGATGGATGTCGATAGAAGATGCCGCCTGGATGAAGACTTCAATCGGATGGAAGACCTCTTCTGCCCCGCTTGGATGAAGACTTCTACCGGATCATGGACATCTTCAGCCCCCCGCTTGGGCTTGGATCAGGACATCGGAGGAGCTCTTCAGGACCGATCGGTGGACCTGGTATGGTGAAGACAAGGTAGGAAGATCTTCAAGGGCTTAGTGTTAGGTTTATTTAAGGGGGGTTTGGGTTAGATTAGGGGTATGTGGGTGGTGGGTTGTAATGTAGGGGGGGGTATTGTATGTTTTTTTTACAGGCAAAAGAGCTGAACTTCTTGGGGCATGCCCCGCAAAGGGCCCTGTTCAGGGCTGGTAAGGTAAAAGAGCTTTGAACTTTAGTAATTTAGAATAGGGTAGGGCATTTTTTATTTTGGGGGGCTTTGTTGTTTTATTAGGGGGCTTAGAGTAGGTGTAATTAGTTTAAAATTGTTGTAATATTTTTCTTATGTTTGTAGATATTTTTTTATTTTTTGTAACTTAGTTCTTTTTTATTTTTTGTACTTTAGTTAGTTTATTTCATTGTAGTTATTTGTAGGTTTTGTATTTAATTAATGTATTGATAGTGTAGTGTTAGGTTTAATTGTAGGTAATTGTAGGTATTTTATTTAATTAATTTAATGATAGTATAGTATTAGGTTTAATTGTAACTTAGGTTAGGATTTATTTGACAGGTAATTTTGTAATTATTTTAACTAGGTAACTATTAAATAGTTCTTAACTATTTAATAGCTATTGTACCTGGTTAAATTAATTACAAAGTTGCCTGTAAAATAAATATTAATCCTAAAATAGCTACAATGTAATTATAATTTATATTGTAGCTATATTAGGATTTATTTTACAGGTAAGTATTTAGCTTTAAATAGGAATAATTTATTTAATAAGAGTTAATTAATTTCGTTAGATGTAAATTATATTTAACTTAGGGGGGTGTTAGTGTTAGGGTTAGACTTAGCTTTAGGGGTTAATACATTTATTAGAATAGCTGTGAGCTCCGGTCAGAAGATTAGGGGTTAATAATTGAAGTTAGGTGTCGGCGATGTTAGGGAGGGCAGATTAGGGGTTAATACTATTTATTATAGGGTTAGTGAGGCGGATTAGGGGTTAATAACTTTATTATAGTAGCGCTCAGGTCCGGTCGGCAGATTAGGGGTTAATAAGTGTAGGCAGGTGGAGGCGACGTTGTGGGGGGCAGATTAGGGGTTAATAAATATAATATAGGGGTCGGCGATGTTAGGGCAGCAGACTAGGGGTACATAGGGATAATGTAAGTAGCGACGGTGTCCGGAGCGGTAGATTAGGGGTTAATAATAATATGCAGGGGTCAGCGATAGCGGGGGCGGCAGAATAGGGGTTAATAAGTGTAAGCTTAGGGGTGTTTAGACTCGGGGTACATGTTAGAGTGTTAGGTGCAGACGTAGGAAGTGTTTCCCCATAGCAAACAATGGGGCTGCGTTAGGAGCTGAACGCTACTTTTTTGCAGGTGTTAGGTTTTTTTTTCAGCTCAAACAGCCCCATTGTTTCCTATGGGGGAATCGTGCACGAGCATGTTTTTGAGGCTGGCCGCTTGCGTAAGCAACTCTGGTATCGAGAGTTGAAGCTGCGTTAAAAATGCTCTACACTCCTTTTTTGGAGCCTAACGCAGCCTTTATGTGGACTCTCAATACCAGAGTTATTTTTATGGTGCGGCCAGAAAAAAACCGGCGTTAGCTACGCGGGTCCTTACCGACAAAACTCTAAATCTATCCGTAAGTGTTTTTTATTAGAAGTGGCAGAGCTATCACTGGAGGTGGAAACTGCAGTCCCACTAACAGGTAAACTTACTAACTATACACCTGCACAATGCTCTCCATGTCTTTTCTGCTCGTTCTGTCTGCCCTTCTCCTAAAACTCACTGCATGTCCCTATAACAACCCCCACACTATCCACATCTCACCCTCCCTTCTCCCATCCCATATGCTGTGCTCTCATCAACTACTCTGTCTTCTTAGAAACACTTCCCCCTCTTACTCTCCTGTGTCTAATCATACACATTTCTACAAGTATCACTCTCACCTTTTGTCACTCTCACTGTTACTACTGCTTGCTGCTGGTGACGTCTCTCCTAACCCTGACCCTGCAGCAATCACCACAATTTTACACTCTCGCTCAGTATCCCACTGCAAAAACTCTAGCTCACGCAATACCAACAATCTCATCTCCATTAACCCACAGTGCTTATCCCCTCTCTTTTCTTTTGCCCTCTGGAATGTTCTGTCTGTAACAAACTTACAACTGTTCACGACTTGTTTGTTTCCAATGCTTTCAACCTTTTAGCAATTACTGAAACCTGGCTATCTTCCTCTGACACTGTTTCCATTGCTGCTCTCACACATGGTGGTCTTCACTTTAGCCACACACCTAGGCTAGGTGAGAGACATGGTGGCGGTGTTGGCATCTTACTCTCCCCCTCCAGCTCCTATCAGTACCTATCTCTATTTTTATCTCTCTCCTTTTCTTCCTTTGAAGTCCACTGTATTTGCCTGTTCTCTATCGCCCCCCTGGACCAACCTCCCAATTCCTTGACAACATTTCTGCCTGGCTTCTTTACTTTCTCTCTACAAATACACCTCTAATTCTGAGTGACTTCAACATCCTTATTGACAACTCATCTGCCCCTGCTGCCGCTAAACTTATCTCACTCACTAACTCCTTCGGCCTCTCACAATCCACCCTATTCCCTACCCACCACTATGGACATTCTATTGATCTGGTATTCTCCTATCTCTGCTCTCTCTCTGATGTTGCCTGTCACCCATTTCCCATCTCAGACCACCATCTGCTCACCTTTAATCTTAATATACAGGCTAAACCTACTTCTCCCACTGTGGACCCTCCCAAACTCTCCAACCTTATTCAAATACACCTAACCCATACTTCCTTGATATCCTGTTCTGATCTTGCTATAACCCGCTATAACAACACTCTCTCCTCTGCACTTGACACTTTTGCTCCACCCCAACTTCACAAAGCCCCACTTCGTCAGCTCCAGCCCTTGCACTCCCAGCAGACATGCCACCTACAAAAATTCTCCCCCACTGCTGAACGTGCCTGGAGGAAATCCCGCTCTTAACCTGATTTCATGCACTATAAGTTCATTCTTTACTCTTACACCTCTGCCCTTCACTTAGCTAAGCAAACCTACTTCTATATCCACTCACTCCTCAAACCTTAAAAGACTCTTCTCCATTTTAAACTCTCTCCTCTACCCGCCTGCACCACCCCCCTCATCTGTGTTCAGTGCTCAAGACCTGGCTGACTACTTTTTCAATAAAACACCATCCGAAGAAACATCCCAACACAAGCCTGCAATCTCCCAACTTCGCTCCCAGTCTCCCCCTCTGCCACTCTCTGCACCCTCCTCCCAACCATTGAGAGTGAAGTGGCTTCCCTATTGTCTTCCTCACACCTCACAACCTGCCCACTTGACCCTATTCCTTCACATCTAATACCTTTTCTGTCTCCCACCTTCACTCCGGCTCTTACTCACATATTCAACCTATCCCTTTCTACTGGCTCAATTACTGCCTCCTTCAAACATGCAAAGGTCACACCCATCCTCAAAAAACCCTCCCTTGACCCTATCTCTCCTGCAATTTACCGCTCCACATCACTGCTCCCGCTAGCTTCAAAAATCCTTGAAAAACTAGTTTTCAATTGCCTAACCCACTTCCTGTCCTCCAACTCATTGCTCGACCCCTTGCAATCTGGCTTCCATCAACAACACTCAACTGAGACTGCCCTCACCAAGGTTAACAATGATCTCCTTTCTGCTAAAAACAAAGGCTACATCTCTATACTCATCTTATTTGACCTCTCTGTTGCCTTTGACACTGTTGACCATCCACTTCTCCTATGGACTCTCAGCTCTCTTGGGCTCTGTTACATTGCCCTCTCCTAGATTCACTCTTATCTCTCTAACAGATAAGTCTCTGTCTCTTTTGCTGGTGACTCCTCCTCTCTATTGCCTCTGTCTGTTGGAGTACCTCAAGGCTCTGTCCTCGGTCCTCTACTCTTCTTTATTTACACCTTTTCACTGGGTAAACTTATCAACAGCTATGGCTTCAACTATCACCTCTATGCTGATGATACCCAGATCTACCTTTCCACCCTTGCACTCTCTGCTTCTGCCAATTCTCACATCAGCAACTGCTTATCTGGCACTTCCTTCTGGATGGCCTCTTACCACCTAAAAAGAAACATGTCCAAGACCGAACTACTACTAACCCCCCTCTAACTCTACTCCAGTTTCTCATTTTTCCATCACTGTTGGCGACACCACTATCGCCCCATCACCCCAAGTCCGCTGCCTTGGAGTAACACTTGACTCAAATCTGTCCTTCATTCCCCAATTGCTCTCTTCAACCTGCCTCAACCACCTACACAATATCTCCAAAATTCATCAGTTTCTGAGTGCTGAAACCACTAAACAGCTAATCCACTCCCTGGTAATTTCCCAACATGACTACTGTAATAACCTACTAACTGGCCTCCCCCTCTCCTGCCTCTCTCCCCTTCAATCCATCCTAAATGCACCTGCCAGGCTAATCCACCTCTCTCGACGCTCTGCTTCTGCTGCACCTCTCTGTGAGTGCCTTCACTGGCTCCCCATTCACAGCAGAGTTATATTCAAAATTCTCACCCTGACCTACAAAGCCCTCACCAATGCTGCCCCACCCTACCTGTCCTCACTCATCAATGAATATACTCCAGCCCGCCCCCTAAGATCCAACAATGACCTGCTAATTGCGTCCTCTATCATCACCTCCTCTCATGCTAGACTACAGGACTTCTCTCATGCGGCACCAACCTTCTGGAATGCACTTCTTTGAGCTGTCAGAATTTCACCTAACCTCTCCTCCTTTAAACGTTCCCTAAAGACCTTTTTGTTCAGGGAAGCTTATCACCCGACTCATTAACAAATGAACTTCCCTTACCTAAGAGTTGAACTCATCTATCTCCTCACTAATATCATTTTCACATTTGCAGTCCCCACCTCCTGTTTCCTATCCTCCCACCCATCTAGATTGCAAGTTCCCACAGGAATAGGGCCCTCAATTTGCCCTTTATTTTTCTGTAAAATTTTGTTTTTTATTGAATTGTTTCTCCGTTGTACTTTTATCCTTGCAACCATGGGCAGCGCTGCAGAATCTGTTGGCGCTTTATAAATAAAGAATAATAATACATGTATATTTATGTTTATATGTGTAAATATGTATGTGCATACATACATTTATATATATATAGATATAATCATCAATTTAAGCTCACACACCCTTAATGAGCATGAAAGGAGCCTACTTAATAAAGCGCTCTCCTTTGTCCCTAACAAAAGGGTTAGTGAGCTTGATTTTATGATTGATATGCACAGATTCACAAGACAATTAAAGGTGAGGGAATTTTTCTAACACAAAGAGAGAACAGTTGGTAGGGGTTTTCTCATCTCAAGACGTGAATCCATGTTTGAGCCCCAGAATTGTAGTTCTAGTATCAAAACATTTGTCAGAATGGTACAGGAACATGAACTTGAAAGATTTCCATTAGTAAAATGGAAGGACAATTTGACTAAGAATCAACGTGAGGCCATCCAAAGTCTACAAAATGACAGTACTTTAGTGATCCGCCCTGCGGATAAGGGTGGTGCTATAGTGTTGTTAGACTATGTGGATTATCGTGAGGATATTTTATCACAACTTCAGGATTCTAATACGTATCAAAAGTTAACCTTTGACCCAACTGAAAAATTTAAGAAGCAATTGCAGGGCCTGGTGGACTCGGGAGTAACACTTGGGTATCTCACGGAATCACTGGGTAAGCAAATGGTTACTGCTTCCACAGTGATTCCAATTTTATATATGATACCTAAGATACATAAGTCACTGAGTAAACCACTGGGCCGTCCAATTGTGTCTGCACGTGACTCATTACTACAGCCGATAGCACAGTATGCAGATTTTTTACTCCAACCGGTTGTACAAGATACCAAAGCCTTTCTTCTTGATTCTAGTGAATTGTTGAGATTACTGAGAGGGGTGCAAAAAGGGAAGGAGGACCTGCTGGTAGTATTAGACGTTCACAGTCTGTATACTATTATTCCCCACCAAATGGGTCTAGACACTACGAGGGAACAGTTGGTTGCCTCAAACAAATATGTCAGTCCTCCAATTGAATATCTTGTAGATCTGGCAGAATTATGCTTGTCAAAAAACTACTTTAAGTTTGAAAAATATATTTTTCTACAAATAGCAAACCCACTGACCGTAACTCCCTTCTGATGGCTAGGAGTTGTCATCCTCCCTCTCTTGTTAAGGGGTATCATTAAATCCCAATACATCAGGCTATCAGGAACAATTCTAATAGAGAGAAGGGGGAGTCACAGGTATGGGAGATGCAACATAGATTTGCCCAAAGGGGGTATCCGGCCACGATACTGGATACAATATCAAAATACAGACACAAAGATGTGACACAAGATTTACTGCTACAGAACAATAAGAGACAGCAGGACCCTGAAACAAAGATTATATTTACAACCACTTTTGCCCCCAACACCTCGACGGTGGGACAGACACTGAGAAATTACTGGCATATTCTACTCTCAGACCCGAAACTCAAATTTTTACAGAATGCAAGTCATCTGGTTGGCTATAGACGTAATACTAATCTAAGGGACCTTCTAGTCATTTTCGGATCCAACACAGAGTTATACAGAGAAGGATCGAATCAGTACGAGGAAGGGGTGTTATCGATGCCCGAATTGCATGACATGTAATGCCATTATAGTAAACAAGAAATGTAATCATCCACATGGCAAAAAGGTGTACATGATCAATCATCCATTAACGTGCACAACGATGTTTGTAGTGTATTTGATTATCTGTCCGCACGGACGTCATTATGTGGGTAAGACCCAAGGCACCATTCTGGAAAGGTGAATCAGACCAACCAGTGGCACGCCACTGGTTGACAGCAAAACACTCTTTATCTGCAATTAAATTGATCTTACTTGATCATATTCCCAAACAAACAAGAGGAGGCGACAGGAACAAAATGCTGTTAAGACGAGAAGCACAATGGATGTTCCGCTTGGGGACTTTATACCCAAAAGGACTGAACTCTCCACCTGATTATGGTGCTCTAATGTAGAATGGTAATGAGCATTGAGAGGGTTGTGGGCCTCTGTGTGTACATGTGGTGTTTGACACCAGTAGGTTGTGGAAGAGGACCACGGTGTGCATCCTCCCGCTAGTGGGTGGGGGTTGGCACATATGTGGTTTTTGGAGTAGCTTGGGGATGGTGTGGATCGGCACAGGTTCATATCATCACCCTGCACCTCTGCCCGAGACCTGCAAGTTGGTTTGATCATCACACCTGGGACACAGGGGTAACCACAAGTGTCCTTACTGCCATAACTAATATTTGGTATGCCATATGTTAAGATGAAATTGAAATGAGGATAATGATGCAAAGAAATGTGAGCAGAAATAGGATGTACTACTATGCATTGATGTACAAAACAGTAAATATATGAGTAGGCAACATGACATGTATTATGATATGGATATGAACTGACATAAGCTTTATTTTTTTGTCTAGTTGGTGTTAATTCCGTTTAGGCTTTTTATTAACGTGATTTGCTGTGGTTCTGTGTTTAACACAAAATTTCAATATATTTCAAGTAAATTACCTGTTCAAGTTTGAAAAATGCAGACTAATGTTAGCAAGCAGGAACGCTATTGGGGCCATGTGGCACTAGGGGACCGGAACCGGAAGTGACGTTACCTCCGGAACTGGATATACGATAGCTACATAGGCAAGTCACGGTGACATTACTGAACACATAAGCAGTTTGTTGTTAAGAGGTGTGTATGCACATTGCACTTAAGGAGTGATGTATTATGGAGTATGACAGCTGAGGCTAATATGACATCTAATAAGTATATTTGTTATACACTGAGTGAATTGTAAGTATACACCGGTTCGGCCACACGACATTGTCGGCATGTTGACATCGCAAAATGGTGTTATTATGACTAAGTTATTTGTATGTGACACAGTGGTTAGGTACTAAGTTGGCACGCTAAACTGTTTTGTATATTTAAAGTATTAAGTATAATAATTATTTTCACATTAATGTAAACACATACCAGAAGTGGTTGGTGTGTGTACTTCCGGGTGATAGCAAAGGAACCGGAAATGATGTAATGTTTTTTGAACAGAAAGTGGGAGGTTACTGTGTATTGGTTTGCTTATTTAATGTGGTGTCTTAGTGTACACTTCATGTTCTGAAGAAGGGGAGGTTTACTACCCGCAACATCAATAAACTTGACCTTTTTTTGAAGAAATCCTGTCTGGTTGTTGTTTTTGAGAAGGATATTTAACTACACGGAACCTACAGGTGGTTGACCCACGGAGGGAGGATTCTCATTGAGAGTTGATATATATATATATATATATATATATATATATATATACAGTATATACATACATACTTGAAATTCTTATGTTCTTCACTTAAAAGAAAATGTTCTATTAATTTTTAAAAGTATACTTCTATATATATTAGCTGTATGTAATATATATAAGAACATTGACATTTAAAGTATTTTCATTAATACGGAAAAACAGAGAGATGTACACAACTAGGCTTAGAACTGAAGCTAGAAATACTTCCTTGCTTAATCCCTCCTTACTTCCAGGGTACAATATCTTTCTGCACACTATGGCCTAGATTTGGAGTTCGGCGGTAGCCGTCAAAACCAGCGTTAGAGGCTCCTAACGCTGGTTTTAGGCTACCGCCGGTATTTGGAGTCAGTGATTAAAGGGTCTAACGCTCACTTTTCAGCCGTGACTTTTCCATACCGCAGATCCCCCTACGCCATTTGCGTATCCTATCTTTTCAATGGGATCTTTCTAACGCCGGTATTTAGAGTCGTTTCTGAAGTGAGCGTTAGAGCTCTAACGACAAAATTCCAGCCGCCTGAAAATAGCAGGAGTTAAGAGCTTTCTGGCTAACGCCGGTTCATAAAGCTCTTAACTACTGTACCCTAAAGTACACTAACACCCATAAACTACCTATGTACCCCTAAACCGAGGTCCCCCCACATCGCCGCCACTCGATTTAAATTTTTAACCCCTAATCTGCCGACCGCCACCTACGTTATACTTATGTACCCCTAATCTGCTGCCCCTAACCCCGCCGACCCCTGTATTACATTTATTAACCCCTAACCTGCCCCCCACAACGTCGCCGCCAGCTACTTAAAATAATTAACCCCTAATCTTCCGACCGCAAAGCGCCGCCACCTACGTTATCCCTATGTACCCCTAATCTGCTACCCCTAACACCGCCGACCCCTATATTATATTTATTAACCCCTAATCTGCCCCCCTCAACGTCGCCGACACCTGCCTACACTTATTAACCCCTAATCTGCCGAGCGGACCTGAGCGCTACTATAATAAAGTTATTAACCCCTAACCCGCCTCACTAACCCTATCATAAATAGTATTAACCCCTAATCTGCCCTCCCTAACATCGCCGACACCTAACTTCAATTATTAACCCCTAATCTGACGACCGGAGCTCACCGCTATTCTAATAAATTGATTAACCCCTAAAGCTAAGTCTAACCCTAACACTAACACCCCCCTAAGTTAAATATAATTTTAATCTAACAAAATAAATTAACTCTTATTAAATAAATGATTCCTATTTAAAGCTAAATACTTACCTGTTAAATAAATCCTAATATAGCTACAATATAAATTATAATTATATTATAGCTATTTTAGGATTAATATTTATTTTACAGGCAACTTTGTAATTATTTTAACCAGGTACAATAGCTATTAAATAGTTAAGAACTATTTAATAGTTACCTAGTTAAAATAATAACAAATTTACCTGTAAAATAAATCCTAACCTAAGATATAATTAAACCTAACACTACCCTATCAATAAATTAATTAAATAAACTACCTACAATTACCTACAATTAACCTAACACTACACTATCAATAAATTAATTAAACACAATTGCTACAAATAAATACAATTAAATAAACTAGCTAAAGTACAAAAAATAAAAAAGAACTAAGTTACAAAAAATAATAAAATATTTACAAACATAAGAAAAATATTACAACAATTTTAAACTAATTACACCTACTCTAAGCCCCCTAATAAAATAACAAAGCCCCCCAAAATAAAAAAATCCCTACCCTATTCTAAATTAAAAAAGTTACAAGCTCTTTTACCTTACCAGCCCTGAACAGGGCCCTTTGCGGGGCATGCCCCAAGGATTTCAGCTCTTTTGCCTGTAAAAAAAAACATACCATACCCCCCCCAACATTACAACCCACCACCCACATACCCCTAATCTAACCCAAACCCCCCTTAAATAAACCTAACACTAAGCCCCTGAAGATCTTCCTACCTTGTCTTCACCATACCAGGTTCACCGATCCATCCTGGCTCCAACATCTTCATCCAACCCAAGCGGGGGTTGGCGATCCATCATCCGGTGCTGAATAGGTCCAGAAGAGGCTCCAAAGTCTTCCTCCTATCCGGCAAGATCAGATTGAGCTCGCATTCTATTGGCTGTTCCGATCAGCCAATAGAATGCAAGCTCAATCTGATTGGCTGATTGGATCAACCAATCGGATTGAACTTGATTCTGATTGGCTGATTCCATCAGCCAATCAGAAAATTCCTACCTTAATTCCGATTGGCTGATAGAATCCTATCAGCCAATCGGAATTCGAGGGACGCCATCTTGGATGACGTCCCTTAAAGGAACCGTCATTCGTCGGGAGACAACGGAAGAAGAGGATGGATCCGCGTCGCCTGCTTCAAGATGGACCCGCTCCGCACCGGATGGAAGAAGATTGAAGATGCCGCTTGGAGAAGATGTTTGCCGGTCCGGATGTCCTCTTCTTGCCGGATAGGAGGAAGACTTTGGAGCCTCTTCTGGACCTCTTCAGCACCGGATGATGGATCGCCAACCCCCGCTTGGGTTGGATGAAGATGTTGGAGCCAGGACGGATCGGTGAACCTGGTATGGTGAAGACAAGGTAGGAAGATCTTCAGGGGCTTAGTGTTAGGTTTATTTAAGGGGGGTTTGGGTTAGATTAGGGGTATGTGGGTGGCGGGTTGTAATGTGGGGGGGGGTATGGTATGTTTTTTTTTACAGGCAAAAGAGCTGAAATCCTTGGGGCATGCCCCGCAAAGGGCCCTGTTCAGGGCTGGTAAGGTAAAAGAGCTTGTAACTTTTTTAATTTAGAATAGGGTAGGGAATTTTTTATTTTGGGGGGCTTTGTTATTTTATTAGGGGGCTTAGAGTAGGTGTAATTAGTTTAAAATTGTTGTAATATTTTTCTTATGTTTGTAAATATTTTATTATTTTTTGTACTTTAGCTAGTTTATTTAATTGTATTTATTTGTAGCAATTGTGTTTAATTAATTTATTGATAGTGTAGTGTTAGGTTAATTGTAGGTAATTGTAGGTAGTTTATTTAATTAATTTATTGATAGGGTAGTGTTAGGTTTAATTATATCTTAGGTTAGGATTTATTTTACAGGTAAATTTGTTATTATTTTAACTAGGTAACTATTAAATAGTTCTTAACTATTTAATAGCTATTGTACCTGGTTAAAATAATTACAAAGTTGCCTGTAAAATAAATATTAATCCTAAAATAGCTATAATATAATTATAATTTATATTGTAGCTATATTAGGATTTATTTAACAGGTAAGTATTTAGCTTTAAATAGGAATCATTTATTTAATAAGAGTTAATTTATTTTGTTAGATTAAAATTATATTTAACTTAGGGGGGTGTTAGTGTTAGGGTTAGACTTAGCTTTAGGGGTTAATCAATTTATTAGAATAGCGGTGAGCTCCGGTCGTCAGATTAGGGGTTAATAATTGAAGTTAGGTGTCGGCGATGTTAGGGAGGGCAGATTAGGGGTTAATACTATTTATGATAGGGTTAGTGAGGCGGGTTAGGGGTTAATAACTTTATTATAGTAGCGCTCAGGTCCGCTCGGCAGATTAGGGGTTAATAAGTGTAGGCAGGTGTCGGCGACGTTGAGGGGGGCAGATTAGGGGTTAATAAATATAATATAGGGGTCGGCGGTGTTAGGGGTAGCAGATTAGGGGTACATAGGGATAACGTAGGTTGCGGCGGTTTACGGAGCGGCAGATTAGGGGTTAAAAAAAATATGCAGGTGTCAGCGATAGCGGGGGCTGCAGATTAGGGGTTAATAAGTGTAAGGTTAGGGGTGTTTAGACTCGGGGTACATGTTAGGGTGTTAGGTGCAGACGTAGGAAGTGTTTCCCCATAGGAAACAATGGGGCTGCGTTAGGAGCTGAACGCTGCTTTTTTGCAGGTGTTAGGTTTTTTTTCAGCTCAAACAGCCCCATTGTTTCCTATGGGAGAATCGTGCACGAGCACGTTTTTGAGGCCGGCCGCGTCCGTAAGCAACTCTGGTATCGAGAGTTGCATTTGCGGTAAAAATGCTCTACGCTCCTTTTTTGGAGCCTAACGCAGCATTTGTTTGAACTCTCGATACCAGAGTTAAATTTATGGTGCGGCCAGAAAAAAGCCCGCGGAGCGTTAACAGCCCTTTTACCGCCGAACTCCAAATCTAGGCCTTTGCCTTTCACAAAGGTAAAATTTCCTTTAGTATATCAGTCTGACCCTGCCACATTGTACCCTGGGAGTAAGGAGGGACTAAGCAAGGAAGTATTTCCAGCTTCAGTTCAAAGCCTAGTTGAGTGCATCTCTCTGTTTTTCTGTGTTTATGCAAATGCTCTTAGGTCTTCCTAAGAGTAAAAGGGGCAACTGTCATTTGGCAGGGTCAGACTGATATACTACAGGAAATTTTACCTTTGTGAAAGGCATACGCCTAGATTACGAGTTTGACGTTAGCCTTAAAAAGCAGCGTTGAGAGGTCCCAACTAGTGATGTCGCGAACTTAAAAATTCACTTCAATAGGCAGGCGAACTTTAAAACCCACAAGGACTCTTTCTGGCCACAACAGTGATGGAAAAGTTGTTTCAAGGGGACTAACACCTGGACTGTGGCATGCTGGAGGGGGATCCATGGCAAAACTCCCATGGAAAATTACATAGTTGATGCAGAGTCTGCTTTTAACCCATAAAGGGCCTAAATCAAATCCTAAATTGTTTGGAATAACGTGCTTTAAAACATCAGTTATGATGTTGTATCGATCAGGTAGTGTAAGGGTTACGCCCGCTTCACAGTGACAGACCAAACTCCAAGTGTAACGCACCGCAAACAACCGCAAACAGTCCATTTGCACAACCACGAGATAGATTTGATAGATACATAGATTACATAGCTCAATAGATGCAATATACATATGATCGATACAAATTACATAGATCAATAGATGCAATATACATTTGATAGATACGAATTACATAGATCAATAGATGCAATATCCATTTGATAGATACGAATTATATAGATCAAAAGATGCAATATACATTTGATAGATACGAATTACATAGATCAAAAGATGCAATATACATTTGATAGATACGAATTACATAGATCAAAAGATGCAATATACATTTGATAGATACGAATTACATAGATCAAAAGATGCAATATACATTTTATAGATACGAATTACTGTACATCGATCAATAGATGCAAAATACATTTGATAGATATGATTGATAGTTAGATAGATTTGATAGATAAATAGATAGATTTGAAAGATATATAATTTCCCTGACAGAGTATAACAATAAGACATGCGGTCTGGGACCCGTGGTGTGTTAAGTAGTACTATTCTTAGCAGTTTACTACTACCTGTTACTCCCCCTATCGGGGGAGGTCTATATGGGCTGCATTTTTGGAACAGGGAGATGGAAGAAGATGATTGGTCTGTCCTCCTACTTCAAATTTGTCCTAAACACAAGTGGCTGTCTCAAAACAGTCCGGCCACGAGATAGATAGATTTGATAGATAGATATACATAGATTGATAGTTAGATAGAATCGATAGAAGATAAATAGATAGATTTGATAGATATATAATTACCCTGAAAAAGTATAATAATAAAACATGCGGTCTGGGACCCATGGTAAGTAGGTTGTGTTAAGTAGTACTATTGTTAGCACTTTAATCCCTAATGGCCTGCATGATTACCCTGACAAAGTATAACAACAATACACGCGGTCTGGGACCCATTGTAACTAGGTTGTGTTAAGTAGTACTGGTTTAGCAGTTTAATCCCTCTTACTCCCCCTATCGGGGGAGGTCTATATGGCCTTCATGATTACCCTGACAAAGTATAACAACAAAACATGCGGTCTGAGACCCATGGTAACTAGGTTGTGTTAAGTAGTACTATTCTTAGCACTTTAATCCCTGTAACTCCCCCTATCGGGGGAGGTCTATACGGCCTGCCTGATTACCCTCACCAAATATAACCACAAGACATGCGGTCTGGGACCCATGGTAACTAGGTTGTGTTAAGTAGTACTGGTCTTATTAGTTTAATACCTGTTATAACCCCTAATGGTGGGAGGTGTATATGGCCTGCATGATTATCCTGACAAAATATAATAATAAGACATGTGGTCTGGGACCCATGGTAACTAGGTTGTGTTAAGTAGTACTATTCTTAGCACTTTAATCCCTGTTACTCCCCCTATCGGGGGAGGTCTATATGGCCTGCATGATTACACTGACAAAGTATAACAACAAAATATGCGGTCTGGGACCCATGGTAACTAGGTTGTGTTAAGTAGTACTATTCTTAGCACTTTAATCCCTGTTACTCCCCCTATCGGGGGAGGTGTATATGGCCTGCATGATTATCCTGACAAAATATAATAATAAGACATGTGGTCTGGGAACCATGGTAACTAGTTTGTGTTAAGTAGTACTATTCTTAGCACTTTAATCCCTGTTACTCCACCTATCGGGGGAGGTCTATATGGCCTGCATGATTACCCTGACAAAGTATAACAACAAAACATGCGGTCTGGGACCCATGGTAACTAGGTTGTGTTAAGTAGTACTATTCTTAGCACTTTAATCCCTGTTACTCCCCCTATCGGGGGAGGTCTATATGGCCTGCATGATTATCCTGACCAAATATAATAATAAGACATGCGGTGTGGGACCCATGGTAACTAGGTTGTGTTAAGTAGTATTATTCTTAGCACTTTAATCCCTGTAACTCCCCCTATCGGGGGAGGTCTATACAGCCTGCCTGATTACCCTCACCAAATATAACCACAAGACATGCGGTCTGGGACCCATGGTAACTAGGTTGTGTTAAGTAGTACTGGTCTTATTAGTTTAATACCTGTTATAACCCCTAATGGTGGGAGGTGTATATGGCCTGCATGATTATCCTGACAAAATATAATAATAAGACATGCGGTCTGGCACCCATGGTAACTAGGTTGTGTTAAGTAGTACTATTCTTAGCACTTTAATCCCTGTTACTCCCCCTATCGGGGGAGGTCTATATGGCCTGCATGATTACACTGACAAAGTATAACAACAAAATATGCGGTCTGGGACCCATGGTAACTAGGTTGTGTTAAGTAGTACTATTCTTAGCACTTTAATCCCTGTTACTCCCCCTATCGGGGGAGGTGTATATGGCCTGCATGATTATCCTGACAAAATATAATAATAAGACATGTGGTCTGGGAACCATGGTAACTAGTTTGTGTTAAGTAGTACTATTCTTAGCACTTTAATCCCTGTTACTCCACCTATCGGGGGAGGTCTATATGGCCTGCATGATTACCCTGACAAAGTATAACAACAAAAAATGTGGTCTGGGACCCATGGTAACTAGGTTGTGTTAAGTAGTACTATTCTTAGCACTTTAATCCCTGTTACTTCCCCTATCGGGGGAGGTCTATATGGCCTGCATGATTATCCTGACCAAATATAATAATAAGACATGCGGTGTGGGACCCATGGTAACTAGGTTGTGTTAAGTAGTATTATTCTTAGCAATTTAATCCCTCTTACTCCCCCTATCGGGGGAGGTCTATATGGCCTGCATGATTACCCTGACAAAGTATAACAACAAAACATGCGGCCTGGGAACCATGGTAACTAGGTTGTGTTAAGTAGTACTATTCTTAGCACTTTCATCCCTGTAACTCCCCCTATCGGGGGAGGTCTATATGGCCTGCATGATTACCCTGACAAAGTATAATAACCAAACATGCGGTCTGGGACCCATGGTGGTACTCGTATAACTAGGTTGTCTTAAGTAGTACTATTCTTAGCAGTTTAATCCCTGTGATTGGTCTGTCCTCCTACTTCAAATTTGTCAAAAACACAAGTGGCTGTCTCAAAACAGTCCGGACACGAGATAGATTTGATAGATAGATATACATAGATTGATAGTTCGATAGAATCGATAGAAGATAAATAGATAGATTTGTTAGATATATAATTACCCTGACAAAGTATAATAATTAAACATGCGGTCTGGGACCCATGGTAACTAGGTTGTGTTAAGTAGTACTATTCTTAGCACTTTAATCCCTGTTACTCCCCCTATCGGGGGAGGTCTATATGGCCTGCCTGATTACCCTCACCAAATATAACAACAAGACATGCGGTCTGGGACCCATGGTAACTAGGTTGTGTTAAGTTGTACTATTCTTAGCACTTTAATCCCTGTTACTCCCCCTATCGGGGGAGGTCTATATGGCCTGCCTGATTATCCTGACCAAATATAATAATAAGACATGCGGTGTGGGACCCATGGTAACTAGGTTGTGTTAAGTAGTATTATTCTTAGCACTTTAATCCCTGTAACTCCCCCTATCGGGGGAGGTCTATACAGCCTGCCTGATTACCCTCACCAAATATAACCACAAGACATGCGGTCTGGGACCCATGGTAACTAGGTTGTGTTAAGTAGTACTGGTCTTATTAGTTTAATACCTGTTATAACCCCTAATGGTGGGAGGTGTATATGGCCTGCATGATTATCCTGACAAAATATAATAATAAGACATGCGGTCTGGCACCCATGGTAACTAGGTTGTGTTAAGTAGTACTATTCTTAGCACTTTAATCCCTGTTACTCCCCCTATCGGGGGAGGTCTATATGGCCTGCATGATTACACTGACAAAGTATAACAACAAAAAATGCGGTATGGGACCCATGGTAACTAGGTTGTGTTAAGTAGTACTATTCTTAGCAGTTTAATCCCTGTTACTCCCCCTATCGGGGGAGGTGTATATGGCCTGCATGATTATCCTGACAAAATATAATAATAAGACATGTGGTCTGGGAACCATGGTAACTAGTTTGTGTTAAGTAGTACTATTCTTAGCACTTTAATCCCTGTTACTCCACCTATCGGGGGAGGTCTATATGGCCTGCATGATTACCCTGACAAAGTATAACAACAAAAAATGTGGTCTGGGACCCATGGTAACTAGGTTGTGTTAAGTAGTACTATTCTTAGCACTTTAATCCCTGTTACTTCCCCTATCGGGGGAGGTCTATATGGCCTGCATGATTATCCTGACCAAATATAATAATAAGACATGCGGTGTGGGACCCATGGTAACTAGGTTGTGTTAAGTAGTATTATTCTTAGCAATTTAATCCCTCTTACTCCCCCTATCGGGGGAGGTCTATATGGCCTGCATGATTACCCTGACAAAGTATAACAACAAAACATGCGGCCTGGGACCCATGGTAACTAGGTTGTGTTAAGTAGTACTATTCTTAGCACTTTAATCCCTGTTACTTCCCCTATCGGGGGAGGTCTATATGGCCTGCATGATTATCCTGACCAAATATAATAATAAGACATGCGGTGTGGGACCCATGGTAACTAGGTTGTGTTAAGTAGTATTATTCTTAGCAATTTAATCCCTCTTACTCCCCCTATCGGGGGAGGTCTATATGGCCTGCATGATTACCCTGACAAAGTATAACAACAAAACATGCGGCCTGGGAACCATGGTAACTAGGTTGTGTTAAGTAGTACTATTCTTAGCACTTTCATCCCTGTAACTCCCCCTATCGGGGGAGGTCTATATGGCCTGCATGATTACCCTGACAAAGTATAATAACCAAACATGCGGTCTGGGACCCATGGTGGTACTCGTATAACTAGGTTGTCTTAAGTAGTACTATTCTTAGCAGTTTAATCCCTGTGATTGGTCTGTCCTCCTACTTCAAATTTGTCAAAAACACAAGTGGCTGTCTCAAAACAGTCCGGACACGAGATAGATTTGATAGATAGATATACATAGATTGATAGTTCGATAGAATCGATAGAAGATAAATAGATAGATTTGTTAGATATATAATTACCCTGACAAAGTATAATAATTAAACATGCGGTCTGGGACCCATGGTAACTAGGTTGTGTTAAGTAGTACTATTCTTAGCATTTTAATCCCTGTTACTCCCCCTATCGGGGGAGGTCTATATGGCCTGCCTGATTACCCTCACCAAATATAACAACAAGACATGCGGTCTGGGACCCATGGTAACTAGGTTGTGTTAAGTTGTACTATTCTTAGCACTTTAATCCCTGTTACTCCCCCTATCGGGGGAGGTCTATATGGCCTGCCTGATTATCCTGACCAAATATAATAATAAGACATGCGGTGTGGGACCCATGGTAACTAGGTTGTGTTAAGTAGTATTATTCTTAGCACTTTAATCCCTGTAACTCCCCCTATCGGGGGAGGTCTATACAGCCTGCCTGATTACCCTCACCAAATATAACCACAAGACATGCGGTCTGGGACCCATGGTAACTAGGTTGTGTTAAGTAGTACTGGTCTTATTAGTTTAATACCTGTTATAACCCCTAATGGTGGGAGGTGTATATGGCCTGCATGATTACCCTGACAAAATATAATAATAAGACATGCGGTCTGGGACCCATGGTAACTAGGTTGTGTTAAGTAGAACTTTTCTTAGCACTTTAATCCCTGTTACTCCCCCTATCGGGGGAGGTCTATATGGCCTGCATGATTACACTGACAAAGTATAACAACAAAAAATGCGGTATGGGACCCATGGTAACTAGGTTGTGTTAAGTAGTACTATTCTTAGCAGTTTAATCCCTTTTACTCCCCCTATCGGGGGAGGTGTATATGGCCTGCATGATTATCCTGACAAAATATAATAATAAGACATGCGGTCTGGGACCCATGGTAACTAGGTTGTGTTAAGTAGTACTATTCTTAGCACTTTAATCCCTGTTACTCCACCTATCGGGGGAGGTCTATATGGCCTGCATGATTACCCTGACAAAGTATAACAACAAAAAATGTGGTCTGGGACCCATGGTAACTAGGTTGTGTTAAGTAGTACTATTCTTAGCACTTTAATCCCTGTTACTTCCCCTATCGGGGGAAGTCTATATGGCCTGCATGATTATCCTGACCAAATATAATAATAAGACATGCGGTGTGGGACCCATGGTAACTAGGTTGTGTTAAGTAGTATTATTCTTAGCAATTTAATCCCTCTTACTCCCCCTATCGGGGGAGGTCTATATGGCCTGCATGATTACCCTGACAAAGTATAACAACAAAACATGCGGCCTGGGACCCATGGTAACTAGGTTGTGTTAAGTAGTACTATTCTTAGCACTTTAATCCCTGTTACTTCCCCTATCGGGGGAGGTCTATATGGCCTGCATGATTATCCTGACCAAATATAATAATAAGACATGCGGTGTGGGACCCATGGTAACTAGGTTGTGTTAAGTAGTATTATTCTTAGCAATTTAATCCCTCTTACTCCCCCTATCGGGGAGGTCTATATGGCCTGCATGATTACCCTGACAAAGTATAACAACAAAACATGCGGCCTGGGAACCATGGTAACTAGGTTGTGTTAAGTAGTACTATTCTTAGCACTTTCATCCCTGTAACTCCCCCTATCGGGGGAGGTCTATATGGCCTGCATGATTACCCTGACAAAGTATAATAACCAAACATGCGGTCTGGGACCCATGGTGGTACTCGTATAACTAGGTTGTCTTAAGTAGTACTATTCTTAGCAGTTTAATCCCTGTGATTGGTCTGTCCTCCTACTTCAAATTTGTCAAAAACACAAGTGGCTGTCTCAAAACAGTCCGGACACGAGATAGATTTGATAGATAGATATACATAGATTGATAGTTCGATAGAATCGATAGAAGATAAATAGATAGATTTGTTAGATATATAATTACCCTGACAAAGTATAATAATTAAACATGCGGTCTGGGACCCATGGTAACTAGGTTGTGTTAAGTAGTACTATTCTTAGCATTTTAATCCCTGTTACTCCCCCTATCGGGGGAGGTCTATATGGCCTGCCTGATTACCCTCACCAAATATAACAACAAGACATGCGGTCTGGGACCCATGGTAACTAGGTTGTGTTAAGTTGTACTATTCTTAGCACTTTAATCCCTGTAACTCCCCCTATCGGGGGAGGTCTATACGGCCTGCCTGATTACCCTCACCAAATATAACCACAAGACATGCGGTCTGGGACCCATGGTAACTAGGTTGTGTTAAGTAGTACTGGTCTTATTAGTTTAATACCTGTTATAACCCCTAATGGTGGGAGGTCTATATGGCCTGCATGATTAGCCGGACCAAATAAAACAACAAGACATGCGGTCTGGGACTGGGACCCATGGCTAACTAGGTTGTGTAAAGTAGTACTATTCTTAGCACTTTAATCCCTGTTACTCCCCCTATCGGGGGAGGTCTATATGGCCTGCATGATTACACTGACAAAGTATAACAACAAAATATGCGGTCTGGGACCCATGGTAACTAGGTTGTGTTAAGTAGTACTATTCTTAGCACTTTAATCCCTGTTACTCCCCCTATCGGGGGAGGTGTATATGGCCTGCATGATTATCCTGACAAAATATAATAATAAGACATGTGGTCTGGGAACCATGGTAACTAGTTTGTGTTAAGTAGTACTATTCTTAGCACTTTAATCCCTGTTACTCCACCTATCGGGGGAGGTCTATATGGCCTGCATGATTACCCTGACAAAGTATAACAACAAAAAATGTGGTCTGGGACCCATGGTAACTAGGTTGTGTTAAGTAGTACTATTCTTAGCACTTTAATCCCTGTTACTTCCCCTATCGGGGGAGGTCTATATGGCCTGCATGATTATCCTGACCAAATATAATAATAAGACATGCGGTGTGGGACCCATGGTAACTAGGTTGTGTTAAGTAGTATTATTCTTAGCAATTTAATCCCTCTTACTCCCCCTATCGGGGGAGGTCTATATGGCCTGCATGATTACCCTGACAAAGTATAACAACAAAACATGCGGCCTGGGAACCATGGTAACTAGGTTGTGTTAAGTAGTACTATTCTTAGCACTTTCATCCCTGTAACTCCCCCTATCGGGGGAGGTCTATATGGCCTGCATGATTACCCTGACAAAGTATAATAACCAAACATGCGGTCTGGGACCCATGGTGGTACTCGTATAACTAGGTTGTCTTAAGTAGTACTATTCTTAGCAGTTTAATCCCAGTGATTGGTCTGTCCTCCTACTTCAAATTTGTCAAAAACACAAGTGGCTGTCTCAAAACAGTCCGGACACGAGATAGATTTGATAGATAGATATACATAGATTGATAGTTCGATAGAATCGATAGAAGATAAATAGATAGATTTGTTAGATATATAATTACCCTGACAAAGTATAATAATTAAACATGCGGTCTGGGACCCATGGTAACTAGGTTGTGTTAAGTAGTACTATTCTTAGCATTTTAATCCCTGTTACTCCCCCTATCGGGGGAGGTCTATATGGCCTGCCTGATTACCCTCACCAAATATAACAACAAGACATGCGGTCTGGGACCCATGGTAACTAGGTTGTGTTAAGTTGTACTATTCTTAGCACTTTAATCCCTGTAACTCCCCCTATCGGGGGAGGTCTATACGGCCTGCCTGATTACCCTCACCAAATATAACCACAAGACATGCGGTCTGGGACCCATGGTAACTAGGTTGTGTTAAGTAGTACTGGTCTTATTAGTTTAATACCTGTTATAACCCCTAATGGTGGGAGGTCTATATGGCCTGCATGATTAGCCGGACCAAATAAAACAACAAGACATGCGGTCTGGGACTGGGACCCATGGCTAACTAGGTTGTGTAAAGTAGTACTATTCTTAGCACTTTCATCCCTGTTACTCCCACCTCTCGGGGGAGGTCTATATGGCCATCATGATTAGCCTAACAAAGTACAACAATAAAACCTGCGCTCTTGGAACCATGGTAACTAGGTTTATTTCAGTAGTACTGTTCTTATTAGTTTAATACCTGTTACAACCCCTAATGGTGGGAGGTCTATATGGCCTGCATGATTAGCCGGACCAAATAAAACAACAAGACATGCGGTCTGGGACTGGGACCCATGGCTAACTAGGTTGTGTAAAGTAGTACTATTCTTAGCACTTTCATCCCTGTTACTCCCACCTCTCGGGGGAGGTCTATATGGCCATCAGGATTAGCCTAACAAAGTACAACAATAAAACCTGCGCTCTTGGAACCATGTTAACTAGGTTTATTTCAGTAGTACTGTTCTTATTAGTTTAATACCTGTTACAACCCCTAATGGTGGGAGGTCTATATGACCTGCATGATTACCCGGACCAAATAAAACAACAAGACATGTGGTCTGGGACTGGGATCCATGGGTAACTAGGTTGTGTTAAGTAGTACTATTCTTACCACGTTCATCCCTGTTACTCACACCGATCGGGGGAGGTCTATATGGCCATCATGATTAGCCTAACAAAGTACAACAATAAAATCTGCGCTCTTCGAACCATGGTAACTAGGTTTATTTCAGTAGTACTGTTCTTATTAGTTTAATACTTGTTACAACCCCTAATGGGGGGAGGTCTATATGGCCTGCATGATTACCCGGACCAAATAAAACAACAAGACATGCGGTCTGGGACTGGGACCCATGGCTAACTAGGTTGTGTAAAGTAGTACTATTCTTAGTACTTTCATCCCTGTTACTGCCACCTCTCGGGGGAGGTCTATATGGCCATCATGATTAGCCTAACAAAGTACAACAATAAAACCTGCGCTAATGGAACCATGTTAACTAGGTTTATTTCAGTAGTACTGTTCTTATTAGTTTAATACCTGTTACAAGCCCTAATGGTGGGAGGTCTATATGGCCTGCATGATTACCCGGACCAAATAAAACAACAAGACATGCGGTCTGGGACTGGGACCCATGGGTAACTAGGTTGTGTTAAGTAGTACTATTCTTAGCACTTTAATCCCTGCTACTCCCCCTATCAGGGGAGGTCTATATGGCCTGCATGATTACCCTACCAAAATATAATAATAAGACATGCGGTCTGGGACCCATGGTAACTAGGTTGTGTTAAGTAGTACTATTCTTAGCACTTTAATCCCTGTTACTCCCCCTATCGGGGGAGGTCTATATGGCCTGCATGATTACCCTCACCAAAATATAACAACAAGAAATGCGGTCAGGGACCCATGGTAACTAGGTTGTGTTTATATTAGTACTATACTTAGCACTCTAATCCCTGTAACTCCCCCTATCGGGGGAGGTCTATACGGTCTGCCTGATTACCCTCACCAAATATAACAACAAGACATGCGGTCTGGGACCCATGGTAACTAGGTTTTTGTTAAGTTGTACTATTCTTAGCACTTTAATCCCTTTAACTCCCCCTATCGGGGGAGGTCTATACGGCCTGCCTGATTACCCTCACCAAATATAACAACAAGACGTGTGGTCAGGGAACCATGGTAAGGTTACTTCCTTTTGCACAATCAAGTATACCAGTTTTGATTTAAAATATTTTCAATACTGTTACAACAAATATGATTGGTGGCACTAGTTGGCTAGTGGGCCTGGCACACACCCTGGCAGGCAGGAAACTGCAATTCAATTGCACTAGCAGACTGATGATTCACAGTCTAAGAATTTTTTATTTTAAATATTTACAATACTGTTAGAACAAATATGATTGGTGTAACTAGTTAGCAAGTGGGCCTGGCACACACGCTGGCAGGCAGGAAACTGCAATTCAATGGCACTAGCAGACTGATGATTCACAGTCTAAGAATTTTTTATTTTAAATATTTACAATACTGTTATAACAAATATGATTGGTGGCAATAGTTGGCAGCAAGTGGGCCTGGCACACACGCTGGCAGGCAGGCAACTTCAATTAGATTACACTAGCAGACTGATCTTTCACAGTCAAAAAATATATTTTTTAAATATTTACACTACTGTTATAACAAATATGATTGGTGGCACTAGTTGGCAAGTGGGCCTGGCACACACGCTGGGAGGAAGGCAATTGCAATTAGATTACACTAGATGACTGATGTTTCTCAGTCAAAAAAGGTTTTATTTTAAATATTTACAATACTGTTATAACAAATATTATTGGTGGCACTAGTTGGCAAGTGGGCCTGGCACACACGCTGACAGGCAGGCAACTGCAATTCAATTGCACTAGCAGACTGATGATTCACAGTCAAAAAAGTTTTTATTTTAAATATTTACACTACTGTTATAACAAATATGATTCGTGGCACTAGTTGGAAAGTGGGTCTGGCACACACTTTGGCAGAAAGGCAACTGCAATTAAATAACAATAGCAGACTGATGTAAAAGTTTGTTTTTAAAAAAGTTACACTAATGTTACAACAGATAGGAGTGATGGCACTCAGGATAGAAGTAGGCACAGTATGTGCTGGCAGCCTGACACACAGGCTGGCACTAGTGGCAGGCTGGCCTGGAAACTAAAATTAAATAACACTAGAAGACTGATGTAAAAGTTTTTTTTTACAAAATTTAAACTAATGTTAAACCAGATAGGAGTGGTGGACTGGCACTGAGGATGGAAGTAGGCACAGTATATGCTGGCATCCTGACACACAGGCTGGCACTAATGGCCTGGCAACTAATAGTAAATAACACTAGAAGAGGACTGATGTAAAAAATATTTTTTTTAAAAATTTACACTAATGTTACACCAGATATAAGTGGTTGAAAAAAGAGCTATTAATCACACTATATGATGTGGGCCTGACACACAGGCCTGATGGAAAATGAAATTAGATTACTAGCAAAATTATTAAAAAAAAATAATAATAATTTACAATAATGTTTATGAGTGGTGGCTGGATTGGTGGCGGGCACAGCAATTAACCACAGTCTATGCTGTGTGAGCCTGAGACACAGGCCTGATAGAAAAATGAAATTAGATTACACTAGCAAAATGATTTAAAAGTTTTTTTAAAATTTTTTAAATAATGTTAAGCATATATGAGTGGTGGCTGCTGGCACAGCAATTAAACAATGTTGTATGCTGTGTAAGCCTGACACACAGGCCTGATAGAAAATAATATTAGATTACACTAGCAAAATGATTTAAAAGTTTTTAAAAAAAATAATTAAATAATGTTAAGCAGATATGAGTGGTGGCTGCAGGCACAGCAATTAAACAACGTTGTATGCTGTGTAAGTCTGACACACAGGCCTGATAGAAAATGAAATTAGATTACACTAGCAAAATTATTTAAAATATTTTTTTTTAATTTTAAATAATGTTAAGCAGATATGAGTGGTGGCTGCTAGCACAGCAATTAACCACAGTATGCTGTGTAAGCCAGAAACACACAGGCCTGATAGAAAATGAAATTAGATTACACTAGCAAAATGATTTAAAAGTTTTTTTTTAAATTTAAAATAATGTTAAGCAGATATGAGTGGTGGCTGCTAGCACAGCAATTAACCACAGTATGCTGTGTAAGCCAGACACACAGGCCTGATAGAAAATTAAATTAGATTACACTAGCAAAATGATTTAAAAGTTTTTTTTTTAATTTAAAATAATGTTAAGCAGATATGAGTGGTGGCTGCTAGCACAGCAATTAACCACAGTATGCTGTGTAAGCCAGAAACACACAGGCCTGATAGAAAATGAAATTAGATTACACTAGCAAAATGATTTAAAAGTTTTTTTTAAAATTTAAAATAATGTTAAGCAGATATGAGTGGTGGCTGCTAGCACAGCAATTAACCACAGTATGCTGTGTAAGCCAGAAACACACAGGCCTGATAGAAAATGAAATTAGATTACACTAGCAAGTAGCAAAATGATTTAAAAGTTTTTTTTTAAAATTTAAAATAATGTTAAGCAGATATGAGTGGTGGCTGCTAGCACAGCAATTAACCACAGTATGCTGTTTAAGCCAGACACACAGGCCTGATAGAAAATGAAATTAGATTACACTAGCAAAATGATTTAAAAGTTTTTTTTTTAATTTAAAATAATGTTAAGCAGATATGAGTGGTGGCTGCAAGCACAGCAATTAACCACAGTATGCTGTGTAAGCCAGAAACACACAGGCCTGATAGAAAATGAAATTAGATTACACTAGCAAAATGATTTAAAAGTTTTTTTAAAATTTAAAATAATGTTAAGCAGATATGAGTGGTGGCTGCTAGCACAGCAATTAACCACAGTATGCTGTGTAAGCCAGACACACAGGCCTGATAGAAAATGAAATTAGATTTCACAAGCAAGTAGCAAAATGATTTAAAAGGTTTTTTTTAAAATTTAAAATAATGTTAAGCAGATATGAGTGGTGGCTGCCAGCACAGCAATTAACCACAGTATGCTGTGTAAGCCAGAAACACACAGGCCTGATAGAAAATGAAATTAGATTACACTAGCAAAATGATTTAAAAGTTTTTATTTTTTATTTAAAATAATGTTAAGCAGATATGAGTGGTGGCTGCTGGCACAGCAATTAACCACAGTATGCTGTGTAAGCCAGACACACAGGCCTGATAGAAAATGAAATTAGATTACACTAGCAAAATTATTTAAAAGGTTTTTTTTTTAATTTAAAATAATGTTAAGCGGATATGAGTGGTGGCTGCTAGCACAGCAATTAACCACAGTATGCTGTGTAAGCCAGACACACGCGCCTGATAGAAAATGAAATTAGATTACACTAGCAAAATTATTTAAAAGGTTTTTTTTTAAAATGTAAAATAATGTTAAGCAGATATGAGTGGTGGCTGCTAGCACAGCAATTAACGACAGTATGCTGTGTAAGCCAGACACACAGGCCTGATAGAAAATGAAAATAGATTACACTAGCAAAATGATTTAAAAGTTTTTTTTTTAAAAATTAAAATAATGTTAAGCAGATATGAGTGGTGGCTGCTAGCACAGCAACTAACCACAGTATGCTGTGTAAGCCAGACACACAGGCCTGATAGAAAATGAAATTAGATTACACTAGCAAAATGATTTAAAAGTTTAAAAAAAATAATTAAATAATGTTAAGCAGATATGAGTGGTGGCTGCTGGCACAGCAATTAAACAATGTTGTATGCTGTGTAAGCCTGACACACAGGCCTGATAGAAAATAATATTAGATTACACTAGCAAAATGATTTAAAAGTTTAAAAAAAAAATTAAATAATGTTAAGCAGATATGAGTGGTGGCTGCAGGCACAGCAATTAAACAACGTTGTATGCTGTGTAAGCTTGACACACAGGCCTGATAGAAAATTAAATTAGATTACACTAGCAAAATTATTTAAAAGTTTTTTTTTTAAATTTTAAATAATGTTAAGCAGATATGAGTGGTGGCTGCTGGCACAGCAATTAAACAACATTGTATGCTGTGTAAGCCTGACACACAGGCCTGATAGAAAATGAAATTAGATTACACTAGCAAAATGATTTAAAAGTTTTTTTTTTAATTTAAAATAATGTTAAGCAGATATGAGTGGTGGCTGCTAGCACAGCAATTAACCACAGTATGCTGGGTAAGCCAGAAACACACAGGCCTGATAGAAAATGAAATTAGATTACACTAGCAAAATGATTTAAAAGTTTTTTTTTTTAAATTTAAAATAATGTTAAGCAGATATGAGTGGTGGCTGCTATCACAGCAATTAACCACAGTATGCTGTGTAAGCCAGACACACAGGCCTGATAGAAAATGAAATTAGATTACACTAGCAAAATGATTTAAAAGTTTTTTTTTAATTTAAAATAATGTTAAGCAGATATGAGTGGTGGCTGCTAGCACAGCAATTAACCACAGTATGCTGTGTAAGCCAGAAACACACAGGCCTGATAGAAAATTAAATTAGATTACACTAGCAAAATGATTTAAATGTTTTTTTTTAAATTGTAAATAATGTTAAGCAGATATGAGTGGTGGCTGCTAGCACAGCAATTAACCACAGTATGATGTGTAAGCCAAACACACAGGCCTGATAGAAAATGAAATTAGATTACACTAGCAAGCAGCAAAATGATTTAAAAGTTTTTTTTTTAATTTAAAATAATGTTAAGCAGATATGAGTGGTGGCTGCTAGCACAGCAATTAACCACAATATGCTGTGTAAGCCAGACACACAGGCCTGATAGAAAATGAAATTAGATTACACTAGCAAAATAATTTAAAAGGTTTTTTTTAAATTTAAAATAATGTTAAGCGGATATGAGTGGTGGCTGCTAGCACAGCAATTAACCACAGTATGCTGTGTAAGCCAGACACACAGGCCTGATAGAAAATGAAATTATATTACACTAGCAAAATAATTTAAAAGTTTTTTTTTTAAAATTTAAAATAATGTTAAGCAGATATGAGTGGTGGCTGCTAGCACAGCAATTAACCACATTATGCTGTGTAAGCCAGACACACAGGCCTGATAGAAAATGAAAATAGATTACACTAGCAAAATGATTTAAAAGTTTTTTAAAAAAAAATTAAAATAATGTTAAGCAGATATGAGTGGTGGCTGCTAGCACAGCAACTAACCACAGTATGCTGTGTAAGCCAGACACACAGGCCTGATAGAAAATGAAATTAGATTACACTAGCAAAATGATTTAAAAGTTTTGTTGTTTAAATTTACACTAATGTTAAGCAGATATGAGTGGTGGCTGGCACAGAGCAATTAACCACAGTATATGCTGTGTGAGCCTGAGACATAGGCCTGATAGAAAATTAAATTAGATTACACTAGCAAAATGATTTAAAAGTTTTGTTGGTTAAATTTACACTAATGTTAAGCAGATATCAGTGGTGGCACTAATCACAGTATATGATGTAAGCCTCACACACAGGCTGAAAGCCAGGCAAATGCAAATAAAATTACAAATAAAAAAGGGCTTTTTGGGGTGCTGTCCTTACAGCAGAGATTAAATGAGTCCTTCAGGACTGTAGTGGACACTAAATACACTAGCCTAGCTATCTATTTCCCTATAATGTCAGCAGCAGCAACACTAAAGCTCCTCTCACTAAGAAAGCAAGATCGTAATGAATCTAAAATGGCTGCTGCCAAGGAGCTGGGAGGGTCTGTGAGGGAGTGTCTGTTGCTGATTGGCTCAAATGTGTCAGAAGGCTGTGAGATAAAGGGTCAAAGTTTCCTCAATGATGACACATAGGGGGCGGATCAAACATCGCATATGTTCGCCCGCAGCGGCGAATGCGAACAAGCTATGTTCACCGGGAACTGTTCTCCGGCGAACAGTTTGCGACATCACTAGTCCCAACGCTGCTTTTTACCTAACGCTGGTATTACGAGTCTGACAGGTACAGGTGTACAGCTCACGTTTCTTCCACGACTCGAGGCTACCGCAAATCCCCTTATGTCAATTGCGTATCCTATCTTTTTAATGGGATTTGCCTAACTCCGGTATTATGAGTCTTGGAAGAGTACCGCATTTAAAAGTCAGTAGTTGAGTTTTATGGGCTAACGCCGTAACATAAAACTCTTAACTAAAGTGCTCAAAAGTACACTAACACCCATAAACTACCTATTAACCCCTAAGCCGAGGCCCCCCACATCGCAAACACTAAAATAAAAAAATTGAACCCCTAATCTGCCGACCGGACATCGCCGCCACCTACATTATACCTATGAACCACTAATCTGCTGCACCAAATATTGCCGACACCTACATTATATTTATTAACCCCTAATCTGCTGACCCCAATGTCGCCGCCACCTACCTACAAATATTAACCCCTAATCTGCCGACCAGACATCGCCGCCACTTTAATAAATGTATTAACCCCTAAACCGCCGCACTCCCGCCTCCCAAAAACTAGTTAAATTTTATTAACCCCCAATCTGCCCCCCCTACATCGCTGCCACCTACCTACATTTATTAACCCCTAATCTTCCGACCCCAACATCGCCGCTACTATAATAAATTTATTAACCCCTAAACCTGTCTAACCCTAAGTCTAACTCCCACTAACTTAAATATAATTTAAATTAAACGAAATTAATTTAACATAATTAAATAAATTAATCCTATTTAAAACTAAATACTTACCGATAAAATAAACCCAATCGGAATTAAGCCAAATATCAGCCAATCGGAATTAAGGTAGGAATATTCTGATTGGCTGATGGAATCAGCCAATCAGAATCAAGTTCAATCCGATTGGCTGATTGGATCAGGGTTAATGGAGATTGTTTTATATTTTACCCATACCCCATATTGTTTGAGGGTGTACAATGTGAGTGCACATTTTTTTACTTGTATGTATTTATCCTATTAAATTACAGTATTACACTATTTGGTTCTTTTTTCTTATTACCGATTCCGAGCACTTGTTGCTGAACATAAGGACAGAGGGAGGACCATTAGTTATCACACATTCCAGGAGGTGGATAAAAGCCACTGTATACAGTCCCAAATAAAGAACAAGCACGCTGGATGTCTTTCCCTCACAGATTCGGCAACTTACCTCATTAGATTGAGGTAATTTCTGGTAAGGGGAATACCTTCACATTTTTTCATTTTAGATTTACTACGAACTATTATATTTATTATATCCCACATTGGATTGAATGACCCGTTCACCCTGATTTAGTATAGAATTTTTAGCACTGTTTTCTCCTTTGTTTTTATGTTTTTGCTTATAGATGTTAATGGAAGTATGAGACAAATATGTCAGTCAGAGACTGACAGTTATCTACACATGTGTAGCACTCACATTCCTTAGGGCCTATTGGATAGATTAGTTATCAAATAAATGGAAGGAGGGGGAAACCTCAAATTAAAATATAACCTTTATTAGGATAATTAAAAATAATTCACATACACATGAAAAACAACTCTAAAAGCCACGGGAGGTGGTAGGTTATATGTATATCGATGCACTAAAACAGTGTTATCCACTTCAATATCAGTACAGAGTGTACAAGAGGTCAAAATTCTGACCTAAGATGTCGATTTTATTACAAGACCAGAGACTCATATTTTGCTTTCTTTCCTTTACTACTTAATGGCAGTATTTAAAAGCATATAGAAATAAATAACAAAAACTGTCAACATTTGAAAAAAGACAGTAAAAACAGTATACAGACCAGTGACCAATAACATAAGAGAACTGGTTAAACAAAAACAAAGTGACCAATCAGCTCAAACATATAACCTATAAACTGTACAATATCAAATACCAACTCCTCTTTCTTTTACTGCTTGCAGAAGAGATAAGTATTTAATTTACTCTTGTAATAAAGGTTTAACATTTTTCAGTTAAATTGCATTTTTATTACTTGTTGGTATTTAACATGCTTTTTGTTTCATTCTGTTTTTCGTTTTTAGCCTAATTTACGCTTTAATTTATTAATTTAAATTATTTTTTCTTGTCATTACATTAGTATTGTTCTTTATAGGCTTCGTTTTGATTTCGCTTGATTTTAAATAGTTTTCTTACCCTTTTCTTTTGTCACGTTTTTCTCCCCTATCTCTATTCAGAT
Organism: Bombina bombina; assembly: GCF_027579735.1. NCBI lineage: Eukaryota > Metazoa > Chordata > Amphibia > Anura > Bombinatoridae > Bombina > Bombina bombina. The sequence goes on from NC_069504.1 coordinate 642,186,730, forward strand.
TCCTCCATTTTGTTTGCTGTGCTGACGCGCATGCGCACTTGCCTCCTTTGTTTTTCGCTGCATCATACACCCGCCCTCTTCTCAGTGCGGCTTGTTCTTTGTCCCGGTTAGTCGCAACTTTGTTGCAAGCGTATGGGGATTTTACAACTCAATCCCTTCATTGGTTTTAGCGGTCTCTGTCTCCATCTAGTGACTATTTGTCACAATTATTTCTTAATTCAAATTGTTATATTTTAAAAAAACTTTGTTATTTACTTGAAAATGTTCTTTTAGTTTTTGGGTCAATTCTTACTCTATATATTTATTATTGTCATATATTTGATAATTTATTTTGACAATTTATATTTTAATCTTTATTTTAAATCATTTATTTATTTATTTTATTTTTCAATATGTCTCAAATTTCTGAAAATATTTCTCTCAATGCTGAGAATGTACAAAATATGATAGACTCTTCTATGAATTCTATGCTGGAAAAAAGTTGGCTTCCAGCTCTGTTATTCCTTGCAGGAAAGGAAGCAAATCACCTGCTATTTCCTCTACTCCCAAGAGGTTACTTATGGGAGAGGCTTTGGCCACAAAAGATAATATGGACTGTGTTTCCTCTACGGATATTAATTCTGATTCCTCATTGGATTCAGACAATTCTAATGAATTTCTTACCTATATTTCCTCTGAGGATTCTTCGGCTTCTCCGAAGGTCAAAAAATTTAAAAAGTCTTTAAAGAAATCTAAACACAGTAAGAAAGATTCTGATGAAATTTTTTTTTATGATTGTCTAGGTAATCCTAGGTTTAATGCAGATGAATTACATCATCCTAGATCTGCTGAGTGGTGCCCATCTAATGACATAGCAGATTTAATTGACTTTCAATTACGCCAGCCTTTAAAAAGGGACTCTAGGAATAAAATGAGAGCTGAATGTCCCAGACCTATCTCCCTAATAATGCCTGTTGTACCCCTGAGGTGGATCCTAAGATACTTACATTTATTGGTTCCCCTGGGTTTAAGTTAAAGAAAGGAATGGATAGGGCCTGGAAGATATGCCAGGATAAAATGTTGGACTCTGTAGGTCCTTTATCAAAACTTTTTGACATGGCTGAACAGGCTGTTTATGATAATACTCTAATGGACCCTGTAGTGGTTAGGGAATGGTTACAAAGGATGCTCAGTTTCATCGGAAATGCTAATTCCGCTATGTACACTGAGCGTAGAAGAAATATCTTGAGAAGAATTGACCCTAGAGTATGCGATTTCGCAGTTAATGAGATTCATCCTGATACAAATGGTCTACTATTTGGAGACACCTTTATTAAGGAGTTAAACAGTTATGTTAACACCTTTTCGAATCTTAATAAAGTAAGACCATCCATGAAGAAAATATTTTATCAGGACCATTTTTCTGAGCAGGCCGGGAAAGGAAGAGGCCGTTTTCCCGTCCATCCATCATATCCCAATAGGTCTCAATATTCGAACCAACAGTTTCAATATCAACAGAGACAATTTCAGAACCCAGCCTCTTCACGTTTCTTCCCATCCAGAGGAAGATTCTGGAATCCACGTCTACAAAGATCAAGACAAAGATCCCGTACCCCTCAAGGTAAATCTTTTTCTTCCCTTTCATGTTTCTTCCCTAAACATTATAGGAGGCAGAATTGCTCTTTTTGCTCAAAATTGGAATCTCATAACTACAGATCAATGGGTTCTTCAAACAGTTTCAGGTCTTTTTATAGATTTTATTTCTACTCCTTTTCAAAGTTCCCTTCCTCTCCCAATAAAATTCTCCATGTCAGACAGAATTCTGGTTCAAAACGAAATTTCATCCCTTGTTTCAAAACAGGCTATAGAACCAGCTTTGGATCCACAAAGCTGTTTCTTAAGCAATCTTTTTCTCGTAAAAAAGAAAAATGGTCAATATTGTCCGGTCATAAATTTAAGATCCTTAAATTCTTTCGTTGTTTATCAGCATTTCAAAATGGAAGGGATTCATCATCTCAGAGAATGCCTTTTAGACAACGATTATTTAGTCAGATTAGATCTGACAGATGCATATCTTACAGTTCCGGTAGCTCAGGAACACAGGAAATTTCTCACTTTTGTTTGGGAAGGGAAAGTTTGGAATTTTACTTGTATGCCTTTCGGTCTATCTTTGGCCCCTTGGATTTTCACCAAATTAATGAAGCCAATTATTACTTGGCTTCGTCTGAGAGGTGTTCGTCTTATCATTTATTTAGACGATATTTTAATCATGAATCAGTGTCCTGTCATTTTGAAATCTCAAATTCAGCTTACTATTTATATTTTAGAAAATTTGGGTTTCTTAATCAACAAAGAGAAATCTGTTCTCTCTCCAACAAAATCTTTAACCTTTTTAGGATTTCAAATAGACACCATGAATTCTACACTCAGCCTTCCCCAAAAAAAAATAGTGAATATCAAGAAAGAAATTTCAAAAACTCTTTCTTTATCTTTAGTTCCCATCAGGACTATAGCCAGAATAGTGGGGTTACTCTCATCCTCTATTCAGGCTATTTTCCCTGCTCCTCTTCATTACAGGGAACTTCAACGTTTAAAAAATTTTCATCTTCAGAAAGGTCTTTCCTATTCTCATTTGATTCATTTATCTTCAGAAGCCAAGGAAGAACTTTCTTGGTGGCTCTCTCACATAGAAGCTTGGAACGGGAGAGCCATTTTCGGGAAAGCCCTGGATTTAATTATAGAATCCAATGCCAGTCGCTCGGGCTGGGGAGCTCGTTGCAGTCCTTCAATCATGGGCGGAAAATGGTCTTCAGAAGAAAAACGTTTTCATATCAATTGCTTAGAACTTTTGGCAGGCTCTTTTGCAGTCAAAAGTTTTGTCAAAAATTCTTTACCTGTGTGCATTTTACTCAGAATGGACAATATTTCTGCTGTACGTTACTTGAATCGTCTCGGTGGTACAAAATCGAGAGATTTATTGATTATTATGAAAGATTTCATTCATCTTTGCTTGGACAGAAATATTTCTGTCAAAGTGGAATACATTCCAGGTTTATCCAATGTGGCAGCGGATTGGGGTTCTCGGTATCTGACAGATTCCAGCGATTGGAAACTTCATCATCAAGTGTTTCAATCACTTCAGTCTCTCAGAGGACCCTTTTCGATAGATCTGTTTGCTTCAAGACTGAATTTTCAGATTCATCCTTATTTCAGCTGGCGTTCGGATTCAGATGCTCTAGCGATAGATGCATTTCTTCACCCGTGGCCTCGTCAGTCAGCTTACGCGTTTCCTCCATTCTCCATGATTCAGAGAACAATTCTTTCAATTCTCCTGATCACTCCCCTGTGGCCATCTCAACCTTGGTACCCATCTCTTCTAGAGTTATCTGTCAACCATCCGGTTCTTCTTCCAATTTTTCCTCTTCTATTCTCAGATCCAGAAGGTCTTCCTCATGACCTTATCCTTCAAGGATCTCTTCGTCTCATATTTCGGGCATACATCATCTCTCCAGGGCTTATCACAACAAGCTAAAGATCTCCTCCAAGACTCTTTGGCCCGTGGGACCAAAAAATGTTATTTTTCCGCATGGACCAGATGGTTTGGCTGGTGCTTGGAGAGAGGTTTGGATCCCCTTTCAGTTGATGTAACTTTTATTATTAATTTCCTTACATCTCTTTTTGAAGCAGGTTTAGCTTATAGAACTATTAATGTTTCTAGATCTGCTATTTCAGCCAAACATTCTTTTATTAATAATTTTCCTGCAGGTCAACACCCTTTAATTTGTAAATTAATGAAAGCTATAAAACTTAAAAGACCTCCTGCTCCTAAATATTCTTCCTTTTGGGATGTAGATCTTGTTTTTTCTCTCTTTAAATCTTGGCCTTCTAATGAATCTTTATCTCTTAAACAACTTTCTATAAAACTTGCTACTCTTTTATGTTTAATTTCTTTTCGCAGGGTTTCGGATGTTAGAGCTTTAGATTTTAATTCTAAACGTTTCTCTCATGAAGGTGTTACTTTCTTTATTTCTAAAAGAATTAAATCTTTTTCAACTTCTATTTTCTATCCTTACTTACCTAATGAACCTTTTCTCTGTGTGGTTTTGTGTTTGAAAGAGTATGAACGTAGAACTTCTGTTTTTCGTGCTTCTTCTTCTAATCAACTTTTGTTATCTTTTGTTCCTCCTCATTTACCTGTTTCTTCTATCTCTATTGCCAGGTGGGTTAAATGGGTTATGAGTGAAGCAGGTATTGATTTATCTTTTTCCGCTCACTCTGTTAGAGGATCAGCCGCTTCTAAAGCATTTTTGAAAGCTGCTACCCTTCAACAAATTTTGGATGCAGCTGACTGGGCTTCAGATTCAGTTTTTAAACAATTTTATTTTAAACCCATTGAACATGCCTCGCTTCATTTATTTTGTTAGTTGCTTTAAACTAGCAAAATATGAGTCTCTGGTCTTGTAATAAAATTTCGGATTATCCTAAGTTATGAAGGTATAATCTAGATTTTATTAAAGACACAGAGACGAGTATTTTCCCACCTCTTATTCTTTATTTTCCCTCCCTTTTATATGTATTAATATTTTATTTCTTTTCATTATATATTTATTTTAGTTACCAATCCATAAACAGGATACCATCTTGGATGGATTTATTCCCTCTCATTTAACTGATTGGTCATCTCATCTATCAAGTTCATCTCATCCTTTACAAAGGTCAAGTTGGTGGTGTTCTTACTCCCATCGTTGGAAATCTTCCCTTTGGATGGTCAACATCTCCTGGATGATTTTCTTCAGTCTTCTTTGTTTCCTGTTTGGTTGGTGTTTTTTGATCATCATGAACTGGTTCCTTCCTTCATCTGATTTCAAAAAAGAGGAGTTGGTATTTGATATTGGACAGTTTATAGGTTATATGTTTGAGCTGATTGGTCACTTTGTTTTTGTTTAACCAGTTCTCTTATGTTATTGGTCACTGGTCTGTATACTGTTTTTACTGTCTTTTTTCAAATGTTGACAGTTTTTGTTATTTATTTCTATATGCTTTTAAATACTGCCATTAAGTAGTAAAGGAAAAAAAGCAAAATACTCATCTCTGTGTCTTTAATAAAATCTAGATTATACCTTCATAACTTAGGATAATCCGAATTTTAACCCATAGTCAGGGTATATATCATGTATTATGGGTACAGATATGTAGGCCCAGGGAGTCTCAAAAGAGAGTAAATTCAGATCTGGAATGCAATTAGATATTGTGTATATACAAAGGTGACAATATTTTCTCAAGTGGCTGTGTCTATATATTACTATTATTATTAATGGGTTGCTTTAAGAGGCTGCCCTCAAACTATTTAATAACTACCTAGCTAAAATAAATACAAATTTACCTGTAAAATAAAACCTAACCTAAGTTACACTAACACCTAACACTACACTACAATTAAATCAATTCCCTACATTAAATACAATTAAATAAATTAAATTAAATTAGCTAAATCACACAAAAAAACTAAATTACAGAAAATAAAAAACAATTACAATCAGCCAATAGGATTGAGCTCACATTCTATTGGCTGATTGGAACAGCCAATAGAATGCCAGCTCAATAGGATTTTTTCTACCTTAATTCTAAGTGTAAGATTAGGGGTGTTTAGACTCTGGGTTCATGTTAGGGTGTTAGGTGTAAACATAAAATGTGTTTCCCCATAGGAATCAATGGGGCAGCGTTACTGAGTTTTACCCTGGTTTTTGGCAGGTGTTAGACTTTTGCTAAGCCGGCTCTCCCCATTGATGTCTATGGGGAAATCATGCACGATCACATATAACCAGCTCACCGCTGACTTAAGCAGCGCTGGTATTGGAGTGCGGTCTGGAGCTCAATTTTGCTCTACGCTCACTTCTTGCCTTTTAAAGCCGGGTTTGTAAAAACCCGTAATACCAGCGCTGCAGGTAAGTGAGCGGTGAGAAAAAAACTGCACGTTAGCACCGCACAGCTCATAACGCAAGACTCGTAATCTGGCCATATGTTAGCATTATCAATGGAAATAGAAAACAGCATCATGTAACATAATAGTAAATCAAAAAGTCAGAAATTCCTTACTTGACAAATCTTATAGAATAAAAATAAGCAAATATATTTTTGTTGATGAATTGTAATTGGGTCTCTAAACTAACATAAATTAGACTTCAGCTCACCTATTCCAATAGTACTGTTTTCATATCTTCCACTAATGATAAGGAGGATTAGAAAGACTACTAATAGCATTCCTCAACCAAACACTTCCCCTACACTAATATATTTCTAAGAGAAGTAGCACATTCAGGCCTAGATTACAAGTAGAGTGCTAAAACATTAGCACTATTGAGAGTTAACATTTCTCAAATGGATTACAGTGTGTGTGTATATATATATATATATATATATATATATTCATGCATTGGTGTCAGTGGGTCTGCATAGCTTAAATGCAAACGTTATTGGTGTCAGAAGGCTTACTTACCTGGGGTCCGATCCGTCTTCTCCTTGTCAAGCTGCCGCTAAAACAACATGTGCACAATGCACAAACGGTCATGCAAAATGGGAACGCTGACAGGCCCGCCTGGTATTTAAGATGTGTGGAGCGGTGGGCTTGCCAGAATAAGCAGTGGGGGTATGTCAAGTTGAGGCATACCAGCAGGGCCGCTGCTGACCGGTAGTGGGTTACAGCCTGGCTGTTGAGAAACACAGTGATAGAGCACACAACAACTTTCCAATTTACGTTTGGTATCCTTTGTTGATGGAGTAGTAAAGCACTACTGAGATCTAGCTGCTGATTGGTAGTAGCACATATATGCTTCTTGTCATTGGGTTACCTGATGTGTTCAGCTAGCTCCCAGTGGTGCATTGCTGCTCCTGCAATAAAGAATATAAAAAAAACAAAAAACAAAAAACAAAGCATTTTTGATAATAGAAGTAAACTGGAATTTTTTTTGGTTCTATCATGAAAGAAAACAAATTGTGTTTCATGTCCCTTTAGCAACATTATTATTATTATTTACAATGTACGATTCTGACATGAATCAGACTGTCCCCCATTTAAATACATTAGAATTTTCCAGTGAAAACTCTCTATGCAAGCTTAGTTGTTATTTACCTTTGTTTTTTAAGTCCTCAACTTACGACGGTTCCGTTCTAACAGCAACGTTGCAACTCAAGTACGACGTATGTCGAATACCATACTTAGTCCTCGAGCTACGACGATGCCCTGTTCTTACGGCACCATGACCCTGTCGTAACTCAGGAGTCTGATGTATGTTAAATACCTCTTTTCCCCAGTTCTCAATCATTGCTATTTAACATTACAGTTGTGTATTTTTTAGGATTGCTTTGAAAATAAATGAAATATGCAGTAATAAAGACAAAGAGACCATTTTGCATTTCTACTGTACTTGGTGTTTTAATGCACACACAAGAAATTAAACACAGTTTACTGTATGAAATGTGAAAAACATACTGAACTCTAAATTGAAATGATTGTTCTTTTTTATGATAATACTCTACTACTTGTACATACTGTAAAACATTATCAAAAACATTTCTGTACTACTGTACTGTATATACTGTATATGTACTGTAATAAAAAAAACATGTAAAATCCATCGATACCTGTACCAGTGTTTTTTTGTACTGTAACAATACAGCTTTTCATATACCAGTACCTGTAAAGTACTGTATCATAATGTGGCAAAAAAATAAAAAAATAAAACAGGCAGTGTACTGTATATTTCTTATTTTCTCATATACAGTCCTATACTGTACTGTGGTTTAATAAAAATCAAATGGTGTACAGTACTGTACAGTACAGTACAAGAATACCTGTACTGTATCTCCTTTTTTGTTAAACCATGATAATACTGCTTGATGCAGCTTGTTGGATATTATGAGTGAATAAAGTGTTAAGTTGAAACGGTAAACTGTGGGTTACAGAGATCTAAGATGAGTTACTGGTCTAGTTGTAAATTGCCTTGGGTAACCACTGGTGTAGTAGAGAATAATATAAGTTTCAATCTATGTATATCTTGTATATATTAATATTCGTAGCATTTATACCAGGGTACACAGTTAGTGGGTAATAGAATAGTTTGTGTACAAGTTCAGGTTGTTATTCTATACGTTAATCCAGAGATATAAACTTAGAATGTTATTGTAACACTATAGTTACATACATGTAATATCAGTATAATTAATCGTCATAAGATGTTAATCGTATAGTATCAACCTAGGGTTATATCTTGTATCTATAGATAATTGTATCCACCATATGTGCACTGTTGAACCTGATTTTTTAAATGCTGGTTACAACCTAAGGCAGAAGATTGAGAAATCAGTGATATGCTGTCAACTGCACAATTATCGGCTAATACCTTGTGTTAAATGCTTATAAGGCTGCTAACACTAAGCATACAGGAATAATAATAATCACATTGTGTAATTTAAACCACAGTACATTTGAAATAGACACAGTAGAGTTTAATGTCCTTAAGTTTATTCCACCTGCTACGATACTACCAGTATAATAATATCATGAGTCTGTATTACATCTCCCCATATATAAGTAGCAAACAACTGTAAAAATGGATGTGCTTAAAGTAAAATGAATAGCGGTAGCTGATGATAACTAAATAACTCTTAAAGTTAAGTTCAATTATATATGATCTACCACGCGCAAACATCAGCAGCGTGTAGTCATCACTATTATGCACCAGACTGCTCAGAGTAATAATAACCACCAGTATGTTCCTGCTGAATTAAAAAATGCTTATTATATAAACATTAGCTAGTCCCTGACATGTTTCGCCACATTTGGCTTTATCAAAGGGTACGGAGTGGCATGAAGCGTGAGTATTTATTGGCTTCATAGTTCCGCCTCCTGTGTTGTCATATTCCACTTAGACCCACTTTAACTTAGGTCCAATCACAGAGGATTTAAGAAAATTCTACATTTTGAACAGCATCACTATTGGCTGATCAATATGAAGCTTAGGGTCTAGCCTGTATCAGAGGTATTGGGCAAATATATACAATCATGTCAATCTAAGGATCAGTATGGATACCTGATGTTTATACTTAGGAATAGAGCGTAATTTAATGTGCTTATATATAAACATTACTCCGAATCTCTGATTATATATTTGATGGAAATCATACTAGAATATTACACCAGATGGAATCTCAATAATGGGATTATAAAAAGGAGGTGAACACAGCTGAAATTGCCCGGGGAAAAATTAAAAACAAATACATATAGTGATAAAAATAGGTGACAATTTTTCATGTGAAGTGAAATTGTGCAGGTTTTTAGTTGGGCTATGAGATGCAATTATTATGCAGGATAAAAATTAATAATAAAAAATAATAATAATTATAAAAAAAATGCTGTGCTTTTCTTATGTATATTGCATAAATTTGTTTATATTAAAGCAATATATCTTGTGATGCTTAAATTTAGTCAGCATATCATTAACGTAATTAAATTAAAAATGCATTGGAAGAGATAAATATTATCTCAAGAACTAAGTACTCCTTCCAGAGTACCTAAACTAAGTGATATTGCAAATTGTTCAGCAGGGTAATCCAGCCAAACTAGATAAATATTCAGCAGGAAAGCTTAGCTGATATAGTGTACACAGATTATGTGAATTATAGTAAATGGTAAAGACATCAAATTATAATGAGGATGAGTGCCTGTGCTCTGGGACTAAAAGATGTCCCAGTGGGTAGGGGTGAGGTGAGTTGTCCATAGACAACTGGCCAATTTAATGTGATATTATAGTATACTCATATAGATCTCTATCATAAGAGAAGTATGCAAGTTATTCAGAAAGAGTATAATTAAATATACATTCAGCAGTATGTTCCAAAATAAAAAAATAAAAATGTATTCCACATTTCCCTTGTGGATTTGTATATAGGTTCAAATCCTTTATTTCTGAATAGTTTGCCAAATAGCTGTTTATCTAAAGATAAGAAAAGTAATTGTTGTGTTCATTTAGCCCATTTGGGCTGTACTGCATTGAGCACGTAAATCCATCTGCTCTCATATTGTAGTAGAACTTTTTGTTTATCACCACCTCATATGCCAAGATTGACTTTTTGGACCCCATAGCATTTTAAGCCTTTTGTTTTGGCTTGATGATATTTGTAAAAATGATATGCTACAGAGGTGACAGGTTTCTTATTCTGTATGTCCTCTGCAATAAATTTTGCAGATGTTCCTGCAATCTTGTGTGTAGTTTTCGTGTAGTCATACCGACGTATACCATAGAACATTTACAGTGTAGAACATATACTACTCCTGTAGTGTTGCAATTAATGAAAAACTTAATAGTATGTGTTTTATTAAACCTGTCCTTGACAGATACTGTCTTTCTTACAAATTTGCAGCTGATATACGTGCCACAGGGGTAGGATCCATGTGGTATACTTCTGTTGGTTGTGACTTTATTTTTGCGAACATAATGACTGGGACTTATAAGGTCTTTCAGATTTCTAGTTCGCCGGTAGCTAACTTCTATTTTAGGTCCTATTAGCTTTTCAAGTATGTGATCAGATTGCAGAATATGCCAGTGCTTGTGTACTATTTTAACCACTTCATGACTTTGTGCATTGTAGGTTAATACAAGTCTGGTTTTCTCATCGTTTTGTTGTGGCTTTGTTTTCAGCAGATTTTGTCTGTTGGTATTCTCGGCTCTTTGTCTTGCCTTTTTAATTGATGACTTACTATTATCTCTTTGGCTGAGTCTGTCTGCTGCTTCTTTGGCTCGAGTTTGGAATAAAACATCTTCTGAGCAATTCCTCTTGGTCCTCAGGAATTCACCTATGGGTAGGGATCAAAATGTGCTCGGGGCATGTGCACTTGTGCTGTGCAAAATTGTATTGGTAGAAGTTTCCTTACAAAATAAATCAGTTCCTATCACACCATCATCTTTCTTAAAGATTCTCAGATCTAGGAAAGATATCTCAGTCTGACTTGATTGTTAAGTGAGCTTTATATTCAGATCATTAATATTTAAAATTTGTAGAAAGCTGTCAAGTTTTTCTTTCGGTCCATCCCATATTAGCAGAATATCGTCTATGTACATCAGCCAAAGAGGAATATGTTTGGTAAATTCATCATGCTCTTCAGTAAACACTGTATTGTGCTCCCACCACCCCAGAAAAAGGTTAGCGTATGTTGGTGCACACGCAGTACCCATCGCGGTCCCTCTCGTTTGTAAGAAGAATTGGTTATTAAATGTAAAAAAGTTATTTTTAAGTACAAACTCCAATAATTTCAAGATGAATTCATTATGATTCTCCTCTTAATTAGTTGACATATTTAGGTAGTATTGTACTGCTTTTAATCCCAAATCATGCTTAATTCTGGTGTATAGGGCCTCGACATCCGTGGTGTCTAACCACATATTAGGTTCTAGTTGGATATCTTGGAGTTGTTGGAGTGTTTCCATCGTATCCTTAATATATGATGGCATTTGTGATAAGAACTCTCTTAATCTTATATCAACATACTTGCAGGCTCTCTGTTAGATTGTCATTTCCTGACACATCCAGGAGGGTGTTTATTATTCTTATGGACCATTGGTAATAAATAGAAGGTTGCCACTTTCGGATTGACTACTGTTAGAAACTTTTTTTCTTTTTCAGTAATGATATTACTGATTTTAGCATGTGCAATCAGATCTTTATATTGGGTGTGAAATTGTTCCACTGGATTGTTCCACAGTTTCATGTAACAAGTCTTATTTTTCAATTGTGAATCCACTTCTTTTAAGTACATTTCAATTGGCCAGATTACGATATTACTGCCCTTGTCGGCTTTGCGAATTATAACATCCTGTACAGAGAATCAGTAAGAAACTGACGAAAGGGTACAAATATAGCACTCCTGAACGTACAAAAAATATGACTAAAGATTAGATTAAAATATAACTTTTACTAGATCATTTAAAAACAGGGGTTAACATACATTTTAAAATCCAATTTGGTCTACTACCATATAGCTAGAAAATGTAAATGCTGGCCTTTAGAGACCATACAGCCTTGTTAGGATTGGTATTAAGTCTCATATAATAATGACACAGGTGATAATGACTGGCTACTATTACCAATGTGGATATTCCTCAATTAACCGTGGTAATGGCACGTTTTCTGGGTTCACTTAGATAAGTGATACATATCAAAATGACTCAAGGTACTGGTACAAAGTGTATAGATTTATGTAAATAAGCTTGTCATAAATACAATACTCTAAGATTCATGGTACTACCATTCATGGTTTATCGCACATTATCAGTGTATTCTGGCATTGGATACATTTGAATTCTAGCCTGTGATGCCTAGATTTAACTTGGACAAACTGTCAGTATATATGTGACGTAAGTATGTGTTCAAACAGCCCCACATATATATACCCCAATCTGCTGGATTTAGATTATAGTAATCTGCAATGTCATAGTATATAGAATTATCTTATTAGCAGATCAGTGGGTAGTGGCACTAACTAGTCGTCACGTATGCTGGAGAAGTGAGTACTACTGATGTGTGTCCAAAGAAGTTGATTGGTGCCTTATTAATACTGTGAATAGCTGTTGGTGAACAAGATATTTATTAGATATTTATTAGTGTCCACAAAGGTCCTTTGATACAGCCACCATGGCGAAACGCGTCAGTGGCATCCCCCCTTTCTTCCTTTCCTGTTGCTTTTAAATTTTTGATCTACTACCAAACATAGAATGACTACTTAATATTTAAAGATATATTAACCTCTTCGGCAGCTCTAACTTATTTCGATCTCGCTACGCAATATAATCAGCCTGACCACTGTGCTCTTTGTTATTCAATGACATAGATTACTAACAATGGTAATAATGAGGTATAGTGGTTAGGCTTTTCCTAACCTGGATTCAGTTTTCTCATAACGGTATTTAAAGGTAAAATAGTTGGGTTCACATTTTACTTATAATGGTATTAAAAGGTATCAGAGTTTACTCACAACGGTATTAAAAGGTAAAACAGTTGGGTTTACAGTTTACTCATAACGGTATTAAAAGGTAAAGAGTTTACCCAAACAGTATTAAAAGGTAAAAAAGTTGGGTTTATAGTTTACTCATAACGGTATTAAAGGTATAAGAGTTGGGTTTTACCTAACTTTGATACTGATTTCTCTCAAGATTTTGTCATTGAATCTCTCTAAGGTAATAATAAGGTATGATAGTTAGACTTTTGCTAACTCAGACACACTTTATTTATCACAGTAATAAAAGGTAATATAAGGTAAAGTAGTTGTTCATTATTCCAATCATTCTAAAGTAATAACAAGGTATGATAGTTAGGTTTATCCTAACTCAGACACATTCTCACTTATCACGGTATTAAAAGGTGAAGGAGTTAGGTTTTCCCCAACTCAGATATTGGTCTCCTTTGAGCTGATCTAATTATTCCAACCACCCCTATGGTAATAACAAGGTATAGGAGTTGCGCTTTTCCTAAATTACTAACAGATCATCATATTTGGTACCAAAGTAATTAGTCAGGTTCTTCCTGACATGCAAGTGGACACTAATAAATATCTAATAAATATCTAGTTCACCAACAAGTGGCTATTCACAGTATTAATAAGGCACCAATCAACTTCTTTGGACACACATCAGTAGTACTCACTTCTCCAGCATATGTGACGACTAGTTAGTGCCACTACCCACTGATCTGCTAATAAGATAATTCTATATACTATGACATTGCAGATTACTATAATCTAAATCCAGCAGATTGGGGTATATATATGTATGGCTGTTTGATCACATACTTACGTCACATATATACTGACAGTTTGTCCAAGTTAAATCTAGGCATCACAGGCTAGAATTCAAATGTCTCCAATGCCAGAATACACTGATAATGTGCGATAAACCATGAATGGTAGTACCATGAACCTTAGAGTATTGTATTTATGACAAGCTTATTTACATAAATCTATACACTTTGTACCAGTACCTTGAGTCATTTTGATATGTATCACTTATCTAAGTGAACTCAGAAAACGTGCCATTACCACGGTTAATTGAGGAATATCCACATTGGTAATAGTAGCCAGTCATTATCACCTGTGTCATTATTATATGAGACTTAATACCAATCCTAACAAGGCTGTATGGTCTCTAAAGGCCAGCATTTACATTTTCTGGCTATATGGTAGTAGACCAAATTGGATTTTAAAATGTATGTTAACCCCTGTTTTTAAATGATCTAGTAAAAGTTATATTTTAATCTAATCTTTAGTCGTAATTTTTGTACTTTCAGGAGTGTTATATTTGTACCCTTTCATCAGTTTCTTACTGATTCTCTGTACAGTTTGCCAGTAGGTACAAGCACCAACCCCTAATAGACTGAGAATATTCGAATACATCAATACTTAACATACCCACTACTATGGGGCAAAGGGGAACATTCATCACACATTATTAATTCTGAGTAGTGCCATTGTTTTTCTTCTTCTGAATTATAACATCCTCCCAGCTTTGGATTTCAGATAAAGCTTTCTTTTCTGCTATAGTTAAATTAATAGGCCGAGTTTTAATTTGTAGCTCAAAAATTTCCTTACATACTACATTGTTAAAAATTTGTATACTAGGGCTTTTAGAGGATTTGGGTATATATTTAGATTTATTAATTAGATTCTTGTGCCAATTTTGGCTTGAATCAGGTTCATTTTCTTTTAATAAATCTTCCATGTCTTTGAGTAATGATAATTCATCTGTAGTCCAGTTATTTTATTTTCTGCTTCTTTATTGTTCTGCGTATTGTCTCCTCAAAAGCAATTTACTCAAGTATAGTTGGATATCCTTTATGGTGTCAAATTTGTCCAGAGGGGCACTCGGACAGAATGATAATCCTTTTGCCAACAGTGTAGTATGATTTTCAGATAGCATTTTAGTAGATAAATTTAACACTTTCATTGCTTCATTTTGATCTTTGAGAAGGGGCTGGGGCTCCTTTTGTAGGGCTTGTTCCCTTGTCGTGTTTCTCTGATAGATCTTGTTCTGGTTGCTTTTTTGTTGGCCCCCCTACCTCTTCTGGTAGGTCGGAATTTGAACTTATACCCTCTTCTAAAAAACCCTTCCTTTTTCTATTTTCAGAATTCACAGTAATAGAGCTAGTAGAGCTGTGAGGTGTTGGTTCATCATTAGGGTTATCTGAGTCTTCTCCCTCAGTCACAGTATCGCTATGGATGATAGTAACTTTTTGGCAACTTATAGTGGGGTTGTTGTTATTACATTTTCTATTCCATTTATATACCCTATTATTTTTAAAATCCTCTACATCTCTATTCAGTTTTCCCATTTTAGTTTGTTTAATGTCTTCTTCATATTTATCAAGTTTTTTTTTTATATTTCTAATAGGAGGTTTCAAAATCTTTTAAAGTTTTAAATTGTTTAAGTTGTTCATTCTGAGCAGTAATTACATCTTCTAATCTCTTATATTCTATGATATCATGTTTTATCAAGATATTCATGAGCTTGTTGGAACATTCGGATAAAGCCTCTTCCCACTCATCAGTTACATTTTTATCCTTAAAGTCAAAGGCAGGGAAGAGTTGTATACAAAGTCCTCTGAGTATCAGTTTTTTTTCTACAGGGAGTGCAGAATTATTAGGCAAGTTGTATTTTTGAGGATTAATTTTATTATTGAACAACAACCATGTTCTCAATGAACCCAAAAAACTCATTAATATCAAAGCTGAATAGTTTTGGAAGTAGTTTTTAGTTTGTTTTTAGTTAAAGCTATTTTAGGGGGATATCTGTGTGTGCAGGTGACTATTACTGTGCATAATTATTAGGCAACTTAACAAAAAACAAATATATACCCATTTCAATTATTTATTTTTACCAGTGAAACCAATATAACATCTCAACATTCACAAATATACATTTCTGACATTCAAAAACAAAACAAAAACAAATCAGTGACCAATATAGCCACCTTTCTTTGCAAGGACACTCAAAAGCCTGCCATCCATGGATTCTGTCAGTGTTTTGATCTGTTCACCATCAACATTGCGTGCAGCAGCAACCACAGCCTCCCAGACACTGTTCAGAGAGGTGTACTGTTTTCCCTCCTTGTAAATCTCACATTTGATGATGGACCACAGGTTCTCAATGGGGTTCAGATCAGGTGAACAAGGAGGCCATGTCATTAGATTTTCTTCTTTATACCCTTTCTTGCCAGCCACGCTGTGGAGTACTTGGACGCGTGTGATGGAGCATTGTCCTGCATGAAAATCATGTTTTTTTTTAAGGATGCAGACTTCTTCCTGTACCACTGCTTGAAGAAGGTGTCTTACAGAAACTGGCAGTAGGACTGGGAGTTGAGCTTGACTCCATCCTCAACCCGAAAAGGCCCCACAAGCTCATCTTTGATGATACCAGCCCAAACCAGTACTCCACCTCCACCTTGCTGGCGTCTGAGTCGGACTGGAGCTCTCTGCCCTTTACCAATCCAGCCACGGGCCCATCCATCTGGCCCATCAAGACTCACTCTTATTTCATCAGTCCATAAAACCTTAGAAAAATCAGTCTTGAGATATTTCTTGGCCCGGTCTTGATGTTTCAGCTTGTGTGTCTTGTTCAGTGGTGGTCGTCTTTCAGCCTTTCTTACCTTGGCCATGTCTCTGAGTATTGCACACCTTGTGCTTTTGGGCACTCCAGTGATGTTGCAGCTCTGGAATATGGCCAAACTGGTGGCAAGTGGCATCTTGGAAGCTGCACGCTTGACTTTTCTCAGTTCATGGGCAGTTATTTTGCGCCTTGGTTTTTCCACACGCTTCTTGCGACCCTGTTGACTATTTTGAATGAAACGCTTGATTGTTCGATGATCACGCTTCAGAAGCTTTGCAATTTTAAGAGTGCTGCATCCCTCTGCAAGATATCTCACTATTTTTGACTTTTCTGAGCCTGTCAAGTCCTTCTTTTGACCCATTTTGCCAAAGGAAAGGAAGTTGCCTAATAATTATGCACACCTGATATAGGGTGTTGATGTCATTAGACCACACCCCTTCTCATTACAGAGATGCACATCACCTAATATGCTTAATTGGTAGTAGGCTTTCGAGCCTATACAGCTTGGAGTAAGACAACATGCATAAAGAGGATGATGTGGTCAAAATACTCATTTGCCTAATAATTCTGCACTCCCTGTATGTACTTTTAATAAAAAATGGTGATTCCACCATACTTTATCTTGTTTAAAAATAATTTTATGGAGTTGACGTAATAGTTTATCAAGTCTTTAAGGAGTGGGTCCTATACTTTTGGATGCAGAGTCATTAAAAAGTCTTCAAAATCAGTCAGACGTTTTTGGTTTCTAACTAATCTATTGTTCTGCAATTTGTTAGCCATAATAAATTTCTTAATTTAATGTGTGCTCTATTAGTAAAACCTAGAGAATAGGTATCTGGAATTCAAAGGAAGAGACAGGGGTACTAATGGCACTACAGATATGAAAGGTTTAAGGAATGCTTATCTTGGTCACTTATTTTCGGTCTAAAGATCATAGACTTAATATATTATAGTATACAATGAGCTGGGGTGCTGTGTACTGGGCATGCATGAGACAAATATGTCAGTCAGAGGCTGACAGTTATGTACACATGTGTAGCACTCACATTCCTTAGAGCCTATTGGATAGATTAGTTATCAAATAAATGGAAAGAGGGGGAAACATCAAATTAAAATATAACCTTTATTAGGATAATTAAAATAATTCACATACACATGAAAAACATTGGTTGCCCTTATACCCTGCCTTAAATACCTGAAGCTGTGTTCCTGTTTGCCTACAGTATTCTGATTGTTAACCCCTTCGATACTTTTTAACTCTTAACATTGACCAACCTGATATAAATATAAATTAAAGTATTTGCCATTTTTAACATTTTTAACATTTTTAACATACTTAAAATACATTTGGGTGGGGACAAGAATAACTACATGGTATATAATGGGATTTCAATTCATTGATCAAAGTTTTTAGCCCCTAACCTATGTATACGTATCTCTACTTACACAATTCAATGGTACTAAGAATGATCATTCTAAACCTATTAGTGTGCTATTATGTTCTTATATCCAAATGTTGATTTATGTAAGTGAACTTCTGAAACGCATATATATCTCTATTGAAAATAAAGCAATGTATCCTGTTATGAATGATATACTTATTCAATATCTATTCAACTTAAATGAGTGATGTGCATATAATAAATGGTGTACTTCACTTATATGCATATTCAGTGTTAGATCCCATGATGCTTGAGTTTGTGTGTGAACATTGTTCTATGGATTAAGATACTCAATAGTTATCTCCTCCAAAAATTGATGACATCCCCCTCAATATTGAAGCCCTGTGGTCTCCTCTTCTTCAATTTGAAGATCCAGAATGCTACGCGTAACATTAACCATGCTGTTCTGTCCCCACCCCTTGCGGGGCTCCGTACACACTCTATCACCTGCCATGAAAGTGATGGCACGTCACCTCCATGAACAGTTATAAAGTGTTGTGAGAGTCCAGAGCACTCATTATCGTGGGAGATGTCATTCAAATGCTCCCTTATTCTTGAGCGGGCTTCCCTAGTCGTGCAACCGACATACTGTCCGTTACACATTGAGCATTCCACCAAGTAGACCACAAAAGGGGTCCTACAATTGGTACAATTGGCCAGATCAAAGACCCGATTAGTCATCTTTGATTGAAATTTAGAGGTAACCTTGCAATACTGGCATGCTATACACTTTGAAAACTGACATTTAAAGTGCCCTTTGACACTCAACCAACTGCTGCTGGTCTTCACCTTATCCCTAAGTACACTTGGCGCCACAAAGTTACCTATTGTACATGCCCTCCTTGATACAAAGTTACAACCCCTAGATACATAATATATCCGATCCGGCTGATTGCTGTCCGCCGCCTCAGAGGTGGCGGACGAGTTAAGGATCTTACGACCGCTGCTTCTTAACTAACGCTTCAGGCGGACCTGAAGCGGAGTGGGTCAGAAACAGCATCCGCTGCTTCATAAATCAACCCCTATTACTGCTTATATTACTGTTGCATCTGCTCCAATTTATATTGTGTACTGTGAACCTTGCATTACCACTTTACTTAGTAAAGCTATAGCATACATTCTGAATCCTGCAACAACTTTTCCATTTTGCATATTGTGAATTCAGTCTCCTATCATTCATATTGTACTCTCTGTATCTTTTTGCTGTGTATGTGAAGATTATATGCTTTCTGAATCTCAACACTATCTGTTTCCTTTGAAGCCTGAATATGTTGCATATATATGTTTTACACTTCATGAACCCTGCAATAACTCCTAGTAACTAAGAATCACAGAATCTCAACTATCCCTGTCCAGGATACTATTCCCTGGGTCAGGTGGTTGGTGTTTCCAGTTCCCTACCACTGCCCCGAGGGACTCTCTCCTAACCGGTTATACACCGGAACGTGACAGAAACCTAGTCATGTTCCGCAGTGGTAGTGGATGCACTGGCCCAGGAAGACAAAAAGTTTACAAGCTATCTCAGACCCAAGCTGTGCCTAAAGGAAAAACAGAAGATTTTCAGACCTTTAAAAATTAAAAGACACAGGACTCCTTTTCTAGAATTTGATCTACTCCTCAAGTCAGTGATTTCCATTTTGGTGAAAAGGATCCTGTGTCTGACTATGTCAATGAGGAGTATGAATTTTTAGATCCAGCAGAGGAATTTCAGACCTTTAAAAATTTAAAGAGACAGGACCATTCTTCCAGAAATGAATCTACTTCTCCTGTCCATGATTTCAAATTTGGTGAAACTGATTCTGAGTCTGACTATGTAAATGAGGATTATTAATAGATCCAGCAGAAAAATGTCAGATCTATAAAAATTTAAAGAGACAGGCGTAACGTTCCAGAATTTTATCTACTTCTCCTGTCTGTGATTTCCATTTTGGTGAAAGTGACTCTGAGTCTGAATATGTCAGTGAGGAGGATGACTTCATAGATTCAGCTGAGCTGGCACTAGACTGGTATAAGCCCAACTTTAATTTGCCACAAAATCAGACAAATTCTCAAGCTATTGGCTATAATGACATCCTTGGATGATATATTTATAATATAGACAGAAAATACTACACTTCCAATTACTGATATTCCTAGTGACTATAAGGATTCAACATACTTAGAGGTGGACGTGGCTGGACTGTTATCCGACTGACGCTTGTCCGACGGACATTTGTCCGACCGACAATATTCCGAAAGACATTTATCCGGCTGCTGGGTGGGAATGAAGCTTAAAAATCACGGTTTTATAACATTTTTAATAGTGGACTGACAAAAGACTATTAAATCAACTTATATATAACATTTATAACATTTTTAATAGTGGACTGACAAAAGACAATTAAATCAACTTATATATAACATTTTAATTATAATATATAATATTATAATTATAATAATTATATTATGTGTTAAAAGTACATCGTGAGGGTAGGGACCCATGGATAGGTTCCCAGAGGCGGTTGCGGCGCCCGAGTCACTGATTGTAACAGAAAATTTTGGATCGTATCTGCCCTCGGCCGAATGTATCTTGATTTATTTAAGTAAATCTTATATATTATGTGCTATTGCCTTTAAAAAGTCTAATCTTGAGTATTGACTGTATTTTTCTAAAACTTTCATTATCCTGTTGTTTATGATTTCATATTTTTTTTTTTTGTTTTCTCAGTTCAACTCCAGAATCAATTTTTTCAATTGTTAACTCCCATTCTGCTTGTTCTTTTCTTATTTTTGAAACTAGTCTGCAAATGCTTGGGTGGGTTATAGACATTCGTTGGTCAAATGCTCTGTGCCATCCTTCTAGAGAGTTGTTTGTTCTAGGTAACCCTAGTTTTGTTCTTTCAAAAGTGTTCCACATCGTAATATCGAAAGTAGGTTTTCTTCTTGTACCTTGTTGTAGTTCGCCAATCCAGGTTTTTTCAAAATAATTTAAAAATTCAGATAAAATGTTACCGTTTTGTTTTTCTATTGATTTTACAAAGTCATTAAATGTTTCAACTACATCTTCCACTGGCACAAATGCTAATGCTTCTAAGCATTTTATGATCAGAGCATTTTTTTTCATTATTATACCATATTTTTAAGCCCAAAGATTGTATTTTTCTCCACAGGCATTGGGAAAATGGAAAAAGCATCCATAAATTATTGTATTTTGTAAAACATTTGTCATGCAATTTATTGCTGCTCTTTCAAAATCTACTGTAATTGATATAGGATTGATATCTGGATTTTTTTCTTTTATAATACTAAAAATTAAATTATAAGTTTCCTGATTTTTATTTTTTGATATGCAGTATACTAATGGTATGGTATGGTTATCTTCTATTAAAACATGTATTGTATACAACTGAAAGCCTAAAGGAGCTGAGTCAAATGTTCCGTCACAGAGCCAGTGTTGTTTTTTTGAAAAAAGATCTACATTTTTTTTAGTAGACAGAATGATTAAATTTTCACTTTCGTACATGATGAAATCTTCTCCTCTGGTTGTTTTTCTTAAATCATCATTTAAAATGTTTCCATTTGGTGTTGTTCGATGTTGACGTACCATTCTGGCAAGAGTTTCTTTTTTAGGTAGAGCTCCTGCTGCTTCAAGGGGGAAATTAGATATGCAATTTTGTATTATGCTTGATGTTACTACTTCTGAATTTTTAGCAACTTCTTTTATTTTTTCAATTGTTTTCATAGCTAAAATTCTTGCTGCATTAGGTGGATGTGAATGATTTGATGCATCTTTTTCAATTATATCATTAATGGTTTTTAGCCTTCCTCCACAAAAACCTTTTTTTTCACATCTCCAATATGTTACATTTTCTTTTTTTTTGTATGCATAACCTTCATATAACATTTTTCTTCCTCCTTTACACGTCTTTATGAACTCAATTTTTTTAATTTGATGTTTTTTTTAAATTTATTTATTTGTGTTTGTGTTGTTTTTTTACCTCAGTAGCCACAATATATATTTAAATTCTCCACTTTTTTACTGATGACAATTACGCAATTACGTGATTGCGTGATTGTGCTGTTCGGCGTGCAGTCGGAAGCAGTGTATCTCGGACATATGTCTGACGGGCGAATGTGCTTCGGCATTTTGTCCGTCGGAATTTTGTTCCGAGCACCGAGGTGGAAGAAGAGACATTTGGTTTACAGAGTGCAGTACTCTGCTAAATTTTCTATTTAAGAATTATGCATCCAGTGATGATTAGTAATTCTGTTCTCAAACTGATATTTGGTACTCCAGGCTGCATCTCGCTGCACTAAGAAGCCTCATATTGGGAAGAAATCTCAGTTATCCTCTCTCCTAAAAAGAAAATCTTTCTGCCCACAGAAAATCAGAAGTGTAAAAAGGAAACTCAGCCTGCATCTCCTGTTTCTGTTTTGCCAGATAATCTGTTGCCACATAATACATGTTTTGTCTAGTTGCCTTCAGTCCCTCATTGAAACACTTAATGGTTCCTCTTCTCAAACTCAACAATTACAGACACTGCTTTCAATTGCTGATTCCTTGCCTCCCTCAGATGCTTCCTAAGCATCAGTGAACCCCATGCTAGAAGCAAAGCATCACTTTGTTCCAGATACACAACCTTTCAGCTTCACAGACAGTAATGTTGAAGAGATATTACCTGGAGAATTCAGCACTGAAATTCAAACCAAAATAGTAAGTATGCCTGATGACCCCCAGAAAACTTCTCAGCCAGAATCTTGTGTCACAATCCCTCTGCATCTGCCTGAAAATAGCATCATTACAATCCACCTTCTCAAAGTTCTTCTGTTACTGCATCTAAGAAAATGTTTCCATGGGGAGATACCCTGAAATGGATGTAAAAATACTTGACCCTGAACATAGCCATACCCTCTGCTCAGCAGCGAGTATGTATTTTGGCTCAAAAGTGGGTCTTGTGAATTCTTCAGATGTAATCCCTAAAGAAAGCCTTGCCTTCTGCTCAGAAAAGAGTATAGTTCTTGGCTCTAAAGTTGGTTCTGTCAGCCGTATAGAATCAGTCCAGGATTAGACTCAACTGCTAGAGTGATAATATAAACACACACTAGCACACTGAGAGGAAACCAGGAAGTGACCCACTCAGGAAAGAAACAAAAACAGTTATTATGCATGTAAATAAAAATGTGTACTCACAGGTAATGCAGGGACACAGAACAGTCTCTAGATGAGATGAGGGAGTACAAGGTACAGATACTTTAAAGCAGGTTGTGGATGATCTGTTAGAGTAGTCAGGCAAAGCAAAGGTCAGTATCACTTTTGAGCAGGCAGAGGATGATCCATTAGAGTGGTCAGGCAAAGCAAAGCTCAGTATCACTTTAAAGCAGGCAAAGGATGATCCGTTAGAGTGGTCAGGCAAAGCAATGGTCAATGTCCCTTTAAGCAGGTTTAAGGATGAGGAAGCAGAGTGGTCAGGCAAAGCAATGTCCCTTTAAGCAGGTTTAAGGATGAGGCAACAGAGTGGTCAGGCAAATAAATGGTCAATGTCCCTTTAAGCAGGTTTAAGGATGAGGCAGCAGAGTGGTCAGGCAAAACAATGGTTAATGTCATTTTAAACAGGTGTAATGATGAGGCAGCAGAGTGGTCAGGCAAAGCAATTGTCAAATATCCAAAATGTAGGTAGCAAAGAAAACACTCATGGAGCCAAGAAGCAGGAAGTAGGAACGCTATCCGACAAATGGGCACCAGAGGACAGTCCCGCAGAAGATTTAAAGGCCGGTGACGTGTGTGGGCGTAACACAGGAAGGCCATGTCACTTGCTAGGCAATGTGACGCAGTGAACAGAGAGAGATCCGGGAGTCGTGGTGACATGGCAATGATCGGATCATGACAGCACCCTCTCCTCAATGACCCCTCTGGGGGATAGGACCAGGTTTAGAATGATGAGCCTTATGAAAAGCTTTAATCAATGCAGGAGCATGAACTTGATGAGCTGGCTCCTAAGACCACTCCGTGACAGGATGACCTTTCCAGTGAATAAGATAGTACAAAAACTTGCCACAAAGTTTGCAAATCTATGATATGACTTCAAACTAAGGTTGTCCATGAACTAGAAGAGATGGAGGATTGGTCCTAGGTTTGCAATATCTATTAAAAGTGGCTGGTTTAAGAAGAGAGACATAAAAAACTGGATGGGCTTTAAGAGTCTTAGGAAGTGCAATACGATAAGCAGTAGAGCAAACCTGGTTTAAGATCTGAAAAGGACCTACATAGCGGGGTCCTAGTTTAGTAGAAGGTTGCTTGAGACAAAGGTGACGTGTAGAAACCCAAACCTTGTCTCCAGGACGATACTTGGGGGCCTTTTATCGTTTGCGATCAGCATAGAATTTATGTTGGTTAGATGCTTTGGTGAGGAGAAGGCGGGTTTTCTGCCAATGGCGACAAAGTCTGCGGACAGAGAGATCAGCAGCGGGAATTTCTAAAGATGAGGTATGAAGTGGGAAAGTTCTAGGTTGAAATCCTTATGCTGCTTTAAAGGGTGAGGTTTTAAGAGAACTGTTCTATCAAGTGGAGAAGATCCACATAAGGCCTAAGTTATTTTTCCAAGCACTGGTTGACCCTCTCGGTTTGGCCATTGGACTGTGGATGATGAGATGTAGACAAAGAAATGAAAGTACCAAATTGTTTACAAAGAGATTTCCAAAACTGAGAAACAAACTGAACCCTCCTGTCAGAGACAATATTAAGTGGGAAACCATGCAGTCTCACAATATGCTCAATAAAAAGTTTGGAAAGGGTTTTAGCAGAGGGTAAGCCAGACAATGGCACAAAATGGGCAGATTTGGTGAATCTGTCGACAATAACCCAAACAGTATTTTTTCCTGCTGAGAGAGGGAGATCAGTAACGAAATCCATGGATAAATGAGTCCAAGGCTGATGAGGAATAATGAGAGGTTGGAGTAAGCCAGAAGATAAATGACAAGGTATCTTGTTGGATGCACTTACAGTGCAAGCAGAAACATAATCTTTGACTACACGAGTTAAAGAGGGCCACCAGACATGTTGCTTAAGGTTCCAAATAGTGTTGCTGATACCAGGATGTCCTGAAAGGGGATTGTCATGAGCCCATAGTAACAATTTAGATGGATAGCTCAGCGGGGTCCATATTTTGACCCATTTGTTCTGTCAGCCAAATAGAATCAGTCCAGGATTAGACCCAAATGCTAGAGGGATAATATAAACACACACTAGCACACTGAGAGGAAACCAGGACATGACCCACTCAGGAAATAAACAAAAACAGTTATTATGCAGGAAAATAAAACTGTGTACTCACAGGTGATGCAGGGACAAGGAACAGTCTCTAGATGAGATGAGGGGGTACAAGGTACAGAGACTTTAAAGCAGGTTGAGGATGATCCGTTAGAGTAGTCAGGCAAAGCAGAGGTCAGTATCACTTTTGAGCAGGCAGAGGATGATCCATTAGAGTGGTCAGGCAAATCAGAGGTCAGTGTCACTTTAAAGCAGGCAGAAGATGATCCATTAGAGTGGTCAGGCAAAGCAATGGTCAATGTCCCTTTAAGCAGGTTTAAGGAGGAGGCAGCAGAGTGGTCAGGCAAAGCAATGGTCAATGTCCCTTTAAGCAGGTTTAAGGATGAGGCAACAGAGTGGTCAGGCAAAGCAATGGTCAATGTCCATTTAAGCAGGATTAAGGATGAGGCAGCAGAGTGGTCAGGCAAAGCAATGGTCAATGTCCATTTAAGCAGGTTTAAGGATGAGGCAGAGGAGTGGTCAGGCAAAGCAATGGTCAATGTCTCTTTAAGCAGTTTTAAGGATGAGGCAGCAGAGTGGTCAGGCAAAGCAATGGTCAATGTCCCTTTAAGCAGGTTTGAGGATGAGGCAACAGAGTGGTCAGGCAAAGCAATGGTGTCAGGGTTTTTTCCTGACTTGTTTGCCATGTGCTGCTGGCAGCCATTTTACTCACCTCTCTTGCTGACTTTGGTGCATTCTGGGAGATGCTGCTCACTTCCTGTACTTCCTTTTATGGCCATACTGGTTTACATCATCCATGTGAGACAGGATGCAGTCTCAGAATTGTGATGTCATCACTTATTATTTAAAGGGCCTTTGTTCAGTATGCTTTGCCCTTGCGTTGTTTCAGACCTGTTTGTGAGAGCTCCTGTGTATTACCTGGCTGTCTGACGTCCCTCCTGGTTCCTGATCCCTGGCTTGTTCCTAACTCTGCTGTTCTCCTTGTTCCTGATTCCGGCTCATCTGACTACTCGCTTTGGTTCCTGACTCAGCTTGTCTGACTACCAGCTCTAGTTTTGACTCCTGGCTTGTTATTTGACTTGTGGACTTTTTATTATTTTTTGCTATTAATAAAGGTGTGATTATTTTTGCACTTCTCATCTCAGTCTGATTCCTGGCACCCTGACATTACGCAAGGGCCATGAATCCTGATGGTGCTAATAATCCACCTTTACCTGCCATCATTTCCAGGATGGATGAACAGGATCACCACTTGGATCAATTTGCACTAGCCCTGCAAACCCTGCTGACTCGCACTGCACATTTGGACCAAAGTATCCCGCAAGTTATGGCTGCTCCTGTTTCTAATGATGCACCTAGTCCTACCAGGAGCTTGTCCGGTTCTGCACCTCTACCTCAGCGATATGGAGGCAATCCTAATCAGTGCAGAGGGTTTTTGAACCAGGTGGGCATTTGCTTTGAGATGTTACCTCAGGCGTTTCCCTCTGACAGAGCTATGGTGGGATTTCTCATCTCGTTACTCTCTGACACAGCTCTTGCCTGGGCTAATCCCTTGTGGGAGACTAATAAACCTGTGATTTCAAATTACCCTGAATTTGTGGCCTCCTTTCGAAGGGTATTTGATGTTCCAGCTTGCTCCTCCTCTGCTGCTAAATGACTCATGTCCATTCAGCAAGGTACAAGATCTGTTGCTCCGTATGCCATTGAGTTCCGTACGCTTGTAGCAGAGGTAGGCTGGAACAATGAAGCCCTTGTTGCCACATTTTTTCATGGGCTCTCTGATGCGATTAAAGACAAAGTTGCTGCCAGAGATTTACCAGAAGATCTCAAAGCATTGGTGTCTTTTTTTATCCTAATCGACATCAGACTAAGTGAGAGGCCTTCTTTCAAGGAGCGCTTGCGGAAGCCTCCTGTACCGTTGTCTCCTACGTGTTCGTTCCCACCCATGCCTCCCTCTCCTCCCATGCCTCCTGGTCCGAGTCACCAGGTACTGCTGAACCAATGCAGTTGGGATTCACACATCTCTCCGTGGCGGAGAGGGCCTTTAGGAGGATGGAGGGGCTCTGCCTCTATTGTGGGTTACAGGGCCACCTTTTGAAGTCTTGTCCTACACGGCCGTGAAATGCTCACACCTAAGGTCCTGTCGGGGGCAGACCTTAGGTGGTTTATCCTTGTCCCCAGAACCGCTAAAGGAGAAACATTTGGTCATGGTTGTCCTTTCCTGGTTGAACTCCTCCATAGTCACCCAGGCTCTTGTTGACTCCGGTGCTGCAGGTTATTTCATTGACAGTGCTTTTGTATCGAAGCACTCCATTCCTGTTTTGCCTTGGTCCGTTCCGCTTGCTATTGAGGCCATTGATGGCAGGCCCCTTCAGCCCGCACTCGTTACTCATGAAATCACTCCTTTGTCCATGGCTGTTGGGGCTCTCCATTTTGAAACCCTCCAGTTCCAGGTGATAAACTCTCTGCATTTTCTGGTTGTTCTGGGTTATCCCTGGCTCCAAAAGCACAATCCCAGTCTCGACTGGCGCAGGTCCGAAATTTTGTCTTGGTCTCCGCAATGTATTTCCACTTGTCTTCAGAAACCATTTAAAGTCTTGTGCACTTCTTCAGTATCTCAATTGCCAGAGGAGTACCGAGAGTTCCTAGACGTTTTTGACAAGGTGCGTGCCGGTACGTTGCCTCCTCTTTACTACCTTCTTTTTGTTTTTCTTTAGGGGACAAACCTTATGCTATATATGCTCTGCAAATGGACATGAAGGGAGGAGAGATGGGGGAGGGGAGAGAGGGGGAACATTGCCTCCTCACCGGTCTTACGATTGTGCCATAGACCTGCAACCCGGAGCCATTCCTCCTCAGGCCGGGTTTACCCTCTGTCTGTTGCAGAGAATTGCGCTATGGAGGAGTATGTTTCCGATGCTCTGTCGAGGGGGATCATCCGCAAATCCTGCTCTCCTGCAGGGGTTGGTTTCTTCTTTGTGAAGAAAAAGGGTGGCGAGTTAAGACCATGCATCAATTATAGGGGTCTTAATCGTCTTACCATTAAGAATGCTTACCCTATTCCGCTCATTACGGAACTCTTTGACTGCCTCAAGGGAGCTACAGTCTTTACTAAGCTTAATTTGAGAGGAGCGTACAAGCTCATTAGGATCAAGGAGGGCCACGAATGGAAAACATCATTTAACACCAGGAGCGGGCATTATGAGTATCTTGTAATGCCCTTGGCCTATGTAATGCTCCTGCTGTTTTCAAGGAATTTATTAATGATGTCCTATGAGATATGATGCAACAGTGTGTTGTGGTGTACTTAGATGACATCCTCATACACTCACCCACACTTGAGGCTCATCGTTCTGATGTTACACGGGTTCTTCAGAGACTACGTGAGAACGGCCTGTTTTGTAAACTTGAGAAATGTGAGTTCCATCAGACTCAAGTAACCTTCCTAGGTTATGTTATCTCTGTTGCAGGGTTCTCTATGGATCCTGACAAGTTATCTGCTGTTCTGCAGTGGCCTCGCCCAGTTGGTCTTCGGTCTATTCAACGTTTTTTGGGGTTCGCCAATTACTATAGAAAGTTTATTAAAAACTTTTCTTCCTTGGTCAAACCTATCACAGACATGACCGTAAAGAGAATGATCCACTCCATTGGTCACCTACTGCCATTAAGGCCTTTGATAGTCTTAAGACTGCCTTTCCTGCTGCTCCAGTTCTGGCTCATCCTAACCCTGTCCTGCCTTTCATTCTTGAGGTCGATGCGTCTGAGACTGGAGTAGGTGCTCTCTTGTCTCAGCGTCCTACACCTGATGGTTCCTTGCATCCATGTGGTTTCTTCTCTAAGAAATTGTCTCCAGCAGAGTGCAATTATGAAATTGGAGACAGGGAATTACTGGCTATAATTTTGGCACTCAAGGAATGGTGGCATCTTCTCGAGGGTACTAGCGTGCCAGTGCTTATTCTTACTGATCACAAGAATTTAACTTTTCTATCTGAAGCAAAATGTTTGTCGCCCCGACAGGCCAGATGGGCGCTATTTTTGTCTCGGTTTAATTATGTGGTCTCCTACCTGCCTGGTAGAAAGAATGTTAGGGCTGATGCCCTCTCTCGACAATTTTCACCTCTGTCCAAGGAGGAGTCTGTACCTACTCCAGTTATACCTCCTGACCATATTTTGGCTACCATACGTACTAATTTGACTTCTCCCTTGGGGGAGGAGATCCTGGCTGCACAAACCAATGCAGCTCCTGAGAAACCTAGTGGTAAGTGTTTTGTTCTTGAGAATCTTCGAACTAAACTTTTGCACACTTACCACTATCCTAAAGCCGCAGGCCACCCAGGCAAGAACCAAATGATTTGGTCTGTCACTCAACAATTCTGGTGGCCAGGTCTTCGTTCTGATGTCACTGCGTATGTTGCCTCCTGCTCAGTTTGTGCACAGAATAAGACTCCTCGACGTCTTCCCGTGGGTCTTCTTCAACCTATTGCTAATGGTGAGCGTCCTTGGACACATCTTTCCATGGACTTCATTGTCGAGCTCCCTGTTTCCAATGGCAATACTGTTATCCTTATGGTGGTTGACCGTTTTTCTAAAATGTCACATTGCATTCCCTTGAAGAAGTTGCCTACCGCTCAGGAGCTTGCTTCAATTTTTGCCCGTGAGGTCTTCCATTTACATGGGTTACCCAAGGAGATAGTGTCGGACCGGGGTAGCCAGTTTGTGTCCAGATTTTGGCGTTCCTTTTGTGCTCAAATGGGGATCCAGCTCTCCTTCTCCTCGGCATATCACGCTCAATCCAATGGGGCTGCGGAACGGTCTAATCAAGCTCTGGAACAGTTCCTCCGTTGCTATGTCTCAGATCACCACAATAATTGGTCTGAACTGTTACCTTGGGCAGAGTTTGCTCGTAATAGTGCTATTAATGCTTCCTCCAAGTTATCCCCGTTCATGGCGAATTATGGGTTTCAATCATCCTTGTTGCCCGATTCATTCATGTCTCAGGGTATTCTGGCTTTGGAGGAGCATCTCCAGCAACTCCGTTCCACGTGGGTGCAGATTCAGGATTGCCTTCATCGTTCTATGCAGCGCCAAAAGTTCCAGGCTGATCATAGGCGTCTGTCTGCACCTTCCTACCAGATTGGTGAGAGAGTTTGGCTGTCCTCCCGCAACTTGAACCTTCGTGTGCTTTCCAATAAACTGGCTCCCCGTTATGTTGGTCCTTTTCAAATACTCTGACGGGTCAATCCTGTGGCCTACGCTCTTGACCTTCCTCCTGCAATGCACATCTCCAATGTTTTTCATGTCTCCCTCTTGAAACCATTGGTTTGTAATCGGTTTACCACTGTTTTGCCTCGTCCCCGTCCTATCACAGTATTTGGTTCATTGGAGGGGCTACGGTCCAGAGGAGCATTCATGGGTTCCCTCCTCTGATGTTCATGTTCCCGCCCTCCTCTGTGCCTTCCATGCCCGTTTCCCCAATAAGCCTTTTGTCCTCCCGCGGGGGAGGGGTCGTTGAGGGGAGGGTACTGTCATGGTTTTTTCCTGACTTGTTTGCCATGTGCTGCTGGCAGCCATTTTACTCACCTCTCTTGCTGACTTTGGTGCATTCTGGGAGATGCTGCTCACTTCCTGTACTTCCTTTTATGGCCAGACTGGTTTACATCATCCATGTGAGACAGGATGCAGTCTCAGAATTGTGATGTCATCACTTATTATTTAAAGGGCCTTTGTTCAGTATGCTTTGCCCTTGCGTTGTCTCAGACCTGTTTGTGAGAGCTCCTGTGTATTACCTGGCTGTCTGACGTCCCTCCTGGTTCCTGATTCCTGGCTTGTTCCTGACTCTGTTGTTCTGCTTGTTCCTGATTCCAGCTCGTCTGACTACTCGCTTTGGTTCCTGACTCGGCTTGTCTGACTACCAGCCCTAGTTTTGACTCCTGGCTTGTTATTTGACTTGTGGACTTTTTATTATTTTTTGCTATTAATAAAGGTGTGATTATTTTTGCATTTCTCGTCTCAGTCTGATTCCTGGCACCCTGACAAATGGTCAAATATCCAAAAAGCAGGTAGCAGGAACGCTATCCGAAAAATGGGCACCAGAGGAAAGTCCCGTCAAAGATGTAAAGGCCGGTGACGTGTGGGGGCGTAACACAGGGTAACACAGGAAGGCCGCGTCACGTTGCTAGGCAACGTGACATGGTGATACAGAGAGAGATCCGGGAGCTGCGGCGACACAGCAACTCATGACAGGTTCCTTTTCTTTTTGTATAGTTGAAAATGATCCCAGTACAAGTGTCTCAGCAACTGTCCCAAAAATTGACACAAATGTCTCTAACCCTAATATGGGCACTCTTGTCCTTGAGTCTAGCCCTGATGTGGGCATACTTGTCCTCAAGCCCCCTGTCCTTGAAAGAAGCCTTGACGTTGGCACACCTGTCCTCAGTTCAAGACAAAAACAGGTATTGGCGCACATCCAAACACATAAGACCACATATTTTTACACATATTTTTCACATATTTTTAAATGCTGCAAATAATTGCCTGCTTAATATTTTTTATTTTTAAATAAAGTTGGGATCTTAGTCACACAATATGGCCATATTCTGTTCAGCCAGTCATCACTTACAAGGTGTCCTAAAATAGACTGGTCCTAACACTATAAAGTTTAGCCTTACTGGGATGAATCATTTGATTCTAATATACCAAAATATAATTCCAACACTGCAGTACTATGCCTCAAATCAAGACTGCACAGAATGGCTTTATATATATATAACTCAATTACATTATCTGGAACACACCTGAGCAGGGTGGTATGCTTTAACCAAAGCTGCAAAAAATTGCCTGCTTAATATTTTTTAATTTTAAATAAAGTTTTGATCTTAGTCACACAATATGATTATATTCTGCTCAGCCAGTCACCATTTACAAGTTGTCTCAAAATAGACTGGTCCTCAGTTCGTCTGCCCTTGAACTTTGCCCTGGAGCGAGCATTTCGGAACCTTGTCCTGGAGTGGGCATTCCTGAATCTTGCCCTGGAGTGGACATTCCTGAACCTTGTACTGGAGTGGGTGTTCCTGAACCTGGCCCTGGTGCGGGAATTCTTGTATCTGATCCTAGTGTTGACACTCATGAATCTGAACCAAGTTAGGACACTCCCATATCTCATCCTAGAGAGGACACTCCCATATTTCACCCCAGGAAGGACACACTTGATATTTAATAAGAAGATGGCAAGACCAGGTCAAATCTTGAACTGTACACTTCTGCCTCCTTTTCTGAAGAAAGCCTTGCAGTTTGCTTAGAAGTGGGTTTGGCTTTTTCTTTTGGAGTATATCTAATCCTTAGACAAGAGGTTTATTCTGAGGGCACTCAAAACACTGATCCAGTAGTGGATAATCTGTTTTACACTCCAGAATGGTGCATCTCTACTAATGCCTACAAGAAAGATGACAGAGTTTTGCTCTCATCATTATCAAGCTCCTCTGATTCCAAAAATCCATAGCTTAGGCATTGTCATTTTGCTTTTTTAAGACATCTCCAACCCTCCTTTATTGATTTCAAGATTGGATTATCTTCCTCCATGCAGTTACTGCCATCTCTCCATGTCATTGTTGTTCTCTCTCCATTTGGATTGCATTGGATGCCTGTTGTTCTCTATCCATTTAGATTGCATTGGGTGCCTGGAAGTCACCTTTGAGGGGAGCTCTGTCACATATCACAACCTGCTATCAATGTCCCTTTAAGAGTGCCTTCTCTGCTTCTGTCAATCAAGCTGTTTGGGGTGTAGTCTTCATAGATTATAGTGATGGAATTTACCTGCCTAATTAATTATGCATGCCTCTATTAATTATTCTCTCAGCCCCTATTTAAAGAAACAACCTAGTCAAAATTAAACATTCATGATTCAGATAGGGCATGCAATTTAAAACAACTTTCCAATTTACTTTTAACATCAAATTTGCTTTGCTCTATTGGTATTCTTTGTGGAAAGCTAAACCTAGGTAGGCTCATGTGCTAATTTCTAAGCCATTGAGCAGACTCTTATGTCAATCTTTTTTACAGTTTTTGACAGTAAGACACTGCCAGTTCATGTGTGTCATATAGATAACATTGTGCTCACTCCCATGGAGTTATTGAGTCAGCAGTGATTGGCTAAAATGTATGTCTGTCAAAACAACTGAGATAAGGGGCAGTCTGCAGAGGCTTAGAAACCAAGCAATCTCAGAGGTAAAAAGTATTAATATAACCATGTTGGTTATGCGAAACTGGGGAATGGGTAATAAAGGGATTATCTATTTTTTTTAAACTATAACAATTCTGGAGTAGACTGTCCTTTTAACTATGCTCATGTCTATTAATCATTGCACTAGCTTTAAAGTTTGTTTCAGATATACAGATCTCTGTGTTTGTTTCTAGCATGACTTCCTAAAGATATTCAAGTTTACAGCCTTACCTCAAGTAACCATATTATTACTTCTTTGTTTCCGAATACTGCTATTTTTCAAACTATGAACTCAATCTAAATTACAAGTTTTGCTACAACTTATTCATACTCTGAAGTTTACAAATATTTGCTGGTACAAGTTGTGATTGCTTAATATTCTGCTGCAACTATATATAGTCAGAACTCTGCATATATGTGCTTTCCTGTGACTCTCCAATTATTGCCAAAACAGTATTAAATACTCTAACTTTAAACTTATCTATCACCAGAGCTACTGCTTGTATTACTCTGGCATCTGCTCCAACTAATATTGTGTACTGTGAACCCTGCATTACCACTTTTGGGCCAGATTACAAGTGGATTGCAAAATATCACTTTCAAGAAACTGATAGTTGCACTCCACTGTGTAATACCAGCACACACTTTTTTTAGGATAGTTTTCTTTTAAGATTTTTTTTAGGGGGGGGGGGGTTACTTTGGTTTTAGCGAATCACTTCAATTAAGGAAACAAAAATGCTGTTTCGGGAATTTTAGAAGGTTTTAGTGTTAGTAAAGGGTTTTTTGGGAGTGGGCTTTTTTTTTTTTTAAAGGGGACTTTACTTTTAGTATACGCTTACTGGTTGGGCTTTTTATTTTTTGTATTTTATTTTATTTTGTGTAACTTAGGAGATCTTTGGTTAGGGGTTTTGGAGGGTGTTAGGTGTTATTTTCAGGAGGGGGGGGGGGAGTGTCAGTCAGCACTTGGCCTGGATCATACACTGTCACCTGGAAATGAATGGGTTATTTGATGGGATATCCCAGAGAACAGGAATCAGACCACGCAGCAATCAGTCTAACATCTGTTCTGTTTATTAGAAGATGCACAACACTTCTTATAGGCAATAATTACAGCATATAGGGTTAAAAAGTGACGTCTTCATAACTACATCATCTCACACCATATTTCACATTGAAGAAACAAAACTTATATAAATATAATTGGGTGAAAAGGAGTATTTCTATTGCATCCCAAAGCAAGGCCATGTGGGCATCTTATAGAGATAACGGCTTCCAGGTGCATCAACAGGAACTTTTACAGGGCCAATCTCGCTATACAAACATTCATAACATCTACATATTTCTCACTACATAATAAGCTACTAGAATAAACCATTCCTAGATAAGATTGATGCCTAAGACAAAATGGCAACTAAGAACAAGATGGCGTTGGTAAGGCTAACATATCCTAACATACCACTCTTTTATTCTAACAGAATAACATAAAAAAGAAGAGCACAGCAAATTAATAAATCCTTTAACAAGCCTAATACTTCGGTATAACATGAATCTATGTGAGAATACTGTTAATATGATTTTACAGGCCAATAGGGCACAATTTGCCACTGCACATAGGTATGGCCCCTCCAATACTCTCTGTCTACCTCCCAGCATCCTCAAACTACTGGTTTATCTGCACAAAGACCCAACCAGCCCCCTATCTACCCCCAAACAATGCTGCATCTTTATTTCTCCACCTGCATTTTGCTAGCACCCCCCCCCCAATATTTCTGACAGTCTCTTGCTCTGTAAATTCTCCACAGTGAAGCCCGACATGGGAACAGAACAAGTGTCTCTGGGTGGCCTCTGATCACTTTTAAGAACAGTCTTTGTCCTCTTAGAGCTCCACCTTCCTCAGACACTCTGCTTCAATACCATAGTCCATTTGGGGTAGGGGTGCATATCCAGTGTTCTTCTGCAGGTAGATGCTGGAAGTCTTATGGTTTGTTCATGGGGTATAAAAGGAAAGCCAGTGGATCCCCATAGCAAGCAGACATTCGAGTCAGAGGAGTCTAAGAAGGAAACAAAAAATAGACTTAAGTGACCAGCGCCAAAAAATATAAATTACTACAAACTCCAACTAGAAAAAATAGGTTACCCTCAAAGACCTACAGGACTAATCAATACAAAATACAAAGCACTAGGGAGCACTGAAACCAGCTTAAGAGTAAGGATTATAGAATAGATATAATAATAAAAACACCTAACCTGATACTAATATGATACTACTATAATAGGCAATATGTATAATACATGTAAATATAAATTGTGAATTATGAAATGTGTGAAAAAAATCTTTTCAAAATTGGAAAAAATTATATATGAAAAAAATTCTATGTGAAAAAATTCAATTCTATAGAAGATGCCAGCAACAAATACTAGAATTGCATATCTATATATAAAAAACTTTATTACAATATAGGTCGACCTATTCAAGACATACAATAATAAATCACAAAATTAAGAAAAAAAAGAAAATTAGTATAAAAAACTCCTTAAACCAAAAGTTCATGCATAAGAAACAGTTCCCAGGAGTGGACGATTTTTCGGCTTGTTACTATGTGGACCCACGCTCATACAAGGATGCTGTTCTGTGTATAGTTGTAAGAGGAGCGTTCCCAGGACAAAAGAGGCAGTCGCAGCCAATGATGGTATTTCCCCTACGGACAAGGAGTCCTCTTAGTAAATGTCACACAGCAAATAACAGGGGAAGTTACATCCGTACTTACATAATAATAAGCAGCAACCGGCCTCCAAACTTGAACCAACGATCTGTGGACACACCTTCCAATAGTAACCAATGGCCACTGGAAACAGAAAAGCTTTAACAGGGAAAAGCAATTAGATATACTAGGCTAGAAACCCAGTGAATTTTTTGCAGCTTTCTTTTACAGGATATGCATTCTCGCTCCCAAGGCCTGTTTATAATGGCCAATACTGCACAAAAAACACCTAGCAGAGGGTTATTCAGCCACAAGATATCTGCACAAATAAAATACTCCAAAGGTGTAGGAGTTAGTTTAAAATAGAGCAAATAGAGCAACTAGTTTCAAAATGTAATATCTTTTTCAAGCTCTAAAAACAAATGAACAATGCTCTCTTTTAAACCCACTTCCAGCCAGCTGATTTGATTAATCAATTAGTCTGCCAACTGTTTTGTAAAAGGTGAGGCTGTTAACATTAGTAGATTTATAAGCATTTTTATCAGTGAAAATATTTGCAGAATATACATTCATATTTAAAAATTCATGTTTAGAACTAATTTTAAATTTAAAAACCATTCATGTTAAAAATATTGCATAGTATTCTGGAAACAATATTAACATATTAACATACAATTTGTTGCCGGCATCTTTCTACAAATTTTTTTACTAATATTATTACCCTAATAAACAAATAAAAAATAAATATAAGGCTGCTGAAAAATATATATACTAAAAAACAATTAGTTATCCTTAGAAAAAATATATATATATTCACCAAACAGGGAATTGAACCCCTAACCTCAAAAAACATCAAATGCTTACACTTTAACCACTAAGCCATAGCTCAACTAAACATGGTAACTGTTATTTTTGAATTGTATTTAAACCCTCTCATTTACAAATATATTCTATAAATGATAGTAAAGATTTGAACCCAAAGACCCATACTAGCTAAACCTGCAGGCTATACCATTCGGCCATCCTTCCCAATGCATAATTAGGTTCCGAATTTTTTATAAATAACTTCTATATTCCTATTATTTCATAAATATATGTATATGATGGGATTCAAACCAGTAACCTTCTGGTCCTGAAACAAGCAACTTAACCACTGGCCCACAATAAGCTCATGATAAAGACATAAGTCTATTGATATATATAAAGACATAATGGTCCAGACAAATCTAACAATAATATCATTTAAAAAATTACAAGGATTTATTATCATAACAAGAAAGACCTTAAATATTATATTCTATACTACTTTTTGGAAATAAGTATGTATATAAAGTGTAACTCATTATAAAAAACTTTACAAAAAACACCCCAAATCAAAATATAGATTTAATCCTTGAGGGGCTAAAGTTTTCAGTTCAAATATCCACTTAGCTTCTAGTTTTAGAATTTCTTTCTGTATATTCCCTCCCCTCCAATTTGGTTTGACTTTATCAATCACTTTATATGAAAAATGTTTCAAATTCCCATTATTACATTTTTGAAATGTTTAGGGACAGGTAAAACCTTATTCCTCTCTGACTCCATATTCTCAATAGAATTAATATGCTCTCTAATTCTATCTTTTATAGCTCTTGTCGACTCTCCTACATACTGAGCCCCGCACGAACATTCTAGGAGATAGATAACATTGGAGTCAGTACATCTATAGATATCTTTAATATTATATTCCTTATTGGTAATATTTGACTTAAAAGTTTTACATTTCTTGGAGTTCTTACACGCCTTACAACTCAAACAGGGAAAAAACCTTGTAATTCTATTACCTTTTAGGTCCCTATCCCTATTTATACAGGACTTTACATTAAGATCCGTTGGGGCGAGCCATGTTTTTAAATTTCTACATTTTTTATAAACAAACTTTGGAAAACTGGGTAGAACAGGCCCTGGAGTGTCATCTGATCTCAGAACATACCAATGCCTTTTTAAAAAAATTCAAGTTTTTTCTTATCATCATTATATTGTGTGATGAAAGGGACATTCAAAATTTCAGTTATATTCGAATTATTTGTAGTTCCAAAATAATTTCTATTACTATTGTTATTCCTTTTTATTTTATCTTCCTTTTTGATTAGAAGGTCAGTTCTATCTATCATTAGAGCTTCTGATCTAGCTGATTCTATTAGCCCTGCATTATAACCTTTTTGCAAAAATTTGTTAGTTAAAATATCTGATTGATTCATATAATCTATACTATTTGTGCAATTTTTCTGAATGCGTTGTTAGAGGATATCAATTTGAAAATAAACAATCTGGATATGAAATTAGTTCCCTTTAAGACAAGTAAGGAATTTAAAGATATGGAACAAGAAATCAAATCACGTTTAAGTAATAATAGAGAAGAAATCCTCATAAACAAAAGTAAGAAATTAAAGAGAGATAGAGAGATGACTATGCCACTTTTGAAAATGAACCAAATGATGAGTGCTATATCACTCACACTTGGAGACATAATAGGAGATTAACCCCAAAAAAGATAGATAAGTCAAATTTAAAATCTGAAAAGTTGCCACAGATGAGGAAAATAGATTTTCCCTCCACATCAACTAATACCCATGACAAAATAAGTAATGGAAGTGGCAGACACACACAGACTTATAGAAATAAAAATATGGGTAATAACTATCCTTCACAGGATTTTTATCGTCCAAAAGCAACATCAAATCAATCAAATCAGCCAAATTCAGAACATTTGACATACAGATATCATGAATATACAAATGAAAATTTAGTAGATAGTAGGCATCATGATAACCGCCCTTTAGGGAATAGAAATTATCAAAATGAAGGAAGTGGATATAAGAAAGGTCCCTACTGGAACCAAAATTGGAGAAATAAGAGACAATCTGATAATGGCTGGAGATCTAATACAAATAATAATAGAAACTACCAACAGAGAGAACAAGAGAGGTCATGGGGACAGTCTAATGAAACATATAACAGTAATGGGTGGAGAGTGAGGAAATAGAGGAAATAGGAAGCACTTCAATGTAGACTCTCCTAGAAATTTTAATACTAGGAATAGGTTCCAGCCCCTCACTTTTCCAGATAGAGATGAGAAAGAAATTTGCTATAATTCAATGCCCAGTACAAGCAATTATGCCAACCCTAGGAGTCATTTTTTAGGGGAAGAGTTAAATTGGAAGGGAGACAATCCGAACTCACCCATCATAAATCAAGGAAAAAGAAGGGCATCCGAAAACGTGGGGGGAGAGGAAGTGGAATACAGAAACGTCAAAACAAAAAGAGTATAACTGAAGATATAAATAATATTTATAATTTGAGTAAAATTGAACTAACTTTAAAACAAAGGGAAGTACTAAATAGGGGTTTATCGTTTGCTCCATCACAGAGAATAAACAAATTTAATGCTTTCATTGACGCACATAAATTTATAAGGAACCTAACAGTGAAAAAATGGTTCCTACGAAATCTTCAGGATAGAAATACAAATATAAGTGTAGAATCCGATAATACGTTGTCTTTTAAGCATACTAACCTTAAAGAAAAATCACGCTTCTATCCAAAATTTATTAAAGGAGGTTCGATTGAAACTTTTGAAAAGATGGTGACAAATTATATACAAAATTTAAATTTAAATAAAAATAAGGCGAATAAAACAAATCTAACAAAGGTACAGCTGACTGAGATTAAAAAACTAGAGGAAGATAAGACCATTGTAG
Source organism: Bombina bombina (assembly GCF_027579735.1). NCBI lineage: Eukaryota > Metazoa > Chordata > Amphibia > Anura > Bombinatoridae > Bombina > Bombina bombina. Next base: position 642,226,706 of record NC_069504.1, read on the forward strand.
TGAAACCTGCAGATAAGGGAGGAGGAATAGTTTTAATGGATAAAGATAAATATGTAAATATGTGTAATCAGCTCCTTAATGATAAAGAAACATACAAAATCTTACCTAGAAATCCTACTAATGAATTTTTGTCTGAGTTAGGTATACTTTTATCGTCAGCTAGGGAACAAGGTATTCTGAATGACAAAGAGATGGGTTATTTACTCCCCAAAGAGCCAAGAATTCCACTTATGTATTGTTTACCAAAAATACACAAAGATAGTTTAAATCCGCCCGGGAGACCAATTGTATCCGGGATTAATTCCATTACTGCGAATCTATCTGAGTATATAGACTTGCATCTTCAGAAACATGTAAGAGCTTTACCTAGCTATTTACAAGATTCCACTGATGTACTTCGAACTTTGGAGACCATTGTATGGGAGGAGGGGTTTCTACACGCCACTTGTGACGTTTCTGCGTTATACACCTGTATTAGACATGAGTTGGGTATAGCAGCAATTGCTTTTTTTCTAGAAAAAGATTCAAGTTTACCTAAAGAACATAAAAAAATTATTATTGATGGTATAAAGTTTATTCTATCACACAATTATTTTAATTTTGATGGCAATTATTATTTGCAAGAATGTGGGACGGCCATGGGGACCAGATTTGCCCCCAGTTTTGCTAATTTGTTTATGGGTTTATGGGAGTATATCTTCCTTGACTCTACAGACCTGGGGGCAAATCTGGTCTCCTTTAAAAGATATATTGATGACATTTTAATTATCTGGCGAGGCAATAAGGAAGACCTTGATTGGTTTTTTTCTAGAATGAATCAAAATGATAAAAATTTGAAATTCACATATGAAACTAGTGATACTTGTATAAATTTTCTTGATTTAAAAATATATGTGGAGGATGGTAAGATAATGACAAAAACCTTTTTTAACCAGTTGACACAAATGGATATATCCATGCTGAAAGTTGTCATTTGGAGAGGTGGAAATCCAATATCCCAAAGAGCCAATTCTTGCGCATTCGGAAAAATTGCACAAATAGTATAGATTATATGAATCAATCAGATATTTTAGCTAACAAATTTTTGCAAAAAGGTTATAATGCAGGGCTAATAGAATCAGCTAGATCAGAAGCTCTAATGATAGATAGAACTGACCTTCTAATCATAAAGGAAGATAAAATAAAAAGGAATAACAATAGAAATAGAAATTATTTTGGAACTACAAATAATTTGAATATAACTGAAATTTTGAATATCCCTTTCATCACACAATATAATGATGATAAGAAAAAACTTGAAAACTTTTTAAAAGGCATTGGTATGTTCTGAGATCAGATGACACTCTAGGGCCTGTTCTACCCAGTTTTCCAAAGTTTGTTTATAAAAAAATGTAGAAATTTAAAAACATGGCTCGCCCCAACGGATCTTAATGTAATCTTAATGTAAAGTCCTGTATAAATAGGGATAGGGACCTATAGAATAGAATTACAGGGTTTTTTCCCTGTTTGAGTTGTAAGGCGTGTAAGAACTCCAAGAAATGTAAAACTTTTAAGTCAAATATTACCAATAAGGAATATAATATTAAAGATATCTATAGATGTACTGACTCCAATGTTATCTATCTCCTAGAATGTTCGTGCGGGGCTCAGTATGTAGGAGAGTCTACAAGAGCTATAAAAGATAGAATTAGAGAGCATATTAATTCTATTGAGAATATGGAGTCAGAGAGGAATAAGGTTTTACCTGTCCCTAAACATTTCAAAAAATGTAATAATGGGAATTTGAAACATTTTTCATACAAAGTGATTGATAAAGTCAAACCAAATTGGAGGGGAGGGAATATACAGAAAGAAATTCTAAAACTAGAAGCTAAGTGGATATTTGAACTGAAAATTTTAGCCCCTCAAGGATTAAATCTATATTTTGATTTGGGGTGTTTTTTGTAAAGTTTTTTTTAATGAGTTACACTTTATATACATACTTATTTCAAAAAGTAGTATAGTATATAATATTTAAGGTCTTTCTTGTTATGATAATAAATCCTTGTAATTTTTTAAATGATATTATTGTTAGATTTGTCTGGACCATTATGTATTTATATATATCAATAGACTTATGTTTTTATCATGAGCCTATTGTGGGCCAGTGGTTAAGTTGCTTATTTCAGGACCAGAAGGTTACTGGTTTATATCCCATCAGGAATATAGAAGTTATTTATAAAAAATTCGGAACTTAATTATGAATTGGGAAGGATGGCCGAATGGTATAGCCTGCAGGTTTAGCTAGTATGGGTCTTTGGGTTCGAATCTTTACTATCATTTATAGAATATATTTGTAAATGAGAGGGTTTAAATACAATCCAAAATAGCAGTTACCATGTTTAGATGAGCTATTGCTTAGTGGTTAAAGTGTAAGCATTTGATGTTTTTTGGGATTCGAGGTTAGGGGTTCGATTCCCTGTTTGGTGAATATATATATATATATTTTCTAAGGATAACTAATTGTTTTTTAGTATATATATTTTTCAGCAGCCTTATATTTATTTTTTATTTGTTTATTAGGGTAATAATATTAGTAAAAAAAATTGTAGAAAGATGCCGGCAACAAATTGTATGTTAATATGTTAAACAAGGAGAAACAAGGGAGGTTAGATGTCTTCCAGGAGCTACTGCTCACAGGGATAAGAATCGTATTTTGAGAATTGTTAAGGCAGCAGAAAAGGGAAGTGAGTTAGATGTGATTGTACATTTAGGAACAAATGATCTGGCTAGTAATCATGTTGCTGCTGTTCAGAAAGAGTTTTGTGACCTAGGTAATCATTTAGAGACTGTGGCATCAACTCTATCATTTTCTGCTATTTTACCTGTGTATGGCCAGGAAGCAGGAAAGATGGAGCGGATAACAACATTTAATTCTTGGTTAGATAAGTGGTGCAGGGAACGAGGATTTGGTTTTATTGGCCATTATAGCTCTGTTTGGAAAGATACTAGGTTATTTAGGAGAGATGGCTTGCATTTGGATGCTAAAGGAACAGAGTATCTGGGAGAGGAGTTTAAATACTTTATTAGAAATCATTTAAACTAATAAAGGGGGGTAGCATTAATATATCCACCTGCCCCCCACAGCATGCCAAAACTGTTAGTCCAAGTAACAATTCTAGAAATTCTAGTAGAAAAATTCTTCGTGCCATGAGCACAAATGCTCGCAGCTTAGGAAATAAATTACCTGAACTCATTTCAATAATGACTAGGGACAACTTGGATTTAGTAGCTATAACAGAAACATGGTACAATGATTTGCATGACTGGGACATAGTCATACCTGGATACAGGTTATTTAAAAAGAACAGAGTAGGAAAGAAAGGTGGAGGAGTTGCTTTGTATGTAAATGAAAATATAAAGGTTACTGAAATTGTAGGAACAAATGATGAGGTGGAAAGTATTTGGGTGACTTTGGAAATTGGAGATAAAAATGTTTTTAGAATAGGGGTTGTATATAGGCCTCCATTGCAGGATGAAAAACTGGACAATCTGTTATTAGATGAAATAACCAAAATGACCATGAAGGGTAAGGTTATAGTACTGGGGGACTTTAATTTGACAGATATAGACTGGAAGATTCCTTCTGCTAGATCGGCTAGAAGCAGGTATATTCTTGAATCTCTGCTAGGGGAATCACTTGAACAATTAGTCAAGGAACCAACTCGTAAGGAAGCTATATTAGATCTAATACTTACAAACAGTGATACAGTTTCAGATGTGTCTGTAGGTGAGAACTTAGGATCCAGTGATCATCAATCTGTTTGGTTTAGTATTCATGTTCAGGAACTGTCCACCCAGACTAAAACAAAAGTTTTAGACTTTAGGACGGCAGATTTTTCATTAATGGGAGAATACCTAAAGAACTATTTAAAGGGGAAAACTCTTATTACAGGGGTTCAAGAACAGTGGGAATTTGTGAAAGGTGCCATTTTAGATGCAACCGCACACTGTATTAGACATGTCTGTAAAAGTAAAAGAAAGCGGAAACCAATTTGGTTTTCCAAAGAAGTAGCACATGCTGTAAAGACAAAAAAGATAGCTTATAAAAATTACAGACACACACAAGCAGATGATGATATGAAAATATGGAGACTCCAACAAAAAAAGACTAAGCAGTTAATTAGGAAGGTTAAAGCTCATGCAGAAGAGAAGATAGCACAGTCAGTAAAACATGGGGACAAAACATTCTTTAGATATATCAGTGAAAGAAGAAAAAATAAGGTAGGAATAGTAAAATTGAAATCAGTTGATGGTAGAATAATAGAAGGAGATAAGCAGATTGCAGACTGTCTCAATGATTACTTCTGTTCTGTTTTCACTAAAGATTGTGAAGATACAATGTCTACATTAAGGGATGCAACGCAAAATAGAAACAAGCTTAACAGTAATCTTTTTACAGAGGATGAGGTTTTGTTAGCATTATCAAAAATAAATGTTACAAAGGCAGTGGGTCCTGATAATATTCATCCAAGGGTTTTAAAAGAACTTCGATCAGTGCTAACTGTCCCATTAACTGATCTGTTTAATCAGTCACTATTAACAGGAGCTGTCCCAGATGATTGGAGAATAGCAAATGTAATACCCCTTCATAAAAAGGGCAGTAGAGAAGAATCTGGCAACTACAGGCCAGTTAGTTTAACTTCAGTAGTAGGGAAATTAATGGAAAGCCTCTTAAAAGAAAGAATTATGACTTACATAAAGACAAACAATTTAGAGGACCAAAATCAGCATGGTTTTACTTCAGGGAGATCATGTCAGACTAATCTAATTGACTTCTTTGATTATGTAACAAAAGTATTAGACAAGGGAGGAGCAGTTGATGTAGCATATCTAGATTTCAGCAAAGCATTTGACACCGTCCCACACAATAAACTTATTCACAAACTATATCTCCTTGGTCTAGATTCAAAAATTGTGAACTGGGTGGAATGCTGGCTTAAGGACAGAAAACAAAGTGTCTTAGTAAATGGAGTTCATTCAGCAGAGGGGGCTGTTACTAGTGGTGTTCCTCAGGGGTCAGTTCTGGGGCCTGTTTTGTTTAACATATTTATCTGCGATATCAGCAAAGGGCTACAGGCGAAAGTATGTCTCTTTGCAGATGATACAAAAATTTGCAACAGAGTGGATGTTCCAGGGGGGGTAGACAAAATGAGAAGTGATATACAACAATTGGAGGATTGGACAAATGACTGGGGTCTAAAGTTTAACACAGCAAAGTGTAAAATAATGCATTTAGGGAAGAAAAATCCAAATGTTAATTACAGACTCAATGACACTTTACTGACTGTTACAGACGAGGAACAGGACTTGGGAATTATTATTTCAGATGATTTAAAACTTAGTAAACAATGTAGTAATGCAGCGAGTAAGGCTAGCAGAATGCTTGGATGTATTGGTAGAGGTATTTGCAGCAGAAATAGTAAGGTTCTTATGCCACTTTATAGATCATTAGTTAGGCCTCATCTTGAGTATTGTGTGCAGTTCTGGAGACCATATCTTCAGAAGGATATTAACAAACTTGAATCTGTGCAAAGGAGGGCTACCAAAATGGTACATGGTCTAAAAAATAAAACTTACCAGGATAGGCTCAATGACCTAAATATGTATAGCTTAGAGGAGAGAAGGGAAAGAGGTGATATGATAGCAACTTTCAAGTACATTAAAGGGTTTAGTAAAACTGAGGCTGTGGGTATTTTACATAAAATGGAAAATTCAAGAACAAGGGGTCATGAGCTCAAGCTAAAGGGTAGTAGATTCAGAAGTAATTTGAGGAAGCACTTCTTTACAGAAAGAGTGATTGATTTATGGAATAAACTTCCTCAAGAGGTAGTAGCAACAAACACTGTGGGGGACTTTAAAAATGCATGGGACAAGCATAGGGCTATCCTACGAACTAGATAAGTTTATACTGTTAGGTAAGGTCGGGCAGACTTGCTGGGCCTATGGCTCTTATCTGCCGTCAATATCTATGTTTCTATGTTTCTATGTTTCTAATATTGTTTCCAGAATACTATGCAATATTTTTAACATGAATGATTTTTAAATATAAAATTAGTTCTAAACATGAATTTTTAAATATGAATGTATATTCTGCAAATATTTTCACTGATAACAATGCTTATAAATCTATTAATGTTAACAGCCTCACCTTTTACAAAACAGGTGGCAGACTAATTGATTAATCAAATCAGCTAGCTGGAAGTGGGTTTAAAAGAGAGCATTGTTCATTTGTTTTTAGAGCTTGAAAAAGATATTACATTTTGAAACTAGTTGCTCTATTTGCTCTATTTTAAACTAACTCCTACACCTTTGGAGTATTTTATTTGTGCAGATATCTTGTGGCTGAATAACCCTCTGCTAGGTGTTTTTTGTGCAGTATTGGCCATTACAAACAGGCCTTGGGAGCGAGAATGCATATCCTGTAAAAGAAAGCTGCAAAAAATTCACTGGGTTTCTAGCCTAGTATATCTAATTGCTTTTCCCTGTTAAAGCTTTTCTGTTTCCAGTGGCCATTGGTTACTATTGGAAGGTGTGTCCACAGATCGTTGGTTCAAGTTTGGAGGCCGGTTGCTGCTTATTATTATGTAAGTACGGATGTAACTTCCCCTGCTATTTGCTGTGTGACATTTACTAAGAGGACTCCTTGTCCGTAGGGGAAATACCATCATTGGCTGCGACTGCCTCTTTTATCCTGGGAACGCTCCCCTTATAACTATACACAGAACAGCATCCTTGTATGAGCGTGGGTCCACATAGTAACAAGCCGAAAAATCGTCCACTCCTGGGAACTGTTTCTTATGCATGAACTTTTGGTTTAAGGAGTTTTTTATACTAATTTTTCTTTTTTTCTTAATTTTGTGATTTATTATTGTATGTCTTGAATAGGTCGACCTATATTGTAATAAAGTTTTTTATATATAGATATGCAATTCTAGTATTTGTTGCTGGCATATTCTATAGAATTGAATTTTTTCACATAGAATTTTTTTCATATATAATTTTTTCCAATTTTGAAAAGATTTTTTTCACACATAATTCATAATTCACAATTTATATTTACATGTATTATGCATATTGCCTATTATAGTAGTATTATATTAGTATCAGGTTAGGTGTTTTATTATTATATATATTCTATAATCCTTACTCTTAAGCTGGTTTCAGCGCTCCCTAGTGCTTTGTATTTTGTATTAAGAAGGAAACAAAACAGCACAAGATGAGCACACACCCTGATACAATCACAATTATGTCCAAATAAAACTTATTTCACTTTTTGTAAGCATCACAATTCCTTTAATAGCTTAATTTGCCCTATGTCATTTGAAACCAGGAAAACATTGTGGATATATAATACAAACAAAATACATTGATTATATTTTTACAGAGAATAACTCACAGCTTCTCCATACAATTTAAATGATACTTCATGAATACTAAGCAAGTCAAAAACTGCTAGACTTCATCAAGAGGATGCATAGCTATGCTAAGTAACTTATGCTAAGGTCTGCCCTGCAACAAAAATATAAAAACATTTTATTTAAAATTAATTTCTTCACACTTTCTCTTTGAATTACAAAAAATAAAATAACCTAGTGCTTTATTCTGCAAATCTACTATCTATAATGTTTATAATTATCTAACTATGATCTTAATAGTCAGCAGTCTCATCTGATATAAACACTACTAGTTTATTAATTATTTTATGCAACCTATATTCTCTCGCACTCCTGTATGAGGAAAGAATACAATCATAACATTATTTAAAACTACAAAATCTTTTAAAGGTAAACATATTCTTATGGTAAGATAATTCCTTTCATTGACAAACCTTTACAAAACTCAAATTGCAGATACCATACCAGTTAATAAAAGGGAAAAATACATTTGCTTTCATAACACAGCTCCAATAAGAGCCATTGTAGGTAGAAAATATACCATAAATATAACTATAATTATGCTACTCCCAAAAACATGGGTGAACCTTCCGTGTTCTACAATGGTGAAGGGTCTAGAATAGTCTGATATATTGCAGCATTTTCTTTAAACTATACAGGTGCAAACATATTCTCTATACTCAGTGGGCCATTCAATAGGTTACAATACTGCAAGGTTTAGAGTTACACTTATCTAGAGGGTTACTTTGTTAAGTACATAAACTACAATGTGTACTAATACAAATAAGGCATACTTTTCTGCAGACAAAGCTATATGACTTCTTATAACTAATATGGTCAACAAAAATAACACAATTATAAGAGAATACAAAACAAGCAAAATAAGTAAACAAGTTGAAACAATACTCCCTTAATTTAACTGTGGATGACTCTGTAACAGCGTAACAGATCCTCAATTCCAACAGGCAAGGCACAGCCCAGAGAAGGATAGTCTTTATGTTCTGAAGACACACATCATAGGAAACAGTCATAGATTACCCAGAGTCCAGTTCTGGGGCTGGTACCAGCATGCAAAGCAAAGAATGGATCCAAAGATAGTTCAGCAACTTTTACTGCAGTATGATGGTTAAAACAAACTTGACAAAAGGTCTTTTATCTTCTTTTTTTTCTTTTCTTCACCTAGGCACCAGGCATTTCTTTGTTTAAAAGGTTTACTTGCATTCAATCTTTTAGAGAGTGCACTATGGAATTTTATCTGTACGGATTTTACCTAAATATGAAAAACACAAAATAATTCATTTACGGCTAGATTTAGAGTTTGGCGGCCAAAGGGGTGCGTTAGATACGCGTGCTTTTTTTCCCCCGCACCTTTTAAATACCGCTGGTATTTAGAGTTCACAGAATGGCTGGGTTTTCAGTGCGTTAGGCTCCAAAAAGGGAGCGTAGAGCATAATTTAACGTCACTGCAACTCTCGATACCAGCGGTGCTTACGGACGCGGCCAGCTTCAAAAACATGCTTGTGCACGATTCCCCCATAGAAAACAATGGGGCTGTTTGAGCTGAAAAAAACCTAACACCTGCAAAAAAGCCGCGTTCAGCTCCTAACGCAGCCCCATTGTTTCCTATGGGGAAACACTTCCTAAGTCTGCACCTAACACTCTAACATGTGCCCCGAGTCTAAACACCCCTAACCTTACACTTATTAACCCCTAATCTGCCCCCCCCGTTATCGCCGACCCCTGCATATTATTTTTAACCCCTAATCTGCTGCTCCGTACACCCCAGCCACCTACATTATCCCTATGTACCCCTAATCTGCTGCCCTAACATCGCCGACCCCTATATTATATTTATTAACCCCTAATCTGCCGCCTCCAACGTTGGCTCCACCTAACTACACTTATTAACCCCTAATCTGCCGACTGGACCTGAGCGCTACTATAATAAATGTATTAACCCCTAATCCGCCTCACTCCCGCCTCAATAACCCAATAATAAATAGTATTAACCCCTAATCTGCCCTCCCTAACATTGCCGACACCTAATTTCAAGTATTAACCCCTAATCTGCCGACAGGAGCTCACCGCTACTCTAATAAATTTATTAACCCCTAAAGCTAAGTCTAACTTTAACCCTAACACCCCCCTAAATTAAATATAATTTAAATCTAACGAAATAAATTAACTCTTATTAAATAAATTATTCCTATTTAAAGCTAAATACTTACCTGTAAAATAAACCCTAATATAGCTACAATATAAATTATAATTATATTGTAGCTATTTTTGGATTAATATTTATTTTACAGGCAACTTTGTAATTATTTTAACCAGGTACAATAGCTATTAAATAGTTAATAACTATTTAATAGTTACCTAGTTAAAATAATTACAAAATTACCTGTAAAATAAATCCTAACCTAAGTTACAATTAAACCTAACACTACACTATCAATAAATAAATTAAATACAATTCCTACAAATAAATACAATTAAATAAACTAACTAAAGTACAAAAAAGAACTAAGTTACAAAAAATAAAAAAATATTTACAAACATTAGAAATATATTACAACAATTTTAAACTAATTACACCTACTCTAAGCCCCTAATAAAATAACAAAGACCCCCAAAATAAAAAAATGCCCTACCCTATTCTAAATTACAAAAGTTCAAAGCTCTTTTACCTTACCAGCCCTTAAAAGGGCCCTTTGCGGGGCATGCCCCAAAGAATTCAGCTCTTTTGCCTGTAAAAAAAAAACATACAATACCCCCCCAACATTACAACCCACCACCCACATACCCCTAATCTAACCCAAACCCCCCTTAAATAAACCTAACACTAAGCCCCTGAAGATCTTCCTACCTTGTCTTCACCATGCCAGGTATCACCGATCGTTCCAGGCTCCGAAATCTTCATCCAAGCCCAAGCGGGGGCTAGACATCCATCATCCGGCTGAAGTCTTCTACCAAGCGACATCTGAAGAGGTCCATAAGAGGCTCCAAAGTCTTCATCCTCTCCGGGCAGAAGAGTAGATCCGGACCGGCAACCATCTTCTTCCAAGCGGCATCTTCTATATTCATCCAATGACGACCGGCTCCATCTTGAAGACCTCCACCGCGGATCCATCCTCTTCTTCCGACGACTTCCCGACGAATGACGGTTCCTTTAAGGGATGTCATCCAAGATGGCATCCCTCGAATTCCGATTGGCTGATAGGATTCTATCAGCCAATCGGAATTAAGGTAGGAAAATTCTGATTGGCTGATGGAATCAGCCAATCAGAATCAAGTTCAATCCGATTGGCTGATCCAATCAGCCAATCAGATTGAGCTCGCATTCTATTGGCTGTTCCGATCAGCCAATAGAATGCAAGCTCAATCTGATTGGCTGATCGGATTGAACTTGATTCTGATTGGCTGATTCCATCAGCCAATCAGAATTTTCCTACCTTAATTCCGATTGGCTGATAGAATCCTATCAGCCAATCGGAATTCGAGGGACGCCATCTTGGATGACGTCCCTTAAAGGAACCTTCATTCTTCAGTTGGACGTCGGAAGAAGAGGATCGGTCCGCGCTGGAGGTCTTCAAGATGGAGCCGTTCCTCATCAGATGAAGATAGAAGATGCCGCTTGGATCAAGATGGTTGCCGGTCCGAATGTCCTCTTCTGCCCGGATAGGATGAAGATTTCTTCCCGAAGATGGACTTCTTCATTTGCCGGTTGGATCCAGACTTCAGCCGGAGGATGGACGTCACTCTTCAGCCCCCGCTTGGGCTTGGAGGAAGATTTCAGAGGCTCTTCTGGACAGATCGGGACCCGGTGTGGTGAAGACAAGGTAGGGAGATCTTCAGGGGCTTAGTGTTAGGTTTATTTAAGGGGGGTTTGGGTTAGATTAGGGGTATGTGGGTGGTGGGTTGTAATGTTGGGGGGGTAATGTATTTTTTTTTTTTACAGGCAAAAGAGCTGAATTATTTGGGGCATGCCCCGAAAAGGGCCCTTTTCAGGGCTGGTAAGGTAAAAGAGCTTTTCTATTTTTATTTTAGAATAGGGTAGGGCATTTTTTTTATTTTGGGGGGCTTTGTTATTTTATTAGGGGGCTTAGAGTAGGTGTAATTAGTTTAAAATTGTTGTAATATTTTTCTAATGTTTGTAAATATTTTTTTATTTTTCGTAACTTAGTTCTTTTTTATTTTTTGTACTTTAGTTAGTTTATTTCATTGTATTTATTTGTAGGTATTTTATTTAATTTATTTATTCATAGTGTAGTGTTAGGTTTAATTGTAGGCAATTGTAGGTATTGTATTTAATTAATTTATTGATAGTGTAGTGTTAGTTTTAATTGTAGATAATTGTAGGTATTGTATTTAATTAATTTAATGATAGTGTAGTGTTAGGTTTAATTGTAACTTAGGTTAGGATTTATTTTACAGGTAATTTTGTAATTATTTTAACTATTTTAGCTATTAAATAGTTCTTAACTATTTAATAGCTATTGTACCTGTTTAAAATAATTATAAAGTTGCCTGTAAAATAAATATTAATCCTAAAATAGGTACAATATAATTATAATTTATATTGTAGCTATATTAGGATTTATTTTACAGGTAAGTATTTAGCTTTAAATAGGAATAATTTATATAATAGTTAATTTATTTTGTTAGATTTAAATTATATTTAATTTAGGGGGGTGTTAGTGTTAGGGTTAGACTTAGCTTTAGGGGTTAATCCATTTATTAGAGTAGCGGTGAGCTCCGGTCAGCAGATTTGGGGTTAATACTTGAAGTTAGCTGTCGGCGATGTTAGGGAGGGCAGATTAGGGGTTAATACTATTTATTATAGGGTTATTGAGGCGGGAGTGAGGCGGATTACGGGTTAATACATTTATTATACTATCGGTGAGCTCCGGTCGGCAGATTAGGGGTTAATTATTGTAGGTAGCTGGCGGCGACGTTGTGGGGGGCAGATTAGGGGTTAATAAATATAATATAGGGGTCGGCGGTGTTAGGGGTAGCAGATTAGGGGTACATAGGGATAACGTAAGTGGCGGCGGTGTACGGAGCGACAGATTAGGGGTTAAAAATTTTAAATATAGTGGCGGCGATGTGGGGGGACCTCGGTTTAGGGGTGCATAGGTAGTTTATGGGTGTTAGTGTACTTTAGAGCACAGTAGTTAAGAGCTTTATGAACCGGCGTTAGCCCAGAAAGCTCTTAACTCCTGACTTTTTTCAGCGGCTGGAGTTTTGTCGTTAGATTTCTAACGCTCACTTCAGCCACGACTCTAAATACCAGCGTTAGAAAGATCCCATTGAAAAGATAGGATACACAAATGGCGTAGGGGGATCTGCGGTATGGAAAAGTCGCGGCTGGAAAGTGGGCGTTAGATCCTTTAATGACTGGCTCCAAATACCAGAGGGCGGTAAAAACCAGCGTTAGGAGCCTCTAACGCTGGTTTTGACGGCTACCGCCCAACTCTAAATCTAGCCGTTAGTGTTTTTACTCCCTTGATACAGCTTTATGATCTCATCCTGCAAATACAAATATTGTGTTACGAACAAAATAGAAAAATAAAAACATTTTAGGTTCATTTTCTTACTTAAAATAATCACCCAAATCACATAAAGATACTCATCAATACTCATCAATACTTCCCCGTTTGTTCGCGTAAAACACCCTATGTGTCACGCAAACACAATATAACAGCAAACTAAAAGACAATTCATGCACTCTGTAGTATACTATTCTTAACATCAGGCAAAATCAAATACACCTCAATGTTCCATTCATACAGCACCCTACCCCAAGCATTCACTAAAAATAAAAACATAACATTCTCTGAGAAAACACTTAAAACCAAATTTCCATTCCACAAAACAAAACATTACACACAAACACCTAAGTACTATATTCTGGGAAAGGTCAGATAATAATGGTACAACCACTGTTCTATATAGCCCCTGCTTGCATGCACAGTGCAAACCCACTGTTAAATAAATCATGTTTGGCACAAATAATTTGTGAAAAGCTCTAGGGGCCTATCTATCAAGCTCTACCCATTTTATCCCTATAATTGTTTTGTTGTACTCCCCCTTTGTTTATAGAGCTGCAGAATCTGTTGGCCCTCTACAAATAACCGATAATAAATAATAATAAAATAATAAGCTCCGAATGGAGCTTGATGCAGTTATACTGGAGCGCTTACCAATGTTTGTTTAAGGATTCTTCTGTTTTCACCCTACGGTAAGCGGCTCATTTTTCCTTCCCATTTACCTATGTGATACATAGATGTAAAAGACGTGTAAGACACTGCTAATATTCATACCTGCATACCGGAGTAAGAGAGACTTACAACTTATATGTTAATGCACATTGAGATGGGAATGACTATATATAAAGTATGGCATCTATATCATAAATGTGCTTTTAATTAAGTGTGTAATCTGTCTTTGAATAGTCTTGTTCCACAAATAATTCCATTACAAATAGATGGCTCATACTTGATGGTATTTCTTTGGAAAACAGTATGGTGATCTGATATCAATTTATATACTGAAGAGACCATTCTATTTATATATCTAGTGAATAGCGGAAATTATTATTATCTTTGTATACATATAATCAGAGATTTAATAAGTGGCAGTATGGCTACAGAGAGCTTTGTATTTCAACAATTTGAGGATACAAACATCAACTGTGATGACTTTGATGAGGACACAATAGAGAAAGAGGCCAATGAAAATATGGACACTTCAAAATGGAAAAAAATATTAAAAGTGGACACTAGATTGGAACTTGACATTAAGACTTTCCTGATATACAAAAAGTTTCTACGTATTCCAAGGGGTTGCGAATACGCAAATTTCCATCTTTTGAAGTAACCAATAGTACTTTTATTGCAAAATGGAATGATATTCTTACAAATTGCTCATTGACTTTAATGGATCTTTTGATAGAATATAAAAATCAACAAAAAGTGGATCTTAATAATGAAATTAAAAGCATCCAGGAATATATAAGACCATTTGCAGCCAATGAGGATTTTAAGAAATATGATGAAAAAATCAGATGTATAATTCATGAGTTTAAAGAGAATATGTGGAAGTTCAAAAAAGTAAAGATCTCCAGGGATAAACAAGATTATGAGAATAATAGTGTATATAAGTGGACACATATGGGAAGTAGAAATAAATTTAGGAGAACACAATATAACAAATCAACAAAAAAGGTCACATTCAGTGACCAAGATACTGATTATGACTACAACTCCTTAGATTTTGACAGTGCAGGGGAAGAAAGAGCAGATACAAATACTGCTACATCATTTGTTTTGCAAACTGATACTATCCTCAATGTAAATGAATCCACTGTGTCAAAAAACGGGGAGGGTATAGTCAGGAATAGTGATGTCCCGAACTGTTCGCCCGCAAACGGTTCACGGCGAACATAGTATGTTCGCGTTCGCGGCTGTGGGCGAACACATGCAATGTTCGATCCGCCCCCTATGTGTCATCATTGAGGAAACTTTGACCCTGTATGTCACAGCCTTCTGACACATTAGAGCCAATCAGCATCAGGCACTCCCTCACAGACCCTCCCCTCTTGTTGGCAGCAGCCATTTTAGACTCATAACGACCTTGCATTGTTAGTGAGAGGACGTTTTGTTTTGCTGCTGCTGACATTATAGGGAAATAGATAGCTAGGCTAGTGTATTTAGTGTCCACTACAGTCCAGAAGGACTCATCTCATCTCTGCTGCAAGGACAGCACCCCAAAAAGCCCTTTTTAGGGCTATAATTCAAGCCGTTTTTTTTTTGGTTTTTTTTCATATTTTTATTAGCATTTACCTGGCTTTCAGCCTGTGTGTAAAGTAGTGCCACCACTGATATCTGTCTAACAACATTAGTTTAAATTTAACCAACAAAAATTTGAAATTATTTTGCAAGTAAATTTATTATCATTTTCTATCAGGCCTGTGTCACACAGCATATACTCTGGTTCATTGCTCTGTGCCAGCCACCAGTGGTCATATCCACTTATAACATTATTTTAAAATTTTAAATCATTTTGCTAGTGTAATCTAATTACATTTTCTATCAGGCCTGTGTTTGTCAGGCTCACACAGCATTAATATACTTCAGTTTTTTTCAGTCTTTTGGTTAATTGCTCTGTGCCAGGCAGCCACCACTCATATCTGCTTCACCTTATTTTAAATTAAAAAAAAAAACGTTTACATTTTTTTTGTTAGTGTAATCTAATATCATTTTCTATCAGGCCTGTGTGTTTTGCTGACTTACAGAGCATAATGTGTTTAATTGCTGCCCTCCCTAGTCTATGAGCCACGACTCATATGTGTTTAACCTTTTTTTAAATTCCCCCCCCCCAAAAAAAAAATTAAATCATTTTTCTAGTGTAATCTAATTGTATTTTCTATCAGGCGTGTGTGTATCTGACTTACAGAGCCTACTGTTTTTAATAGCTGCCCTTCCAAGGCTATCAGCCACGACTCATATGTGCTTAACCTTTTTCTTTAAATTCCCAAAAACAATCTTTAAATCATTATGCTAGTGTAATCTAATTTTATTTTCTATCAGGCCTGTGTCTAACTGTCTATCTGACTTACACAGCATACTGTTGTTAATTGCTGCCCTACGTAGCAGCCAGCCAGTGCGACCACTCATATGTGCACTTCTTAACATTATTTTAATATTAAAATATAAAATTTTAAATTATTTTGCTAGTGTAATCTAACTTAATTTTCTATCAGGACTGTGTTTTTCTCACTTACACAGCATACTGTGTTAAATTGCTGCCCTACCTACCAGCCACGACTCATATCTGCCAGCCTGTGTGCCAGGCCCAACTAGCCAATTAGTGCTACCAATCATAGTTGTTGTAACAGTATTGAAAACATTGTAAATCATCACTTTTTTACTGTGAATCTGCAGTCTAGTAGTGCCATTGAATTGCAGTTCCCATCTGCCTGCCAGCCCAACTAGCCAATTAGTGCCACCAATCATAGTTGTTGTAATAGTATTGTTTATTTAATCTTTAAAATTACAAATTGTTCGCTTGTGATTCATCAGTTTGCTCGTGCCATTGAATTGCACTTTCCTCCTGCCTGACAGCCTGTGTGCTAGGCCCAAACTAGCCAATTAGTGCCACCAATCATAGTTGTTTTAACAGTATTGTTACTATTTAAAATTAAACATTGTTCGATTGTGAATCATCATTTTGCTTGTGCCATTGAATTGCACTTTCCTCCTGCCTGCCAGCCTGTGTGCCAGGCCCAACTAGCCAATTAGTGCCACCAATCTTCATATTTCCTGTAACAGTATATAAAAAAATTTAAATCATAATTTTTTTGACTGCAAATCTTCAGTCTCCTAGTGCCATTGAATTGCAGTTTCCTCCTGCCTGGCAGCCTGTGTGCCAGTCCCAACTAGCCAATTAGTGCCACCAATCATAGTTGTTTAAACAGTATTGAAAATATTGTAAATCATCACTTTTTTGACTGTGAATCTGTAGTCTAGTAGTGCCATTGAATTGCAGTTTCCTCCTGCCTGCCAGCCTGTGTGCCAGGCCGACTTGCCAACTAGTTACACCAATCATATTTGTTGTCACAGTATTGTTATTATTTAAAATAAAAAAAAATTTGATTGTTATTCAGAATCCTCAGTTTTCTCGTGCCATTGAATTGCACTTTCCTCTTTCCTGCCAGCCTGTGTGCCAGGCCCAACTAGCCAAGTAGTGCTAGCAATCATATTTCTTTTAACAGTCTTGAAAAAATTGTAAATCATCACTGTTTTGACTGTGAATCTGCAGTCTCCTAGTGCCCTTGAATTGCATTTTCCTCCTGCCTGCCAGACTGTGTGCCAGGTCGATTTGCCAACTAGTTACACCAATCATATTTGTTGTCACAGTATTGTTAATAATTTAAATTCCAAATTTTTTGATTTTTATTCTGAATCCTCTGTTTGCTTGTGCCATTGAATTGCACTTTCCTCCTGCCTGCCAGCCAGTGTGCCAGGCCAACTTGCCAACTATTTACACCAATCATTATTGTTGTCACAGTATTGTTAATAATTAAAATGAAATTTTTTTTTATTGTTATTCTGAATCCTCAGTTTTCTCGTTCCATTGAATTGCATTTCCCTCCTGCCTGCCAGCCTGTGTGCCAGGTCCAACTAGTCAATTAGTGCCAGCAATCATATTTCTTTTAACAGTATTGCAAAAATTGTCAATCATCACTGTTTTGACTGTCAATCTGCAGTCTACTAGTGTCCTCAAATTGCATTTTCCTCCTGCCTGCCAGCCTGTGTGCCAGGCCGACTTGCCAACAAGTTACACCAATCTTATTTGTTGTCATAGTATTGTTAATAATTCAAATTAAAACATTTTTGATTGTTGTTCTGAATCCTCAGTTTGATCGTGCCATTGAATTGCACTTTCCTCCTGCCTGTCAGCCTGTGTGCCAGGCCGTCTTGCCAACTATTTACACCAATCATAATTGTTGTCACAGTATTGTTAATAATTAAAATTAAAAATTTTTTGATTGTTGTTCTGAATCCTCAGTTTGTTCGTGCCATTGAATTGCACTTTCCTCCTGCCTGCCAGCCTGTGTGCCAGGTCCAACTAGCCAATTAGTGCCAGCAATCATATTTCTTTTAACAGTATTGCAAAAATTGTCAATCATCACTGTTGCGACTGTCAATCTGCAGTCTACTAGTGTCCTTGAATTGCATTTTCCTCCTGCCTGCCAGCCTGTGTGCCAGGCCGACTTGCCAACTAGTTACACCAATCTTATTTGTTGTCACAGTATTGTTAATAATTCAAATTAAAACATTTTTGATTGTTGTTCTGAATCCTCAGTTTGATCGTGCCATTGAATTGCACTTTCCTCCTGCCTGTCAGCCTGTGTGCCAGGCCGTCTTGCCAACTATTTACACCAATCATAATTGTTGTCACAGTATTGTTAATAATTAAAATTAAAAATTTTTTGATTGTTGTTCTGAATCCTCAGTTTGTTCGTGCCATTGAATTGCACTTTCCTCCTGCCTGCCAGCCTGTGTGCCAGGTCCAACTAGCCAATTAGTGCAAGCAATCATATTTCTTTTAACAGTATTGCAAAAATTGTCAATCATCACTGTTTTGACTGTCAATCTGCAGTCTACTAGTGTCCTTGAATTGCATTTTCCTCCTGCCTGCCA
The DNA here is from genome assembly GCF_027579735.1 of Bombina bombina. Classification (NCBI taxonomy): domain Eukaryota; kingdom Metazoa; phylum Chordata; class Amphibia; order Anura; family Bombinatoridae; genus Bombina; species Bombina bombina. The sequence goes on from NC_069504.1 coordinate 642,245,349, forward strand.
GCCTGTGTGCCAGGCCGACTTGCCAACTATTTACACCAATCATATTTGTTGTCACAGTATTGTTAATAATTAAATTAAAAATTCTTTGATTGTTGTTCTGAATCCTCAGTTTTCTTGTGCCATTGAATTGCACTTTCCTCCTGCCTGCCAGCCTGTGTGTCAGGCCGACTTGCCAACTATTTACACCAATTATATTTGTTGTCACAGTATTGTTAATAATTCAAATTAAAACATTTTTGATTTTTGTTCTGAATCCTCAGTTTGCTCGTGCCATTGAATTGCACTTTCCTCCTGCCTGCCAGCCTGTGTGCCAGGCCGTCTTGCCAACTATTTACACCAATCATAATTGTTGTCACAGTATTGTTAATAATTAAAATTAAAAAAATTTTGATTGTTGTTCTGAATCCTCAGTTTGCTCGTGCCATTGAATTGCACTTTCTGCCTGCCAGCCTGTGTGCCAGGTCCAACTAGCCAATTAGTGCAAGCAATCATATTTCTTTTAACAGTATTGCAAAAATTGTCAATCATCACTGTTTTGACTGTCAATCTGCAGTCTACTAGTGTCCTTGAATTGCATTTTCCTCCTGCCTGCCAGCCTGTGTGCCAGGCCGACTTGCCAACTATTTACACCAATCATATTTGTTGTCACAGTATTGTTAATAATTAAAATTAAAAAATTTTTGATTGTTGTTCTGAATCCTCAGTTTTCTTGTGCCATTGAATTGCACTTTCCTCCTGCCTGCCAGCCTGTGTGTCAGGCCGACTTGCCAACTATTTACACCAATTATATTTGTTGTCACAGTATTGTTAATAATTCAAATTAAAACATTTTTGATTGTTATTCTGAATCCTCAGTTTGCTCGTGACATTGAATTGCACTATCCTCCTGCCTGCCAGCCTGTGTGCCAGGCCGTCTTGCCAACTATTTACACCAATCATAATTGTTGTCACAGTATTGTTAATAATTAAAATTAAAAATTTTTTGATTGGGGTTCTGAATCCTCAGTTTGCTCATGCCATTGAATTGCACTTTCCTCCTGCCTGCCAGCCTGTGTGCCAGGTCCAACTAGCCAATTAGTGGCAGCAATCATATTTCTTTTAACAGTAATGAAAAAATTGTAAATCATCACTGTTTTGACTGTCAATCTGCAGTCTACTAGTGCCCTTGAATTGCATTTTCCTCCTGCCTGCCTGCCTGTGTGCCAGGCCCAACTAGCCAATTAGTGCCACCAATCATATTTCTTGTAACAGTATTGAAATTATTTTTAATCATAACTGTTTTGACTGTGAATCTTCAGTCTCTTAGTGCCATTGAATTGCAGTTGCCTTTCTCCCAGCGTGTGTGCCAGACAGGCCCATTTGCCAACTATTGCCAACAATCATATTTGTTGTCACAGTAATTCTAATATTTAAAAAAATTAACAATTTGTGACTTTTAAAACATCTGTCTTTTTTTTGTTGTCAGTCTCACAGCGTATACTGTGCCCACTTGCCCAGTGCCACCACTCATAATTTGTGTAATAGTATTGTCAGTGTCCATTTTAAAAAAAATGACAGGAAGAGGCAGGCCACCCCACAGGTTCCGTGGTCGTGGTGCTGTTATTCCTTTAGACCCTACAAATATGCACATTGTTCAGACGCCGGGTGCCAGGGGGGACGCGAAAAGTTCTGTGGAGGACCTAGTTGAATGGCTAACACAGGACACCCAATCTTCTACAGCTTCCGCTCCTAGTCCTCCTAATCTTGACGCACCATCTACGTCCAGCTGTGCTTTGGGCAGGTCTCAAGTGACCAGTGCCACTAGCCTGCCTGTTGCCACCACCAACACTAGCACCACAGCCGCTTCACTTGATCTGTCACAGCAGTTATTGACACATCAGTTGGAAGAAATGAGTGATGCGCAACCATCATTGACAGAGGATGTAGATAACAGTGATATGTCTCAGTCAGGCAGCATTACCGACATGGAGGTACGGTGTGATGATGATGATGTTGTACCCGCTGCTGCTTTCTTTCTTGATGTGTCAGATACAAGTGAAGCGGTTGATGATGATGTGTCGGTGGATGTCACGTGGGTGCCTGCTAGAAGAGAAGAAGAAGAGGGGGAAAGTTCAGATGGGGAGACAGAGAGGAGGAGGAGGAGATGAGTTGGAAGCATGGGGAGGTCGTCTCAAGGAGCTAGTGGCACAGTCAGACAGCATGCATCGGCACCCGGGGTCAGCCAGACAGCACGCCAACGCCCATCAACGCATGCTGTTGCCACCACCAGAATGCCGTCATCACAGAGCTCAGCAGTGTGGCATTTTTTGTGTGTGTCTGCCTCTGACAACAGCGATGCCATTTGCAACCTGTGCCAAAAGAAACTGAGTAGTGGGAAGTCCAACACCCATCTAGGTACAACTGCTTTGCAAAGGCACATGGTCTCCCATCACATGCTTTCAAAAAATTTGTATCTATTGGGACACCGCAGTGGAAGGTACCTGGCAGAAATTTCTTTTCACAAAAGGCAATCCCAAACCTGTACTCTGTTGTGAGAAAGGAAGTTATGGCATGTCTGGCACACAGCGTTACGGCAAGGGTCCATATGACCACGGACAGCTGGTCTGCAAAGCATGGTCAGGGCAGGTATATCACCTACACTGCACATTGGGTAAACCTGCTGACGTCTGACAAGCATGGAATGCATGGCTTTGCAGAAGAGTTGATGACACCGCCACGACTTGCAGGCAGGCCTGCTGCTACCTCCTCTACTCCTCCTACTTCATCCTCTTCCATAACCTCTTCCATAAACTCTTCCTCGGTTGAGTCCTCTTCTGCTTCTGCGTCTTGCTCCACATCAATGGCACCCCCCCAACTCCCCAGGTACTATTCCACATCCCGGGTACGGCAGTGTCACGCCGTCTTGGGATTGACTTGCCTGAAAGCGGAGAGTCACACCGCACCAGCACTCCTGACCGCCCTGAACGCACAGGTGGATCAGTCGCTGACTCCGCACCAACTGGAGATTGGCAAGGTTGTTTCTGACAATGGAAGTAATTTGGTGGCGGCATTGAAATTGGGCAAGTTGACACATGTGCCGTGCATGGCACATGTGTGTAATCTAATTGTACAACGATTTGTCCATAAGTACCCAGGCTTACAGGATGTTCTGAAGCAGGCCAGGAAGGTGTGTGGCCATTTCAGGCGTTCCTACACGGCCATGGCACACTTGTCCGATATCCAGCGTCGAAACAACCTGCCAGTGAGGCGCTTGATTTGCTACAGCCCGACACGGTGGAATTCAACACTCCTAATGTTTGACCACCTGCTCAAACAAGAAAAAGCTGTTAATGAGTATTTGTATCACCGGGGTGCTAGGACAGCCTCTGGGGAGCTGGGGATATTTTTGCCAAATTACTGGACGCTCATGCGCAATGCCTGTAGGCTCATGCGTCCTTTTGAGGAGGTGACAAACCTTGTCAGCACACCAAAGGCACCATCAGCGACATCATACCATTTGTTTTCTTCCTGGAGCGTGCCCTGCGAAGAGTGCTGAATCAGGCCATAGATGAGCGTGAAGAGGAAGAGGAAGAGTTGTGGTGTCCATCACCCCCACAAACAGCCTTATCAGCATCGCTTGCTGGACCTGCGGCAACGCAGGAAGAGGATTGTGAGGAAGAGGAGTCAGAGGAGGAATGTGGCTTGAAGGAGGAGGAGGAAGACAGAGCACAACAGGCATCCCAGGGTGCTCGTTGTTGTCACCTCCCTGGTACCCGTGGTGTTGTAAGTGGCTGGGGGGAAGAAGATACCCTCAGTGAGGACGAGGAATGGGACATGATTAGCTCGGCATCCAACCTTGTTCAAATGTGTTCTTTCATGCTGTCATGCCTGTTGAGGGACCCTCGTATAAAAAAGCTGAAGGAGAACGACCTGTACTGGGTGTCCACGTTCCTCGACCCCCGGTATAAGCATAAAGTGCCTGAAATGTTACCAAATTCCCGCAAGTCGGAAAGGATGGAGCATTTTAAAAATAAATTAAAAAATATGCTTTACACAGCGTATAAGGGTGATGTCACAGCACAACGGGAATGTAACAGGGGAAGAGATTAAATTAATCCTCCTCCTCCTCCCACGACCACGGCTGCAAGGACAGGATGCTTTCTGGACATCTTGTTGATGGTGGACATGCATACCTTTTTAACTCCCATGCATCCCCTCGGGATCCAGCCTCAGAGAAAGACTCAACCGACAGGTAGCAGACTACCTAGCTTTAACTGCGGATCTCGACACTCTCAGGAGCGATGGACCCCTTGACTACTGGGTGTGCAGGCTTGACTTGTGGCCTGAGCTATCCCAATTTGCAATGGAACTTCTGGCCTGCCCCGCTTCAAGTGTCCTGTCTGAAAGGACCTTCAGTGCAGCAGGAGGTTTTGTCACTGAGAAGAGAAGTCGCCTAGGTCAAAAAGCATTGACTATCTCACTTTTATAAAAATGAATGAGAGATGGATCCCGAAGGGACTGACATTGGGCGATACATTTGAGTAAAAAATGCCTGATGATGAGATGAGCTGGCTTGGGCTACAACTGGTACACAGGCTGGCCTTTTTTTTTCTTATAAAGCCGATGACTTGCTTGACTTATCCGCCAACAACTAGTGTTCAAGCCACAAGCTTTTAGGGCACTTTCTAAATGTTTTACAAACAACATCAATTTTTCTGGCCGCTGCTACAGCAGTTGCTACAACAATACCCACATTTTTCAGTCATTTGTACATTCCTAATTTTTCTGGCCTCTGCTGCTGCTCTGTGGGTACAAAACTCAAATAAAAAAATAAGGCACATAACAGTGATTAAACTGTTAAGAATAGTACAACTTAACACACCACTCATATCTGGTGGACCATTAAATTGCACGCGCAGTGCCCCAAATGTGAAGTAGGAGGACCGACCAAGCATCTTTATCCATCTCTTGGTTGCTCTAAATTATCTCCGGGTTCAATCTATGCCATACCTGTACTCTATTGTGCAAAAGGGTGGCATGTGTGGTGTTTCATGTTGTTGTGCCTGTTGCGGGTGGTGGCCCATGGTATAAAAAGACTGAAGGAGAACGACCTGTAATGGGTGCCCAAGCACATTTTTTGAAAAATGTTCCCGGTTCCTCTCAATTATGCCATACCTGTACTCGATTGTGCAAAAGGATGGCATATGTGGTGTTTCCTGCAGTTGTTTCTGTTGAGGGTGTTGGACCCTCTTATAAAAATGCTGAAGGAGAACGACCTGTAGTGGGTGTCCAAGCATGGCTTTTTGGGCAATTTCACGTTTCCAAAAAATTATCTCTGGGTTTCTAAAATCAATGCCGTACCTGTACTCTATTGTTCAAAAGGATGCCATATGTCGTCTTTACTGCTGTTGTTTCATATGAGGGTCCTGGACCCTCTTATAAAAAGGCTGAAGTAGAAAGAAGTGTCCTGGTTGTCCAATAATTTTTTTGGTTCAATTTCCCGGTTGCAACAAATTATCTCCGGGTTTCTAAAATCAATGCTTTACCTGTACTCTATTGTTCAAAAGGATGCCAGATGTCCTCTTTCCTGCTGGTGTTTCTGTTGAGGGTCCTGGACCCTGTTATAAAAAGGCTGAAGGAGAAAGAAGTGTCCAATCATTTTTTTTTATTCAAATTCCCGGTTGCAAAAAATTATCTCCGGGTTTCTAAAATCAATGCTTTACCTGTACTCTATTGTTCAAAAGGATGCCATATGTCCTCTTTCCTGCTGGTGTTTTGTTTGAGGGTCCTGGGCCCTCTTATAAAAAGGCCTAAGGAGAAAGAAGTGTACTAGGTGTCCAATCAATGTTTTTTTCTATTTCCCAGTTGCCAAAAATGATCTCTGGGTTTCTAAAATCAATGCTGTACCTGTACTCTATTGTTAAAAAGGATGCCATATGTCCTCTTTCCTGCTGGTGTTTTGTTTGAGGGTCCTGGGCCATCTTATAAAAAGGCCTAAGGAGAAAGAAGTGTACTGGGTGTCCAATGATTTTTTCTATTTCCCAGTTGCCAAAAATTATCTCTGGGTTTCTAAAATCAATGCCTTACCTGTACTCTTTTGTTCAAAAGGATGCCATATGTTCTCTTTCCTGCTGGTGTTTTGTTTGAGGGCACTGGACCCTCTTATAAAAAGGCCTAAGGAGAAAGAAGTATACTGGGTGTCCAATCAATGTTTTTTTCTATTTCCCAGTTGCCAAAAATTATCTCTGGGTTTCTAAAATCAATGCTGTACCTGTACTCTATTGTTCAAAAGGATGCCAAATGTCCTCTTTCCTGCTGTTGTTTTGTTTGAGGGTCATGGGCACTCTTTTAAAAAGGCCGAAGGAGAAAGAAGTGTACTGGGTGTCCAATCAATGATTTTTTCTATTTACCTGTTCATAAAATTATCTCAGGGATTCTAAAATCAATGCCTTACCTGTAATCTATTGTTCAAAAGGATGCCATATGTCCTCTTTCATGCTGTTGTTTCGGTTGAGGGTCCTGGACCCTCTTTTAAAAAGGCCTAAGGATAAAGAAGTGTACTGGGTGTCCAATCAATGTTTATTTCTATTTCCCGGTTCATAAAAATTATCTCAGGGAATCGATAATCAATGCCTTACCTGTAATCTATTGTTCAAAAGGATGCCATATGTCCTCTTTCCTGCTGTTGTTTTGTTTGAGGGTCCGGGACCCTCTTCTAAAAAGGCCTAAGGATAAAGAAGTGTACTGGGTGTCCAATCAATGTTTTTTTCTATTTCCCAGTTGAAAAGAATTATCTCTGGGTTTCTAAAATCAATGCCTTACCTGTAATCTATTGTTCAAAAGGATGCCATATGTCCTCTTTCCTGCTGTTGTTTCTGTTGAGGGTCCTGGACCCTCTTTTAAAAAGGCCGAAGGAGAAAGAAGTGTACTTGGTGTCCTGTCCAATCAATGTTTTTTTCTATTTCACGTTTCCTAAAAATTATCTCTGGGTTTCTAAAATCAATGCTGTACCTGTACTCTATTGTTCAAAAGGATGCCATGTGTCCTCTTTCCTGCTGTTGTTTTTGTTGAGGGTCCGGGACCCTCTTCTAAAAAGGCCTAAGGATAAAGAAGTGTACTGGGTGTCCAATCAATGTTTTTTTCTATTTCCCAGTTGCAAAGAATTATCTCTGGGTTTCTAAAATCAATGCCTTACCTGTAATCTATTGTTCAAAAGGATGCCATATGTCCTTTTTCCTGCTGTTGTTTCTGTTGAGGGTCCTGGACCCTCTTATAAAAAGGCCGAAGGAGAAAGAAGTGTACTTGGTGTCCTGTCTAATCAATGTTTTTTTCTATTTCACGTTTCCTAAAAATTATCTCTGGGTTTCTAAAATCAATGCTGTACCTGTACTCTATTGTTCAAAAGGATGCCATGTGTCCTCTTTCCTGCTGTTGTTTTTTTTGAGGGCCCGGCACCCTCTTCTAAAAAGGCAGAAGGAGAACGACCTGTACTGTACTGGGTGTCCAATCATGTTTTTTTTTCAATTTCACGGTTCCTAATAAATATCTCCGTGTAACTAAAATCAATGCCATACCTGTACTCTATTGTTCAAAAGGATGGCATATGTGGTGTTTCATTCTGTTGTGGCTGTTGAGGGTCGTGGCCACGGGCCAGCGTATAAAACGGCTGAAGGAGAACGACCTGTACTGCCTTGCTGCTCCTTTTAGGCAGGCCAGCTCTTTGCATACATGCCCACAGACTCTGTAACGCATGCCTCTTTTAGGGAGAGGTGCAGCCATAATGCAGGGTCAGAACCTCTGCCTGCAACTGTTTAACTCAATTTTGCGAAAGGAAGTAACCTTACCATGGTTCCCTGCAGGCACGTCTTGTTGTTAGATTTTGGTGAGGGTAATCATGATGGCCATGTAGACCACCCCCGAGAGGCATGGAAGTAAGGGATGAGATGAAAGTGCTAAGAATAGTACAACTTGAAACAACCGAGTTAGCCATGGGTGTTAGTCCAAGACCGCTTGGCTTTTTTTTGGGTTTGTGTGCGGCTAATCATGCAGGCCATATAGAGCTGCCACCATTCGGTGTTGTATCAGGTATTAAACTAATAAGAACAGTACTACCAAAATACAGCCAATGAAGGGCCTATGAAGACTGAGCCAAGGTTGGATTGTAGTATTTTGTTAGGCTAATCATGATGGCCATGTAGACCACCACCGAGAGGCCTGGAAGTAACAGGGATGAGATGAAAGTGCTAAGAATAGTACAACTTGAAACAACAGAGTTAGCGATGGGTGTTAGTCCAAGACCGCTTGGCTTTTTTTTGGCTTTGGGTGTGGCTAATCATGCAGGCCATATAGAGCTGCCACCATTCGGTGTTGTGTCAGGTATTAAACTAATAAGAACAGTATTACCAAAATACAGCCAATGAAGGGCCTTATGAAGACTGAGCCAAGGTTGGATTGTAGTATTTTGTTAGGCTAATCATGATGGCCATGTAGACCACCACCGAGAGGCCTGGAAGTAACTGGGATGAGATGAAAGTGCTAAGAATAGTACAACTTGAAACAACAGAGTTAGCCATGGGTGTTAGTCCAAGACCGCTTGGCTTTTTTTTGGCTTTGGGTGCGGCTAATCATGCAGGCCATATAGAGCTGCCACCATTCGGTGTTGTATCAGGTATTAAACTAATAAGAACAGTACTACCAAAATACAGCCAATGAAGGGCCTTATGAAGACTGAGCCAAGGTTGGATTGTAGTATTTTGTTAGGCTAATCATGATGGCCATGTAGACCACCACCAAGAGGCCTGGAAGTAACAGGGATGAGATGAAAGTGCTAAGAATAGTACTACTTGAAACAACCGAGTTAGCCATGGGTGTTAATCCAAGACCGCTTGGCTTTTTTTTGGTTTGGGTGCGGCTAATCATGCAGGCCATATAGAGCTGCTACCATTCAGTGTTGTATCAGGTATTAAAATGATAAGAACAGTACTACCAAAATACAGCCAATGAAGGGCCTATGAAGACTGAGCCAAGGTTGGATTGTAGTATTTTGTTAGGCTAATAATGATGGCCATGTAGACCACCACGAGAGGCCTGGAAGTAACAGGGATGAGATGAAAGTGCTAAGAATAGTACAACTTGAAACAACAGAGTTAGCCATGGGTGTTAATCCAAGACCGCTTGGCTTTTTTTTGGTTTGGGTGCGGCTAATCATGCAGGCCATATAGAGCTGCCACCATTCGGTGTTGTATCAGGTATTAATCTAATAAGAACAGTATTACCAAAATACAGCCAATGAAGGGCCTATGAAGACTGAGCCAAGGTTGGATTGTAGTATTTTGTTAGGCTAATCATGATGGCCATGTAGACCACCCCCAAGAGGCCTGGAAGTAACAGGGATGAAAGTGCTAAGAATAGTACTAATTGAAACAACCGAGTTAGCCATGGGTGTTAGTCCAAGACCGCTTGGCTTTTTTTTGGATTTGGGTGCGGCTAATCATGAAGGCCAGATAGACCTGCCACCATTCGGTGTTGTAACAGGTATTAAACTTCTAAGAATAGTACTACTTAACACAACCTAGTTACCATGGGTCCCAGAGCATATGTTTTGTTATTATATTTTGTAAGGGTAATCATGCAGGCCATATAGACCTCCCCCAATAGGGTGAGTAACAGGTATTGAAATGCTAAGAACAGTACTACTTAACACAAAGTTACCATGGGTCCCAGAGCATATGTCTTATTATTATATTTTGTTCGGTTAATCATGCAGGCCATATAGACCTCCCCCGATAGGATGAGTAACAGGTATTAAAATGCTAAGAAGAGTACTACTTAACACAACCTAGTTACCATGGGTCCCAGACCGCATGTCTTGTTATTATATTTTGTAAGGGTAATCATGTAGGCCATATAGACCTCCCCCGACAGGGTGTAACAGGTATTAAAATGCTAAGAACAGTACTACTTAACACAACCTAGTTACCATGGGTCCCAGAACGCATGTGTTGTTATTATATTTTGTTAGGGTAATCATGCAGGCCATATAGACCTCCCCCGACAGGGTGTAACAGGTATTAAAATGCTAAGAACAGTACTACTTAACACAACCTAGTTACCATGGGTCCCAGACCCAGAGCAGATGTCTTATTATTATATTTTGTATGGGTAATCATGCAGGCCGTATAGACCTCTCCCGATAGCGTGAGTAACAGGTATTAAAATTCTAAGAAGAGTAATACTTAACACAACCTAGTTACCATGGGTCCCAGACCTCATGTTTTGTTATTATATTTTGTAAGGGTAATCATGCAGGCCATATAGACCTCCCCCGATAGGGTGAGTAACAGGTATTAAAATGCTAAGGACATTACTACTTAACACAACCTAGTTACCATGGGTCCCAGAACGCATGTTTCGTTATTATATTTTGTAAGGGTAATCATGCAGGCCATATAGACCTCCACCGATAGGGTGAGTAACAGGTATTAAAATGCTAAGGACATTACTACTTAACGCAACCTAGTTACCATGGGTCCAAGACCAAGAGCAGATGTCTTATTATTATATTTTGTATGGGTAGTCATCCAGGCAGTATAGACCTCCCCAAATAGGGGGAGTTACAGAGATTAAAGTGCTAAGAATAGTACTACTTAAAACACAACCTAGTTAACATGGGTCCCAGACCGCATGTCTTATTATTATATTTTGTCAGGGTAATCAGGCAGGCCATATAGACCTCCCCCAATAGGGGGGGGGGGGGTAACAGGGATTAAAGTGCTAAGAAAAGTACTAATTAACACAAGCTAGTTACCATGGGTCCAACACCGTGTGTCTTGTTGTTATACTTTGTCAGGGTAATCATGCAGGCCATATAGACCTCCCTTGATAGGAGGAGTAACAGGGATTACAGTTCTAAGAATAGTACTACTTAAACACAACCTAGTTACCATGGGTCCCAGACCAGATGTTTTCTTGTTGTACTTTGTCAGGCTAATCATGCAGGACATATAGAACTCCAACGAAAGGGGGGTAAGAGGGATTAAAGTGATAAGAAAAGTTTTACTTAACACAACAAAATTACCATGGGTCCCAGACCGCGTGTCTTGTTGTTATACTTTGTCAGGGTACTTATAACCGCCATATAGACCTCCACCAATAGGGGGAGTTACAGGGCTGAAAGTGCTAAGAATAGTACTACTTAACACAACCTAGTTACAATGGGTCCAAGACCGCATGTTTAATTATTATACTTTGTCAGGGTAATTATATATCTAACAAATCTTTTTATTTCTCTTCTATCGATTCTATCTAACTATCAATCTATGTATATCTATCTATCCTATCTATCTATCTATCTATCCATCTATCTATCTTCTGTCCGGACTGTTTTGAGACAGCCACTTGTGTTTTTGACAAATTTGAAGTAGGAGGACAGAACAATCATCTTCTTCCATCTCCCGGTTCCAAAAATGAAGGCCCTATAGACCTCCCCCGGTAGGGGGAGTAACAGGTTGTAGTAAACTGCTAAGAATAGTACTACTTAACACACCACGGGTCACAGACCGCATGTCTTATTGTTATACTCTGTCAGGGAAATTATATATATTTCAAATCGATTTATTTATCGATCAAATTGATCGAACTATCAAACGTATCAATCAAATGTAGATTGCATCTATTGATCGATGTAATTCGTATCTATAAAATGTATATTACATATTTTGGTTGATGTCATTCGTATCTATAAAATGTATATTGCATCTTTGATTCGATGTAATTCGTATCTATCAAATGTATATTGCATCTATTGATCTATGTAAATTGTATCGATCATATGTATATTGCATCGATTGAGCTATGTAATCTATGTATCTATCTATCTATCAAATCTATCTATCTCGTGGTTGTGCAAATGGACTGTTTGTGGTTGATTGTGGTGCGTTACACTTGGAGTTTGCTCTGTCACTGTGAAGCGGCCATAACCCTTACACTACCTGATAGATACGAGATCATAACTGATGTTTTAAAGCACGTTATTGCAAACAATTTGGGAATGTTAGGTGATTTAGGCCCTTTATGGGTTAAAAGCAGACTCTGCATAAACTATGTAATTTTCCATGGGAGTTTTGCCAGGGATCCCCCTCCAGCATGCCACAGTCCCGGTGTTAGTCCCCTTGAAACAACTTTTCCATCACTATTATGGCCAGAAAGAGTCCTTGTAGGTTTTAAAGTTCGCCTGCCTATTGAATTCAATGGCGGTTCGCCGGTTCACGAACAATACCGGAAGTTCGAGTCCACCGTTTGCGAACCGAAATTTTTAAGTTCGCGACATCACTAGTCAGGAACAGAGCAAAGGACAAAAAAGGAAAACAAGAAGAAGTAGGAGAAAAGGGAAAGAAAAAAAAACATATATAACTCAGGAGAAACACCACAGATATCCCAGAAGACAGAGACAGGGTCAGGAGAGGAAATACATTTAGAAAATTTGAATGACATTAATCTATCTGATTATCAAGTAACCAAAACCCAGGAAAAAGTGTTATCATTAGGTTTAAATTTTTCACCTACTAGTCATTTTAACTTGTTCAGAACGATAGTAGATAGAAATAGAACAGGGGCACGATCCGATATGCAGCGTCGCCCGCAAATGCCTGCGACGCTGAATTTTGCACTGGTTTGGTATCCTATATACGGCGTAACCAAGAAGTTACACCCATATATTTCTGCCGTCGCCCGTAGTTTTTTGGGCCATAGGCAGGTATACCAAACCAGCGCAGTTTGGTATCCAATATACAGCGTAAGGACTTACGTGGCGAAAATGGAGAAATCTTACTCCATTTTCACCTCGCCACAAAAAGCAGCCGTAGTAAGCCTTACGCTGTCTACTGGAGCCCCGTAACTCCCTAAACTTGCTGCAAAATAAACCTAACACCTAACGCATGCGCAATGTCTATCTAGCTGTGACCCGTGATTTGCTAAATAAAACCATAGGCAGGTATACCAAACCAGCGCAGTTTGGTATCCAATATACAGCGTAAGGACTTACGTGGCGAAAATGGAGAAATCTTACTCCATTTTCACCTCGCCACAAAAAGCAGCCGTAGTAAGCCTTACGCTGTCTACTGGAGCCCCGTAACTCCCTAAACTTGCTGCAAAATAAACCTAACACCTAACGCATGCGCAATGTCTATCTACCTGTCAACCGCGATCCCCCGCCGCAATCCCTAATAAAGTTATTAACCCCTAAACCGCCGCTCCCGGACCCCGCCGCCACCTACAATAAAAGTATAACCCCCTAATGTGAGCTCCTACCCCGCCGCCAACTACATTAAACTACCCCCTAAAGTGAGCCCCTTACACCTCCGCCATCTATTTTAAAATTATTTAACCCCTAATCTAATCCCCCTACCCCGGCGCCAGCTATATTAAATTAATTAACACCTAATCTAATCCCCCTACCCCGCCACCACCTATATTAAATTATTTAACCCCTAATCTAATCCCCCTACCCCGCCGCCACCTATATTAAATTATTTAACCCCTAAATTACTAAACTATCCCTACCACTAAACCTAAGTCTAACCCTACAAATAGCCCTGAAAAGGGCTTTTTGCGTGACATTACCCCAAAGTATTTAACCCCTAATCTAATCCCCCTACACCGCCGCCAGCTATATTAACTATATTAACCCTAATTATATTAGGGTTAATATAGTTAATATAGTTATTATATTATATATATTAACTATATTAACCCTAATTATATTAGGGTTAATAAAGTTAATATCGTTAATATAATATATATATATATATTAAGTATAATAACCCTATCTAACTCTAACATCCCTAACTAAACTCTTATTAAAATAAATCTAATATTAATATTATTATTTAAAATATTCCTATTTAAATCTAAATACTTACCTATAAAATAAACCCTAAGATAGCTACAATATAATTAATAATTACATTGTAGCTATTTTAGGGTTTATATTTATTTTACAGGTAACTTGGTATTTATTTTAACTAGGTACAATAGCTATTAAATAGTTAATAACTATTTAATAGCTACCTATTCGGAATTAAGGTAGAAAAAATCTGATTGGCTGATTGAATCAGCCAATCAGATTCAAGTTCAATCCAATTGGCTGATTGGTTCAGCCAATCGGATTGAACTTGAATCTGATTGGCTGATTCAATCAGCCAATCAGATTTTTCTACCTTAATTCTGATTGGCTGATAGAATCCTATCAGCCAATCGGAATTCTTCGGACGCCATCTTGGATGACATCATTTAAAGGAACATCATTCGTCGGGAAGTCATCATGCCGGATGGATGCTCCGCGGCGGAGGAGTGAAGAAAGAAGATTGAAGATGCCGCTTTGCTTGAAGACATCACCGGATGGAAGAAGACTATCTGCCCCTTGCTTGAAGACATCGCCGGATGGAAGAAGACTTCACTCCAGCTTGCTTGAAGACATCGCCCGGATTGGATGAAGAGTTCTGCCCGGCGTGGTGAAGATAAGGTAGGGAGATCTTCAGGGGGGTAGTGTTAGGTTTATTTAAGGGGGGTTTGGGTTAGATTAGGGGTATGTGGGTGGTGGGTTGTAATGTTGGGGGGTGGTATTGTGTTTTTTTTTTCAGGCAAAAGAGCAGTTTTCTTTGGGACATGCCCCACAAAAGGCCCTTTTAAGGGCTGGTAAGGTAAAAGAGCTAACCTTTTTAATTTAGAATAGGGCAGGGAATTTTTTTTTATTTTGGGAGGCTTTATTATTTTATTAGGGGGCTTAGAATAGGTGTAATTAGCTTAAAAATCTTGTAATCTTTTTTTTATTTTTTGTAATTTAGTGGGGTTTTTTTGTAATTTAGTTTAGTTTATTTAATTGTATTTTAGTTAGATATTTGTAGTTTATTTAATTTATTGATAGTGTAGGTGTATTTGTAACTTAGGTTAGGATTTATTTTACAGGTAAATTGGTAATTATTTTAACTAGGTAGCTATTAAATAGTTATTAACTATTTAATAGCTATTGTACCTAGTTAAAATAAATACCAAGTTACCTGTAAAATAAATATAAACCCTAAAATAGCTACAATGTAATTATTAATTATATTGTAGCTATCTTAGGGTTTATTTTATAGGTAAGTATTTAGATTTAAATATGAATATTTTAATTAATAATATTAATATTAGATTTATTTTAATAAGAGTTTAGTTAGGGATGTTAGAGTTAGATAGGGTTATTATACTTAATATATATATATATATATATTATAATAACGATATTAACTATATTAACCCTAATATAATTAGGGTTAATATAGTTAATATATATAATATAATAACTATATTAACTATATTAACCCTAATATAATTAGGGTTAATATAGTTAATATAGCTGGCGGCGGTGTAGGGGGATTAGATTAGGGGTTAATGTGTTTAATATAGGTGGCGGCGGTGTAGGGGGATTAGATTAGGGGTTAATACATTTATTATAGGTGGCGGCGGTGTAGGGGGTTTTAGATTAGATGCAAAAGAGCAGTTTACTTTGTGACAAAGCCCCACCAAAAGCCCTTTTAAGGGCTGGTAAAAGAGCTGAATTCTTTGGGGCATGTCCCGCAAAAAGCCCTTTTAAGGGCTGGCAATAGAGCAGTTTACTTTGGGGTAATGTCACGCAAAAAGCCCTTTTCAGGGCTATTTGTAGGGTTAGACTTAGGTTTAGTGGTAGGGATAGTTTAGTAATTTAGGGGTTAAATAATTTAATATAGGTGGCCGCGGGGTAGGGGGATTAGATTAGGGGTTAATTAATTTAATATAGCTGGCAGCGGGGTAGGGGGATTAGATTAGGGGTTAAATAATTGAATATAGGTGGCGGCGGGGTAGGGCGATTAGATTAGGGGTTAATTAATTTAATATAGCTGGCGGCGGGGTAGGGGGATTAGATTAGGGGTTAAATAATTGAATATAGGTGGCGGCGGGGTAGGGGGATTAGATTAGGGGTTAAATAATTTAATATAGGTGGCGGCGGGGTAGGGGGATTAGATTAGGGGTTAATTAATTGAATATAGGTGGTGGCGGTGTAGGGGGATTAAATTAGGGGTTAATAATTTTAAAATAGATGGCGGCGGGGTAGGGGCTCACTTTAGGGGGTAGGTTAGGTAGATGGCGGCAGGGAAGGGGCTCACTTTAGGGGGTAGGTTAGGTAGATGGGGGTGGGGTAGGGGCTCACTTTAGGGGGTAGTTAAGGTAGATGGCGGCGGGGTAGGGGCTCACATTAGGGGGGTATAGATTTAATTTAGCTGGCGGCGGGGTCCGGGAGCGGCGGTTTAGGGGTTAATAACTTTATTAGGTGGCGGAGGGGTTCGGGAGTGGCGGTTTAGGGGTTTATACATTTTTATTGTTAGGATAGTGAGGGGGGATAGCGGATAGAGGGTTAGACGTGTCGGGCTATGTTTAGGAGGCGTGTTAGACAGTACGGGAGATTTAATACTTTAGTCAGTTTTTGTAGGGGCCGGCACTTTAGCATCTGACGGCGCCGTATATAGGATAGCTCGAGTTGCGAGCTCAAACTGCGGGCGGCGGGGGTTCCCTCGCTTGCGCCGCAAACTACGCCGTATATCGGACTGCGCCCCAGGATGTGAACATTAGACATGATCTAGACTTTAATTTTCAGGATGTTTGCACTGAACTACAGTTGGTGTCCCTTCAAACTGAGAGCGATAATATAGTTCATGACATTGATAACAGTAAACTAGATTTAGCTAAATTTAAGCAGAAGTCTAGCTTTTATCCTGTTCATTCCAGAACCAATGCTGTTGAAGTGTTTCAGAAAACTGTTGAGAATGAATTGACATGTTTGAATCAGAATATTAACAGAAAAAAATATTCTAAATACAATCTCAACAAAAGGGAATATGACGCACTTAAGCAGCTTGAATCTGAAAAGACAATCGTGATTCGCAATTCAGATAAGGGCAGAAATGTAGTTCTACTTAAATGGGATGATTATATTAAAGAAGCGAATAGACAGTTGGGTGACTGAGGTTTATGAGTCATTAACCACAGACCCTACTTTCAAGTATAAAAAAATTAATCTACTCTATAGTGGATAGTGCACTTAACAGTGAAGTAATTACAGAGAAAAATACAGAATATCTTAGGGTAGATCACCCTGTAACGGCTATATTCCACTATTTACTATAGGTACATATAGATCCTATTATGCCTCCAGGACGTCCTATTATTGCGGGCATTGATTCTTTAAATGAACCTTTGAGTGAAATAGTGGATACATATCTACAACCACTTGTAAAAAACCTTAAAAGCTATATAAGTTGACACCACAGATTTAATTACTCAGGTGGAAAAGGTTGGCTGGCAACACTCCTATTGTTTTCTTACGGTGGATGTGGTGTCATTGTACACCTCTATCCCACACCAGCAGGGATTACAAGCCATTGATTTCTTTTTGGAGAGGTACTCAGGTTATGAGAATAATGTTAAGGAATTCATTATGAGATCTACTGAGTACCTTTTGGCTCATAATTTCTTTTTGTTTGAGGGTGAGTTCTATCTCCAAAAGTGTGGAACAGCCATGGGAGCAAAGTTTGCTCCTACATATGCCAACCTATATTTTGGTTGGTGAGAGCTGTTCCACATTTTTGGAGATGAGAACTCTTTCAGATACAATATACGTTACTACTGCAGATATATAGATGATCTGCTTTTTGTGTGGGAATCTACAAGAATTTTTGAAGTATATTAAACATAATGACATGAAATTGGATTTTACTCTGGAGTATTCTAGGACATCCATTCCATATCTGGATGTAATGCTTAAAACTAATGAATTAAATACTGATATTATAGTCAGCTTGTATAGAAAACCTACAGCGGGTAACACTATTCTTAATGCAAGATCTTGTAATCCAGGTCATATCATTAAGGCTATACCAAAAAGTCAGTATATGAGGGTAAAGAGAAACTGCACCTCAGCTGATGATTATAACATATATTCAAACGAAATCACACAGAGGTTTCTTAACAGAGGCTATAATGCAGCACAGCTAGACAGTGCGAAGAAACAGGTTGATAGTATGGATAGGAACTCCATACTGAAATATAAAAAGAACAAAAAAATAACCAAAAAGTATGATAAACCCTTTTTTTACTACTACTTATAGCAGAGAGTACAATCAAATATGTAATATTATCAAGAGTGCATTACCCATTTTGAGAACAGATAATGTTATGAGTGAAATTATAGACCCAGGCCTCACATTTGTAAGTAGAAAATCAAGAACACTGGGAAATATGTTGTCGCCTTCCATGTTACCCTTAGAAAACAAAAAGATTTGGCTAAGTAAAAAACCAGGATACCACAGATGTGGCAGTGGGAGATGTAAAACATGCTCCTATATCATTCTTGGAGAATAGTTTAGGTCGCAGGATGAATCCAAGGTCTATAATATTAAACAGTATATTAACTGTAATACCAAATATGTAGTATATTTGTTGACATGCAGGGGCTGTGGAAAAAAGGATGTAGGTCATACGACCAGATGTCTCAAGGATAGATTTCTGGAGCACTTACGAGCAATTGATGATCCAGAATCAACTACACCCATAGCCCAGCATTTCCACAAATTTCATGCATCAAATAGCTCTTTATTGCAAGTACAAGGCATTGAAAATGTACCTAGACATCCCAGGGTGGGTAATAGAATTAGATCATTAAAACAACAGGAAGTTTTTTGGATCTTCACCTTGGGAACTAGGATCCCTATAGGCCTGAACAGTGAATGGGATGTGAAATTATTTGTCGATTAAAGATTAAGTCTGTTAGGGTTTAAATGCATTATTAATTAATTAATTGACTATTATAAATATTTAAAAAAAAAACTTCCAGACTAAAAATGTTAGGACTGGAATATGGTAATCATGTAAATAATGTATAATAATTTATATAATAATAATAATAATAATTTGCGATTTATATAGTGCTTTTCTCCCTGTGAGACTCAAAGCACTTTACAAATATACTGTACCAACATAAGACATAAAAGTTAGGAGTTTCTGAAGGTCAGATAGGTGGACTGAATGCCTGATGGAAGAGGTGGGTCTTTAGCTGTTTTTTAAAAGTCTGTAAGGACAGTGCCTCTCTGATTGTGCACGGTAAAGAGTTCCAGAAAGTAGGGGCAGCGTGGCAGGATGCTCTGGAGCCTGAGTTTGTCCTTATTCTTGGCACTGAGAGGAGGGATGTGTTGGCTGACCAAAGTGAATGGGTGTAATGTTTCTGAAAAGACTTAACTTGTATTGGATCTCAACTGCCAGAGTTGGAGATAGATTTTGTGTGTACCACTCTGGATAACAGACTATTGTATCGGCATAGGCTGTGATATAACAGAGTGAATTTCTCAGATGACTTAAATGAGTCAAAATAAGGTGAAATATGGCTACTGTAATATTGTAGCAATATTAGGTAAATTAAGTAGAGAGAGTAACCAAATTAATGGCTTCCCTTAAGTAGTTAAAGACACAATGTACAGTTCCTTTGTTATTCTCTAAACAGCAAGTGTCTCAGTGTGGTCTTTCCTTCAGCAGCACCTAACAGGCTTTAGAAATGCTAGGCGAGTAGCGAGGAGACAGAGCGCTGATCTCTGCAGCGGCTGACAGGGGCGTGACTGATTCTGAAGGAGTTCCCCACCCGATGACGTCACTTCGGTTCCGTAGCGGTACAGAGAAGACGGCTTACTGATATTCCTTAGCCGCTATAGTGATAACGGTCAGTGTGGCAATATAGTAGGGAAAATGCTCGTATGTTCAGCAGTGAACTGATGGAACTTACTTTGTTGATTATTTCCCAGGCGGTGTTACAGTATCCACAAGTTGTAAGTGAAGCGTGAAGTTGTTATGATCCCCGGATGGGAGAGTTTAAACAGGCACTAACAAACCTTGCAGTGGAGTTGGTACACAATCCCAGCGAGGGTGTATTAAGAGAAGAGCTGTAGTAAAGTTAGAGGTACAATGGCGTAGAACAGGGAAGGTCCTTTTAGAGACCAGCTGCAGCTGGTATTTATAATCCAATATAACGTTTTTCTCCTGAAACTATCTCTTGCTATACCGGCACAATAAACCACAGTGCAGAGAGCTTAGATAATCTGAACACAATTACTAAGCACTTGTTTGGGGTGGAGACAAGCCTTAAATACAGGTGAATAGAGGTGAGCTGCAGTAGCAGGGAAAACCAGGAGTGGAATCCTCACAGATCCCCCCCCCTCACGCAAGCCGACCACGGCTGGATGCTTCGGTCTATGTGGATAACGTCTGTGGAAACGTGCAATAAGTTGTCCAGCATCTATGTGGGTATGGGGTTCCCAAGAGTCCTCATCGGGAGAAAATCCCTTCCACCTCACAAGGTACTGAAGTTCACCATTCGAATACCTCGAATCTAGAAGATCCTGAACTTCATAGACTTGAGAGTCCAGTCATACTGGGTCAGGAGGAAGGAGAGGTATAGGAGGAATTTGACCAATATAAGGCTTAAGCAATGATACATGGAACCTTGGGTGGATTACCAAGGAATCTGGCAGATCGAGTGTGACAGCATTTTCATTTATGATACGAATAATCTTGAAGGGACCAATAAACAAACTGGCCAGTTTTTTCTTGGGTAGGTGTAATTTAATGTTTTTTGTTGACAACCACACCAAGTCTCCTACTTTATACTTAGGGGCGGCTCTCCGTCATAAGTCATACTTTTTCTGGGTCGCTTGTGCATGCTGAATATTTGTTCTTATATGCTGGAAGTTTTCAGCCAAACTTTGTATCAATTCATCAACACAAGGTGTATTTTCGGAGGAAGAATGTTGGATACTGAATTTAGGATTGAAGCCGTAATTTGCGAAGAAAGGGGAGTAATTTGTGGTACTATTAATAGTGTTGTTGTACGAAAATTCAGCCATGGAGAGGAAGGCTGACCATCTGTTTTGGTGGTAAGAACAGTAACAACGTAAATATTGTTCAAGCCATTGATTCAGTCTTTCCGTTTGGCCGTTCGTCTGGGGGTGGAAAGCTGTGCTTAGTCGTTGTTCAATTTGAAGGGTTTTCGTGAGTGCTTTCCAGAACTTTGAAGTGAACTGACTTCCTCTGTCAGTGGTTAAGACTGTTGGTAAACCATGGTATCTAACAACGTTGTTTAGAAACAAATGTGCAGTTTCTAGAGAAGTAGGTAATTTGTGGTAGGCAATGAAATGGGCCATTTTAGTTAGGTGGTCTGTTACGACTAATATGGTTGTTTGTCCAGAGCTGGGTGGTAAGTCAACTATAAAATCCATACCTAGGTGAGACCAGGGTGACTTAGGGATTTCCAAGGGCATGAGATGTCCATATGGTGGTTGTCTTTCAGGTTTCGATACTATACAACTGTTACAGTGGTGAATGTAATCTTTGATACTCTTTTCCATTGATGGCCACCAATAAATTCTGGTTAGTAACTGTTTGGTGCGTCTGATTCCTGGATGTCCAAGTAGAGGTGGGTCGTGGTGTTCTTTGATAAGCTGTGCTCTGAGTGTTTCTGGGACGTATAACCTAGAGCCATAGAAGTACAAGCCATCTTTCCGGATTAAGGAGTTCAAAGGGGTTCGGTTCTCAGATGCTAGAGCAGCATCGTATTCCTGAACTGGAATGGAGAGTAGTGCATTGAATCTGTTGGGTGGTAAAATACAACTTGGTGGTTGTTGTTGAATGGGTCTTGGATCTCTACGGGACAGAGCATCTGCCTTACCGTTTTTTGAACCTGGCCTGTACATGATTTGGAAATCGAAACGAATAAAAAAAAGGCTCCATCTCACCTGTCTTCCAGATAGGGTTTTGTTGTTTTGCAGAAATTCGAGATTGCGGTGGTCAGTATATATTATGATGGGAGTGGAGGTGCTTTCTAGGAAATGTCTCCAGAATTCAAGTGCTCTCTTGATAGCCAATAGTTCCTTATCTCCAATGGAATAATTCATTTCAGCTGATGTCATAATCTTTGAATAGAACCCAATAGGAAATAGAGGATCTTTAGGTGTTTTGCATTGTGAAAGGACTGCACCTAGTGCATAGTGTGAAGATGGGTCAGGATACTTTAGAATAGGAGCGGAAGAGAAGGAATCTTTCAGAAAAGCAAAAGCATCAGCAGCTTCCTTTGACCAACGGAATGTATAATTTGAGCTTGTAAGAGTGGTAAGGGGTTTTGAGATTCTAGAAAAATTGCGAATGAATTTCCTGTAATAATTACTGAACCCAAGGAACTTTTGTAAATCCTTTCTGGTGGCTGGGGTAGGCCATAATTTTACTGCATCAACCTTGGCTTCTTGCATTAGTATTCCATCAGGGCTGATGGAATAGCCAAGGAAATCAATAGACCTTGTGTGAAAAATGCATTTTTCCAATTTGGTGTAAAGTCGGTGAACCTGGAGACGTGACAGAACCCAGCTGACATGTTTTATGTGGTCAGTTGTATTTGAGGAATATATCAAAATGTCATCTAGGTAAACGATAACACATGTGTCGAGTAGATCATGGAAGATGTCATTGATGAAGAACTGGAAAGTTGCTGGAGCATTGGTAAGACAGAAAGGCATAACCAGATACTCATATAAACCGTATCTCGTTCTGAAAGCGGTGAGCCATTTATCTCCCTCTCTGATACGAACGAGATTGTACGCACCCCTCAGATCCAATTTGGTATAGATGGTAGCATGTCGTAGTCTCTCAATAAGTTCCGGGATGAGTGGAAGTGGGTAGCGTTTTTTTATGGTAATCTTGTTTAGCTGTCTGAAATCTATGATAGGACGTAGGGATTGATCCTTGTTCCGGACAAATAAGATTCCAGCACCGGCTGGAGAGACTGATGGACGGATGAACCCCTTTTTCAAGTTTTCGTCTAAATAAGTTTTGAGGTGGTCTAGTTCAGATTGACAGAGTGGATATAGGTGCCCTATAGGAGGGGATGTACCTGGTTTTAACTCTATGGGGCAGTCGTAAAGGCGATGTGGAAGGAGTGTTTCTGCCTCCTTTTTACTGAAGACTTCTGAGAAGTGTGTGTATTCAAGTGGTATAAGAGACTCAGAAGTGGAGGTCAGAGAATGAAATGACTGCCTAAGACATGTTTGTTGGCAGTAGTGTGAGTTCAACTGAATTTGTAGTGTTTTCCAAGTGATCTGGGGTTCATGTAGTTGTAGCCATGTTAAACCAAGGACAATAGGGAAGAGGGGAGATGTGATTACATCAAAAGAGAGATGTTTGTGGTGGTTTTTTAATGTGGTGACTGAAAGCGGGATAGTGTGATGTGTAATAGGTCCGGATGAAATCTCAGAGCCATCGACTACACGAAGTGAAATAGGAGACAATTTTTTGATCAAAGGAATTTTATTGTTTGACACCAAAGAGCTGTCGATATAGTTCCCTTGGGCTCCTGTGTCCACGATGGCTGGAATGGTCATATGCTTACTAGCCCACTGTAGAGACAAAATTAGAGAACAGTGAAGAGGTTTGTTAAGGACTATCTGGGAGGTAAAGTTAGTATTGTACTTACTGTTCTTCTTCACAGGTATATAAGGGCAATCCTTGACACTATGGGAATGGGCACTACAGTACATTCAAAGACCCCGGGTCTTCCTTCTCAGGCGTTCCTCTGGAGGAAGGGGACCCCTGAAGATACTTATGTCCATGGCTTCAGCCCCGCCAGGACTAGGACTTGTGGAGATGGAAATTGGTAGGCTTGGAGTGGAAACCTTTTTGTAAGCGTGGTCCGGGTATTGGCGTTCTGATCTTCTCTCCCTTAGTCTTCTATCTATTTGGCTACTTAACCTCATAAGGGCTTCAAGGGTCTCTGGTAATTCGGTTCTTGCTAATTCATCCTTGACTGCATCAGAAAGGCCTAGCCTGAACTGATTTCTGAGGGCTATGGCATTCCATTGGGAGTCAATAGAGTACTGTTTGAACTCCGTTATATAATGTTCCACTGCTCTAGTTCCTTGTTTCAATTTCCTCATTTTGTTCTCAGCTGTGTATTGTAGGTTGGCATCATTATACAATTCATCCATAAGGTCAAGAAAAGATGAGAAGGAGGATAAGACTGGATTTTTAGTCTCAAATAGAGTGTCAGCCCAAATGCGAGGTTCACCCCTTAGGTAGCTTATCATCGTAAGAACTTTTACCCTATCATTAGGATAGGTCCTGAGTTTTAAACTGAAATTGAGGAGACAAGCATTTTTGAAGTGTGTGTATTGATTTCTCTCCCCATGAAAGAAATCAGGGGGGGCAACAAAGGGTTCAGCTGGGGTCTCATGAGCTGTCTGTTTTGGAGTGGTGGTGTCTTTAATGACTTGTCTTAAAGTCTTATTCTCCAATTGTAGCTCTCTTAGCCCCTGGCTAAGTTGGTCTACCCTTTGGGACAGGTTGAAGACAATTTGTGGGAGCTCGGCTGGATCCATGTTAGTGGCTTAGTAATTCTGTAATGTTTCTGAAAAGACTTAACTTGTATTGGATCTCAACTGCCAGAGTTGTAGATAGATTTTGTGTGTACCACTCTGGATAACAGACTATTGTATCGGCATAGGCTGTGATATAACAGAGTGAATTTCTCAGATGACTTAAATGAGTCAAAATAAGGTGAAATATGGCTACTGTAATATTGTAGCAATATTAGGTAAATTAAGTAGAGAGAGTAACCAAATTAATGGCTTCCCTTAAGTAGTTAAAGACACAATGTACAGTTCCTTTGTTATTCTCTAAACAGCAAGTGTCTCAGTGTGGTCTTTCCTTCAGCAGCACCTAACAGGCTTTAGAAATGCTAGGCGAGTAGCGAGGAGACAGATCACTGATCTCTGCAGCGGCTGACAGGGGCGTGACTGATTCTGAAGGAGTTCCCCAGCCGATGACGTCACTTTGGTTCCGTAGCGGTACAGAGAAGACGGCTTACTGATATTCCTTAGCCGCTATCGTGATAACGGTCAGTGTGGTAATATAGTAGGGAAAGTGCTCGTATGTTCAGCAGTGAACTGATGGAACTTACTTTGTTGATTATTTCCCAGGCGGTGTTACAGTATCCACAAGTTGTAAGTGAAGCGTGAAGTTGTTATGATCCCCGGATGGGAGAGTTTAAACAGGCACTAACAAACCTTGCAGTGGAGTTGGTACACAATCCCAGCGAGGGTGTATTAAGAGAAGAGCTGTAGTAAAGTTAGAGGTACAATAGCGTAGAACAGGGAAGGTCCTTTTAGAGACCAGCTGCAGCTGGTATTTATAATCCAATATAACGTTTTTCTCCTGAAACTAATCTCTTGCTATACCGGCACAATAAACCACAGTGCAGAGATCTTAGCTAATCTGAACACAATTACTAAGCACTTGTTTGGGGTGGAGACAAGCCTTAAATACAGGTGAATAGAGATGAGCTGCAGTAGCAGGGAAAATCAGGAGTGGAATCCTCACAATGGGATGGGATGTAGGGTGTCAGGAGCTCTTTCAGGTACTGTGGGCCTTGGTTGTTTAAGGCTTTAAAGGTCAGCAGGCCAATTTTAAAATATGTTCACCATTTAATTGGAAGCCAATGCAGGGAGTGGAGAACAGGTGTTATGTGGCAGGAGCGAGTTTGATTGGTCAATAGTCTTGCTGCTGCGTTTTGTACTGTCTGAAGGGGATGGAGTTCTTTTTTTTGGGAGGCCCAAGTAAAGTTCATTGCAGTAATCTAGCCTAGAGGATACAAATGCATGGATTAATGTTGGCATATCATCCGGTGGAATTAAGTGTTGTATCCTGGCTATGTTTTTCAGATGAAAGTAGGCAGATTTTATTACGGAGGAAATCTGCTGTTTAAAAGATAGTCCAGCGTCAATCAGCACTCCGAGGTTTCGTACCTTTGCTGAACTAACGAGTTCAGAGCCTCCAAGCTCCAGGCCAGTTGGGTGATCGTGGGATATTTTTGATGCCCAGGGTCCCCTCACCAAGAGTAACTCTGTTTTGTCCGGGTTCACTTTGAGACTGCTAGCATTGATCCATTCTATGAGGTCTGTTAAGCAACTGTTTATGCGTCATGCTGGGTCTGTAGTATCTGGAGCAAAGGAGAAGTAGAGTTGTGTGTCATCAGCGTAACAATGATACCTTAGGCCATGTCGGTTAATGATGTCCCTCAGTGGTAGTAAGTAAATTGCGAATAGCATGGGAGACAGGATAGATCCTTGTGGAACTCCGCAGGCCAATTCTGTTGGTGCTGATGAGCTTGATCCTGATATTACTCTCTGTGATCTACCAGCGAGGAAGGATTTAAACCAGTTAAGGACTGTGCCTCCTAGACCACAGATGTACTGCAAGCGCTCTATTAGAATCCTATGGTCGATGGTGTCAAATGCAGCTGAGAGATCCAGGAGGATTAGAATGGAGTAATCACCTTTGTCTCTTGCCATGAGGAGATCATTTAGCACTCAGACTAGCGCTGTTTCAGTGCTGTGGTGGCATCTGAAGCCTGACTGGAAAGGATCAAATATGTTTAGGCGTGATAGATGGGCTTCCAGTTGAGTTGCCACTACTTTTTCAATTATTTCCCCCAGAAATGGGAGGTTGGATACTGGTCTGTAATTAGTCATGCAGTCTTGGTCTAATAAAGGTTTCTTTAGGAGTGGTTTTACCACAGCTTCTTTTAGAGGATCTGGAAAGTCTCCTGTTTTTAGTGAACACTGCACTATTTTTGTGAGGACTGGGGCGAGTGTTTCAATGCATCCAGATATGAGCTGAGTTGGAGTAGGGTCTAAGTCACACGTAGTAGGGTGCAACTTTTGTATGGTGTTTTTAACTTCTTTTATATCCACATTTGTAAAAGTGGACCATAAACTGGGGCAGTCTGGCATTCCATTGCAGTGGTTCTGGTGTGTAACTGTTTGGCCTGCTGTGATAGCGGTTCGGATTGAGGAAATCTTGTCTCTGGAGAAGTTCGCAAATGCTTCACATTTATACTGAGAAAAGTTGGTGGGGCTAAGCATGCATGCTGGTTTGCAGAGCCTTTCTACTGTGCGAAACAGTTGCCTGGGTCTATTGTGGGAGAGTGCAATTTTGCGTGATAAAAATGAAGATTTTTTCTGAGTTATCTTGGATTGATAATTATTTAGATGTTTGGTAAGAGCGGCTTTATCCTCTGGATCATGTGTTCTGCGCCACTTTCTCTCGCGCTTACGTCCTGTTCTTTTCATTTCTCTGATGGAGCTATCAAACCCCGGTGCATTGTTGTGGGTTTGGACAGTGCGTATGCGATATAGTGCAATGCTTTCTAGGGTGTCTCTCATGGTTTTGTTGTAGAGTCGGACTAAGGAGCTGGGGTCTTCGCAGGTGCCCATTAGTTCACTTAGATCCATATGTGATGCTACATCCAGTGGTGTCACCCCTTTTAATGAGCGGTGTTTGACCAGGTTCTGAGGCTGGTGTCTGGTTGATTGTGATACAATGGAGAAGTGAATGGAGTGGTGGTCTGACCAGGTAACTGGGTTTACAGTTACTGGTGACACTTCTAGTCCAGACTGAAACACTAGATCAAGTGTATGACCTTTTCTGTGGGTGGGAGTGGTGATGATTTGTGTAAAGCCGAGTGTACTCATCAAGCTGAGGAGTATTCGGAATCCTCTCTCTATTGAGAGGCTGGCAGCTACACATTCAAAAGATTGGGTTTTGTGGACTGATATTGGTCTGGGATTTAAGGATGATTTTTCACAGATCATAACTCCGCCTCCCTTGCGATCTTGTCTCGGGCGGTGGAACACTGTGTAATTGTCTGGAATCGCTGCCTCTAGAATAGGCCCTGCATTTTCAGCTAACCATGATTCTGTGATGCATGCTAATTCGCATGTTTCAATAAGGTCGGAAATAATAGCTGTTTTGTTCTTAATTGATCTGGCATTGCATAGGATTGCTCTGATAGGACAGTCTTGGGATTCTGAGTTTTTGCTCTGTACTTTGGAGGCAACGTGTCTTCTAATAGGGATCACACAAAGAGATTTTCTTGATTTGATAGTGCGGTTTTTGTGGCTTTTAGGTTGGATCACTTCAATTGGGCTTGCGGGGGGACAGGGTGGTGGGGCAGCTGTGATAGTGTCAGGATATAGAACTTTAAATTTTGATTTTCCTCCACGACAGCCCCTGTCAGTCCCTTTGATAATGCTGAGTGATTTTAGGGTAGCCACTAGTGAGGGACTGAGTGCTGCAACCGCTTTTTGGGGTCTTAAGGAGTGCAGAAGTGAGGGCATATAGGTGGTCATTCCCTCTTCAGTGAAGGGGTTAAAATAGCTTCTAGTATTTGTAGGAATGTTAGCAGTGGGGGCTGGTTACATTGCCCTGCTCTATAGGATTCAGGCCAGAGTGAGGTGTGAGATTTTGCACTTCAGTCTGCATTGTACATAACAGATAAGAAAGCATGCAGGGGTTTTAAAACCAATGTATTTTAGTAAAATAGACTTAATCAGTTAGTTTTTCTTGTGTTTAGAAATGAAATCTGAGCATTGCTAAATGGATGATGAAATCCAAAACCCAATTTGTGCATGGGTTGAGTCTTTTTTTTTTTTTTTTTAGTTTAAGTGTACCTTGTTTGTGGTGTTCAGCTGAAGGTATCTCTTTCTGGTTGTAAGATGGTCCGGTGGGAGTATATTTCCATCCGTTGAGTGTCTCACTTTAGTAATGTCATCCGTTCAATTTTTATGAGTCTAGTTGTGCGTTATGTGGAGTCGGTATTGGTCCTTGAAATAATTATGATGAATTTTGAATGTAAGAAGGTTAAAATTAAGATAAATCCAGAAGAGGTCAGGAGCCTGAGGAAAGTGCGGCAGCCAGCAGCGGCGCCTCCCCCTTAGTATAGTCTTGGATTCCTCTTTTCTCTTTTTGGTTCTAGTAAAAAACCATGTATATTAGATACATATAAAAATAAAGATACCAAGAGAATGAAGAAAATTTGATAATAGGAGTAAATTAGAAAGTTGCTTAAAATTGCATGCTCTATCTGAATCACGAAAGAAAAAATTTGAGTTCAGTGTCCCTTTAATATATACAACAGGGCTAAGTACAAACATGGATTTAGATAACACTGTCTTATCCAGCTCTTTATATAGTGCAGAAGCTAGAAAAAAACTTTTTAAACGTGTATTTTCAGCTGAAAGACACAAAGGATTTAGTCCTTGTATGGAATCTCAATTTAAAGCATTGGAAAAATAGTTGGTTGCCGATTTAAGGTTAACTTGGGACATTGAGACCTTTGAGCACTGTGTGGAATTGAGCAGAATCCCACGTGGATTAAGATTGAATAAATGTCCTACTTTTGAAGTAGATAATCCTGATATCATACAGGAATGGAATGATGCTCTCACAGAATGCTCACTGAAGCTACTCAATATATTGATGAGATGTAAATTACAAAAGATAGCTAACCTTAAAGATAGAATGTTGGATATTGAAAAGAAACTTTAGAAATTTGAACAACATGAAAAATTCCTTGAACAGAAAAAATTGATGAAGGAGCAATTGGATGCTATCTTGGCAGAACGTAAAGGGGAGAAATTCCATCATGATAGATTAGATTATAAAAGTAATAAAGTCTATCAATGGCCATCATTTCAGAAAAGAAATTGGAAATTGAATTCTGGGAAAGGAAAGAATTGGAACAAGAACAAAACAAAGAAAGAAGATAACAAGACGCCAAAACCTATATTGAAAAACAAGAATTCAAAGAAAGTGTTATTCACTTCGACTGAAGTGGATACTTCAGATCAGGAATAAGCTGCTTCAGCTAAATCTTCAAGTCTGCCCCCTCCTCCTCTCTTTCTTCTATCTCTTCTTTATCCTCTCATTCTTTACAGGTTGTCAACACCGATGATATGGAGAGCGAAGGTCCAGCAACACGCTCCAAAGAACCGAAAAAAGAATCCAAGAAAGAATCAAAGAAAGGATCCAAAGTCCCTTTAGACGGGTCAGAAGACCCAAAAACAAAAAGAAAAAAGAAATAAAACAAGATAATGTGGGACTGTTTGATCTCAATGTCATCAATTTATCCTCTTCTACACTCAGTGAGGATCAAACAAAACTGTTAAGCAGAGGTTTGGGATTTGCTCCCACTAGGGATTTTTCTCCCTTTAATACTCTGTTAGATATTAACAGATTTGTTTGAAAGCTTACTTTGAAAAGGTTTTTTTCTTTACAACCAGATACTAATGAGAATAGGATTGATATAAATATTGATATTGAGCAATCATTGAATAGATCAGAGGTACCATTTCAGGATGCTTGTGTTTTAAGCACTTTGATAGATTTACAGGAAGGCCATGATACTTTGTCTGAGAGGTCTTTTCCTCTGGGTCCAAAAAAAAGTGGTTCAGCTTTTTATCCTATAAAATTTAGAGGACCTGCAATTAATTTATTCCAAGAATCCTACACGACCACCAGGCAGGCCCATTGTATTGGGTATTGGGTCTCTTCTTGAACCCCTGTCTGAGTGGTTAGATTCTATTTTGCAGCCAATAGTGAGAAAACTATTCAGATATTTGAGGGATTTGTCACATTTTCTTGAAACTATAACTGAGATTAAGTGGAAGGAAAACTACTCTTGGGTAGTTGTGGACATAGCCTTTCTTTATACCTCTATCCCACATTCTTTGGGAATTAGAGCTGTTAGATATTTTTTGGACAAATTCTCTGCATATGAGGACAATGTCAAGGCTTATATTTGCTCAATTTTGGAATTTGTGCTTACACATAATTTCCTAACATTTGATAACAAGTTTTATCTTCAATGTTGTGGAACAGCAATGGGGGTAAAGTTCGCCCCCTGTTTTGCTAATTTATATGTGGCATTTTGGGTGGTGAAATATATGTACAACAGTGAATATAAGCTATACACAGAAGGCATAATCTATTATAAAAGATTTATTGATGATCTTATTATGATCATTGATGAACCATTTAATGAAGTCACATTTGAATATTTTCTTGCATTCCTCAATGATAATGAAATGTGTTTAAGATTTGTTGGGGGATTTGATCAGAAAAGCACTGAGTTCCTGGATATAACACTGGAGGGTGATGTGGATAATAAGAGGATTGTATCAAAAACTTTCCGCTAATCTACAGCGGGTAATGTCATCCTACATGCTAGTTCATGTCATCCACCTCACCTAGTCCGTGCTATACCAAGAGGTCAGTGCAGTAGATTACAGCGAAATACTAATGATGATTTGACATATTATCAACAGGCAGATGAACTCACTAAGAGACTGATTGCCAGATGTTATGATCCAAACACATTAGAAAAAAATAGATTGGAGATAAGCAAAGCTCAGGGAAAGAGGAAGAAATCTGAAAGTAATGCCTGTGGCTCATTTAGTGATAATATAATTTTTACAACAGAGTATACCAACAAATTTTCTGAAATTGTGAAAATATTGAAGAAGAATTTGCCAATACTTGGTGGTAATCACATTTTGCAAAATCAAATTGCAAAATGTAAGTTTGTGTCAAAGAAACCGCTAACTTTGGCGTCTCAGCTAGCTCCCAGTATGATTACTAATGATAGAGGAATTAGAGGTGATTGTTGGCTTAGAAAGAAAGGTAACTTCAAGTGTGAAGTAAGAACATGCCTAACTTGTAGTATGATGGAGACTACTAATACCTTCAGATCATCTGTAGAAGGGACAGTGTACAATATTGAGTTTTACGCTAATTGTAAGAGTACGTTTGCAGTATACTTTCTTGAGTGCAACCTTTGCCACATCCAATATGTTGGAAAAACTACAAGGGAGGTCAATGTAAGAGTAAGGGAACATGTTAATGATGTAAAAAACTATTGTAAAGATTCAACAATAGCTAGACATTTTAACCTCATACACTTCACTAATATAGGTGATTTTAGGGTTAAAATCATAGATGTGGCAAAGGTTCCATTCAGAGGGGGAAACAAATATAAAATACTTGAAAAGAAGGAATTATATTGGATTTATTGACTTGGGACAAGAGTACCCCATGGACTTAATCTAGAATGGGATATTAGTTATTTCATCTAGGGGATATGATAAATGCCTCAATAAATTTTATTGTGATAGTTCCACTGAGAGAAAATACACCAGTGCATGTTTAGCTAAGAATATGTGACTGATGATCCTTTTTTGCATATACTTGTATATGTTGGATATAGGTGAACATTGATTGCTCATTTGGCTGATGCACACTATAATAAATCCGTATGGATGTATGCTCATAATAAACAGTGTGCATGAGAGAAATGTGCAGTTTAGGCACCTGATATGGCACCTATGCATATCGTGTAGCCAACATGATAATGTTGTAATGAGATTTTTAGGATAAGATATTTTATGGTATACTGATGGGATGTGGATAAGATATATAGTGGTAGCTTTGTGTTTGTCTAATTTGCAGGATATTATAAGAAGTAAAGTGAACATCCGTAGTACACAAAATTAGGATTGTCTATCTCAGTGTAATATTATATATCATTGGAGGAGAATTTCTGCTTTAGCAACAGTCTGCACTTAATTAATTAGCTGGGTGATTAAGATGGTGGCATATTGTATATGTTTTTATCACATATTGTGTAAAAGTTTAATGTTTGTTCGTTTATATTTTATGTCTGACATTAATTGGTTAATATACATTCACACATGATCTCTATTTAAGAGTGTCATGGGTGTACTATCTGTAGTCTCTGATAAAGTGCCACTAGGGGTTTGGGCAATGTAAAAGAGCTAAACGCCCTTTTAAGGGCAATGCACATTCATATGCCCTTTTCAGGGCAATGGTTATTTTAGGTTTATTTAGATAGGTTTTTATTTGGGGGGGGTTGGTTGGTTGGGTGGTGGGTTTTACTGTTGGGGGTGTTTGTATTTTTATTTACAGGTAAAAGAGCTGATTTCTTTGGAGCAATGCCCCACAAAAGGCCCTTTTGAGGGCCATTGGCAGTTTAGTGTAGGCTAGGGGTTTTTTTTATTTGGGGGGGGGGGATTTTTTATTTTGATAGGGCTATTAGATTAGGAGTAATTCGTTTTTATTTTTGATAATTTTGTCTTTTATTTTTTTGTAATTTAGTGTTTATTTTTTTATATTTTAGAAAATTGTATTTTAATAATTTAATTTATTTTATTTTATTGTAATGTTAGATTTTAGTGTAAGGCAGGTAAGGTTTTATTTTACAGGTAACTTTGTATTTATTTTAACTAGGTAGTTATTAAATAGTTAATAACTATTTACTAACTAGTCTACCTAGTTAAAATAAATACAAATTTACCAGTGAAATAAAAATAAAACCTAAGCTAGCTACAATATAACTATTAGTTATATTGTAGCTAGCTTAGGTTTTATTTTACAGGTAAGTATGTACAGTATTTAGTTTTAAATATAAATTATTTAGGTAATAATTGCAAGGTTTATTTAGATTTATTTTAATTATTTTTAACTTAGGGGGTGTTAGGGTTACACTTAGGCATAGGGTTACTTTAGGGTTAGGGTTATGCATAGGGTTAGGGTTAAATTAGGGTTACGGTTAGGTCTAGGGGTTCATATATTTATTCAGTGTTAGTGATGTGGGAGGCCAGAGGTTTAGGGGTTAATAACTTTAGTATAGTGGCAGCGACATTGGGGACGGCAGATTAGGGGTTAATAACTGTAATGTAGGTGGCAGCGATGTTAAGGGCGGCAGATTAGGGGTTAATAAGTGTATTTAGGTGGTGGCAATGTTAGGGGCAGCGGATTAGGGGTTAATAACTGTATGTTGGTGGCAGTGATATTGGGAGTGGCAGATTAGGGGTTAATAGTTTTATTTAGGTGGCGACGATGTTAAGGGCGGCAGATTAGGGGATAATAACATTATGTTGGTGGTGGTGATGTCGGGGGCGGCAGATTAGGACTGTTTAGATTTAAACATAACTTTTTCTTTCCCCATAGACATCAATGGGGCTGCGTTACAGAGCTTTTGTTTCCGCGATCGCAGGTGTTAGTCTTTTTTTTGTCTATGGGAAAATCGTGCACGAGCATATCAAAGCAGCGCTTGTATTTGGGTGCGGTATGGAGCTCAATGCAACCATATCACCCGCACAAGCCTGCTTTTTGTAAACTTGTAATAGCAGCGCTATGGGGAGGTGAAATAACGCCGCTTTTGTGGTGGTCGTTAATTTCCCTATAGCACTCAAAACTCGTAATCTAGCTGAGTGTTAATTCTATTGGCTGATTTGCATTTGAAGATTCAAATCAGCCAATCGGAATGCAAGTGTACACCCATATAAAGGGGTACCTCATATTCACTATTCAGTGGGCAGCTGGAGACTGCATGAAGAGGAGCTCCATGTTGAAGTTGTGAAGAGGAGGACCGACATCACCGCTGCCGACACTGCCGGGATGAAGATAAGAAGCTGGACCGCCAGGAAGAAGATAAGATGATGGATGAAGATGGAACACCGCTGGGATGAAGATGGAGTGCCGCTGCCATCATCAACAGTGAGTACCAACTTTGGGGTTAGTGTTAGGCTTTTTTTATTTTTGTGTTTTTTTTTTTTATAGATTAGGGGTTTTATTTTTTTGGGAAGCAAAAGAGCTGAATGCTCTTTAAAGGACAATGACCATCCAAATGCCCTGTTCAGGGCACTTTGTAATTTAGGTTTATTTTTTATTTTTGGGAGTGGGGGTGTGATGTTAGAGGGGTTTAACAGGTTTTTTCTTGAAAAAGCTGATTGCTTTAGGGAATTGCCCTACAAAAAGCCCTTTTAAGGGCTGTTGGTAGTATATTTTTAGAATAGGGATTATTTTATTTTGGGATTGTTGTTTTTTTACGCGGTATTAGAATAGAATTAATTCTTTTATTTTTGGGGGGTAATTACTTTTTTATTTTCTATAATTTTAGAGTTTTTTATTTTCTGTTATGTAATGTTAGAATGTTTTATTTTTTGTAATGTTACCTTTATAAAAAAAAACTAAGATTAGTTCTAATTTATTAATGGTAGTTAGGATTTATTTTGTAATTGTTGGTTATTGTATTTTGGGTTAAGTTAGGGGTTGTTAGGTTCGGGGCTTTAGATGATAGTTTATGACTTTGTGATGTGGTGGGATGACGGTTTAGGGGTTAATAGTTTATTTAGTTACTTTGCATATTAAATATGAAATGCCTTTACCTGCTTGCTTTTTTATTCTTTACACCTGAGATCTTACATCTTTGATCCCTTACACATTTTTTGTGCAATTTTTTTTTATCAGATAGTGTACTTTGTAATGTATTTTTTATGTGTTTTGTGACACTTTTTTGATTTTGTAAAACAGTTAACCACAGCTCTATGGATGTGGTAATCATTCTAGCGTAAATTGCGACTGTGCTCAAGTGATTGCGTTTACTTTTAACTTGTAATACGACCTCCATTTAACCTGTGTGCAAACGATTATGATTACCTGATATCTTTTGTGCGGTATAGGTATATATATATATATATATATATATATATATATATTTATATATATATATTATATATACAGTATATATATATATATATATATATATATATATATATATATAAATATTTATTTAAATTAAAAATAAAATTTCCTATATGTGAAGAACATTAGAATGTGAAATATGAATTACTCCTGTCAGGTTAGCGCACGAGCGATAAGTGTTTTTTTCTTCTACGCTCTCCATTAAAGTCTATATGAGAAAATATTTAGCGTAGTCATGATAGCTTAAGTCCTGAAGTTAGCGCGTAGTGGATTTCACTCGCATGCAAAACATTTACTTTCGACTTGTAATATGTGCGCTAACCCACGTGCACAAAAAGATTACTTCTAGCAGTGTTTACGCTCAAGCGGGAGCGCTAAATACTGCTATACTTTATGGGAGACATAATTTTTAGATTTAATATCCCTTTAACTGGACCGTTAAATTTCATGGTCACTCCTGAATTGAAAAGGTTGAAAACTGATTGTATACATTTTCCCATAAGAAACATCAAACCACATTTGTGTATTTTAGTATAGAAGCCTATTTCTCTTTACATTAAATCTACAAACTGCTGGCGCAGTCAGTTTTCTAGCAGCTGCTATCAATTTCCCACGATCAACATTGTATTATGCAATACCCCCAACACCTCCTGCCAGTCCTCTTCCTTTTCTTTTCCCCTGGAGTAACAGTGATGTCATCATCAGTTTGCTCTGGGAACTTGTATTGTCTAGCTGAAAAAAATAGCGAAATCCCCACTCAAGCATTAAAAATGAGGGCACGCAAGCTGAAAAACATACAAGTACAGGAAGGGGGATGAGGAACTTGAGTTGTCTGGTTAATTCAACGTTTATCTTACAGAGAAACCAAAGGGCAGGGGAAATAATAAAATGCAAAATGTAACTAGGCATGTGCATTAATTCATTTTCAGATGGAGGGATCTGTTTCTAGATTTACTAAGTGTGAAAAAAAGAGGAGAAATATGTTTCTGGACTGAAATCCCATCCCCTTCTCTGAAATCACTAATAAACCTCATTAAATTCATCTAAAGCAATGAGATGTTTACTGCTAAAAGTAATGAATTTTCTAGGATCCAGCATCTTCATGTCTGATCTTTGCCAAATAGAAGTTACATTTAAAAATCAAGGTTTTCCCTTTGTTTGGCTTCAATTTATTTATTAAGTGGGCTTGGTGTTTTATTTAGACTGCATTTAGTTCAAACAATAAGAATCTGAGTGTACAAGAAATAAAAGGGACATGAAACCCAACATTTTTCTTTCATGATTCAGATAGCAAATACAATTTTAACTTTATATTATCTAATTTGCTACATTATTTAGGAATCCTTTGTCTAAGAAATAGCAATGCAGATAGTTGAGCTAATTACAAAAGACATTTATGTGCAGCCACCAATTAGCAGCTACTGAGCATATTTAGATATGCTTTTCATGACAGGATATCGA
The DNA here is from genome assembly GCF_027579735.1 of Bombina bombina. Classification (NCBI taxonomy): domain Eukaryota; kingdom Metazoa; phylum Chordata; class Amphibia; order Anura; family Bombinatoridae; genus Bombina; species Bombina bombina. Next base: position 642,282,288 of record NC_069504.1, read on the forward strand.
GAGAATGAAGCAAACTAAATAATAGAAGTAAATTGAAAAGTTGTTTAAAATTGAATGCATGTTCTAAATCATGAAAGAAACAAATTGTGTTCTTCACCTCATGGGTACACATGTTCTTCATCTTATGGGTGCACATGTACTTTACCTTATAGGTACACATGTTCTTTACCTTATGGGTGCACATGTTCTTTACCTTATGGGTACACATGTTCTTTACCTTATGGGTACACATGTTCTTCACCTTATAGGTACACATGTTCTTCACCTTATAGGTACACATGTTCTTCACCTTATAGGAACACATGTTCTTTACCTTAAGTGTACACATGTTCTTCACCTTATGGGTACACATGTTCTTTACCTTATGTGTACATATGTTCTTCACCTTATGGGTGCACATGCTCTTCACCTTATAGGTACACATGTTCTTCACCTTATGTGTACACATGTTCTTCACCTTATAGGTACACATGTTCTTCACCTTATGTGTACACATGTTCTTCACCTTATAGGTACACATGTTCCTCACCTTATAGGTACACATGTTCTTTACCTTATGGGTACACATGTTCTTCACCTTATAGGTACACATGTTCTTCACCTTATAGGTACACATGTTCTTTACCTTATGGGTGCACATGTTCTTCACCTTATAGGTACACATGTTCTTCACCTTATAGGTACACATATTCTTCACCTGAGAGGTACACATGTTCTTCACCTTATGTGTACACATGTTCTTCACCTTATAGGTACACATATTCTTCACCTGAGAGGTACACATGTTCTTCACCTTATGGGTACACATGTTCTTCACCGTATAGGAACACATGTTCTTTACCTTAAGTGTACATATGTTCTTCACCTTATGGGTACACATGTTCTTCACCTTATAGGTACACATGTTCTTCACCTTATGTGTACACATGTTCCTCACCTTATAGGTACACATGTTCTTTACCTTATGGGTACAGATGTTCTTCACCTTATAGGAACACATGCTCTTTACCTTATAGGTACACATGTTCTTCACCTTATAGGTACACATGTTCTTCACCTTATAGGTACACATGTTCTTCACCTTATAGGTACACATGTTCTTTACCTTATGGGTACACATGTTCTTTACCTTATGTGTTCACATGTTCTTCACCTTATAGGTACACATATTCTTCACCTTATGGGTACACATGTTCTTCACCTTATAGGTACACATGTTCTTCACCTTATGGGTACACATGTTCTTCACCTTATAGGTACACATGTTCTTTACCTTATGGGTACACATGTTCTTTACCTTATGGGTACACATGTTCTTTACCTTATAGGTACACATGTTCTTCACCTTATGGGTACACATGTTCTTCACTTTATAGGTAAACATGTTCTTCACCTTATGGGTACACATGTTCTTCACCTTATAGGTACATATGTTCTTCACCTTATAGGTACACATGTTCTTTACTTTATAGGTACACATGTTCTTCACCTTATTGGTACACATGTTCTTTACTTTATAGGTACACATGTTCTTCACCTTATAGGTACACATGTTCTTCACCTTTTAGATACACATGTTCTTCACCTTATAGGTACATATGTTCTTCACCTTATAGGTGCACATGTTTTTCACCTTATAGGTACGCATGTTCTTTACCTTATAAGTACACATGTTCTTCACCTTATGGGTACACATGTTCTTCACCTTATAGGTACACATGTTCTTCACCTTATGGGTACACATGTTCTTCACCTTATGGGTACACATGTTCTTCACCTTATAGGTACGCATGTTCTTTACCTTATAAGTACACATGTTCTTTACCTTATGGGTACACATATTCTTCACCTTATGGGTACACATGTTCTTCACCTTATAGGTACACATGTTCTTCACTTATGGGTACACATGTTCTTCACCTTATGGGTACACATGTTCTTCACCTTATAGGTACACATGTTCTTTACCTTATAGGTACACATGTTCTTCACCTTATGGGTACATATGTTCTTCACCTTATGGGTTCATATGTTCTTCACCTTATGGGTACACATGTTCTTCACCTTATAGGTACACATGTCCTTTACCTTATGGGTACCCATATTTTTCACCTTATGTGTACACATGTTCTTCACCTTATAGGTACACATGTTCTTTACCTTATAAGTGCACATGTTCTTCACCTTATGGGAACACATGTTCTTCACCTTATAGGTACACATGTTCTATAGGAACACATGTTCCTCACCTCATGGGTACACATGTTCTTCACATTATGGGTACACATGTTCTTCACCTGATAGGTACACATGTTCTTTACCTCATGGGTACACATGTTCTTCACATTATGGGTACACATGTTCTTCACCTGATAGGTACACATGTTCTTTACCTCATGGGTACACATGTTCTTCACCTTATAGGTACACATGTTCTTAACCTTATAGGTACACATGTTCTTTACCTTATAAGTACACATGTTCTTCACCTTATAGGTACACATGTTCTTTACCTTATGGGTACACATGTTCTTCACCTTATAGGTACACATGTTCTTTACTTTATAGGTACACATGCTCTTTACCTTATGGGTACACATGTTCTTCACCTTATAGGTACACATGTTCTTTACCTTATAGGTACACATGTTCTTTACTTTATAGGTACACATGTTCTTCACCTTATAAGTACACATGTTCTTCACCTTATGGGTACACATGTTTTTCACCTTATAGGTACACATGTTCTTCACCTTATGTGTACACATGTTCTTCACCTTATGGGTATACATGTTCTTCACCTTATAGGTACACATGTTCTTCACCTTATAGGTACACATGTTCTTCACCTTATGGGTACACATGTTCTTTACCTTATAAATACACATGTTCTTCACCTTATGGGTACACATGTTCTTTACCTCATAGGTACACATGGTCTTCACCTTATAGGTACACATGTTCTTTACCTTATGGGTACACATGTTCTTCACCTTATGGGTACACATGTTCTTTACCTCATAGGTGCACATGTTCTTCACCTTATAGGTACACATGTTCTTTACCTTATGGGTACACATGTTCTTCACCTTATGGGTACACATGTTCTTTACTTCATAGGTACACATGTTCTTCACCTTATAGGTACACATGTTCTTTACCTCATGGGTGCACATGTTTTTCAGCTTATAGGTACATATTTTTTTTCACCTTATAGGTACACATGTTCTTTACCTTATGGGTACACATGTTCTTCACCTTATGGGTACACATGTTCTTCACCTTATGGGTACACATGTTCTTTACCTCATAGGTACGCATGGTTCTCACCTTATAGGTACACGTGTTCTTTACCTTATGGGTACACATGTTTTTCACCTTATAGGTACACATGTTCTTTACCTTATGGGTACACATGTTTTTCACCTTATGGGTACACATGTTTTTCACCTTATAGGTACACATGTTTTTCACCTTATGGGTACACATGTTCTTTACCTTATAGATGCACATGTTCTTTACCTTATGTGTACACATGTTCTTCACCTTATAGGTACACATATTTTTCCCCTTATAGGTACACATGTTCTTTACCTTATGGGTGCACATGTTCTTTACCTTATGTGTACACATGTTCTTCACCTTATGGGTACACATGTTCTTTACCTTATGGGTACACATGTTCTTTACTTTATGTGTACACATGTTCTTTACCTTATAGGTACACATGTTCTTTACCTTATGGGTACACGTTTTTCACCTTATGGGTACACATGTTCTTTACCTTATAGGTACACATGTTCTTCACCTTATAGGTACACATGTTCTTAAACTTATAGGTACACATGTTCTTCATCTGGGATCTGTTTCTAGATTTACTAAGTGTGAAAAAAGAGGAGAAATATGTTTCTGGACTGAAATCCCACCTTATAGGTACACATGTTCTTTACCTTATAAGTACACATGTTCTTTACCTTATTGGTACACATGTTCTTCACCTTATAGGTACCCATGTTCTTTACCTTATGGGTACACATGTTCTTTACCTTATGGGTACACATGTTCTTTACCTTATGGGTGCACATGTTCTTCACCTTATAGGTACACATGTTCTTCACCTTATGGGTACACAAGTTCTTCACCTTATAGGTACAAATGTTCTTTACCTTATGGGTACACATGTTCTTCACCTTATAGGTACATATGTTTTTCATTTGTGATCTGTTTCCTTATGGGTACAGATGTTCTTCACCTTATAGGTACACATGTTCTTTAGCTTATAGGTACATATGTTCTTCATCTGGGATCTGTTTCTAGATTTACTAAGTGTGAAAAAAGAGGAGAAATATGTTTCTGGACTGAAATCCCATCCCCTTCTCTGAAATCACTAGTAAACCTGATTAAATTCATCTAAAGCAATGAGATGTTTACTGCTAAAAGTAATCAATTTTCTAGGATCCAGCTTCTTCATGTCTGATCTTTGCCAAATAGAAGTTGCATTTAAAAATCAAGGTTTTCCCTTTGTTTGGCTTCAATTTATTTATTGCCTTTTAAGGGCAATGCCCATCCAAATGCCCTTTTCAGGGCAATGGGAAGCATATTTTTATTTAGATAGGATTTTATTTGGGGGTTTGATTGTGTGGTTGGTGGGTTTTACTGTTGGGGGTTGTTTGTATTTTTTTACAGGTAAAAGAGCTGATTTCTTTGGGGCAATCCCCCGCAAAAGGCCCTTTTAAGGGCCCTTGGCAGTTTAGTGTAGGCTAGGGTTTTCTTTTATTTTGATAGGGCTATTAGATTAAGAGTAATTTGTTTTTTTATTTTGTGTAATTTAGTGTTTTTTTATTTTTTGTACTTTAGATAATTGTATTTTGTTAATTTAATTTATTTAATTTTATTGTAATGTTAGGTTTTAGTGTAAGGCAGGGTATGTTTTATTTTACAGGTACATTTGTATTTATTTTAACTAGGTAGCTAGTAAATAGTTAATAACTATTTACTAACTAGTCTACCTAGTTAAAATAAATACAAACTTACCTGTGAAATAAAAATAAAACACAAGATAGATATTATTAGTTATATTGTAGCTATCTTAGGATTTATTTTACAGGTAAGTTTGTATTTATTTTTAAATAGGAATTAGTTAGTTATTAATATTAGGTTTTATTTAGATTTATTTTAATTATATTTAAGTTAGGGGGTGTAAGGGTTAAGGTTACATTAGGGTTAGGTTTAGGGTTTAATAGGTTTATTATAGCGGCGGAGTGGCGGACAGTAGATTAGGGGTTAATAATATTTAAATAGTGTTTTTGATGCGGGAAAGCGGTGGTTTAGGGGTTAATAAATGTATTATAGTGGTGACGATGTCGGGAAGCGGGGGAATAGGGATTAATACATTTTTTAAGTGGCAGTGATGTCCGAAACGGCAGATTAGGGGTTAATACTGTTATTTTAGTGTTTGCGATACGGGAGGGCCTCGGCTTAGAGGTTAATAGGTATTTTATGGGTGTTAGTGTATTTTGTAGCAGTTTAGATATGTTTTATGGTACAGCTTTGTAACATAAAACTCATAACTACTAACTTTAGGTGGCGGTACAGATCTTGTCATTTTAGGCTGTACCGCTCACTTTTTGGCCTCACCGCAAAACTATTGGAGTCCCATTGAAAAAGGACTTTTTTTAAAGTGCGGTACTGACGTTGCGTGACGGCCAAAAAAGTTTGCGGTACAGCTATTCTGACAAGACTCATATTACCGGCGGTATTGAAAAAGCATCGTTATGGGTCATAAGTTATCATAACAATGATTTTTCACTCATAACGCCAAACTTGTAATCTGGCTGTCTGTTATTAGCATCAATTAAGTTAGTTAGAATTATCATGGCAACTACTACTCACTAAATTATGTGAAGTCCCACTGAAATGCATTAAAATAGAAAGGAAAATAAAAAATGTTTATTTGTGTAAGTACGGCTCCAAAACATATAACAGAAAAAAAAAATCAAATAATGTGTTAAATAATTATTTATAGAAATTAACTCATGTAATACTTTTAAAATATTTCCTCATTGTAATCTAATATCCTTAAATATAATGCCTAAAACCTATTTTTTTTTTGTTCTATACAATAGTGTGAAGGTATTAACTTTCAAAAGCCACCATTAACAATTGATTGGGGAAAATATAGTGGTGGCCCTACATTAATAGTAAGAGGATTGAGATGCAGTGTAAAAATGTTTTTAGGGACTTACAGGTGTTACTATGGGGCTGTTACTATTTTTGTTTAGAGGCAGCTGGATTTGCTGACACATGATCCACTACTAATAGGAGATGTACAGCCTAACACAAGGCACTTTACAATCCAGAGTGTATTGCAAAAATACTTTAGACTAGATTACGAGTTGTGCGTTAAGGTAAAAAAGCAGCACTAACCAGTCCTAGCGCTGCTTTTTTACACCCGTTGGTATTACGAGTCTTGCAGGTATAGGTGTACCGCACTCTTGTTTGGCCTTACCGCAAACCAACTTACATAAAGTTCGTAAACCCATTTTTCTATGGACTTCCATAGCGTTGGTATTACGAGTCTGTCCTGGGAGGCCAAAAAGTGAGCGGTACACCCTCTACCGACAAGATTGAGATTCCTAACACATTCTAAAGTCAGTAGTTATGAGTTTTACACGACAAAGCCGTAGCATTAAACTCATAACTAAAGTGCTAAAAAGTACACTAACACCCATAAACTACCTATTAACCCTTAAACAGAGGCCCTCCTGCATCGCAAACACTATAATAAAATTTTAACCCCTAATCTGCCGCTCCGGACATCGCTGCCACTAGAATAAAAATATTAACCCCTAAACAGCCGCACTCCCGCCTCGCAAAAACTAGTTAAATATTATTAACCCCTAACATTGCCGCCACCTACATTATATTTATTAATCCCTAATCTGCTGCCCCCAACATCGCCACCACCTACCTACATTTATTAACCCCTAATCTGCCGTCCCCGACGTCGCTGCCACTATTCTAAATTTATTAACCCTTTAAACCTAAGTCTAACCCTAACCCTAACACCCCCTAACTTAAATATAATTTAAATAAATCTAAATAAAATTACTATCATTAATTAAATTATTCCTATTTAAAACTAAATACTTACCTGTAAAATAAACCCTAAACTAGCTACAATATAACTAATAGTTACATTGGCATCTACTTATCAAGCCGTCAACCGCAAATACGCTGTAATTCCGCAGCGTATTTGTGGCTAGCCTGATTCCCCTTAGTTATCAAACCCTACAGACAAGCAAAAGTAGAATTTTGTGACATAACATACGATCCACCGGACTCAGTCCGACACAGATCGATGCTTACGTCATTACAGATGTTCCGAATGCAAGTTCGGCACTATCTGACTACTTTTGCTAGTTATCAAATATCTACCAGGTATGCTCGGCACTATTCCGGCCCAGCGTACCTGGTTTTCAACCCGACGCCCTGGAGGCTGCGGATGCCATAGGAATCAATGGGAGTCTGAAAGCAGTGAAAGCTCATGTTCGCTGCTGCCCGATATCCCATTGATTCCTATGGTAAAGTTTACACCTAACACCCTAACATGTATCCCGAGTCTAAACACCCCTAATTTGCCCCCCCCACACTGCCGCCACTATATTAAATATATTAACCCCTAATCTGCCCCCCTACACTGCCGCCAACTACATTATACTTATTAACCCCTAATCTGCCACCCCCTACACAGCTGCCACTATATTAAATTTATTAACCCCTAAACCTAAGTCTAACCCTAGCACCCCCTAACTTAAATATAATTTAAAAAAATATAAATAAATATTCCTAGCTTTAAATAAATTATTCCTATTTAAAACTAAATACTTACCTATAAAATAATCCCTAAGATAGCTACAATATAACTAATAGTTACATTGTAGCTATCTTAGGGTTTATTTTTATTTTACAGGCAAGTTTGAATTTATTTTAACTAGGTACAATAGTTACTAAATTGTTATTAACTATTTAATAACTACCTAGCTAAAATAAATACAAATTTACCTGTAAAATAAAACCTAACCTATGTTACAATAACACCTAACACTACACTACAAATAAATAAATTCCCTACATTAAATACAATTAAATAAATTCAATTAAATTGGCTAAATCACCAAAAAAAAACACTAAATTGCAGAAAATAAAAACAAATTACAGATCTTTAAACTAATTACACCTAATCTAAATAAATTCCCTACATTAAATACAATGAAATAAATTCAATTAAATTGGCTAAATCACCAAAAAAAAACACTAAATTGCAGAAAATAAAAACAAATTACAGATCTTTAAACTAATTACACCTAATCTAATAGCCCTTTCAAAATAAAAAAAGCCCACCCAAAATAAAAAAACCTTAACCTTAACTAAACTACTAATAGCCCTTAAAAGGGCCTTTTGTGGGGCATTGCCCCAAAGAAATCAGCTCTTTTACCTGTAAACCAAACCCCCCAAATAAAAGCCTAACTAAAAAAACCTAAGCTCCCCATTGCCCTGAAAGGGGCATTTGGATGGGCATTGCCCTTAAAAGGGCATTTAGCTCTATTGCTGCCCAAAGCCCTAACCTAAAAAATAAACCCAACCAATACACCCTTAAAAATCCTAACACTAACCCCCGAAGATTCACTTACCGGGAGAAGTCTTCATCCAAGCGGCAAGAGGTCCTCAATGAAGCCGGCAGAAGTGGTCCTCCAGACGGGCAGAAGTGGGCCTCCAGATAGGCAGAAGTTTTCATCCAGACGGCATCTTCTATCTTCATCCTTCCGACGTGGAGCGGCTCCATATTCAAGACATCCGGCATGGAGCATCCTCTTCAAACGACGGCTTCTTCGGAATGAATATCTCTTTAAATGACGTCATCCAAGATGGCATCCCTTAGATTCCAATTGACTGATAGAATTCTATCAGCCAATCGGAATTAAGGTAGAAAAAATCCTTTTGGCTGATCCAATCAGCCAATAGGATTGAACTCGCATTGAAATGCCAATAGAATGCCAGCTCAATCCTATTGGCAGATGGAGCCGCTCCGCATCGGAAGGATGAAGATAGAAGTTGCTGTCTGGATGAAGACTTTTTCCCGTCTGGAGGACCACTTCTGCCCGTCTGGAGGACCACTTCTGCCGGCTTAGTTGAGGACATTTTGCCGCTTGGATGAAGACTTCTTCCGGTAAGTAAATCTTCGGGGATTAGTGTTAGGATTTTTTAAGGGTGTATTGGGTGGGTTCATTTTTTAGGTTAGGGCTTTGGGCAGCAATAGAGCTAAATGCCCTTTTAAGGGCAATGCCCATCCAAATGCCCTTTTCAGGGCAATGGGGAGCTTATTTTTTTTTTATTTTTTTTAGGCTTTTATTTGGGGGGGGGTGGTTGTGTGGGTGGTGGGTTTTACTTTTGGGGGGTGTTACGGTTGCCTACAGGCTGGCTGGAAGTTGGACCGTAGAAAAGGATGCTCCTAGCGCTCCCCAAAGGAGCAGCAGCACCGTAGACACTATAACTGCTGTGTAGCCACCATACGTAATGCAGACTCTATGAACCACCGCTGCTGGGCTGGTATCTCGCTGTCTGCTCTGCGCCCTGGACCTACGACCAGGCTCCAGTAGGTGAACCTCTTCCTTCTTTAGAGCGAAGCAGGATCAGGAACAAGAGCTCTTACAGGAGCTCAGTAGCTAAGGGAGTATATAGAGCATAGCAATCCCTGTAGTGATTATAGCTGACCCCTACAAACATGAGTCAAAGCTGCAAGTTAGAGGGACAGAATAGGTCTGATGTGCTGGAACACACAGCCTGGTTTTTATTGAGGTTACATGCAAAAAAGACACTCTCAGGGGGAGGCATAAAATCCCCAATCACACATTTGATGCATTTAGATAGAGAGGCAACGCCCTTTGACAGGCCATAACAGCAGATAACATTACACACAAGAAAACAATGCAGTCCACCTTATCACTACTAGCAGTCTGATTAGACAATGGGAATGTTTTTCACTAAACTTAATTAGAGCTGATCCCAGCAAACTTGTATTTAGAATGCTTCTTGAAGCTGAACACAGTTATCTCTTTAGTTCTGACCGAAGGGTCTGTCACATAGCACTTAATGACACACAATGAAAACCAATGCCTCTGTAACAGTGCTCCCCCTCTGTGGAACACTCTGCCTGTGTGGCACCTGGCTCAGCAAGTCCCATTCACTGAACCAAGTGGGAGAAAGCCAGGGACAAGCTATTTTACAGGTCTGGGGACATAGTCTTAAAGGGGCATTGTTCACCAAAGTCACAATATGTCCCCAGACGGTTCTTAAAGGGCCATACGCACCCAATAAAAGTTAATATGTTCTCAGGGGCACAATCTTCCAGGGGCCATAGTCATGAGGAAGGAGGCTGGCAAATAGGCTTCTCCACGATCCATGGAAGCAGGGCAATTTTTTCATTTAAAGGGCCAGTTACAAATAGCAGTTTGTAACATATCTCCCCTTTTGGAGGGAGACTAACCAGGCACCTGACCTTCTGCCGGTCAGTGCCTAAGTTAGTCTCACAACCCACCCACAAATAAACGTTAGCAGCAAAGTAGCCCCGCCACAATACGTAGTACTGGCCTGTAGGTTCCAGGTTGTAGGATGAAAGTGTAGCATCCTCGGCCTTCCTGGTGCAGCTGGGCAAATAGCTGATGGTACTTGGGGGGCAGAGGCCAGCGGCACTCTGCCCTGGTGCCAGCGCTTCTGCTGGGGTGAGGGGTTTGCAGGCCAGTCCTGTAACAAGGGGGTCTGTAGGGCAGAGGCCAGCAGCGCTCTGTCCTGATGCCAGCTCTTCTGCCGGGGGAATTGGGGCATAGTCCTGCACGGTGGCAAAGGGAACATGGGGGTCAGTGGGGGTTAACATCTCCACTGTTAACCCTGGGCCCAAGTTAGGAGTTAGCTGGGGAGGGGGAGATTGGCTTGCCTCCTCCTCCTGATACTCCGGTGTCCGTTGGGAAGGGAGGTCGATGCTCTCCGCTTCCTGTGGAACATGCTGCGTCTGGGGAGAGAGACCGGTTGTCTCCTCTCCCTGGAAGGCACACTCCGGCTGGGGAGGGAGGTCGATGCTCTCCCCTCCCTGTAGCTGGGTCTGTTGCTGGGGATCTGGGCCGCCTGCCCAGCATCCCTGTAGGGCCGGTAGAGAGACTGCGGTGTCATCTCCACCTGCCTGCTGGGGGTCCTCCCAGGACCAGTCTATGAGGCCTGCTGCCTCTGGTATCTCTGGTTGGGGAAGGAGACTGGTTGTCTCTTCCCTCTGCATGGTATACTGCCGCTGGGGAGGGAGGTCGCTGCTCTCCTCTCCTTGTAACTCCGGCTGCCACTGGTGAGGGAGGTCATTGCTCTCCACTCCCTGTAATTCACTTTCTTGCTGGAGACCAGGTGTCCATACCCTCAAACTCCACAGTTGGCGCTCAAAGGCTCGTGCCGCTTTGTTCTCCGTATCCAATTCCCGGATGATGCGACTCACTACCTCCTGCGCAGGGTCTGGACCATATCAGACTAGCCGCCTCTTTATCTCTGGAATGAAATCCGTGCCCTCATAGCGACGGATCCGGTTGAGGTGCTCTTCATAGGGTTCTGACCAGTATCTTGTCAGCTCCATGCTGCTGTAGGTAGGGACGCTGCGCAGTGGCTAGCGTTGCCCTCAATAACTCTCCTACGATACCAGTGCTGTTGGGGTGCTGCTCCTTGCGCTAGGACGCTATCCCACCGCTGCCGCCAAATGTTACGGTTGCCTCCAGGCTGGCTGGAAGTTGGACCGTAGAAAAGGATGCTCCTAGCACTCCCCAAAGGAGCAGCAGCACCGTAGACACTATAACTGCTGCGTAGCCACCATAAGTAACGCAGACTCTACGAACCACCGCTGCTGGGCTGGTATCTCGCCGTCTGCTCTGCGCCCTGGACCTACGACCAGGCTCCAGTAGGTGAACCTCTTCCTTCTTTAGAGCGAAGCAGGATCAGGAACAAGAGCTCTTACAGGAGCTCAGTAGCTAAGGGAGTATATAGAGCATAGCAATCTCTGTAGTGATTATAGCTGGCCCCTACAAACATGAGTCAAAGCTGCAAGTTAGAGGGACAGAATAGGTCTGATGTGCTGGAACACACAGCCTGTTTTTTATTGAGGTTACATGCAAAAAAGACACTCTCAGGGGGAGGCATAAAATCCCCAATCACACATTTGATGCATTTAGATAGAGAGGCAACGCCCTTTGACAGGCCATAACAGCAGATAACATTACACACAAGAAAACAATGCAGTCCACCTTATCACTACTAGCAGTCTGATTAGACAATGGGAATGTTTTTCACTAAACTTAATTAGAGCTGATCCCAGCAAACTTGTATTTAGAATGCTTCTTGAAGCTGAACAAAGTTATCTCTTTAGTTCTGACCGAAGGGTCTGTCACATAGCACTTAATGGCACACAATGAAAACCAATGCCTCTGTAACAGTGCTCCCCCTCTGTGGAACACTCTGCCTGTGTGGCACCTGGCTCAGCAAGTCCCATTCACTGAACCAAGTGGGAGAAAGCCAGGGACAAGCTATTTTACAGGTCTGGGGACATAGTCTTAAAGGGGCATTGTTCACCAAAGTCACAATATGTCCCCAGACGGTTCTTAAAGGGCCATACACACCCAATAAAAGTTAATATGTTCTCAGGGGCACAATCTTCCAGGGGCCATAGTCATGAGGAAGGAGGCTGGCAAATAGGCTTCTCCACGATCCATGGAAGCAGGGCAATTTTTCATTTAAAGGGCCAGTTACAAATAGCAGTTTGTAACATATCACCGTAACAGGGGGGTTGTTTGTATTTTTTTTACAGGTAAAAGAGCTGATTTATTTGGGGCAATGCCCCGCTAATGGGCCTTTTAAGGGCTATTGGTAGTTTAGTTTAGGCGAGGGGTTTTTTTTATTTTGGGGGGGCTTTTTTATTTTGATAGGGCTCTTAGATTAGGTGTAATTAGTTTAAAGATCTGTAATTTGCTTTTTATTTTCTGTAATTTAGTGTTTAGGTTCTTTTTGTGATTTAGCTAATTTAATTTATTTAATTGTATTTCATTTATGTAAGTTATTTAATTGTAGTTAGGTGTTATTGTAACATAAGTTAGGTTTTATTTTACAGGTAAATTTGTATTTATTTTAGCTAGGTAGTTATTAAATAGTTAATCACTATTTACTAACTATTCTACCTAGTTAAAATATGTAATGCTGATCTGAATTTGTGGCTTATGGAACACAACTGCAGAAGTAGAAGTAAATGTTTGAAATGTTTCACCCCTTTGTATGGTATCACTATACAGGGAGTGCAGAATTATTAGGCAAGTTGTATTTTTGAGGATTAATTTTATTATTGAACAACAACCATGTTCTCAATGAACCCAAAAAACTCATTAATATCAAAGCTGAATAGTTTTGGAAGTAGTTTTTAGTTTGTTTTTAAGTTATAGCTATTTTAGGGGGATATCTGTGTGTGCAGGTGACTATTACTGTGCATAATTATTAGGCAACTTAACAAAAAACAAATATATACCCATTTCAATTATTTATTTTTACCAGTGAAACCAATATAACATCTCAACATTCACAAATATACATTTCTGACATTCAAAAACAAAACAAAAACAAATCACTGACAATATAGCCACCTTTCTTTGCAAGGACACTCAAAAGCCTGCCATCCATGGATTCTGTCAGTGTTTTGATCTGTTCACCATCAACATTGCGTGCAGCAGCAACCACAGCCTCCCAGACACTGTTCAGAGAGGTGTACTGTTTTCCCTCCTTGTAAATCTCACATTTGATGATGGACCACAGGTTCTCAATGGGGTTCAGATCAGGTGAACAAGGAGGCCATGTCATTAGATTTTCTTCTTTTATACCCTTTCTTGCCAGCCACGCTGTGGAGTACTTGGACGCGTGTGATGGAGCATTGTCCTGCATGAAAATCATGTTTTTCTTAAAGGATGCAGACTTCTTCCTGTACCACTGCTTGAAGAAGGTGTCTTCCAGAAACTGGCAGTAGGACTGGGAGTTGAGCTTGACTCCATCCTCAACCCAAAAAGGCCCCACAAGCTCATCTTTGATGATACCAGCCCAAACCAGTACTCCACCTCCACCTTGCTGGCGTCTGAGTCGGACTGGAGCTCTCTGCCCTTTACCAATCCAGCCACGGGCCCATCCATCTGGCCCATCAAGACTCACTCTCATTTCATCAGTCCATAAAACCTTAGAAAAATCAGTCTTGAGATATTTCTTGGCCCAGTCTTGACGTTTCAGCTTGTGTGTCTTGTTCAGTGGTGGTCGTCTTTCAGCCTTTCTTACCTTGGCCATGTCTCTGAGTATTGCACACCTTGTGCTTTTGGGCACTCCAGTGATGTTGCAGCTCTGAAATATGGCCAAACTGGTGGCAAGTGGCATCTTGGCAGCTGCACGCTTGACTTTTCTCAGTTCATGGGCAGTTATTTTGCGCCTTGGTTTTTCCATACGCTTCTTGCGACCCTGTTGACTATTTTGAATGAAACGCTTGATTGTTCGATGATCACGCTTCAGAAGCTTTGCAATTTTAAGAGTGCTGCATCCCTCTGCAAGATATCTCACTATTTTCGACTTTTCTGAGCCTGTCAAGTCCTTCTTTTGACCCATTTTGCCAAAGGAAAGGAAGTTGCCTAATAATTATGCACACCTGATATAGGGTGTTGATGTCATTAGACCACACCCCTTCTCATTACAGAGATGCCCATCACCTAATATGCTTAATTGGTAGCAGGCTTTCGAGCCTATACAACTTGGAGTAAGACAACATGCATAAAGAGGATGATGTGGTCAAAATACTCATTTGCCTAATAATTCTGCATACAGTGTAGAAGTCAGTGATATCAGCAGAGATAGAGGAGTGAATTAGTATAAGTCTGAACCCAGCGATTATGTATCACAAGGTTAGGTGAGTGGTAAATTTATAAAGAAACTGTGGTGAAATTGCCAGGGTGGTTTACAAGTTCACTAGCTGTTTAAGAAATTACTGGTATTTCAATAAGTAATAGAAAGTCTGTAGCGTCCTTGAGCAAGAGTTATATCCTACAGGAGAGATCCCCACTCTCTGTTTAGTGTATAAGTATTCAGTTCAAACTCTCAGTAGCAAGGAGATAGAGAAAATCCTTTACCTGTTAACTTCAGCCGCTTCACGCAGCACACAGACAGTTGTAGAGCAGGAGACCGGGGAAGAGTTACTCACTGACACGCTGGATGATTGACAGAGCAGACCGCTACCGAGTCCCGGTTCCTTTCTTCTCAAATGCAGCTACTAGGATACCGGTTGGGAGGCAGGCGGAGAGTAGTCTGCGGTGGAGAGTAGAAGTGTTACAAAGGAAACCGCAAGAAACTCGAGTGTGAATGAACTCAGTTGCAGAGGTTTGATAGTGGAAACGGCAAGTGCCGAAATACTAAGGCAGTGGTGTCCTCCAATTAAATGATGACACAGAATGTGCAGGATGATAGTTATGAACGTTATAAAGATAACGTAGGTTATTTGTAATCCACAATAGCAAATGTGTAGTATAAGTAATCCACATAAGGAATAAATCAAGCTCAGTATGAGCAGATGCTGTTCAGTGCAAACAACAAAATACTAAGCACTGGCCATTAGGAGAACAGGTGAATTTAAAGACTCTGTGGGCAGGGCTAAACTGTTGAAAGCTGAGAATTAAAGGTAAACACAGTTAGTGAAGAATCCTGACAAAATAAATACAAACTTGCCTGTAAAATAAAAATAAACCCTAACCTAGCTACAATGTAACTATTAGTTATATTGTAGCTAGCTTAGGCCTAGATTTGGAGTTTGGTGGTAGCCGTGAAAACCAGCGTTAGAGGCTCCTAACGCTGGTTTTAGGCTACCGCCAGTATTTGGAGTCAGTCAAAAAAGGGTCTAACGCTCACTTTTCAGCCGTGACTTTTCCATACCGCAGATCCCCTTACGTCAATTGCGTATCCTATCTTTTCAATGGGATCTTTCTAACGCCGGTATTTAGAGTCTTGGCTGAAGTGAGCGTTAGAACTCTAACGACAAAACTCCAGCCGCAGAAAAAAGTCAGTAGTTAAGAGCTTTCTGGGCTAACGCCGGTTTATAAAGCTCTTAACTACTGTGCCCTAAACAGAGGTCCCCCCACATCGCTGCCACTCGATTAAATTTTTTTAACCCCTAATCTGCCGACCACCACCTACGTTATACTTATGTACCCCTAATCTGCTGCCCCTAACACCGACGACCCCTATATTATATTTATTAACCCCTAATCTGACCCCCTCAACGTCGCCTCCACCTGCCTACACTTATTAACCCCTAATCTGCCGAGCGGACCGCACCGATACTATAATAAAGTTATTAACCCCTAATCCGCCTCACTAACCCTATAATAAATAGTATTAACCCCTAATCTGCCCTCCCTAACGTCGCCGACACCTAACTTCAAACATTAACCCCTAATCTGCCAACTGGAGCTCACCGCTATTCTAATAAATGTATTAACCCCTAAAGCTAAGTCTAACCCTAACACTAACACCCCCCTAAGTTAAATATAATTTAAATCTAACAAAATGAATTAACTCTTATTAAATAAATTATTCCTATTTAAAGCTAAATTCTTACCTGTAAAATAAATCCTAATATAGCTACAATATAAATTATAATTATATTATAGCTATTTTAGGATTTATATTTATTTTTCAGGTAACTTTGTATTTATTTTAACCAGGTACAATAGCTATTAAATAGTTAAGAACTATTTAATAGCTAAAATAGTTAAAATAATTACAAATTTACCTGTAAAATAAATCCTAACCTAAGTTACAATTAAACCTAACACTACACTATCAATAAATTAATTAAATAAAATACCTACAATTACCTACAATTAAACCTAACACTACACTATCAATACATTAATTAAATACAATATCTACAAATAAATACAATGAAATAAACTAACTAAAGTACAAAAAATAAAAAAGAACTAAGTTACAAAAAATAAAAAAATATTTACAAACATCAGAAAAATATTACAACAATTTTAAACTAATTACACCTACTCTAAGCCCCCTAATAAAATAACAAAGCCCCCCAAAATAAAAAATGCCCTACCCTATTCTAAATTACAAAAGTTCAAAGCTCTTTTACCTTACCAGCCCTGAACAGGGCCCTTTGCGGGGCATGCCCCAAGAAATTCAGCTCTTTTTCCTGTAAAAAAAACACATACAATACCCCCCCCCCCAACATTACAACCCACCACCCACATACCCCTAATTTAACCCAAACCCCCCTTAAATAAACCTAACACTAAGCCCCTGAAGATCTTCCTACCTTATCTTCACCATACCAGGTTCACTGATCGATCCAGAAGAGCTCCTCCGATGTCCTGATCCAAGCCCAAGCGGGGGGCTGAAGATGTCCATAATCCGGCTGAAGTCATCATCCAAGCGGGAGCTGAAGAGGTCCATGATCCGGCTGAAGTCATCATCCAAGCGGGAGCTGAAGAGGTCCATGATCAGGCTGAAGTCTTCTATCAACGGCATCTTCAATCTTCTGTCTTCCGGATCCATCTTGCAGACCTCCGACGCGAAACATCCTGCTGGCCCGACGGACTACCGACGAATGAAGGCTCCTTTAAGGGACGTCATCCAAGATGGCGTCCCTCGAATTTCGATTGGCTGATAGGATTCTATCAGCCAATAGGAATTAAGGTAGGAAAATTCTGATTGGCTGATGGAATCAGCCAATCAGAATCAAGTTCAATCCAATTGGCCGATCCGATCAGCCAATCAGATTGAGCTTGCATTCTATTGGCTGATCGGAAAAGCCAATAGAATGCGAGCTCAATTGGAATCAGCCAATCAGAATCAAGTTCAATCCAATTGGCCGATCCGATCAGCCAATCAGATTGAGCTCGCATTCTATTGGCTGATCGGAACAGCCAATAGAATGCGAGCTCAATCTATTTGGCTGATCGGATCAGCTAATCGGATTGAACTTGATTCTGATTGGCTGATTCCATCAGCCAATCAGAATTTTCCTACCTTAATTCCGATTGGCTGATAGAATCCTATCAGCCAATCGGAATTCGAGGGACGCCATCTTGGATGACGTCCCTTAAAGGAGCCTTCATTCGTCGGTAGTCCGTCGGGCCAGCAGGATGTTCCGCGTCGGAGGTCTGCAAGATGGATTCGGAAGACAGAAGATTGAAGATGCCGTTGATAGAAGACTTCAGCCGGATCATGGACCTCTTCAGCTCCCGCTTGGATGATGACTTCAGCCGGATCATGGACCTCTTCAGCTCCCGCTTGGATGATCACTTCAGCTGGATCATGGACATCTTCAGCCCCCCGCTTGGGCTTGGATCAGGATATCGGAGGAGCTCTTCTGGATCGATCGGTGAACCTGGTATGGTGAAGATAAGGTAGGAAGATCTTCTGGGGCTTAGTGTTAGGTTTATTTAAGGGGGGTTTGGGTTAGATTAGGGGTATGTGGGTGGTGGGTTGTAATGTTGGGGGGGGGGTATTGTAAGTGTTTTTTTACAGGAAAAAGAGCTGAATTTCTTGGGGCATGCCCCGCAAAGGGCCCTGTTCAGGGCTGGTAAGGTAAATGAGCTTTGAACTTTTGTAATTTAGAATAGGGTAGGGCATTTTTTATTTTGGGGGGCTTTGTTATTTTATTAGGGGGCTTAGAGTAGGTGTAATTAGTTTAAAATTGTTGTAATATTTTTCTGAAGTTTGTAAATATTTTTTTATTTTTTGTAACTTAGTTCTTTTTTATTTTTTGTACTTTAGTTAGTTTATTTCATTGTATTTATTTGTAGATATTGTATTTAATTAATGTATTGATAGTGTAGTGTTAGGTTTAATTGTAGGTAATTGTAGGTATTTTATTTAATTAATTTATTGATAGTGTAGTGTTAGGTTTAATTGTAACTTAGGTTAGGATTTATTTTACAGGTAAATTTGTAATTATTTTAACTATTTTAGCTATTAAATAGTTCTTAACTATTTAATAGCTATTGTACCTGGTTAAAATAAATACAAAGTTACCTGTAAAATAAATATAAATCCTAAAATAGCTATAATATAATTATTATTTATATTGTAGCTATATTAGGATTTATTTTACAGGTAAGTATTTAGCTTTAAATAGG
Organism: Bombina bombina; assembly: GCF_027579735.1. Taxonomy (NCBI): domain Eukaryota; kingdom Metazoa; phylum Chordata; class Amphibia; order Anura; family Bombinatoridae; genus Bombina; species Bombina bombina. The sequence goes on from NC_069504.1 coordinate 642,301,535, forward strand.
AATAATTTATTTAATAAGAGTTAATCAATTTAATTAGATTTAAATTATATTTAACTTAGGGGGGTGTTAGTGTTAGACTTAGCTTTAGGGGTTAATACATTTATTAGAATAGCGGTGAGCTCTAGTCGGCAGATTATGGGTTAATGTTTGAAGTTAGGTGTCGGCGATGTTAGGGAGGGCAGATTAGGGGTTAATACTATTTATTATAGGGTTAGTGAGGCGGATTAGGGGTTAATAACTTTATTATAATAGCGGTGCGGTCCGCTCGGCAGATTAGGGGGTAATAAGTGTAGGCAGGTGGAGGTGACATTGTGGGGGGCAGATTAGGGGTTAATAAATATAATATAGGGGTCGGCGGTGTTAGGGGCAGCAGATTAGGGGTACATAGGGATAATGTAAGTAGCGGCGGTTTACGGAGCGGTAGATTAGGGGTTAATAATAATATGCAGGGGTCAGCGATAGCGGGGGTGGCAGATTAGGGGTTAATAAGTTTAAGGTTAGGGGTGTTTAGACTCGGGGTACATGTTAGAGTGTTAGGTGCAGACGTAGGAAGTGTTTCCCCATAGACAACAATGGGGCTGCGTTAGGAGCTGAACGCGGCTTTTTTGCAGGTGTTAGGTTTTTTTTCAGCTCAAACAGCCCCATTGTTTTCTATGGGGGAATCGTGCACGAGCACGTTTTTGAGGCTGGCCGCGTCCGTAAGCAACTCTGGTATCGAGAGTTGCAGTGGCGTTAAATGTGCTCTACGCTCCTTTTTTGGAGCCTAACGCAGCCATTCTGTGGACTCTCAATACCAGAGTTATTTAAAAAGTGCGGCCAGAAAAAAGCCAGCGTTAGCTACGCGGGTCGTTACCGACAAAACTCTAAATCTAGCCGTTAGGGTTTATTTTATAGGTAAGTATTTCGTTTTAAATAGGAATTATTTAGTTATTAATAGTAATTGTATTTTAGATGTATTTAAATTATATTTAAGTTAGGGGGTGTTAGGGTTAGACCTAGATTTAGGGGTTAATACATTTAATATAGTGGTGGCGACGTTGGGGGCGGCAGATTAGGGGTAAATAAGTGTAGGTAGGTTGCAGCGACATTGGGGGCGGGAGATTAGGGGTTAATAAATATAATGTAGGTGTCGGTGATGTTGGGGCAGCAGATTAGGGGTTAACAAGTATAATGTAGATGACGGAGATGTCCGGAGCGGCAAATTATGGGTTAATAAGTATAATGCAGGTGTTGGCAATGTCGGGGGCGGCAGATTAGGGGTTAATAAGTGTAAGGTTAGGGGTATTTAGACTCAGGGTTCATGTTAGGGTGTTAGGTGTAAACATAAAATGTATTTCCCCATAGGAATCAATGGGGCTGCGTTACTGAGTTTTACACTGCTTTTTTGCAGGTGTTAGACTTTTTCTCAGCCGGCTCTCCCCATTGATGTCTATGGGGAAATCGTGCATGAGCACGTACAATCAGCTCACCGCTGACATAAGCAGCGCTGGTATTGGAGTGCGGTAGGGAGCACAATTTTGCTCTACGCTCACTTCTTGCCTTTTAACGCCGGGTTTGTAAAAACCCATAATACCAGTGCTGCAGGGAAGTGAGCGGTGAGAAAAAACTGCACGGTAGCACCGCATAGCTCATAACGCAAGACTCCTACACAAGTTTGGCTTGTGTTTATTATTTCATTGATCACTATACCCTCATCATTTAAAAAAATATTTCCTAGACCGGGTAAGTTTTTTACAAAATTGATAAAGTCTTATGCCAGAATTGTAATTAGAGTTAAAAAAGTCATAAAACATGGGGGGCGGAGCTTGGCTGTTCAGTGAAATGGCCGCGTAGTACAATAGCTCCTAGGCCCTAAGTTGTTAAACCCAGCAGTTATACCCGACCGACGCCTCAAATATAGCACCGTACCAGAGGACACAATCCCCTGAGCCTGGCTCATCATATCAACAGCCGCAAAACCCCTGCTACCAACTCCGGGCCCGCTTACAACACCGGGCGACACCCGGGCCTGAGGGTGGAGACGACGCGCGCCTAGATTTCAGCTCAGAGGCCGAGAACTATACAGGGAGACACATCGCAGCAACTCAACGGCTGCCGCCACCCGCCAACGGTCACACACATCAAAGTACGCAACAGCTTTGCGGGCGCGGCCCTCTCCCAAGGCGGAAGCCACATACCGGGACAGCAAGGCAAGAAGGCACGCACATCAGGCCTCAGGCGGCAACGGACTTAGCCACTCACAGTACCGTAACACATCAACCCTCCATCACAGGGACAAATCAACCCTCAGACTCACTAAAGCCCTCAGCGGAGAAGGAGCACACCCTCTACACCTAAGCAGACACTGAAACAAGGGGCATATCTACTCAGCTTCCAGCGGTTACCGTGAAGCATGCATCATGCGCACTTTCTGAGGTGATTTACTTTTTCTTTTCCCCTTGCTGCACGATTCAAAATATAGTCACTAGAGACAGTGCGCCCACACAACCCCCACCAGGCAGTACCTACATGCAGGTGACCCTTGAGTCACACTACCAGAAAAGTAACCCACAAGACAGCAGCCCCTCACAGTGCGCAAGGGAATCAGCACAAAAGCCAGCACCAAATCGACTGCCTTACAACCTTTTCCTATAGTTCTCTGTATTTAAAAGTAAAAACAAAAGCAGACAGTCCTCATCCACCCTAATCCTAAGCACACCGAACATAAAGCAGATAAGGAGGACAGTGACACTCTTAAGGTACGCAGGGAGTACAAGCTCAGGCATCAGCAACTGCATTTGACTTATAAACTTTATTTTTGGCCCACAATAATCCTGAAGAAGCAGCTAGCTACTATTCACGCTAGCCCTCAACATATCATAACAGCATGCCAGCGAAAAAAACGAGTAGGCTGGAGAGCATACCACATCCCAGGACCATGCAGCAGTTCTTAAAGCAACCTGAATCCACGTCAAAGACACCACTACAAACTGCAGACAGCATTGTGCCCGCATCAAGCCCACAGCCCAGCACTCAGACAGTGAGCCCTGCTCTTAGTACTTCACAACAAATCACTAGAGAAGACCTCAAATCTTTATGTTCCAAAGATGACTTTAAAGAAATGCTCACTGAAGTAAAGGGCTGGTATGGGGACCTCAAAAGGGATTTATCAAAGGTGACGCGGAGAGTTACCAACCTAGAAGAAAATCACAACACAACCAGTAATGACATCAACCATATGTCCCGCCTTCTCTACGACCAAGAAGAAACCATATACAACCTACTAGAGAAGGTAGAGGACTTAGACAACAGGGGCAGGAGGAACAACCTGAGAGTTCGAGGGATACCTGAATCCATCCACCCAGGGGCCCTGGAGGGTTGCTTGCAGGCCATGTTCCGCACGCTAAAAGGGGATGAGAATGCCCCTGAGGTAAATATCGAAAGGGCACACAGGGCCCTTAGAGCGAAACCCCCACCTAAAGCACCCCCAAGGGACATTATCCTGAAACTACTGCACTTCAAGGACAAGGAGGACATCTTAAAACACTCACGACAAAAACAGGACTTCACCCATGCAGGCTGCCGCATCCAGATCTTTACAGACCTGAGCCCCACGACACTTCAAAAGAGAAGGGACCTGAACCACATAACATCAGTGCTCAGAGAGAAGAAGATCGCCTATCGCTGGGGGTTCCCGGTCAGCATCATTGCCAACAACGGCAATACCAAAGCTATATACAAAACTCAGGATGATTTGCCCCGCTTCTGCGAGACACTTCAGATACACATCCAGACAGAGGACCAACCAAAGGACAGCTCCACACCAAGGCCCCTCTTGGGGACCCGGATGCGACCTGCATCCACACTCAACAATGAAAGGAGTCTACACAAACACCCCTCACTAGTGACTGTCGCTGATGATGCGGAGGAAACGCATCAACATATGGACTGTCCCCCCCCACGGCCTAGGCTGGAGGCCAGTCCCTGATCCAAGGCGTCAGGTCGTATATAATATAATGTTATCTTTAAATTTACTTTTTCAAATGCTGGGTTTGATAACGGGGATAATACCCTATTTTGCTAGTTACCTACTTTGCTAGTTTTCTGTTAATTTTGATTGATTGCTGCTTTTACAGTTTTCTAGTGTTAACTTATCTACACAACATTGGCTTCCTAGGAGAAGCAGCCATACTGTTAGTACACTATACCTACTTGCAAACTCACCCTTTCTCTTCCTAACCTCGCTATCACCCCCCCCTCTCTTCCCTACCCCAACCCCCTCCTTCCCCACCCCACTTTTCAATTCCTATCATTCACAAGGACTTGGGAGACCTAGACATTACCTGTTCTACAGACCCACAGAGGAAGTAGGGTTTACAGACTAGACAGACACTGCCCAGCCCTCAGCATGCCCGCACTCTAATAAGCAGATTGAACGCAACCGAAGCCCTCTGGAATTGTTTTACCAAGCTTATAACACTCCAGAAACATGCATCCGCGTCCCATTAAACTCATAACCATTAATGCCAAAGGACTTAACAGTCCTGAAAAGAGATCAATTGCTTTCACGCAGTTACACAAAGCAGGAGGGGATATTATCTGCATACAAGAGACACACTTCAAGAAAGGGAGGGAGCCTAGGTACATCACTCACAGGTATAACACACACTATCTAGCATCGGGCGGTTCTAAGAAAGGTGGGGTAGGTATCTTCATCAGGAACTCAATCCCCTTTCGACCAACCAAGGTATTCAAGGACCCCAACGGTTATTACCTCCTAGTGGTGGGGATCCTGTATAACTCCCATATCACAATAGCCAATGCCTATCTGCCAAATCAAGGACAACATATTGTATTCAAACAACTGACACAACTGATCTTAGAACACACGAGAGGTATTCTATTCTTGGCGGGCGACCTTAACCTACCCCTGGTCCCCTCCCTTGATACCTCATCAGGGAAGACCTCTACATCGCACAGAATAATCAGAACTGTCAATTCACAAATCCGCTCACTAAAATTACATGACATATGGAGATTCCTGCACCCAGACACACGGGACTACACCTTCTTCTCACATCCACACCAAGTCTACACTAGAATCGACTACCTCATAACGGACCAATTAGGCCTCTCACTGATTGACAACGCTAACATTTTGCCAATTACCTGGTCAGATCACGCTCCCGTACAATGCACATTAGACTGGCCAGATATACCCATAAAACCTTACATCTGGAGACTTGACGACCATACACTAGACAACCCCTTACACAAACTGGCCATTGACTCTACCTTACGGAACTACTTCATTGAGAACCCACTAGATGCTTTGCCCACCTCCACGACCTGGGAAGCACACAAATGTGTAGCAAGGGGGGAATTTATACGACTCAAAGCCACAGAAGCTAAACAAAACCGACAATTCCTGAACTCATCTTTGTCTCAGATTCGATACTGGGAATCTGAGCTAAAGAGGAACACATCATCTGCCACAATACTTAAGTCCCTAAACACGGTTAAGGCTGAACTGAACAATCACCTCATCAAAGAATATCAGAGTAAAGCCTCAATGCTACAACAAAAATACTTTGACATGAACGATAAAATAGGCCCATCTCTAGCCAAGGCATTGAAACGCAAGCAATTGAGCACGCATATACACTCTATTTCTGACGCATTAGGGCAACCACAGAAAGACAGTGTGACCATAGCTGAGACATTCCGACGATACTATGAAGCACTTTACAATATCACCAACAACAGCCCACAATCACTTATAGATACATATTTAGGGGACATCCAGCTACCCACACTATCTCAGGAGGACTCAGATCACTTGGACAGACCGATAACAGCTGACGAAATTAAATTAGCCATCAAGAGCATGCCAAATGGTAAGAGCCCTGGCCCTGATGGACTGGGGGTGAAATATTACAAAGAATTTGCACATCACTTACTAGCACCTCTTACAATTCTATTTAACTCGCTGCTGTCAGAGGGGGGATTCACAGATCAGATGCTGGAGGCTAATATCACTGTCCTCCCTAAACAGGGTAAAACACCAGATAGGCCAGAAAACTTCCGCCCGATCTCGCTCCTCAATGTGGACGTAAAGATCTACGCCAAGGTATTAGCCAACAGAATCAATAAGATCCTACCTACACTGATACACCCTGACCAGGTGGGCTTTGTGCCAGGGAGGGAGGCGCGAGATAACACGCTGAAAGTACTACAGCTTGTCTCGCACGCGCAGCATCAGAACACACCTCTCATACTGGTCTCAACAGACGCCGAAAAGGCGTTTGACCGTGTGCACTGGCCCTTTCTGAAGGCGGTACTAGCGAGAATGAAGTTTAGCGACACCTTTATCAGACAGATATTTGACCTCTATGAAAACCCTTCGGCTAGAGTAAAAGTCAATGGCCTGCTGTCAGACAGATTCCATATCAGAAACGGGACCAGGCAGGGATGTCCACTCTCGCCGATCTTATTTGCTATTTCGATAGAGACTTTAGCACAGAAAATTAGAGAGGACCCTTTGATCTCAGGTATCAAAACCATTTCAAACACACATAAACTGGCATTATATGCCGACGACATCTTACTGACGCTTTCCGACATAGAGACCTCCCTCCCTAGAGTCTTAAACACCTTCAGTGAATACGGCCGTCTCTCTAACTTTCACCTCAATGTAGCTAAATCAGAAATACTAAACATCACATACCACACAGAGACACTGACCGCAACATTAGGCACCTGTCCCTTGAGATTACAACAAGACAAGCTTAAATACTTAGGGATTTACATTTCCCCAGACGCCCAAATTATTTTCCAAGAGAACTACAAATATCTAGAGACCACGCTGATAGCGGACCTATCCAGGTGGAAGAACAAATCTATTTCCTGGCTAGGACGAATAAATGTTGTCAAGATGAATGTGCTACCCAGACTGCTTTACATTCTCCAAACAACACCGATTCCCCTTCCAAGGAACTACTTACAAAAAATTCAGACCCTAATTGAACAATACATTTGGGGAGGGATCAGACCAAGAGTAGCCAGGAGAACTTTATATTTGCCCAGAGACAGAGGGGGCCTAGGGGTCCCAAACATACTAACATACAAACAGGCAATTACGCTGAGCAGACTACTGGACTGGTGTGCCAACGACCCTAACAAAGAATGGGTAAGACTGGACTGTGACATCTTAGAAACAAACAACGCAGGCCTAGGTGCCTGGACACTTGAGAGGGACAGACACTCAACCACAACAAAGTACTCTTTGCTGATAGACTTTTACTCCACATGGGACAAGATAATAAATACTACATCTCATATATCAACCAGACATTCCCCACTAACCCCGATTTACCGGAATGCTGCACTACCCTGGAATCTACCTGATAACAGAACCAATGTCGACACACCTCTAAAAGACTATATCCTCAGGTCTCTGACTGACGGCAATAGGCTCAAGACTCTGACTGACATTTCCGAGGAGTACCCCCACCTGACGCTGAACTGGTATTCATACATGCGGTTGAATCATTACCTCATGACACATAAACACAGACCTTGTTTAACCAGAACACCCACCACCTTCGAGACTTTATGTTTAAAGGGCACACCTACAGCCCATGCAGTCTCCCTGATCTATAAACTGTTACTAACAGATGATGCCCAGACACTCCCCTCCTACACGAAGATGTGGGAAAAGGAGTGGCAGACCGAGATAGGTCATGAGGACTGGCAAAATGCCTTCTCAGTGACCAAGTCAGCTTCAGTCTCTATGAGAGTGCAGGAATCCAGCTTCAAATGCCTGGCGAGGTGGTACCTTACACCCAGCAGGCTGCAGCGGATTTACAAACAGGCCTCAGGCAAGTGCTGGAGGGACTGCGGTGGAGCCGGCACTCCAACACACATTTGGTGGGAATGTCCCATGCTGGATGAATACTGGGTCAGCGTCTTTAACCACATAGAACTAGTCCTGGGGAAACCCCTGCAGAGCAATCCAGGAACATTACTGTACCTTTCCTTGCCCAAATTAACCTGCAAAGCAAAGAGGGCACTCCTGTTAGTTATGCTAAACGGAGCCAAATTACTAATCCCAAAGCATTGGAAGTCTAGAACTACACCGACCTTCCAAGAGTGGCAGGATCAAGTAGACACATTACTACGCCTAGAAAGATATCACCACATCCGCAAAGGGACGGTAGACACACACGAGATAATGCTAGAGGGCTGGGCAGCACACAGACGACAGATAGTATAAGACAAACTAGGTCACAATCTGGTCCTATACCTCTTCTACCGATATTCTCCTCTCCTCCTCTACCCCCTCTCCCCACTTCCATCACCACCACCACCTACCCCCCCCCCACGAGACTTGCACAAACGACCTGTAAACAACCCAGATAACGGGAATACAGGAAAGGGACTGTTTGCGTAAACACCCCCAAACAGCTCAACGGAGACAGGTATTACTCCCCCCCCTTCCCCCCCCCCTTTTTTCCCTCACCCCCCTTACCCCCTTTTTGGTTTCACGACCCCTGGTAACCCCAGCATATGATGGCATAACTTTGTGGGACTTGACACAGAGTGCCTGGGACAATGCACTAATGGACTCTTGGACTCTCATCAACTAAGTGCCTCTTGAACTCTGAATTTGTTCCATCCTCTTGAGAATTAAACTCTACCTGCATTATGAACAGTTAATATTTTACCATGCTGAGGGGCACCAGGGGTAGAATGAGAATGATTAGCATGTGTTAACACTGGTTAATTACATTTTGTAAAGCTATGTTTGAATAATCCTGTATACACATTTATCTTGGAAAAACTGAAAAGCTTGTAATAATTATACGTATTTTCTTTAATAAAGCTTTTTTGAAAAAAAAAAAAAAAGTCATAAAACATATCCCTAATGATTAATGTTTCAAGAAGTTTTCTCATTTTATTTGGCTTCTTTATATGGTCTTGGTTAAGTGCAGAATTGTAGGTATATAAAACAATGTGGAATCATGGTGGAATTGGTCTAATGTTTCCAGCTAGTATAATTTGATACAATTCTTTTAATTTTTAGGTACCCTATATGTGTATTTAGTAATTTTAGAATTATACAGCAAGGCTGAGTTTTTTTGCCAGAGATTGAGCAAGATTTATCAAGTACAATCAAAATTTTCGTATACGTTTGTCTCAGCGCCTTTAGAGAACCGCAACTGTGCACCCAAATTTATAAAAAAAAATTGTAGTATTTTTTTGCGCTTTTCATTATATGGGGGGATATTTTATCAAAGTGTCAACTATGTTGCATTCGCCGGCATCAATATGCTCGCCTAACATCGCCAAACATTGCGGCCGCGTATCTCAATACGCTCTCCTTATTTATAAAAAAAGTCATCAAAAACACATGCACCAAGTACGGGACAATAAGCATCAGACTGTTGTTAACTAGCAGACATTGATCTTTCGTCTATTTGGCTTTTTCCCAACTTTATTTATGCCATTTCTCTAAACGCCGCCACTATACTAAAATGTTTAACCCCTATCCCGCTACTCCCCGACATCGCCGCAACCTAAATAAAGTTATTAACTCCTATACCGCTGCTCCCCAACACCGCCGCCACTAAATAAACTTAACCCCTAAACCTCTGGCCTCCCACATCACAACCACTAACTAAACATATTAACCCCTAAACCGTCAGCCCCCCACAAAGCAAAAAATAAATTAAGCTATTAACCCCTAAACAACTCATTAACTTTAAATTAAAATTACAACATCCCTATCTTAAAATAAATTAAAACTTACCTGTAGAATTAAAATAAACTAATTTTAAACTATTAACCTACCCTAAATATTATACTACAATTAAATTAAACTACCAATTAAATAAACTAAATTCCATATTAAAAAACCTAACACTACTAAAATTATTTAAATATGCAACTAAACATTATTACAAAGTCCTAAATTACAAAAAAAAGAAAAACTAAGTTACAAAACCCCTACTAAATTACGAAAAATAACAGACCAAATTATAAAAAATAATTTTTTTACACCTAATCTAATAGCCCTATCAAAATAAAAAAGCCCCCCAAAATAAAAAAAAACCCTAGCCTACAATAAACTACCAATGGCCCTTAAAAGGGCCTTTTGTGGGGCATTGGCCCAAAGATAACAGCTCTTTTATCTGGCAAAAAAAATACAAACACCCCCCGACAGTAAAACCCACCACCCAACCAACCAACCCCCAAATTAAAAAACTTTCTAAAATAACCTAAACTACCCATTGCCCTGAAAGGGCATTTGTATGGGCATTGCCCTTAAATGGGCATTTAGCTCTTTTACTGCCCAGACCCTAATCTAAAAATAAAACCCACTCAAAAAACCTTTATAAAAACCTAACACTAACCGCTGACGATCCACTTACAGTTCTTGAAGTCCCGCTTGAAGGATCCATCCAGCCGGCGATGTCATCATCCAGGTCGCAAGAAGTCATCATCCAGACGGCCTCTTCTATCTTCATCCAGCCGGCAAAGTCCTCATCCATGCGGCAAGAAGTCTTTTATCTGGCAAAAAAAATACAAACACCCCCCGACAGTAAAACCCACCACCCAACCAACCAACCCCCAAATTAAAAAACTTTCTAAAATAACCTAAACTACCCATTGCCCTGAAAGGGCATTTGTATGGGCATTGCCCTTAAATGGGCATTTAGCTCTTTTACTGCCCAGACCCTAATCTAAAAATAAAACCCACTCAAAAAACCTTTATAAAAACCTAACACTAACCGCTGACGATCCACTTACAGTTCTTGAAGTCCCGCTTGAAGGATCCATCCAGCCGGCGATGTCATCATCCAGGTCGCAAGAAGTCATCATCCAGACGGCCTCTTCTATCTTCATCCAGCCGGCAAAGTCCTCATCCATGCGGCAAGAAGTCTTCATCCAGGCAGCCTCTTCTATCTTCATCCAGCCGGAGCGGAGCGGGTCCATCCTGAAGACATCTGGCACGGAGCATCCTTTTCATACGGTCACCGCCGTAAGTGACGCAATCCAAGATGGCGTCCCGTGCATTCCTATTGGCTGAAAGATTTCAATCAGCCAATAGGAATTAGAGCTGCTGAAATCCTATTGGCTGTTCCAATCAGTTTGTGAATAGATCGAGTTTCTAGTGAGTTTAGACTCTGTATTTACATCAGCATCTTTGTTACTTATAGGATTCATCTTGGTAATCCACAGTTACAGGTCACCAGTATCACTGGTAAGCCAATACTTTGTACCAATTCCAGTATTTTCTGCTCTTTTCACAAGCATCCATATTTCACCAATACCTATATGTCTCCAAATATGGTCTACTCCAGTAACTCAAGGTGTTATAGGAATCTATCTCCAAGGCTTCATCCTTAGATATCACCCAGGTTACTAGATTTACCTCTATAGTCTTACAATAATTACCCCACCACTGGAGTAAGCATTTGTATTTTGAACATACCTTTCTACATTATTTTTTATTAGTAATAATGCTCAATAAAAGTTATGTTTTATTTTGTTTTCATTTTTCGCTTAATATCAACTACTTACTTATTAAACGTTGTGGGTGCTATATTTGTACTCTTTGTTTTAGTTCTTGACTGAATTTGTCTGTAAATTTCTTGTAAGTACAAGCACCAACCCTTCTTAACCGAGCGGTTTGAAAGATATGAGGCAAACCAGGAGAGGGCTGTGTCTTGGATGCCAAATAAATGTAGTATTTTTAGGAGGAGAGGATGGTCGACTGTGTCAAAAGCAGCAGATAGGTCAAGAAGAATTAGTAATGAGTAGGCGCCTTTTGCTTGATCTGATAACAGGTCATTACTTTAGCAAGAGCAATTTGTGTTGAGTGTTTAGGGCGGAAACCAGATTGTAGTGGATCAAGTAAGGAGTTAGTTGTGAGAACTTGAGTTAGCCGATTATAGACCAGTCATTCCAATAATTTTGAAGCAATGGGAAGCAAGGAGACCGGTCGATAGTTAGAAGGCATGGAGGGGTCAAGCAAGGGCTTTTTTAGGATTGGTACGATTGTCGCATGCTGGAAATGTGCCAGCGGTGAGAGATTGGTTAAAGAGATGAGTTAGGGTAGGGGTTAGTGAAGCAGAGAGAGAGGAAAGAAGTGGTGAAGGAATAGGGTCAAGTGGGCAGGTTGTGAGATGAGCCAAGGATAGGAGTACAGAGACTGTTGACAGCAAATTATGAGAAGGAGACTCTAGTAGAAAGATATAAAATTGCTTTATAAAAAATATTTCAAAACAATTACAGTTTATAGAATATACATATATAATCAGTACAACACGCTACGCGTTTCTCAGTGCTAACCACGCTGTTACCTGCCTGAGGAGGAGTCTCCTCATCATTTGCTGTCAACAGTATCCACTGGAGCACAAAATAACCTTGGTTTATATGTGCACTGGGTCACTGTAATATACCCAGTAAGCTTAATTTGCACTATTGTGTGCATCACACACTGTGAGTATCCATCTGTTTGGAACAACTTATGGGGTTGTCATACTAAATTGTTCTGCACTAGGAGTCGCCCTCTTTTTCTTTCCCATTTTTCCAAGGTGTATGAGATGTCATTTTGGGTAGTGAGCTGAGGGAAGCAGAGGGTGGACCTGGGTTAGGTGAGACATCCCCAGATGCAAGAAGAAGAACGATGGTAAGCAAAAGCAGATGAGACTGTGTCATATGTGAGTGTTTATGTTTAGGATCAGTGAAGCATGGCTGGCTGAGGGATGTGAGACAGGAATAGAGTTCATGTGTGTTGTAGAGGGGGGAAGGTAGAAGAGAAGGAGAAATATTAATTGTCTGAGTGCTGTTTGTGAAAGGAAGAGCTGTGACTTTAAGGAGAAGGGAGGAAAAGGTTAATGCAGACAGAAAGTGTAGCATGTTTGCAGTTAATTTGGGAGATTTGAAAGTACTTTTTTCTGTTGTCCACTCCTTTTGTCTAACTCCCTTGTTATAACTCTCTACACATATGAACTAGCACATTTAGAGAACTGCACATACTGTACTGATCTAACAAGCTAGCTTGATGTAACAAGCTAGGGGTATTAAATTTAAAGGTAATAAGAGTCATATGCTTCTAATTGACAAAGGTCATAGCAGGATCAAACAAGGCCTGAGCAAATAATGCAGATGACACTTTCTTATCAAAGTGGAAGACAGAGAAATAAAAGTTTTTAAGGTAAAAAAGACACAATAGATAAAGATTTGTAGGGGAAAAGGTAGTTATAGTGTGTGATACAGGGTTAAAATGGATTCTGTCCTTATACACATACCATAGATAAAGATTTGTAGGGGGAAAAGGCAGTTATAGTGTGTGATGCAGGGTTAATTTAAAATGGATTCTGTCCTTATACACATACCATAGATAAAGATTTGTAGGGGAAAAGGTAGTTATAGTGTGTGATACAGGGTTAAAATGGATTCTGTCCTTATACACATACCATAGATAAAGATTTGTAGGGGGAAAAGGCAGTTATAGTGTGTGATGCAGGGTTAATTTAAAATGGATTCTGTCCTTATACACATACCATAGATAAAGATTTGTAGGGGGAAAAGGCAGTTATAGTGTGTGATGCAGGGTTAATTTAAAATGGATTCTGTCCTTATACACATACCATAGATAAAGATTTGTAGGGGGAAAAGGCAGTTATAGTGTGTGATGCAGGGTTAATTTAAAATGGATTCTGTCCTTATACACATACCATAGATAAAGATTTGTTGGAGGGAAAAGGCATTTATAGTGTGTGATGCAGGGTTAATTTAAAATGGATTCTGTCCTTATACACATACCATAGATAACGATTTATAGGGGGAAAAGTCAGTTATAGTGTGTGATGCAGGGTTAAAATGGATTCTGTCCTTATACACATACCTGGGAAAAGAGGAGAGAGAGCACTGTAAGCAGGGTTTTTAATGTTTCAATTATAAAGCAGTCACTGTTCTATATATTTTGTTATCCATATATAATAACCCCCTTGTTATAACTCTTTACACTTATGAACTAGCACACTTAGACAACTGCACATGATGCACTGATCTAACAATATAAAGTGTATAATATAAATATAAAGTGGAAAAGGCATAACATATAATGGTATATTCAAGTTGTGTAGGGGGTTCCCTATGAGTGTATATTTATGGGGGAGAAAGTTAGTCTGAATTGACGTTAGCAGGAGGACGATTGGCCATGAATCTGCAGGGGGCGGCATTGCACAAGCAGTTCACAAGAACTGCTTGTGCAATGTTAAATGCCGACAGCGTATGCTGTCGGCATTCAGCGATGTCTGTCGGACATGATACGCTATAGTGGATCATGTCTGAAAGACATTGATAAATCGGCCCCATAGGGGCATTCATCAAGCTCCTAAAGGCTCACCGGAAACAGAAGTTATGAAGCAGCGGTCTAAAGACCGCTGCTCCATAACTTGTCCGCCTGCTCTGAGGCCACGGACAGAAATCAACCCGATCGAATACGATCTGGTTGATTGACACCCCCTGCTTGCAGCCGCAAATCCGCTGGGGGCGGCATTGCACCAGCAGTTCACAAGAACTGCTGGTGCAATGATAAATGCCAACAGCATTTATCGATGTGCAGCGGACTTGATACGCTACTTCGTATCATGTCCGCTCGCACATTGATAAATATGCCCCATAGTCTGAACTTTAAGTAAGTAGTAGATTTTTTTTCTGACAAATTTCAGTTATGTATTTTTCCACTCCTCCTGAATCATGTGACAGCCATCAGCCAGTCGCAAATGCACATATATATATATTCTATGAATTCGTGCACATGCTCAGTAGGAGCTGGTGACTCAAAAAGTGTAAATATAAAAAGATTGTGCACATTTTGTTAATGGAAGTAAATTGGAAAGTTGTTTAAAATTGCTGCTCTATCTCAATCATGAAAGTTAAATTTTGACTTGGGTGCCACTAAGTTGTAACATAATCTCTGCTGAGGCCAGTTAGATATAACTATAAGAGTGTACAAACAATGGCAAAATAAACAGATGTATACTGCAAATATTTTTAATTAATTGCACATTTTATATTACAACATTTTATATTACAATCTCTCGGCCAGATTACGAGTTTTTCATTAGCAGCTGTGCGGTGCTAACGTGCAGTTTTTTCTCACCGCTCACTTCCCTACAGCGCTGGTATTACGGGTTTTTACAAACCCGCATTAAAAGACAAGAAGTGAGCGTAGAGCAAAATTGAGCTCCATACCGCACTACAATACCAGCACTGCTTAAGTCAGCGGTGAGCTGGTCGTATGTGCTCGTGCATGATTTCCCATAGACATCAATGGGGAGAGCCGGCTGAGAAAAAGTCTAACACCTGCCAAAAAGCAGCGTTTTAAGTTTACACCTAACACCATAACATGAACCCCGAGTCTAAACACCCCTAATCTTACACTTATTAACCCCAAATCTGCTCCCCCGACATCGCTGACACCTACATTACTCTTATTAACCCCTAATCTGCCGCTCCGGACACCGCCGCCACCTACATTATACTTATTAATCTTCTGCCCCCAACATCGCCGACATCTACATTATATTTATTAACCCCTAATCTCCCGCCCCCAATGTCGCCGCAACCTACCTACACTTATTAACCCCTAATCTGCCGCCCCCAACGTCGCCGCCACTATATTAAATGTATTAACCCCTAAAACTAAGTCTAACCCTAACACCCCCTAACTTAAATATAATTTAAATAAATCGAAAGAAATATTACTATCATTAACTAAATTATTCCTATTTAAAACTAAATACTTACCTATAAAATAAACCCTAAGATAGCTACAATATAACTAATAGTTACATTGTAGCTAGGTTAGGGTTTATTTTTATTTTACAGGAAATTTGTATTTATTTTAACAAGGTAGAATAGTTACTATTTAATAACTACCTAGCTAAAATAAATACAAATTTACCTGTAAAATAAAACCTAACCTAAGTTACAATAACACCTAACCTTACACTATAATTAAATAAATTCCCTACATTAAATACAATTAAATAAATTAAATTAAATTAGCTAAATCACAAAAAAACACTAAATTACAGAAAATAAAAAAACAAAATTACAGATCTTTAAACTAATTACACCTAATCTAATAGCCCTATCAAAATAAAAAAAGCCCCCCCCCCAAAAAAAGACAAAAAACCCTAGCGTAAACTAAACTACCAATAGCCCTTAAAAGGGCCTTTTGCGGGGCATTGCCCCAAAGAAATCAGCTCTTTTACCTGTAAAAAAAATACAAACACTCCCCCTAACAGTAAAACCCACCACCCACACAAACAACCCCCAAAATAAAAGCCTAACTAAAAAAACCTAAGCTCCCCATTGCCCTGAAAAGGGCATTTGGATGGGCATTGCCCTTAAAAGGGCATTTAGCTCTATTGCTGCCCAAAGCCCTAACCTAAAAAATAAACCCACCAAATACACCCTTAAAAAAACCTAACACTAACCCCGACAATTCACTTACCGCGAGAAATCTTCATCCAAGCGGCAAGATGTCCTCAAGGAAGCCGGCAGAAGTGGTCCTCCAGATGGGCAGAAGTGGTCCTCCAGATGGGTAGAATTCTTCATCCAGACGGCATCTTCTATCTTCATCCTTCCGACGTGGAGCGGTTCCATCTTCAAGACATCCGGCGCGGAGCATCCTCTTCAAACAACGTCTTCTTCGGAATGAATAACCCTTTAAGTGATGTCATCCAAGATGGCGTCCCTTAGATTCCGATTGGCTGATAGAATTCTGTGATTTAGCTAATTTAATTTATTTAATTGTATTTAATGTAGGGAATTTATTTAATCATAGTGTAAGGTTAGGTGTTATTGTAACTTAGGTTAGGTTTTATTTTACAGTGAAGTATTTAGTTTTAAATAGGAATAATTTAGTTAATGATAGTAATATTTATTTAGATTTATTTAAATTATATTTAAATTAGAGGGTGTTAGGGTTAGGGTTAGACTTAGATTTAGGGGTTAATAAATTTAATATAGTGGCGGCGACATTGGGGACGGCAGTTTAGGGATTAAAAAATGTAGGTAGGTGGCGGGCGATGTTGGAGGCAGCAGATTAGGGGTTAATAAATATAATGTAGGTTGTGGCGATGTCCGGAGCAGAAGATTAGGGGTTAATAAGTATAATGTAGGTGGCGGCGGTGTTAGGGAAGGCAGATTAGGGGTTAATAATATTTAACTATTGTATGCCAGATGGGAGTGCGGCGGCTTAGGGGTTAATATGTTTATTCTAGTGGCGGTGATGTGCGGAGCGGCAGAT
The DNA here is from genome assembly GCF_027579735.1 of Bombina bombina. Classification (NCBI taxonomy): domain Eukaryota; kingdom Metazoa; phylum Chordata; class Amphibia; order Anura; family Bombinatoridae; genus Bombina; species Bombina bombina. The sequence continues at coordinate 642,318,852 of NC_069504.1, forward strand.
TAGGTGTTAATAATTTTATTTTAGTGTTTGCGATGCAGGAGGGCCTCAGTTTAGGGGTTAATAGGTAGTTTATGGGTGTTAGTGTACTTTTTAGCACTTTAGTTATGAGTTTTATGCTACGGCGTTGTAGTGTAAAACTCCTAACTACTGACTTTGGAATGCTTTACGGATCTTGTCGGTATAGGGTGTACCACTCACTTTTTGGCCTCCCAGGACAGACTCATAATACCGGCGCTATGGAAGTCCCATAGAAAAAAGGGTTTACCAAGTTTACGTAAGTCGGTTTGCGGTAAGGCCAACAAAGGCCTCGCTTTCATTGAGTCGTTAAAAATGGAGCCGTAAGCTACCGAAGCGGCCGACAGCTAAAAGTAATTTACGGCTGCATTTTAGTACCAGGTTTCCATTGAAAAGATTAGCGTGTTGCGCGCAGTCGCTCTTTTCGTGTAGCTGTAAGTTAACGTTGTGTTAACGCTTCCATCTGACGTCGGATTTCTTGAAAATCAATTAGTTGCTAAGGTAACCCGACCTTACGCTATAGAATTTACGTTTAACGTCCGTGCTTCTTACCTGTGTTCGCCTCTCAAGAAAAATAAAAAAACACTTATCCATATTTTTAATAATCAAATACTATTTTCTAATATAATTATATTTAACACTTCATAAATATAAGTAATATTTATTGCTGCCCTAGGCATAGGTCTAGTTTGCATTCTGTAGATATGATCTTGCATATATTATTATATTTAAATATATACTGATATTTCTATTAGAATATAAGTTCAACTATTTCTATACATGAGACAACAATAAATATTACTTATAACAATTTATTTCTACATTAAAACACTTGCATTATTTGCAAGTTTTATAATTTCAATAGAAAATAGGTCTCAAAAAGCACAATTTTCCTCTTTTACACCTAGTTGAGCTGGGGGTAATATTTCTCAATGTATCGACAGCCTCCGACAATGTATTAACGGTTAGCGCTTTCATTGGAAACCTGGTATAATTTATCGATTAACGGCTTCTATTACTTTCTATGGGACGCAAAGATCTTTTCGGCAGCCGAAGTCCGGCTGCCGATATTGAGGTATAACGCACCATTGGAAACAGTCGATAAACGATATTGCTTCCGACAGCATATTTATCGGTTTTCGAGTGCACGCAAACTGAATTACGACTCAATGGAAGCGAGGCCAAAGTGTGCAGTACGCCTATACCTGCAAGACTCGTAATAGCAGCGGGTGTAAAAAAGCAGCGTTAGGACCTGTTAACGCTGCTTTTTTTACCTTAACGCACAACTCGTAATCTAGCCAAATGTGTTTAATGTCCCTTTAAGGTCTTTTTATCGAGAATATACCAGTCTGTACAAAGGTCATCAAGTAACTGGAGCATTGCTAATTCCAAAGGGATCTAAGGCTTAAAAGGACAGTCTACACCAGAATTGTTATTTTTTAAAAAGATAGATCATCCCTTTATTACCCATTCCCCAGTTTTGCATAACCAACAAAGTTATATTAATATACTTGTTACCTCTGTGATTACCATGTATCTAAGCATTTGCAGATTGCCCCCTTATTTTAATTATTTTGACAGGCTTGCATGTTAGACAGTCAGTGCTGACTCCTAGGTAACTCCATGTGTGTGAGCGCAATGTTATCTATATGGCACACATGAGCTAATGTCCTCTAGCTGTGAAAAACTTTCAAATACCCTCAGATAAGAGGCGGCTTCAATGGCTTAGAAACTAGCATATGAGCCTACCTATGTTTAGCTTTCAATAAAGAATACCAAGAGAACAAATAACATTTGATGATAAAAGTAAATTGGAAAGTTGTTTAAAATTAAATGCCCTATCTGAATCATGAAAGCTAAATTTTGACTTGACTGTCCCTTTAAAGGGACATTATACACCAATTTTCATATAACTGCATGTAATAGACACTACTATAAAGAAGAATATGCAAAGGTACTGATCTAAAAATCCAGTATAAAACTTTTTAAAAACTTAATTAGAAGCTCCCAGTTTAGCACTGTTGATTAGGTTGATTGGGACACCCAGTGAAAGGGGCTGGAAAAACAAGAAGAGCAGACACTCTACCCTCCCCCAGTCCCCTGCATATGAAAAGACAGATAACATAAACATGAGTCTGTAAATGGGGGTATACATCTCAATCATCACAATGTTATTAAAAAATAAGCAAAACTATACATTGTTACAAAAACACTTCCAGGCTGGCTATATAAATGAATGAACTACAAAACATTTATGCAAGGAAACATCTATTGTACATCTACTGTTCAAATTCCCTTTAAAGGGACATAAAGCAGTTTGAGATTGTAATATAAAATGTTTAATTATGTGTAGTAGCTTTCTCAATTTCACTGATTTTCTATAAAGTAATGGATGCTGCCATGTTATAACCTAAGTTTTCCCCTTATCTATTTCTTATTCTGAGGACAATTAGGGATATATTAAACAGGCATTAATAGAGTGTTCAGACAATTGTGTGTGGAAACCCTATTGTATAGTTATATTAGTTCACGTGTTTTATATAGATAACATTGAGCTCATGCACGTGAATTTACCATGGAGACAGCTCTGATTGGCTAAAATGCAAGTCTGTCAAAAGAACTGATATAAGGGGGAAGTCTGCTGAGGCTTAGATACAAGGTAATTACAGAGGTAAAATGTGTATAATTATAACTGTGTTGGTTATGCAAAACTGGGGAATTGGTAATTAAGGGATTATATATCTTTTAAAACAACAAAAATTCTGGTGTTGACTGTCCCTTTAAAGTATTTTCTAGAAATGATACCTTACACTTATATCTTCAATATTTAAACAACAAATGTAATTTTAAAATATACATCTACATACTTTTCTCAGGCTAATTTTTGCTTTAAATACATCATTATATATAGCAACTATTTACTGTTTAATATCACTGAAAGCCTTTGACAAAAGTATATTGGCCCTACCCAAAAGTGAATATAGTAACACAATGCACACATATACAGACAAACACATTCATACAGACATGCACAAATGCACACACAGAGACAAATCTGCAAACATACACATTCAGACAACAGCTACAGATACATACACTCCATTTCACACAGACATGCAGAGAGATATACTAAAATACACATGCACGATTAGAGAGAGGGTGACTGCAGCTCTCTCCACCTACATGCACCTGTAAAAGTGGAGCTTGGGCCCTGAACAGCACAGCGCATTAGTGGCAAGAACGGACGCCATCTTCCTTGGGCCTACACCTACGACTGGGACTCCCGGACACTTGTCAGCCATACAACGGCCCTCGCACCTTACTGCAGGAGCCATCGAGAGGCTGGTATAACTATCCCAATTACTAGTCCCACTCTTTTGGCCGCACCTGACCCCTAGGAGACTCAGGGGACAAGGGGAGTGTTATTTCCCAACACTGCAGGCTTTCATATAGAGGCAGCCCTTCCTAGTAGTTGACTACGCACCAGTAATAGAACACTGCCATTCTGGAGGGGCCCTGAGCTCTGGTATTAACAACCTTTCTGCAGGTCCTGGGACTATCTTAGGCTATTATAGCCACTTCACTAAAGATCTTTATGACCCCCACAACCGGAGGGGGTACAACCTGTACTTGCCTACTTAATCTCCCATACATGGGATACTTAGTCCTGAGGCTGCTTTTGAGGAGGGCCTAGGCCCACAAGTCTGCCACAGATTACAGCAACATAAGGTATAGTGCATACCCTGTACATTGGTGGAGGAGCCCACTACTAGACAATTACTTGGTGGCTGAGCTGTTGTTTTCAGAATTCCCTACAGATTTGCTAGAGGGCTCAGGACCTCCATCACACACTGTCACTGAAAGTAACAAAAAGTAGGCTTTGGGGGCAGCAGCACTAAACATACAAGGCCTTAGCAGTTCATGCCAGATTCACCCCTGTGCCCAACATTGGGTCTTTAAGCACAATCAGTAAGAGCCTCTCTCCTCCCATTTCCCTCTGGGTCATTCCCAGAGGGTCATATCCTCTCTACCCGGCCCCACATCATCATTAGATGACAAGTTCCCCTAGGAGAGATATAATGTCTGCTGATTATGATGTGCTGCACTATGGCCTAGAGATAGGGAAGGGGGAGGTGGGAGGTGAGAATTTATAAGATACATATCTACACTGTTAATCAACACACAAAGAACAAAGATTATAGGACTCACTAAAATAGTACAAAGCAGTCCCCAACATGTCGCAATCTACTAAGAAAAAGCCCAAGCACGTGAATCAACCAAGAAGAACCATTGCTGACCACTTTAAAACTACGTCTAGAGAGGAAAGGAGCTCATCTCCGGAGGATACACATTCGTTAGAGGATCTGGACACTGAAACCATGCCTAGAACACATCTAACCCAGACCCTGCCTCTTGATAGTATGGCGACCACTATAGAAGATACTCTTTCAAAACGTATGAACACTCTACAAGATACCCTCACTAAGGCCATTAAGGGGTCTGCAGCAGAATTACGTAGAGATATGGCGGCGATGGGAGAAAGAACAGAAGCACTAGAATGAAAACATGAGGACTTGGCAGTGGATCATGAAAACCTAATGTCATATTCTCAGAATCTGGCCATTCAAATCTCTGACCTAGAGCTTAAACTTTCAGATTTGGAGGACAGATCCAGGAGGAATAATCTGAGGTTCAGAGGAGTGCCAGAAAATATTCTAACCAATGATCTGGAAAACTTCATTAAAGTATCTTGTTTCTAGCTGATCTAGACACCCCAAGCTTCCTCATAGACAGGGTTCACCATACCCCAAGACCACGCAACATCTCTGCGGACAAACCTAGAGATGTGTTAGCCAGAATCCATTTATTCACCCATAAAGAAAATATTTTAAGAGAGCTGGCTACCAAACCATCGCTACCAGAGAGGTTTCAAGCCATCCAGGTCTTCCCAGACCTTTCCCAATTTACACTCCAGAGATGTAGATCATTTGCTCACTTCACACATGTTCTAAGACATCACAATGTAAAGTATAGATGGGGTTACCCAACCAAGCTGATTCACACGGTCTCTACCGTTAATGAGGGGATGGACCTTCTCAAACAGTGGAACCTCCAAAGACTACCTTCCAAACCTAAAGAATCACATCCCTCGTCATCATCGCTTCAAGCCACAGCACCAGAATGGGCGCCCCTGCCTCAGAGACCTCCTCTGAGGAGAAACTCAGGGGACATTTTAGTCTCACCTCGGGGCTGTTCTGTAGATGAAACCACCTGATTAGACTGTCCATAGACTGGAACTGGTCTTATTAGTTACCACATCAATATAGGAGAGCAGGAATTAATATGAAACTATCACAGTGGGTTCTAGACCCCGGTTGGGAGATTTGATTGCTGTTTTATATGTGTTTTCTCCTTCTTTGTGTACCTAATATTTTAGGCAGGATAGCTGCTCTGGTTTGTTCCTCCATGCTACAAGCTCAATTGATCTTGCCTTTACAGGAGATTAACTGGTAAGTCTGATTTATCTGTACATGCCATGTAAAGGTACCCCATTGATCCAAGATCAAGCATCATTCATCTCATGTTATGTAGGGTGTTCATCAGAGATATAGAGTAAGGACCCTTTTAAGTGTGTCATAATAACTCACACCATGTACTATGATGAGTAAATTGAACTTAAATCTTCATTAGGCCTTGGGGTAACTCACTGGATCAACTGTCAGCCCACACACTCCCTAGATACCATCCTAGAGATACTTAGCAAATAACAGGTACAGTAACTGCCCAGAAACTGGACAGAGTGACCATATCAATAACAATTTCTTAACAAAATAATAAAAAAATAAAAAAAGAGGAGAATTATAAACATAGGTAGAGAAGTGAGAACTAGATCCTGCCCGTAATAGGCTATATGGAATCCCATCAAGTGTTAGAAAATTCTATCTCAACCCTGGGTACCTTTCCTTTACCTTTAACTATGACTAGTTTACCCTACTGGAAAGAGTAGGACCGATGTGAATCTCCCACTGTGATAACATAAATGTATATTACTAGTTGAAATGTTGATGTGTTACTAAGTATATTGTTCTTTGTTCTAATTTTAATAATTTGTATCTTATCCAACCATGAGTTAAATTCTTGATAGTACCTCCCTTCTTTGGTAGATGTTGAAAGTATGTATAATTAATATCCTAAAAAAATTGAAGGGAGTACGCTTGTGTTAATGTTTAGTAAAGAGTCCTTTGACTCTATAGTTATTCTCACCAATCACCTCCCACAGCCCCCTCTATTCCTCCAGGCAGCAGAGAACCTGATATTTAGACGTAAGATCTAGATCAGATCCTCTCCCCCCCCCCATTTGCTCATTTTGATGAGTTCAAGGAAGTAGCATACCCATTGGGTTTATTGATATTTTCCTTGATAGGCGGTGAATAGTGCCACCAATTTCCCTTACTACTGCTTACACACTGATTTTAAACATGATTGATAGTCCTTAGTGTTGGGACTGTCTCCTGTCTCTCTAATATTTATAATCTTTCTTTCTTGGAACTGGTGATAGACTAACTGATCATTTCCCATTCCACTTTACTCCCTAGGCTGTTAAGTAGTACCTTACCCTACAGCTTTCTCCGCAGCAAGGAGTAGATACAACATGAAATTTCACACTCCTCATCCACCAAGGCGAAGACCCACATTCCCGGTAGGTGGAGCAGAATGTACCCTTCTTCTCTTCACTGTCCTCTTCTTTTCTCTAATCCATTTACCTTGCTCTGGTATATTCCCTCCCCCTTCTCCCTTCAAGATAAGAAATACTCAAGCCAATCTAACTTTTACATCCCTTAATTGTAAGGGGCTAAATTCCTCCACTAAACGAAGCCTCCTGGGCAACTACATGGCAATTAATAGAGCTAAGATAGTGTTTGCACAGGAGACTCACTGGATAAACAACCAGTCATTTAAATTTAAATTTCAACATTTTACAAGTTTTCCCATAACGAATGGAATGAGGCAGGGCTGTCCTCTCTCGCCCATTGTATTTGCCCTGGCGATTGAACCACTAGCCCAGGCTATCAGGAACTCTCCCTTGATTAGAGGGGTTCCCCTAAGCCACTGTGTTAAGGGTATGGGTGGAGGAGGGGAAAAGATTGCGTTGTTCGCAGATGACGTCACCCTCTTCTTGACCAACCCTATTGGGTCTCTCCCGGCACTCTTTTGAGACTCTCTCTAATTTCAGTTCCAGTTTCTATAAACTCAACCTTGCCAAAACTGAAGCTTTAGCGATCCATATATCACAGTTTGAACAAGAAATCCTTAAAGAAGCCTACCAATTCCAATGGGCATCGGACACAATCACTCATTTAGGAGTCCAGTTAGGCCCAAACATTGAGCTGGTCAGGACAAAAAATTATGACAAACTCCTCTCAGAAATTAGAGAACTCCTCAACTCATGGTCCTTCTGAGAAATCTCTTGGCTGGGTGGCATGGCTTCAGTCAAGATGACCATCCTACCTAAGATACTGTATTATTTTCGATGTCTCCCACTTAATCTACCCCCTTTGCTACTAGAAAAGTTTAATGCTCTGATGGCCAGATACATCTGGCAAGGGAAAAAGCCAAGAATTTCTAGAAAGATGCTACAGAGACCTTACCACAGGGGAGGAGTTTCACTTCCCAACATCACTGCTTATTATGAGGCAGCGAGGCTGACCCATATCTCTCATTGGGAGACGAGCGACAGGACTCAAGGTTGGAAGAGGCTAGAACAGTTCTTCCTTCCACCGGGCATCACTCTCAGGGATCTTCTCTGGATCCCTGACTATAAAACAGATAGGTCTACTATTCTAAACCCTATAATTAAGCAAGCTCTTGACTGTTGGAAAAATATCAGACACTATACAGAAATAGCCTGCACCCCTCTCCAATCCATTCGATTCCCGGCCTCCTTAGACTCTGACTCCCATGGCTCCCAATGGAGGCAGTGGGAGTTACTGAGAGTTTCGGATCTATATCACCAAAATGCCCTGCAACCAGCTGAACCGAAGCACAATGGAGAGGAATTATCTGTTCCTCCATGGTTCCAATTTGAGAGGCTCCGGCTGCACAAATTCCTTTCTAAATGGGGGTTACCATCATCGGGCCTAAGAGATTTAACAGTGTGGGAACAGAAATGCAAATCCGGGCAGTCACTGACGAGACCTTTATCCATTCACTACTCATTCATAATGAAAGATATATGTGCAGGAGAGGTGTGGCAATTGAAAGCCTAGGAACGGAATCTGAGAATCCAAGCATCCGAAAGGACTTGGACACATGCGTTTATGCTCACTAAAAAGACACTGCACTGTGCTAACTCATTAGAGCTATATGTTAAAGTCTGCCTTAGATGGCACTATACCCCACAGAGATTGGCTCAGATGGCCCCAACCCATTCGGCCTTGTGCTGTGGAGGCTGTGGGCAAGCAGGCTCGGATCTTCAAATATGGTGGTCATGCCCAGTCCTGAAACAGCTGTGGAGAGGAGTCTTCCAGTTATGCGATTCAACTGGGATATCTATCCCGAAAGCTCCTAAAGTGGCCCTTCTAAACATCTTTCCTCAAAAAATGCCAAAAATGGAGAAACAACTGGCTATCTTCATATTTGCTGCCACTAAAATTTCAATTGCTAGAATGTGGAAACAAGCAAACCCGCCCTCCCTATCTGGAGTCAAGCAGATCATGGAAACCTATGCTTTGATGGAAAAGGGATTCTATCTTCACCTGAACAAGATTGAGTCCTATTTGGGACCTCTGGGTCCATAGACAAGAACCTCCAGATGATCAATAAAATGTCTTCTGCGTATGTAGGCCAACCTAGTCTTTTAGTATTTGGCTGTGAGTTTTCCCACATAGGGTGCTCTTTCTGTACCTTCTCCCCCCCCCCCTATCTGATGATTTCCTACTTCCCCCCTCTGGACCCTTCCTTTTACCAAACCCCTCCCCCCCATCCCCCTCTGCTCCACCCGCTCAGGTCAGGTGTGAAGATATGGATAGTTAGGAGTTAAGGGACCTATATTAAATTAATTCTTCCTCCATTAAAATCAGGTCCCTCATTTCGATGTATAACATAATTTTGTGAATACTTATTTAGAGGACACTATACTTATTACTTTGGATTTTATACCCCGCGTGTCCCTATAGTAAGATAGACAAGGTCCATGAGGGAAGAGACACAATATGGATGGAATAGAGGGGGTTTCTGAGACGACTACCTCACCATGGTAACTCCTGTTATAGCCCCGTTTGGTCTCCACTAGGGCTGGAAATCCTAGTCCCAACAAGTTAAAGGACTCTAAATGTAAGTTGCAATCTATTAAGGAGTGTGCCAGATGGAGATAAAATGTTTGTCAGTAGTTCATCTTATTGCTGGTCATACACATGCCTGTTAATGTCACCATTTATACTGATGATGCTTTTTATGTATTTCAATGTCTCTGGGTAGTTTTGTAACCTTAAGAGTCAGAATGTTTTTATATACCTGTAATCAGTTCAGTTTACCTCAATAAAAGGAAAAATAATTTTGAAAAATAAAAAAATACACATGCACAACATAAAATATATTTTACTGTTCCCTCTGTTTGCTATACGTTGTCCTATTCCTTTTTTCTGTTGCTGTATCCTTAAAGTTAAATCGCCTTATTTTTATAGAAGAAAAAAATGTGTGGCACATTTAAATTTACATCTAACCTAAAAAATAGACATACAAGATATTTGTCCATTTGGCTATACTTTAAACTTGCAAGCACTTGTAAATTCTTTGAATTTTACATTTAAATGAATGCGTCCTCTCCTGCTCACAATATATTGAAGAGGGTAATGGCATAGACATATATTGCTTTGAAATATCTTTAATTTGCATCCCTTTTGCAGTTTTACTGTGTTAAGAGCACAGCAAACCTTTAAAGGTTACAAGGTGAGTGGCTCCATGTGGATTAAACTATATCATTTTATTCGGTGGGAGCTAAAATTATGACATATTCCTGGTAAAACTGTCAGTGCTTAATGTACACATTTAGATGCTTCTAAATTATAGAGAACAGGAAAATGCAGCCTAACAAAATCCAGGGGAAGTGTTAGCACAGTTTGAGACACTTTTACTCTTTTCAAATCTTCTTTCTCCTCTTTGTTGTTATGATTCTGTTTTCTGACATTTTATCTTCTTCTGATAAAAATTGCTGAAAGAAATAGACATCTGTATAAGTCTTTTTCATTGGTGAAATATGGACACGTTTGTTTGTGTTCTGATATATCTTTATTATTAAATAAGAGTATATCATATCATAACTTCTGAATTAATACTGTGTAACAATGATAAAAACAAATACAGTATATGACAATAAAGCTTTCCTTAAAGGGACACTGAACCCAAATTTTTTCTTTCGTGATTCAAATAGAGCATGATTTTTTTTTTCTAATTTACTCCTATTATCAAATTTTCTTCATTCTCTTGGTATCTTTATTTGAAATGCAAGAATGTAAGTTTAGATGCCGGCCCATTTTTGATGAAAACCTGGGTTGTCCTTGCTGATTGGTGGATAAATTCATCCACCAATAATAAAAAGTGCTGTCCAGAGAACTGAACCCAAAAAAATGCTTAGATGCCTTCTTTTTCAAATAAAGATAGCAAGAGAACGAAGAAAAATTGATAATAGGAGTAAATTAGAAAGTTGCTTAAAATGGCATGCTCTATCTGAATCACACAAGAAAAAAATTGGGTTCAGTGTCCCTTTAATAAGTTAAAAAGTATATCAGTTTACAATATCTTATATTTGTATTAAATAATTCTTGAACATTTAATAAAAAAAGTGTTTTAAATATATATTTTATTAAAAGTAAAAGCTGCTTAAAGGGGCACTCAAGTCAAAATAAACATTTATGATTCAGATAGAGCATGACGTTTAAAGTCACTTCACAATTTACTTCCATTATCAAATTTTGCTCAGCCTATTTATATTCACACTTTATGGGGAACAAGCTCCTTCTGAGCAGGTGCACAAGCTCACAGGGTATACGAATACTAGTCTGTGATTGGCTGATGTCTGTCACATGATATAGGGGGCCAGAAAATGGGGAGGGGAATACATTTGCCAAACAAAAACCTGCTGTTTATTTTAAATTCAGAGTCTTTTTATTAGGCACTTGTTACTTATGTAATTTAAAGGGACACTAAACCTATTTTTTTCTTTCATAATTCAGATAGAGAAGCAATTTTAAGCAACTTTCTAATTTATTCCTATTATCGATTTTTCTTCGATCTCTTGTTATCTTTATTTAAAAAGCAGGAATGTGATGCATAGGGGTCGGCCCATTTTTGGTTGAGAACCTGGGTTATGCTTGCTTATTGGTGAGGAGATGTAATTCTTCAATAAGCAAGCAAAGCCCTATCCATGGTGCTGAACCTTAAATGGGCTGGCTGCTAAGATTTACATTCCTGCTTTTAAAATAAAGATAGCAAGAGAACAAAGAAAAATTGATAATAGGAGTAAATTAGAAAGTTGCTTAAAATGTCATGCTCTATCTGAATCATGAAAGAAAAAAATTGGGTTCAGTGTCCCTTTAAGTTAAAAGGACAAATGCAGTTTCTTACTATTCCTCATTTCTTCTGTTATGTGTGATCAGTCCACGGGTCATCATTACTTCTGGGATATAACTCCTCCCCAACAGGAAATGCAAGAGGATTCACCCAGCAGAGCTGCATATAGCTCCTCCCCTCTACGTCAGTCCCAGTCATTCTCTTGCACCCAACGACTAGATAGGATGTGTGAGAGGACTATGGTGATTATACTTAGTTTTTATGACTTCAATCAAAAGTTTGTTATTTTAAAATAGCACCGGAGCGTGTTATTAATTCTCTGGCAGAGTTTGAGGAAGAATCTGTCAGAGTTTTTTACTATGATTTTAACCGGAGTAGTTAAGATCATATTGCTGTTCTCGGCCATCTGAGGGAGGTAAAGGCTTCAGATCAGGGGACAGCGGGCAGATGAATCTGCATTGAGGTATGTAGCAGTTTTTATTTTCTGAATGGAATTGATGAGAAAATCCTGCCATACCGTTAAAATGACATGTATGTATACACTTCAGTATTCTGGGGATGGTATTTCACCGGAACTACTCTGTTAAAGGTCACTAATCCTTTTTAATAACTATTTATCATGTTAAACGTTTTTGCTGGAATGTAGAATCGTTTACATTGCTGAGGTACTGTGTGAATAAATATTTGGGCATTATTTTCCACTTGGCAGTTTTTTTGCTTTAATTGTGACAGTTTCGTTTCTCTTCACTACTGTGTGGGAGAGGGAGGGGCCGTTTTTGGCGCTCTTTGCTACGCATCAAAAAATACCAGTCAGTTACTTTTATATTTCCTGCATGATCCGGTTCATCTCTGATAGATCTCAGGGGTCTTCAAACTTCTTTGAAGGGAGGTAAATTCTCTCAGCAGAGCTGTGAGAATTCTTATAGTGACTGTGAATAAAAACGTTGCTTTGTATTTTTTATGTCAAATTTAATTATTGTTATTTTACTAATGGGAACAAACCTTTGCTAAAAGTTTTGTTGTTTTAAAGTTTGATGCTATAACTGTTTTTCAGTTCATTATTTCAACTGTCATTTAATCGTTAGTACCTCTTTGAGGCACAGTACGTTTTTTTGCTAAAAAAGATTATAACCAAGTTGTAAGTTTTTTGCTAGTGTGTTAAACATGTCTGACTCAGAGGAAGATATCTGTGTCATTTGTTCCAATGCCAAGGTGGAGCCCAATAGAAATTTATGTACTAACTGTATTGATGCTACTTTAAATAAAAGTCAATCTGTACAATGTGAACAAATTTCACCAAACAGCGAGGGGAGAGTTATGCCGACTAACTCGCCTCACGCGGCAGTACCTGCATCTCCCGCCCGGGAGGTGCGTGATATTTTGGCGCCTAGTACATCTGGGCGGCCATTACAGATAACATTACAAGATATGGCTACTGTTATGACTGAAGTTTTGTCTAAATTACCAGAACTAAGAGGCAAGCGTGATCACTCTGGGGTGAGAACAGAGTGCGCTGACAATGCTAGGGCCATGTCTGATACTGCGTCACAGCTCGCAGAGCATGAGGACGGAGAGCTTCATTCTGTGGGTGACGGTTCTGATCCAAACAGATTGGACTCAGATATTTCAAATTTTAAATTTAAATTGGAGAACCTCCGTGTATTACTAGGGGAGGTCTTAGCAGCTCTCAACGATTGTAACACCTTTGCAATACCAGAGAAACTGTGTAGGTTGGATAAATACTTTGCGGTACCGGCGAGTACTGACGTTTTTCCTATACCTAAGAGACTAACTGAAATTGTTACTAAGGAGTGGGATAGACCCGGTGTGCCGTTCTCACCCCCTCCAATATTTAGAAAGATGTTTCCAATAGACGCCACCACTCGGGACTTATGGCAAACGGTCCCCAAGGTGGAGGGAGCAGTTTCTACTTTAGCTAAGCGTACCACTATCCCGGTGGAGGATAGCTGTGCTTTCTCAGATCCAATGGATAAAAAATTAGAGGGTTACCTTAAGAAAATGTTTGTTCAACAAGGTTTTATATTACAACCCCTTGCATGTATCGCGCCGATTACGGCTGCGGCAGCATTTTGGATTGAGTCGCTTGAAGAGAACCTTAGTTCATCTACGCTAGACGACATTACGGACAGGCTTAGAGTCCTTAAACTAGCTAATTCCTTCATTTCGGAGGCCGTAGTACATTTAACCAAACTTACGGCTAAGAACTCAGGATTCGCCATACAGGCACGTAGGGCGCTGTGGCTAAAATCCTGGTCAGCTGATGTTACTTCTAAGTCCAAATTACTTAATATACCTTTCAAGGGGCAGTCTTTATTTGGGCCCGGTTTGAAAGAGATTATCGCTGACATTACAGGAGGTAAGGGCCACGCCCTACCTCAAGACAAAGCCAAAGCTAAGGCTAGACAGTCTAATTTTCGTCCCTTTCGGAACTTCAAAACAGGAGCAGCATCAACCTCCACTGCACCAAAACAGGAAGGAGCTGTTGCTCGTTACAGGCAAGGCTGGAAGCCTAACCAGTCCTGGAATAAGAGCAAGCAGGCCAGGAAACCTGCTGCTGCCCCAAAGACAGCATGAACCGAGAGCCCCCGATCCGGGACCGGATCTAGTGGGGGGCAGACTCTCTCTCTTCGCCCAGGCCTGGGCAAGAGATGTTCAGGATCCCTGGGCACTAGAGATCATATCTCAGGGATACCTTCTAGACTTCAAATTATCTCCCCCAAGAGGGAGATTTCATCTGTCAAGGTTGTCAACAAACCAGATAAAGAAAGAAGCGTTTCTACGCTGCGTACAAGATCTGTTAATAATGGGAGTGATCCATCCGGTTCCGCGGTCGGAACAAGGACAAGGGTTCTACTCAAACCTGTTTGTGGTTCCCAAAAAAGAGGGAACTTTCAGGCCAATCTTAGATTTAAAGATTCTAAACAAATTCCTAAGAGTTCCATCGTTCAAAATGGAAACTATTCGGACAATCTTACCCATGATCCAAGAGGGTCAGTACATGACCACAGTGGATTTAAAGGATGCTTACCTTCACATACCGATCCACAAAGATCATCACCGGTATCTAAGGTTTGCCTTCTTAGACAGGCACTACCAGTTTGTAGCTCTTCCATTCGGATTGGCTACGGCTCCAAGAATCTTCACAAAGGTTCTGGGTGCCCTTCTGGCGGTACTAAGACCGCGAGGGATTTCGGTAGCTCCATACCTAGACGACATTCTAATTCAAGCTTCAAGCTTTCAAACTGCCAAGTCTCATACAGAGTTAGTTCTGGCATTTCTAAGGTCGCATGGATGGAAAGTGAACGAAAAGAAGAGTTCTCTTTTTCCTCTCACAAGAGTTCCATTCTTGGGGACTCTTATAGATTCTGTAGAAATGAAGATTTACCTGACAGAGGACAGGTTAACAAAGCTTCAAAATGCATGCCGTGTCCTTCATTCCATTCAACACCCGTCAGTAGCTCAATGCATGGAGGTGATCGGCTTAATGGTAGCGGCAATGGACATAGTACCTTTTGCACGCCTACACCTCAGACCTCTGCAATTATGCATGCTAAGTCAGTGGAATGGGGATTACTCAGATTTGTCCCCTACTCTGAATCTGAATCAAGAGACCAGAAATTCTCTTCTATGGTGGCTTCATCGGCCACACCTGTCCAGGGGGATGCCATTCAGCAGGCCAGACTGGACAATTGTAACAACAGACGCCAGCCTACTAGGTTGGGGCGCTGTCTGGAATTCTCTGAAGGCTCAGGGACTATGGAATCAGGAGGAGAGTATCCTTCCAATAAACATTCTGGAATTGAGGGCAGTTCTCAATGCCCTTCTAGCTTGGCCCCAATTAACAACTCGGGGGTTCATCAGGTTTCAGTCGGACAACATCACGACTGTAGCTTACATCAACCATCAGGGAGGGACAAGAAGCTCCCTAGCAATGGTGGAAGTATCAAAGATAATTCGCTGGGCAGAGTCTCACTCTTGCCACCTGTCAGCAATCCACATCCCGGGAGTGGAGAACTGGGAGGCGGATTTCTTGAGTCGCCAGACTTTTCATCCGGGGGAGTGGGAACTTCATCCGGAGGTCTTTGCCCAAATACTTCGACGTTGGGGCAAGCCAGAGATAGATCTCATGGCGTCTCGCCAGAACGCCAAACTTCCTCGCTACGGGTCCAGATCCAGGGATCCGGGAGCGGTTCTGATAGATGCTTTGACAGCACCTTGGAACTTCGGGATGGCTTATGTGTTTCCACCCTTTCCGCTGCTTCCTCGATTGATTGCCAAAATCAAGCAGGAGAGAGCATCAGTGATTCTAATAGCGCCTGCATGGCCACGCAGGACTTGGTATGCAGATCTAGTGGACATGTCATCCTGTCCGCCTTGGTCTCTACCTCTAAGACAGGACCTTCTGATACAGGGTCCATTCAAACATCAAAATCTAACTTCTCTGAAGCTGACTGCTTGGAAATTGAACGTTTGATTTTATCAAAACGTGGTTTTTCTGAGTCGGTTATTGATACCCTGATACAGGCTAGGAAGCCTGTTACCAGAAAGATTTACCATAAAATATGGCGTAAATACCTATACTGGTGCGAATCCAAACATTACTCCTGGAGTAAGGTTAGGATCTCTAGGATATTGTCTTTTCTACAAGAAGGGTTAGAAAAGGGTTTATCAGCTAGTTCATTAAAGGGACAGATTTCAGCTCTGTCCATCTTGTTACACAGGCGTCTGTCAGAAAATCCAGACGTCCAGGCTTTTTGTCAGGCTTTAGCTAGGATCAAGCCTGTGTTTAAAGCTGTTGCTCCGCCATGGAGTTTAAACTTAGTTCTTAACGTTTTACAGGGTGTTCCATTTGAACCCCTTCATTCCATTGATATAAAATTGTTATCTTGGAAAGTTCTGTTTTTAATGGCTATTTCCTCGGCTCGAAGAGTCTCTGAGTTATCAGCCTTACATTGTGATTCTCCTTATCTGATTTTTCACTCAGACAAGGTAGTTCTGCGTACTAAACCTGGGTTCTTACCTAAGGTGGTCACTAACAGGAATATCAATCAAGAGATTGTTGTTCCATCCTTGTGTCCAAATCCTTCTTCAAAGAAGGAACGTCTTCTACACAATCTGGATGTAGTTCGTGCCCTCAAGTTCTACTTGCAGGCAACTAAAGATTTTCGCCAAACTTCTTCCCTGTTTGTCGTTTATTCTGGACAGAGGAGAGGTCAAAAAGCTTCTGCTACCTCTCTCTCTTTTTGGCTTCGTAGCATAATACGTTTAGCCTATGAGACTGCTGGTCAGCAGCCTCCTGAAAGAATTACAGCTCACTCCACTAGAGCTGTGGCTTCCACTTGGGCCTTTAAGAATGAGGCCTCTGTTGAACAGATTTGCAAGGCTGCAACTTGGTCTTCGCTTCATACTTTTTCCAAATTTTACAAATTTGACACTTTTGCTTCTTCGGAGGCTATTTTTGGGAGAAAGGTTCTTCAGGCAGTGGTTCCTTCTATATAATGAGCCTGCCTATCCCTCCCGTCATCCGTGTACTTTTGCTTTGGTATTGGTATCCCAGAAGTAATGATGACCCGTGGACTGATCACACATAACAGAAGAAAACATAATTTATGCTTACCTGATAAATTCCTTTCTTCTGTTGTGTGATCAGTCCACGGCCCGCCCTGTTCTAAGGCAGGTAAATATATTTTAAATTATACTCCAGTCACCACTTCACCCTTGGTTACTCCTTTCTCGTTGATTCTTGGTCGAATGACTGGGACTGACGTAGAGGGGAGGAGCTATATGCAGCTCTGCTGGGTGAATCCTCTTGCATTTCCTGTTGGGGAGGAGTTATATCCCAGAAGTAATGATGACCCGTGGACTGATCACACAACAGAAGAAAGGAATTTATCAGGTAAGCATAAATTATGTTTTTCTGACAGGAACAACTTGTGGAGAGAGACAAACCTCTGAAAGTGTAACAAGATAACTTTGGGTTTTTAAAAAAATCAAAAACTGACATACATTTTGAAATAAAGAATAAAGTTAACTACAGTGCCTCTTTAACTCTTTTGCTGCTGAGCCATTTTCAACCCCCACTGCTAAGCCAATTTTATCATATTTTGCTACCTCCAGTGGGTATTGAAAATAATCACCCCCTTGAAAATAATTACATTTAGTTGCTTTCCAGCCTGAAATAAAGACAGACACATTTTTGTTTGTAATTACTCAGTGCAACTTATAATATCCAAGTTTAAGATATAACACCAACATGTCAGGCAAAAATAAAGACAATTCAAAAACAGAATCACTGAGTTGCAAAAAGGATCAACCCCTCCTAAAATTACTTGTAAACTCAGTCAGGTGTAGCTAATCACCTTCACAATGGCACACACAAAGCCATTTGACCTTCAACTGTGATCAGCTGGGGGCATATTGATTAGCTCAGCATGAAAATAACTTTCCTGGAGCATCTCAGTCCCTGGTAGTGCAACTGAAGCAAACAATCAACTATCGGTGGCAAGGCACTGTCAAAAGATCTCTTGGATAATGTTGTGGACATGCAAAAGTCAGGAGATGGATACAAGAAAATATCAAAAGCTTTATCAATACCTAGGAGCACAATGAAGTCTATTATTAAGAAGTAGAAGGTATTTGGTACAACACTGACCCTCCCTGGATCAGGACGTCGCTCCAAACTGGATGAAAGAGCCAAAGGAGGAAACTGGTCAGAGAGGCTACCAAGAGGCCCAGAGCAACTCTGAAGTAGTTGCAGGAATTTATGAAAAAGAGTGGTAGTTCTGTGCATGGGACAACAATATCGCAAATTCTTTACAAATGTCGTTTATATGGGAGGGCTGCAAGAAAAAATACACTCCTCAAGAAAGGCCACATGCAGTCATGACTGAGCTTTGCCATAACACATCTAGGAGATTCTGGGGCTACATGGAAATATGTTTTATGGTTAGATGAGACTAAAATTTAATTATGTGGCCTCAACATCAAACGATATGTTTGGAGGAAATCCAAATACAGCTTACCATCCAAATAACACTATACCTACAGTAAATCATGGAGGTGGTAATTTCCTGTTATGGTGGTGTTACTCTGCAGCAGGCAGTGGAGCACTTGTCAGGATAGAAGGACTAATAAATGGGGCAAAATACCATCACATTCTTGAGGAAAATCTGCTGCACTCTGCCAGGAAGTTTTCAATGGGAAGATTTACCCTCCAACATGACAATGACCCAAAGCACACAGAAAAATGACCACACAGTGGTTGAAGGAGAAAAAGGTGAATGTCCTTGCATGGCCTAGTCAAGCCCAAACTTAAACCCCATTGAATATCTATGGCATGACTTGAAGACTGCAGTCCACAAACGGTCACCAACAAATGTAACGGAACTGGAGCAGTTCTGCAAAGAAGAGTGGGCAAATATTGCACAGTCTAGATGTGAAAAGTTAGTAGAGACATATCCCAACAGACTAAAGGCTGTAATTAAAGCAAAAGGTGGTTCAACAAAATACTGACACAAGGGGGTGATCCTTTTTGCAACTCAGTGATTCTGTTTTTGAATTGTTTTTATTTTTGCCTGACTTGTTGGTATATTTTTTACTTGGATGTTATAACTTGCACTGAGTAATTACAACTGGATAAACAACAACCGTGTCTGTCTTTATTTCAGGCTACAAAGTAACAAAATGTGATTATTTTCAAGGGGGGTGATTTTTTTTCACTACCTACTGTATTTAAACCCTATTGTAAGTCAAATTTCAATAAGTGACCCATACAAATGACAAATATTTTTCAGCAGGCCCATCAGAAATACCATTATAAAATTCATATTTCATGGCATGCGAGATAGCTGCGTCAAAAAATATAAAACAAATTATGTTTTTGTTAAGATTTTAGTAAATAATATTGAAAATGTGTCAGTAACCACTGCTGTTACTCTGATCACCTTACTAAATTGTCATTAAGTGTAGCCACATGCAAGATGTTCATTTTTACCACAGTAATCACCTGGTTATACAGTCAAAATTAATATTATTTTTTTTAAGAGAGGAACTTGCCTGCTACGATTTTGTAGACATACCAGATAATATCCAATTCACAAGCAAATCCCCATATGTTGTGTTTGTATTTTTAAACATCTTCTTTGTAGTAACTTTCCAAACCCACCAAAATTTGAAAGAGCAGGCAATTCTGTTTCAAAAGAGGGTCTTGGAGGTCTGTGACTAGTAAGAGAGCTGATATTAAGGGGTATGAAGAGCATCCAGCTCCCTCACCTGCCTTTCATATAATGGCCACGCCCTTCTGTGATGTCATCCAGCACATTAATGGTGGCATCGCCAGCACTCTTATGTAGCTCTGGGATTGCTGCCCACTGTGCCACCAACGATTGGGCCTTCAGTGCAGGGAAATCGATGATCCGGTGCAATTCCCCTTACGCAGCAAAAGGGTTCATTGATATATATATTATGCATATGTAAAAACAGAAAACGATGTTGATGAACTACTGAAGAAACCACCATTTCGTTTGCTCTTTCCAATACCGTCGAACTGTGTACTTCCCTTACATATGGTCATATCGATACAGGGTTGACTATAGGAACATTTCTGACCAATAACTAAACATCAAGAAAAACAAGCAGGGTGTAAAAAATGCACTCATGGTATGAGTTTGCATATTATAATAGTAACTGACACAATGATGGACAGACTATTACCGCTTTCAAATACAGGGGCATATTTATCAAGCTCCGTACAGAGCGAGCCGGAAACAGAAGTTATGAAGCAGTGTTCTAAAGACCGCTTCTCCATTACCTGTCCGCCTGCTCTGTGGCGGCCTACAGAAATAAACCCAATCGAATATGATCAGGTTGATTGACACCCCCTGCTAACAACCGATTGGCCGTGAATCTGCAGGGGGCAGTATTGAACCAGCAGTTCACAAGAACACAAGGTGAGAAAATTAAACAGCGCTTTACCTGTATCTAAATACTGGCTAGCTAGGGACATGCATCAACAGATATTGAATTTATAAGAAGGATTAGACCATTAAAACAAATACAATTTAATTTTCTTAAAACCATATAACAATTTTACATTTGGAGAACCGTTAGCATATTGCAAACAATTACATAAAAAACCGTAGTTGATATGAATACAGGAGGACGTCTCCTCCAACCTCTACTTAAAAAACCTGTGTTTCTGCCACTTTAAAATATATTCAAAACCACCTTTAATTCTGGATATACAATGCGTATATCAAATATA
This sequence comes from Bombina bombina, assembly GCF_027579735.1. Classification (NCBI taxonomy): domain Eukaryota; kingdom Metazoa; phylum Chordata; class Amphibia; order Anura; family Bombinatoridae; genus Bombina; species Bombina bombina. The sequence goes on from NC_069504.1 coordinate 642,339,718, forward strand.
GTTCATCTATGATTGAGCTAGTAAAAAAAAAAAAAAAGGTTCGCTTTATAATGGAAAATTCACTTGTGTCAATCCACCTTTACATGTTGCAAATTTGATTTGATACACTTTTTCAAATCTAAATTATACTTGCAAATAGCCTTGTATGTAATGTCCCATCAAAAACTTGCATAAACAACTTGTAATGAAAAAAGCGAGCTTCCAGGTTTATCTACAAACTTTCACATTTGCAAAATGTATAAAGGATTTAACTCTGATAGCCGATATATAATGAAAGTTCTGTTTGGTATTGATACAAATAGTTGGGTAGTGGGTATACTTTACCGGTCCCTTTGCCGTTTTCGATAGGAAGCTGATTGTGCAATATATCTACGGTCCAACCATAGACCAGTCGGCCTCCGATCTCACCTCTGACCTCTCGGGTACGTTCGTGTCACGATTTAGATTGCTCTTATTGCAGATCCTTACCGCATAGGTCTCTCAGGGTGGCGGATGTTTCTAGGGCTACCGGTTCTTTTCGCTTCCACTTAGGATATGTCAGCGGATTGATACATATCCTAACTGGAAGCGAAAAGAACCAGTGAGTATACCCCTAAGTGGAAATGTCCAAATTGGGCCCCAAGTTTCAAAATTTTGTGTGGCCACCATTATTTTCCAGCACTGTCTTAACCCTCTTTGGCATGGAGTTCACCAGAGCTTGACAGGTTTCCACTGGAGTCCTCTTCCACTCCTCCATGACGACATCACGGAGTTGGTGGATGTTAGAGACCTTGTGCTCCCCCACCTTCCGTTTGAGGCTGCTACACAGATGCTCAATAGGGTTTAGGTCTGGAGACATACTTGGCCAGTCCATCACCTTTACCCTCAGCTTCTTTAGCAAGGCAGTGGTCGTCTTGGAGGTGTATTTGGGGTCATTTTCATGTTGGAATACTGCCCTGTGGCCCAGTCTCCGAAGGAAGGGGATCATGCTCTGCTTCAGTATGTCACAGTACATGTTGGCAATCATGGTTCCCTCAATGAACTGTAGCTCCCCCGTGCCGGTAGCACTCATTCAGGCCCAGACCATGACACTCCCACCACTATGCTTGACTGTAGGCAAGAAACACTTGTCTTTGTACTCCTCACCTGGTTGCTGCCACACACGCTTGACACCATCTGAACCAAATAAGTTTATCTTGGTCCCATTAGACCACAGGTCATGGTTCCAGTAATCCATGTCCTTAGTCTTCTTTTCTTCAGCAAACTGTTTAAAGGCTTTCTTGTGCATCATCTTTGGAAGCCATGCAGACCAATTTGATGCAGTGTGTGGCATATGGTCTGAGCACTGACAGACTGACCCCCCCCCCCCCGCCCCTTCAACCTCTGCAGCAATGCTGGCAGCACTCATACCTCTATTTCACAAAGACAATGGTCATGAGACCCTTCATTTTAAAGAGGAAAAAATCATTCATCTTCATGGAGTCCAGTTGTGTAGGTTACAATGTTGCCAACCTTTTTCAAGAAAATAAGGAAGGCTTAGGAATCAACAAATTTAATGTAGGAAAACACTTTATTTTACAATTTGATAACGGCTGATGAAACAAAATTGGTCATACAAGTCATCTTTATTCACATAGTCTAGCTTACTGCATTTGACAGTTTTCTGCAAATCTGTGAGAGTAAATATATTGACCTATCAGGTACATCAAAATTATTAACTAAATAAGAGTACATGTGTATAATATTAACATAGTAACATAGAAGAAGAGGTTGAAAGAAGACAGAAGTCTATTGAGTTCAACCTATACAGATTCTACCTTATTTACAAAAATATCTCCAATTTAATGCCATTAAAAAGATGACCCATTTAACACCAGCAATCATATCCCTGAATTATATTTCTATCCAGAAATGTATCTAAGCCATTTCTAAATATAGCTAAGGTATTGGTATTCACCACCTCTTTGGGCAATGAGTTCCACAATTTGGTTGCTCTTACAGTGAAAAAACATTTATGTTACTGGAGATTAAGGGGCATATTTATCAAAGCATCAACTGAAAATACGCTTGAATCCCACATCGTATTTGTCGCGAGATTGATCCACCATAGTTATCAAAGCGTCAAGATTTGCAAATGTTGAAAATTTTGATGTAATATACACTCCCGCGATCTCAATCCGATGCAGATCGATGCTTGTGTCATTACAGATGTTTCAAATTCAGATTCGACTCTATTTGACCCTTTTCCAAATTTAACAAACATTTAACAGGCATGCTCACGTCTATTCCGACGCAGCATACCTAGTTTTTAATCCGCCACCCTTGAGGCCGCGGATGCCATAGAACTCAATAGGTGTCTGAAAACACAGAAAGCTTATGTTCGATGCTGCAAGAGAATGAAGCAAATTACATAATAAAAGTAAATTAGAAACTCTATTAAAATTGTATACCCTTTCTAAATCAAACAATATTATTGCTCCACATTCGGTGCACTAGTAGATATAGGGATAAAAATGAAAAATACATTACTACTTATGGATTATGTTACAAATTTGTCTCTCATTACAAAGGAAGGAGACAATATCATTTTTCCAAATGTGTAGATATATTATATTATTGTAGAATATAAAGATAAAAATGAAATAAATACACAACATAATATAGCTAACTTCCTTTTTATTTTTTGTGAAAAATCTATGTGCACCATGTTTAAACCATGTAATACAAGTCCCACTCTCCACTTTGCACCAATTTTGACGCAACACTTTTCGCACCAATTATGACGCAAACTCCTAAACAACCCACACACTAGGTAATTTTTAACCACTTTTGATTGGAATATGCATAATCAGTATCACATGATTTATGACATCAGCCAATCTGATTTAAATACGGATACATTTTAAGCTATCACTAATGAATCAAATTGCTCGATACTTATGTCATTGATCACTCATCAGAACTTGTAAGTGGCATTTGTTACATTGTGTATTATACTTTGAAAGTATGTTTATGTAAAATTAGTATTAAAGATAAACATTGATGCTGACATTAGGACACACAGTGTAATATTTGATTGATGATTTTAAAATTCAAATTGATGTTTGATTCAATATAATCTTAAGATGATAGCTCAAAGGAATAGCCCACATAACATTAAACTGTCATGATTCAGATACAGCAGAAATTAAAATCACCTCTTTACTGTCATCCTTTTTTTAGTGTATTTCTTCCTTCTCTTGAATTTCGTTTTCAGTAAGAAATGTCATCTTATATGCCAGCCCATTTTATAACACATGTGTAGGGGTGGTTTTTAAAACGAGATAGCAATCAGGAGGGGTTATACAGGTACAGAGAGAAAACTGTACCAGCTCTTAAAATATCCATTGACTGCAAATAAATACATATGATACCTTGATTACATGCTATATTCGCAATATACCTGCTCAGAATAATAATACATTTACACTATATACATATAGTGGTATAAATAAACACAGAGATATGACAGACAACATTGTTTAGAACAAAAAAAGGAACTTAGGGACATGTAAATATGTTTGCAAAATATTTCTGACATAACACATACACACATTTTTGTAAATATTTTATTGTATCTTTTCATGTGACAATACTGAAGAAATGACACTTTGCTACAATGTAAAGTAGTGAGTGTACAGCTTGTATAACAGTGGAAATTTGCCGTCCCCTCAAAATAACTCAACACACAGCCATTAATGTTCAAACCGTTGGCAACAAAAGTGAGTACACCCCTAAGTGAAAATGTCCAAATTGGGCCCAATTAGACATTTTCCCTACCCGGTGTCATGTGACTTGTTAGTGTTACAAGGTCTCAGGTGTGAATGGGGAGCAGGTGTGTTAAATTTGGTGTTATTGCTCTCACACTCTCTCTTACTGGTCACTGGAAGTTCAACATGGCACCTCATGGCAAAGAACTCTCTGAGGATCTGAAAAAAAGAATTGTTGATCTATATAAAGATGGCCTAGGCTATAAGAAGATTGCCAAGACCCTGAAACTGAGCTGCAGCATGGTGGACAAGACCATAAAGCAGTTTCACAGGACAGATTCCACTCAGAACAGGCCTCGCCATGGTCAAACAAAGAAGTTGAGATGAGTGTATGTGCTTAGCGTCATATCCAGAGGTTGTCTTTGGGAAATAGACCTATGAGTGCTGCCAGCATTGCTGCAGAGGTTGAAGGGGTGGGGGGTCAGCCTGTCAGTGCTCAGACCATACACCGCACACTGCATCAAATTGGTCTGCATGGCTGTCGTTCCAGTAGGAAGCCTCTTCTAAAGATGATGCACAAGAAAGCCCACAAACAGTTTGCTGAAGACAAGCAGACTAAGGACATGGATTACTGGAACCATGTCCTGTGGTACGATGAGACCAAGATAAACTTATTTGGTTCAGATGGTGTCAAGCATGTGTGGTGGCAACCAGGTGAAGAGTACAAAGAAAAGTGTTTTATGGTCTGGGCCTGCATGAGTGCTGCTGGCACTGGGGAGCTACAGTTCATTGAGGGAACCATGAATGCGAACATGTACTGTGACATACCGAAGCAGAGCATGATCCTCTCCTTTCAGAGACCGGGCTGCAGGGCAGTATTCTAACATGACCCCAAACACATCTCCAAGATGACCACTGCCTTGCTAAAGAAGCTGAGAGTAAAGGTGATGGGCTCTCCACGCATGTCTCCATACCTAAACCCTATTGAGCATCTGTGGGGCATCCTCAAACGGAAGGTGGGGGAGCACAAGGTCTCTAACATCCACCAGCTCCGTGATGTCGTCATGGAGCAGTGGAAGAGGACTCCATTGGCAATCTTTGAAGCTCTAGTAAACTCCATGCCGAAGAGGGTTAGGCAGTGCTGGAAAATAATGTTGGCCACACAAAATATTGACTCTTTGGGCCCAATTTAGACATCTCCACTTAGGGGTGTACTCACTTTTGTTGCCAACAGTTTAGACATTAATGGCTGTGTGCTGAGTTATTTTGAGGGGACAGCAAACTTACACAGTTATACACGCTGTACACTCACTACTTTACATTGTGGAAAAGTGTAATTTCTTCAGTGTTGTCACGTGAAAAGATATAATAAAATATTTACAAAAATGTTAGGGGTGTACTCACTTTTGTGAGATACTGTGTATATATATATATATATATATATACTGTATATATATATATATATACACAAGTATGTGCAAAGATATATGTACAAATTCTAGCATTAATAATCATGTATAAAAAAAACACGAGATTAAAGCATATCATGACTTCGAGAAATACAAATACACATTAATTTATGTAAAAGTATCATATAACAAATCAATGTAAAAATAACTTTCTAGGAGATATTGTTTCTTGAGGTATAAATCTATCTATTTTTTGGACATTAACAGATGAAAAATAAAAGATTAGCTTTAGAGAAATGTGCTTGTTCATGGACAGTAACGAAATGGTATAAATGAAGTTGGGAAAAACTCGAATAACCCCGTCATCGATGACTGTTAGTTAACAACAGTCCGATGCTCATCACGCCATACTTGACACGCGTGTTTTTGAAGGTTTTTTTTATAAATATGGGGATCGTATGTGGATCTGCGTCAGCGATGTCTGGCGAGCGTATTGACGCCGGCGAATGCACTGAGATTGACGCTTTGATAAAAATGCCCCTAAATCTAGTTTCCTCCAGCTTTAAATTATGACCTCTTTTCACAAACAATTTTCTTGGGATAAACAGAAATTCTGCTAATTTTGTATATGGACCTTGAATATTTTTAATAAAATAATAATATCACCTCTCAAGCTCCTTTTTTTAAAAAAAAAATAAAACAGGCCCTGTTTGGCTAACTCTATTTGTAAAAGTTTGTAAAAAAAAATGTCAGTGCGCTAAAAAAAGCTTAAAATGAACTTTAAATAGACCAATGACTGTATTAGGATTATTATCTTACAATTTTAAAACCATATTTCATATGTGACACATAGAAAAAAATCTATAACATCCACAAATTATTTACAATAAAAACATATTAATAAAAATAGAATAAAATTATATGCTTGGTCAAAACTCCCCAAGTCAAAGTCTTACCTTCCATTCCACTTATTAGTTTTGTGGCCCTTCTCTAAACTTTTTCTAACTCTGCAATTTATTTTTTTCAGATAGGTCCCCAGAACTCCATACCCAAGGTGAGGTCTTACCAGGGATTTATATAGTGACAGAGTTATTCCTTCCTCCCTTGCATCAATGCCTCTTTTAATACATGCTAGTTTTTTTATTAGCCTTAGAAGCCATTGCCCTGCATTGTGCACCCATTTTAGCTTGTTATCTCTATATTTGCCCAAATCCCTTTCATCCTCTGTTTTGCTGTCTAGTCAAATTTAAATAATAGGTTACCTGCTTATTTCTTTTATGTAATTGAATGTAAGAGTCCATGAGCTAGTGACGTATGGGATATACAATCCTACTAGGAGGGGCAAAGTTTCCCAAACCTCAAAATGCCTATAAAATCAACCCTCACCACACCCACAATTCAGTTTTACAAACTTTGCCTCCCTATGGCGGTGGTGAAGTAAGTTTGTGCTTGATTTTCTTCTGTGATATGCGCTTCTCAGCATTTTGAAGCCCGATTCCTCTCAGAGTACAGTGTTTGTCAGAGGGATGTGAAGGGAGTATCACCTATTGATTCTATGGTTTTCCTCACAGGAAATCTTTTCATAGATTCATCTCCTACCTCCCTTTTCAGATTGACGATATACTCTCATATTCCATTACCTCTACTGATACTTTTTCAGTACTGGTTTGGCTATCGACTATATGTGGATGGGTGTCTTTCGGTAAGTATGTTTTCATTACTTAAGACACTCTCAGCTATGGTCTGGCACTTTATGTATTAACATAAAGTTTTTAAAAAATGTATTGTACTTATTTTGCCATGAGTCAGGTTTATGTATATTTCCTTTTGCAGACTATCAGTTTCAAAATTGGGAAACATATTTAGTTATTTTTTCTTACCTGGGGTATAGTCTTTTCTTCAAATTGACTGGGTTTTTTTCATTAAATTTTGCAGGCAAAATTAGGCTTGCGAGGTCTCAAAATGCTGATATTTATTGCATCATTTTTGGCGCAAGAATTTTTTGGGCACGAAAGGTACGTTCGGTGACGCAAATTTGTCATTTCTGGCGTCTTAGTTGACGCCAGGTTTCCTTGCACAAGATTGCGTCTGCCATGACGCAAGTTGTGTCATTTCCGGATGTTGTTAGCACAAAAAAAAAATTATTTTGCGTTGTGCGTCATACTTGGAGCCAAATAATTTAATTGTTTAAAACCCCACTTCCTATATGCCTCATTCCTTTTTTTATGCTCAGAGGGCTATGCTGTTTGCATTTTTTTACCATTCCTGAAACTGCCATATAAGGAAATTGATAATGTTGCTTGATATGTTTTTTTTCTCTTTCATTAAATAAATAAATAAATAAATAAGATGTCTCAATCTGATCCTGTCTGAGAAACAACTGTTGGAACCCTGCTGCCTGATAACAGTTCTACCAAAGCTAAGTGTATCTGTTGTAAGTTAGCGGAGATTATATCTCCAGCTGTAGTATGTAACAGTTGTCATGATAAGCTTTTACATGCAGAGAATGTATCCATCAGTACTAGTACAATGCCTGTTGTTCCTTCAACATCTAATGTACATGATATCCCTGTGGATATAAAAGATTTTATTGCTGATGCGATTAAGAAGGCTTTGTCTGCTATTCTGCTTTCGAATAAACGTAAAAGGTCTTTTAAAACTTCTCATAAAATTGATGAATTTTCAAATGATCACAACATACTGAATTATCCTCCTTTGATGAGGATCTATCTGATTCAGAAGATCCTACCTCAGATATTGACACTGACAAATCTACTTATCTCTTTAAAATGGAGTATAATCGTTCCTTGTTAAAGAGGTGTTGATTACTTTGGGTATTGAGGAATCTAGCCCTCTTGATACTAAAACTAGTAAACGTTTAAATTCTGTTTATAAACCTCCTGTGGTTACTCCAGATGTTTTTCCAGTTCCTGATGCTATTTCTGATATGATTTCAAAGGAATGGGATAGACCTGGTACTTCTTTTATTCCTTCTTCTAGGTTTAAAAAGTTGTATCCTTTGCCAGCAGCTAGATTGGAGTTTTGGGAAAAAATCCCCAAAGTTGAAGGGGCTATTTCTACTCTTGCCAAACGTACTACTAATCCTATGGAAGATAGTACTTCTTTTAAGGATCCTTTAGATAGGAAACTAGAATCTTATCTAAGGAAAGCTTATTTATTTTCTGGCTATATTCTTAGGCCTGCTATATCTATGGCTGATGTTGCAGCTGCATCAACCTTTTGGTTGGAAAGCTTAGCACAACAGGAAACAGATCCTGATTTGTCTAGCATTTTTCACTTGCTTCAACATGCTAATCATTTTATCTGTGATGCTATTTTTTATATAATCAAAATTGATGTTAAATCTACAGTATGTCTTTAGCTATTTTAGCTAGAAGAGCTTTGTGGCTCAAATATTGGAATGCTGACATGGTATCTAAGTCTAGATTACTATCTATTTATTTCCAAGGTAACAATTTATTTGGTTCTAAGTTGGAATAAATCCAAGCCTTTTAAGAAACAAAAGCCAGCCCCCAAGTCTGCATGAAGGTGCGGCCTTCATTCCAGCTCAGCTGGTGGGGGTAGATTAAAATTGTTCCAAAACATATGGGCAGATTCTGTCCAAAATTAGTGGATTGAGAGTATTGTCTCTCAAGGGTATCGAATAGGATTCAGAATAAGACCTCCTGTGAGAAGATTCTTTCTCTCACACGTTCTGGCAAATCCAGTGAAGGCTCAGGCTTTTCTGAAGTGTGTTTCAGATCTAGAGCTTTCAGGGGTAATCATACCAGTTCCATTTCAGCAACAGGGTCTGGGGTTTTATTCAAATCTATTCATTATCCCAAAAAAAGAAAATTCATTCAGGCCAGTTCTGGATCTGAAAATTTTTAATCGTTTTGTAAGAGTGCCAACTTTCAAAATGGTGACTATAAGGACTATTCTGCCTTTTGTTCAGCAAGGTCATTATATGTCCACGATAGACTTACAGGATGCATATCTTCATATTCCGAATTATCCAGACCACTATCGGTTTCTGAGATTCTCTTTTCTAGACAAGCATTACCAATTTGTCGCTCTTTCATTTGGCCTAGCGACAGCTCCAAGAATTTCTTTGAAGGTTCTCTGTGCCCTACTCTCTCTAATCAGAGAACAGGGTATTGTGGTGTTTCCTTATTTGGACAATATCTTGGTACTAGCTCAGTCTTTACATTCTGCCGAATCTTACACAAATCAACTAGTGTTGTTTCTTCAAAGACATGGTTGGAGGATCAATTTACCAAAAAGTTCCTTGATTCCTCAGAAAAGGGTCACCTTTTTAGGTTTCCAGATAGATTCAGTGCCCATGACTCTGGGCTCTATTTAACAAGCTCCATATGGAGCTTGATGGCCCCTGTTTCTGGCGAGTCTTCAGACTCACCAGAAACAGCAGTTATGAAGCAGCAGTCACAAAAACTGCTGCTCCATAACCTGTCCGCCTGCTCTGAGCAGGCGTACAGACAATGCCGGAAATCAACCCGATCGAGTACGATCGGGTTGACTGGCAACTCCCTGCTGGTGACCCATTAGCCGTGAGACTGCAGGGGGCGGTGTTGCACCATCAGCCCTTTTGAGGTTGGATCAGGTCCGCCAGACCTTGATAAATAGGGGCCTCTGTCTCTAACAGACAAGAGACGAATGAAATTGGTTTCAGCTTGTCAAAAACTTCAGTCTCAATCATTCCCTTCAGTGGATATGTGCATAGAAGTTTTAGGTCTCATGACTGCAGCATCAGACGTGATCCCCTTTGCTCGTTTTCATATGAGACCTCTTCAGCTTTGTAGGCTGAATCAGTGGTGCAAGGATTATACAAGGATATCACAATTAATATCCTTAAATCCCAATGTTCGAATCTCTCTCTGACTTGGTGGTTAGATCACCATCATATAGTTCAAGGGGTTTCTTTTTTTCGTCCAACCTGGACTGTAATCACAACAGATGCAAGTCTTTCAGGTTGGGGAGCTGTCTGGGGATCTCTGACAGCACAAGGGGTTTGGAAATCTCAAGAGGCAAGGTTACCAATCAATCAATATTTTAGAACTCCGTGCTATTTTCAGGGCTCTTCAGGTTTGGCCTCTGTTGAAGAGAAAACCATTCATTTGTTTTCAGACAGACAATATCACAACTGTGGCATATGTCAATTATCAGGGTGGGACTCACAGTCCCCTAGCTATGAAAGAAGTATCTTGGATACTTTCATGGGCGGAATCCAGCTCTTGTCTAATTTCTGTGGTACATATCCCAGGTGTAGACAATTGGGAAGCGGATTATCTCAGCCATCAGACTTTACATCCGGGGGAGTGGTCTCTCCATCCAGATGTGTTTTTTCAGATTGTTCCGATCTGGGGTCTTCTAGAAATAGATCTGATGGCTTCCATCTAAACAAGAAACTTCCCAGGTACTTGTCCAGGTCCAGAGATTCTCAGACATAGTCGGTGGATGCGTTAGCAGTTCTTTGGTTTTACCAACCTGCTTATATCTTCCCGCCTCTAGTTATTCTTCCAAGAGTGATCTCCAAGATCATCATGGATCAATCATTTGTGTTGCTGGTTGCACTAGCATGGCCTCACAGGTTCTGGTATGTGGATCTTGTCCGGATGTCCAGTTGCCAATCTTGGCCACTTTCTTTAAGATCAGACCTTCTGTCTCAAGGACCGTTTTTCCATCAGGATCTCAAATCGTTAAATTTGAAGGTATGGAAATTGAACGCTTAGTGCTTAGTCATAGAGGTTTCTCTGACTCAGTGATTGATACTATGTTACAGTCTCGTAAATCTGTTTCTAGGAAGATATATTATCGAGTTTTGAAGACTTATATTTCATGGTGTTCTTCTCATAAATTCTCTTGGCATCCTTTTAGAATTCCTAGAATTTTACAGTTTCTTCAGGATGGTTTGAATAAAGGTTTGTCTGCAAGTTCCTCAAAGGGACAATTCTCTGCTCTTTCTGTTTTATTTCACAGAAAGAATGCTAAGCTTCCTGATATTCACTGTTTTGTACAGGCTTTGGTCCGTATCAAGCCTGTCATAAAATTAATCTCTCTTCCTTGAAGTCTTAATTTGGTTTTGAAGGCTTTACACGTTCCTCCTTTTGAGCCTATGCATTCTTTGGACATTAAACTACTTTCTTGGAAAGTGTTGTTCCTTTTTGCTATCTCTTTTGCTAGAAGAGATAATGAATTATCTGCTCTTTCTTGTGAGTCTCCTTTTCTGATTTTCCATCAGGATAAAGCAGTTTTGCAGACTTAATTTAAATTTTTACCTAAAGTTGTGAATGCTAACAACATTAATGGGGAAATTGTTGTTCCCTCTTTGTGTCCTAATCCTAAGAATTCCTTGGAGAGATCCTTACATTCTCTGGATGTTGTAAGAGCTTTGAAATATTATGTTGAAGCTACTAAAAGTTTCAGGAAGACTTCTAGTCTATTTGTTGTCTTTTCTGGTTCTATGAAAGGTCAGAAAGCTTCTGCCATTTCCTTGGCATCTTGGTTAAAGCTTTTGATTCATCAGGCTTACTTGGAGTCGGGTCAGGCTCCGCCTCAGAGAATTACAGCTCATTCTACTAGATCAGTCTCCACTTTGTGGGCTTTTAAGTATGAAGCTTAAGTTGATCAGATTTGCAAAGCAGCAACTTGGTCTTCTTTGCATACTCTTACTAAATTCTATCGTTTTGATGTATTTGCCTCTTCGGAAGCAATTTTCGGTAGAAAAGTTCTTCAGGCAGCTGTTTCAGTTTGATTACTCTGCTTATGTTTTATGTTTTTTCTTTTCAATTATGAAAAAAACTTATTTTTTTGAATGTGAATTTAATTTTTTCAGTGGAAAATGGCTGTTTTTATTTTTATCCCTCCCTCTCTAGTGACTCTTCTGTGGAGTACCACATCTTGGGTATTACTATCCCATACATCACTAGCTCATGGACTCTTGCCAATTTACCTGATAAATTAATTTCTTTCATATTGGCAAGAGTCCATGAGACCCACCCTTTTTATGGTGATTATGTTTTTTTGTATAAAGCAAATTATATTTCCAGTTCCTTTTTTGATGCTTTTACTCCTTTTTCTATCACCCCACTATTTGGCTATTCGTTAAACTGAATTATGGGTGTGGTGAGGGGTGTATTTATAGGCATTTTAAGGTTTGGGAAACTTTTCCCCTCCTGGTAGGATTGTATATCCCATATTTTGCTAGCTCATGGACTCTTGCCAATATGAAGTTCATACATAAATTATGTTTTTTACTTCTAAAATATAGAACCTTACATTTTCCAGTATTAAATCTAATTTTCCATTTACAAGCCTATTCTAAGAAAATTTGTAAATCCCATTGCAAAGTGAGATGTTGCTATTTAATCCTTGCTACAAGTCATTAATAATAAAAAAAAAAGTACAGGGCACAGTACTAATCCCTGGGGTACTCCACTGATTACCTTAGCCCAATCTGAGTATGATCCATTTACTACTACTCATTGCTCCATTAGCTAACATTCACGTAGATTATGAGTTTTGCGCTAAACAGGGTGCGAAACTAACACCAAAAAAATTGCGTTATTTCACTCTCCATAGCGCTGCCACTACGAATTACTGAAAAGCCTCCTTGTGCATGCGATATGGTGGCGTTAAGTTCCATACCGCACAAAATCCAAGGGCTGCTTTGACATGCTCGTGCAAGCTTTCCCCCATAGACATCAATGGGGAGAGAGTGCTAGAAAAAAAACTAACACCTGAAGTGCAGAATGAAAAATCTCTGTAACGTAACCCTATTGATGTCTATGGGGGGAAAAAATTTATGTTTAAACCTAACACCTTAACATAAACCCAAAGTCTAAACACCCCTTATCTGCTGCCCCCGACATCATTGACACCTAAATAAAGTTATTAACCTCTAATCTGCTGCTCCCCGACATCGCCGACACTTTAACAAAGTTATTAATCCCTATTCCGCTGCTCCCCGACATCGCTGACACTAATAAAAGCTATTAACCCCAAATTCGCTGTTACCGACATCGCTGCCACAATAATAAATTTATTAACCCTTAAACCTCCGGCCTCCCATATCGCCGCCACTATAATAAAGTTATTGACCCCTAAACCTCCATCCTCCCACATCGCCGCCACTAAATAAACCTATTTACCCCTAAACCTCCATCCTCCCACATCGCCGCCACTAAATAAACCTATTAACCCCTAAACCTCCAGGCTCCCACATCGCTGCCACTAAATAAACCTATTAACCCTAAACCTCCAGCCTCCCACATCACAAAACTCTAAATTAAACTATTAACCCCTAAACCTAACACCCCCTAACTTTAAATTAAAATTACAATATAACTATATTTAAATAAATAAAAACTTACCTGCAAAATAAAAATAAAAATAAACCTAACAATAAACTATAAATTAACCTAACTATTCTAATACAATAAAAACCTACCAATTAAAAAATCTAAATGACAAATTTAAAAAACCTAACACTACGAAAAAAAATTAAAAATCAAAATTACAAAAAATAATAAACACTACATTACAAAAATAAAAAACACTAAGCTTACAAAAAATAATAAATCAAATAAAAATTAAAAACAATTACACCTAATCTAATAGCCCTATAAAAATACCCCCCCAAAAAAAACCACCCCCTAGCCTACAATAAACTACCAATAGCCCTTAAAAGGGCCTTTTGTAAGGAACTGCACTAAGTTAAGCAGCTCTTTTACCTGTTAAAAATTACAAAGTTCTCCCAACAGTAAAATCCACCACCCAACCAACCCCCCAAAATAAAAACCTAACTCAAAAAAAGGAAAAAGACAGAGAGTGCAACCCACTCTAAGAGTAATACAGCTTTAATAGTCCAACATACAACATTAAAGTGAATAAACGTACAATGTTTAAAATATAGATAAGCACAATCACCACTCCTCCATTTCAGTCACCGGCATCTGTTGTGTCAAGATGGTAACAGACTTCCACGCTCCTTCATCCGGCTTCCGGAAAGCCTCAGGACGTCGTGTAAGAGAGAAAGAGTCCACTGCAGTATGTCCAGGCGTCGTCGGGCTTGTGGTGTGCAAGGAACTAACAACCTCTACGCGTTTCTTCAGACACCGGCCTGACTTTCTCAAGAGTTAATCTAATGTTCTTTTAATAAAGCAGTCTTGTTTAAGTAAAAACCCAGGGTTGGCACGCCTCTGTAATCTCAGTCTCTGATTGGGTGGCACGCCCCCTGGTTCTCAAGTTGTGATTGGCTTATTAACCGGAGTAATTCCCATTAAGGAGTAGACCGGTCTGAAGAATTTATCATCACTAATGGCAAATACACAAATAAATAGATAAAACATATTACAATTGGGTTAAAAAATCACAATAATAACATGACTAAAATGAATGACATTAAAACCAAACAAATTGATATATAAAAGGAGGATTAAAATATGGACAACTATCTCACACTACGTGTATAATCTGTGTAGTTGAGTTTTCTAAAAATTAATCCTACTAAGTCGTGTCTACACATACAGAGGTCACAGGGAGTATTAAAATGTTTTATACCTGATTATTTTGGGAATGACCAACTAGCGAAGATATACCTATAAATCCCATACATATGATATCAAGGGATGGAGCTGTGTGTTGGAAAACACAGATAACTGAAATATACTTTTTTTTAATTAAAAAAATTTTGTTCAGATATTCACTAGGTGTAAATTGCTGAATTATCAGGAAATATTTAAAAAGTACTTGATTATGTTCTGATTAGAGTTTTCCATTAATGTAATACCTAGTTGTTTATAAAGCTACCCTTCTATTTACATGAAAGCCTGCAGGTCTAGATCTATGTTAAGTCCTTTTTCATTGATTGTGAATAAAGTTTGAAGTTCGTGAATCCAAAAGGTTTCACGTTGTCTCAAAATTCGGAGTCTATTTTTTGAACCGTTAGGGGGTATCCAGTTGAGCACCATAATTTTGAGTCCAGATGGATCAGCCCTGTGATGGTTCAAAAAATGGAAGGGGACACTATGATTCTCTACTTTGTTTTTTATATTATTAAAGTGTTCATTAAATCTGTTTCTAATAAGTCTTTTCGTACGCCCTATATAGAAGCTCTGACAATCACATGTTAGTAAGTAGACAACAAAGGTTGATTGACACGAATGCTGATGTTTAACTTTATATGTCTTTGAATTGGTAATGTTATTAAAGGAATCTCCCTTTATAATTCTACTGCACATATTGCAGTTCTTAATTCCACAAGGCCATGTTCCATTTGATCTACTTAATCAATGTTTTGTTTCAGTTTGGGAGGGCTTCTTAATACCTTTAAGTTTTGAGGGTGCCAAAATGTTTTTCAAATCTTGATTTTTCTTGAAGGTTATGGTAGGTTTGTCTGGCAATGTTTTGCCCAGTATAGGATCGGAAATAAGTATACCCCAATGTTTGTTGAGAATATGTTCAATCTCCCTACTGCCCTGATTATAGGTTGTGATAAATCTGATGTTATTATCTAGTGTTTCATTTTTATTTGTATTATTATTATTTCTGATTTTATTCTTATCTCTGGGAATTAACATTGTCTCTCTATCCATGTGTGTCACTTTCTCTTTAACAATAGAAAGCAAATTTTCGTTGTACCCTTTTTCTTTGAGCCTCCTATCTAGATCTCTAGATTCTTTGTAAAAGTTATCTAAGTGCGTGCAATTTCTTCGAATTCTTTGATACTGCCCAAGTGGAATATTATGCTTCCACCTGGGCAGATGTCCATTATTAGCACTCAGAAAACCATTTTTATCTGTTGGTTTTCTGTAATTTTGCACTGCAATAAGGCCCTCAGTATCGACAAATAGGATCAAATCCAGAAATTCCATTTTTTCTTTATGGATAGTAAAAATTTTTTTTCTTTATTTGCTCGTAAATTTTAAATTCATAGGGTTAGTATTAATGAATTCTATACATTTGTTGACTTGATTTTCTTGCCCTTTCCAAATTATGATTATATTGTCGATATATCTAAAATAACTAATTAGGTGACTACCATAGGGATTATGTGACCAAATGAAGCGGTTTTCAAAATAATTCATAAATAAATTGGCATACGATGGGGCAAAGGTCGTCCCCATCGCTGTGCCTTGTAACTGTAAATAAAAATTTGAATTAAACTCAAAATAATTGTGTTTTAAAATAAAATCTATACCTTTCAAAATAAAATCTATTTGTATATGGGGGAGGCTACTGTTATTAAGGCTTTCTTCCACTGCTTTGGTACCTAAATCATGGGGGATGCAGGTATACAGCGAGGTGACGTCGCATGTCACCCATAAATAATCTTGCTCACATTTTTTACCTTCAAAGGTTTTAATAGTTTCAGTAGTATCCTTCAAAAAAGATTTAGTTGTTTTGACCAATGGTTGGAGAA
Source organism: Bombina bombina (assembly GCF_027579735.1). Taxonomy (NCBI): domain Eukaryota; kingdom Metazoa; phylum Chordata; class Amphibia; order Anura; family Bombinatoridae; genus Bombina; species Bombina bombina. The sequence continues at coordinate 642,356,295 of NC_069504.1, forward strand.
AATGGTCTATATATACCGAAAGGTTGCTGGTTACAGAGTCGATTCCTGAGATGATTGACCTTGCTGGGGGTCCACCAAGGTCTTATGGACCTTGGGGAGATGGTAAAATATGGGAATGGAAGGATCTCGATCTATTAGGAAATGGTATTCATCATTATTGAGAATACCATTTGATTTGGCCTCTGTAAGGATGGTAATTAATTCTTTAACAAAGTGGTTAGTGGGATTATATGTTAATTTTTTATAAGTGTCCTTGTCATTTAATATTCTATTCGCTTCTTTTAAGTAGTCAGCTTTATCTTGTACTACCACTCCGCTCCCTTTAACAGCTGTTTTTATCACGATGTCTGAGTTGTTCTTTAATGTCCCTAAGGTTAGTCTTTCTTGTAAAGTTAAATTATTGTTATATCTATTGACCCATTTGCCATTTTTGTCGTTCCATAGTTTAGATAAATCTGCACTCACCATTTTGTTATATATTTTAATGTGCTCCCCCTGGGCCCCAACTGGGAAGAAATTAGATGGTTTTTTAAAAGAAGTATGTTCAATTAGATCCTCTTCACTACTCTCATATAGACTGAAATTCATTTGTGATTCTTCTAATACACTTGGTTCCTCTACCAGAGATTCTAGTATGTGTAAAGTCTCATATCCTCTCTATTTATATTCCCCAATCTTGTGGAAGAACTAAAGTCCTGAGGTTGTTGTTTTAGAAAATATCTCTTCAAGGTCATCTTTCTAATGTATTTTTGCAAGTCAATATATGTCTCAAACTTATTAGGTGTTTTTTTAGGTGCAAAGTTAAGACCTTTTGCCAATAAGTTTATTTCATTGTCTTTTAATCTATTCTTTGTAAGGTCAAATACATTTTCCCTGTTCTTATTTAAAATTTGTTTCTGAAATTTCAATCTCTGTACATGTCTGCCCCCTCTTGTTCCTCGCTTGTTCTTTTTCTTTTGGCATTTATGTGTAACTCTTTCTCTTCTATATGTCTCTGTGTTGGAGTTTGTAGTGGGTCTGAAATTCTGTCTGTTCCTGAATATAAAAAATGGGACCTATGTGTGTTGTTGGATCCTGTTGCTCTTTCGTTTGGTGTTCTTCTATAGTGCTCATAGTAAGAATTACTATTCGTCCTTGGTCTGGCTCCCTGTTGATCATACATATCATCATTCTGGTGGTTCCTTAGAACTTGGTACCTGTTACCCTGTGTATGCTTATTGTCTCTAAAACTGTGATTTCTTTTATATGGAGGTTGATATGTACCATTTGTCTTTCGGTTAGTGTTATATTGATTGTTCTCTCTTGCTGGATAGTATCTATCATTATAAATAAAAGATTGATTCTCTGTATGGTAATGGTTGTTTCTATTCGCATATGTTTGTCTCTGTGGTTTTTCATTTGTCATTCTGAGTGTTCTGTCTCTATGATGTTCTTTATGTTTATTATTTTTGTAATGATTATAGTTGTCTTCAGGTATATTATGTTTATTTTTATTTTCATTGACATTTGTTTTTATATTTGCATTGTTATTTTCATTCTCTCCCTGTTTATTGGTCTGTTTCAATCTCTTGTATGTGTAGACTCTATTGTCCCTGTAATCCTCTAGATCCCTCTGTAATTTCTGTTGTTTAGATCTAGCTAAATCTTCATTTAATTTATCATTACGGATTTGTATGCTATTATTCAATCTCTTCCATTTTTCCTCTTATTTAAAGGGTTGGATTTTGGGCAAAATGGTGTCTAGAGCAACCTTGACTTTTTGAAGTTTCATTTCCCTATATTTGATGAGGACACACATGGATAGAGAGACAAGATAAGAATAAAATCAGAAATAATAATACAAATAAAAATGAAACACTAGATAATAACATCAGATTTATCACAACATATAATCAGGGCAGTAGGGAGATTGAACATATTCTCAACAAACATTGGGGTATACTTATTTCCGATCCTATACTGGGCAAAACATTGCCAGACAAACCTACCATAACCTTCAAGAAAAATCAAGATTTGAAAAACATTTTGGCACCCTCAAAACTTAAAGGTATTAAGAAGCCCTCCCAAACTGAAACGAAACATTGGTTAAGTAGATCAAAAGGAACATGGCCTTGTGGAATTAAGAACTGCAATATATGCAGTAGAATTATAAAGGGAGATTCCTTTAATAACATTACCAATTCAAAGACATATAAAGTTAAACATCAGCATTCGTGTCAATCAACCTTTGTTGCCTACTTACTAACATGTGATTGTCAGAGCTTCTATATAGGGCGTACCAAAAGACTTATTAGAAACAGATTTAATGAACACTTTAATAATATAAAAAACAAAGTAGAGAATCATAGTGTCCCCTTCCATTTTTTGAACCATCACAGGGCTGATCCATCTTGACTCAAAATTATGGTGCTCGATTGGATACCCCCTAATGGTTCAAAAAATAGACTCCGAAGTTTGAGACAACGTGAAACCTTTTGGATTCACGAACTTCAAACTTTAGGCACAATCAATGAAAAAGGACTTAACATAGATCTAGACCTGCAGGCTTTCATGTAAATAGAAGGGTAGCTTTATAAACAACTAGGTATTACATTAATGGAAAACTCTAATCAGAACATAATCAAGTACTTTTTAAATTTTTCCTGATAATTCAGCGATTTACACCTAGTGAATATCCGAACAAAAATTTTTAATAAAAAAAAAGGATATTTCAGTTATCTGTGTTTTCCAACACACAGCTCCATCATATGTATGGGATTTATAGGTATATCTTCGCTAGTTGGTCATTCCCAAAATAATCAGGTATAAAACATTTTAATACTCCCTGTGACCTCTGTATGTGTAGACACGACTTAGTAGAATTAATTTTTAGAAAGCTCAACTACACAGATTATACACGTAGTGTGAGATAGTTGTCCATATTTTAATCCTCCTTTTATATATCAATTTGGTTTTAATGTCATTCATTTTAGTCATGTTATTATTGTGATTTTTTAACCCAATTGTAATATGTTTTATCTATTTATTTGTGTATTTGCCATTAGTGACGATAAATTCTTCAGACCGGTCTACTCCTTAATGGGAATTACTCCGGTTAATAAGCCAATCACAACTTGAGAACCAGGGGGCGTGCCACCCAATCAGAGACTGAGATTACAGAGGCACGCCAACCATGGGTTTTTACTTAAACAAGACTGCTTTATTAAAAGAACATTATATTAACTCTTGAGAAAGTCAGGCCGGTGTCTGACGAAACGCGTAGAGGTTGTTAGTTCCTTGCACACCACAAGCCCGACGACGCCCAGACATACTGCAGTGGACTCTTTCTCTCTTACACAACATCCTGAGGCTTTACGGAAGCCGGATGAAGGAGCGTGGAAGTCTGTTACCATCTTGACACAACAGATGCCGGTGACTGAAACAGAGGAGTGGTGATTGTGCTTATCTATATTTTAAACATTGTACGTGTATTCACTTCAACATTGTATGTTGGACTATTAAAGCTGTATTACTCTTAGAGTGGGTTGCGCTCTCTTTCTTTTTCCTTTTCTACAGTGCCTTTGAGAATCAGGAGCACAGCCCTGATCGTTACATGAGAGCAGCACCCACAGGTCCCAACATCATTTGGGAAGTATAGCATTCAGCAATATTTTATACACACTCTAACACTTTGGGGTGATAAACAGCACAAGTGGTTGTATCTAATATTATTGGTGTATATGTACATGGTATATTTGGTGTTTATACCACATTCACGTATGATCCACTGAGTATGTACATATGATCTATTGAGCGATGTGTTTATGACTTTCTAAAATACTTGGCTATATGAAATTGATTCATCTATACAGAATTATTTGTTTTATTAATTACCAATTTTTTTATTTCACTGTATTTCTGTATAGTCACTCATACACACGGTAAGAAGCGCAGCTTTAGTTATTGTTTTTGTTTGTCAACTGAATCTGTGTTTTTAAGCAGAGAATCTTACCTCTTGTTATTTATATATTAAATCTATTATCTAAGGGTCCCTATCTCCACATACCCTTGATACATATAGCTATCTATAGGTGCATATTGTTCAGAATTCCTAATACCTGTGTTTTCTGGGTATATCTATCTGCTTGCCCCTATTGTGAGGCTAAGATATCCATCTGCGGTTTGTTATAAGAAAACCTGATCTGGAGTTTTTGACATTTTATTATTTGAGTTTTTAACTAGACATGGATACATTATCAGGCGAAGCCACTTATAATTTTGGCGACTACAAGTTAAGACACAATAGACAAAGGTCACAAAATATCTTAAATCTAGAAGTTACAAGTACAGTCAATGAGCCTATTGATAATCCTACTGATCTCTTTAGAGACTTAGAAAAACTATTGAATAATGATGCTAAAGAATGGCAGGATTTATTACTTTTAGATAATTATGTCTTACATGATGTAATCCCTAGGGGCCTTAGAATTTTTAAGTACTCAGCTTTTGACCTCGAAGAGGTGGAATTTACTACTGACTGGGACAAGGCCCTACAGGATTGTTCCATGACCCTGATCAAAATCCTCATCAAATATAGGGAAATGAAACTTCAAAAAGTCAAGGTTGCTCTAGACACCATTTTGCCCAAAATCCAACCCTTTAAAGAAGAGGAAAAATGGAAAAGATTGAATAATAGCATACAAATCCGTAATGATAAATTAAATGAAGATTTAGCTAGATCTAAACAACAGAAATTACAGAGGGATCTAGAGGATTACAGGGACAATATAGTCTACACATACAAGAGATCGAAACAGACCAATAAACAGGGGGAGAATGAAAATAACAATGCAAATATAAAAACAAATGTCAATGAAAATAAAAATAAACATAATATACCTGAAGACAACTATAATCATTACAACAATAATAAACATAAAGAACATCATAGAGACAGAACACTCAGAATGACAACTGAAAAACCAGAGAGACAAACATATGCGAATAGAAACAACCATTACCATACAGAGAATCAATCATTTATTTATAATGATAGATACTATCCAGCAAGAGAGAACAATCAATATAACACTAGCTAAAAGACAAATGGTACATATCAACCTCCATATAAAAGAAATCATAGTTTTAGAGACAATAAGCATACACAGGGTAACAGGTACCAAGTTCTAAGGAACCACCAGAATGATGATATGTATGATCAACAGGGAGCCAGACCAAGGACGAATAGTAATTCTTACTATGAGCACTATAGAAGAACACCAAACGAAAGAGAAACAGGATCCAACAACACACATAGGTCCCATTTTTTTATATTCAGGAACAGACAGAATTTCAGACCCACTACAAACTCCAACACAGAGACATATAGAAGAGAAAGAGTTACACATAAATGCCAAAAGAAAAAGAACAAGCGAGGAACAAGAGGGGGCAGACATGTACAGAGATTGAAATTTCAGAAGCAAATTTTAAATAAGAACAGGGAAAATGTATTTGACCTTACAAAGAATAGATTAAAAGACAATGAAATAAACTTATTGGCAAAAGGTCTTAACTTTGCACCTAAAAAAGCACCTAATAAGTTTGAGACATATATTGACCTGTAAAAATACATTAGAAAGATGACCTTGAAGAGATATTTTCTAAAACAACAACCTCGGGACTTTAGTTCTTCCACAAGATTGGGGAATATAAATAGAGAGGATAATGAGACTTTACACATACTAGAATCTCTGGTAGAGGAACCAAGTGTATTAGAAGAATCACAAATGAATTTCAGTCTATATGAGAGTAGTGAAGAGGATCTAATTGAACATACTTCTTTTAAAAAACCATCTAATTTCTTCCCAGTTGGGGCCCAGGGGGAGCACATTAAAATATTTAACAAAATGGTGAGTGCAGATTTATCTAAACTATGGAACGACAAAAATGGCAAATAGGTCAATAGATATAACGATAATTTAACTTTACAAGAAATACTAACCATAGGGACATTAAAGAACAACTCAGACATCATGATAAAAACAGCCGATAAAGGGAGCGGAGTGGTAGTACAAGATAAAGCTGACTACTTAAAAGAAGCAAATAGAATATTAAATGACAAGGACACTTATAAAAAATTAACATATAATCCCACTAACCAATTTGTTAAATAATTAATTACCATCCTTACAGAGGCCAAATCAAATGGTATTCTCAATAATGATGAATACCATTTCCTAATAGATCGAGATCCTTCCATTCCCATATTTTACCATCTCCCCAAGGTCCATAAGACCTTGGTGGACCCCCCAGGAAGGCCAATTATCTCAGGAATCGACTCTGTAACCAGCAATCTTTTGGTATATATAGACCATTTTCTCCAACCATTGGTCAAAACAACTAAATCTTTTTTGAAGGATACTACTGAAACTATTAAAACCTTTGAAGGTAAAAAATGGGAGCAAGATTATTTATGGGTGACATGCGACATCACCTCGCTGTATACCTGCATCCCCCATGATTTAGGTACCAAAGCAGTGGAAGAAAGCCTTAATAACAGTAGCCTCCCCCATATACAAATAGATTTTATTTTGAAAGGTATAGATTTTATTTTAAAACACAATTATTTTGAGTTTAATTCAAATTTTTATTTACAGTTACAAGGCACAGCGATGGGGACGACCTTTGCCCCATCGTATGCCAATTTATTTATGAATTATTTTGAAAACCGCTTCATTTGGTCACATAATCCCTATGGTAGTCACCTAATTAGTTATTTTAGATATATCGACGATATAATCATAATTTGGAAAGGGCAAGAAAATCAAGTCAACAAATTTATAGAATTAATTAATACAAACCCTATGAATTTTAAATTTACAAGCAAAATCCATAAAGAAAAAATGGCATTTCTGGATTTGATCCTATTTGTCGATACTGAGGGCCTTATTGCAGTGCAAAATTACAGAAAACCAACAGATAAAAATGGTTTTCTGAGTGCTAATAGTGGACATCTGCCCAGGTGGAAACATAATATTCCACTTGGGCAGTATCAAAGAATTTGAAGAAACTGCACGCACTTAGATAACTTTTACAAAGAATCTAGAGATCTAGATAAGAGGTTCAAAGAAAAAGGGTACAATGAAAATTTGCTTTCTATCGTTAAAGAGAAAGTGACACACATGGATAGAGAGACAATGTTAATTCCCCGAGATAAGAATAAAATCAGAAATAATAATAATACAAATAAAAATGAAACACTAGATAATAACATCAGATTTATCACAACCTATAATCAGGGCAGTAGGGAGATTGAACATATTCTCAACAAACATTGGGGTATACTTATTTCCGATCTTATACTGGTCAAAACATTGCCAGACAAACCTACCATAACCTTCAAGAAAAATCAAGATTTGAAAAACATTTTGGCACCCTCAAAACTTAAAGGTATTAAGAAGCCCTCCCAAACTGAAACGAAACATTGGTTAAGTAGATCAAAAGGAACATGGCCTTGTGGAATTAAGAACTGCAATATGTGCAGTAGAATTATAAAGGGAGATTCCTTTAATAACATTACCAATTCAAAGACATATAAAGTTAAACATCAGCATTCGTGTCAATCAACCTTTGTTGTCTACTTACTAACATGTGATTGTCAGAGCTTCTATATAGGGCATACCAAAAGACTTATTAGAAACAGATTTAATGAACACTTTAATAATATAAAAAACAAAGTAGAGAATCATAGTGTCCCCTTCCATTTTTTGAACCATCACAGGGCTGATCCATCTTGACTCAAAATTATGGTGCTTGATTGGATACCCCCTAATGGTTCAAAAAATAGACTCCGAAGTTTGAGACAATGTGAAACCTTTTGGATTCACGAACTTCAAACTTTAGGCACAATCAATGAAAAAGGACTTAACATAGATCTAGACCTGCAGGCTTTCATGTAAATAGAAGGGTAGCTTTATAAACAACTAGGTATTACATTAATGGAAAACTCTAATCAGAACATAATCAAGTACTTTTTAAATATTTCCTGATAATTCAGCGATTTACACCTAGTGAATATCCGAACAAAATTTTTTTAATAAAAAACACAGCTCCATCCCTTGATATCATATGTATGGGATTTATAGGTATATCTTTGCTAGTTGGTCATTCCCAAAATAATCAGATATAAAACATTTTAATACTCCCTGTGACCTCTGTATGTGTAGACACGACTTAGTAGGATTCATTTTTAGAAAGCTCAACTACACGGATTATACACGTAGTGTGAGATAGTTGTCCATATTTTAATCCTCCTTTTATATATCAATTTGTTTGGTTTTAATGTCATTCATTTTAGTCATGTTATTATTGTGATTTTTTAACCCAATTGTAATATGTTTTATCTATTTATTTGTGTATTTGCCATTAATGACAATAAATTCTTCAGACCGGTCTACTCCTTTATGGGAATTACTCCGGTTAATAAGCCAATCACAACTTTAGAACCAGGGGGCGTGCCACCCAATCAGAGACTGAGATTACAGAGGCGCGCCAACCCTAGGTTTTTACTTAAACAAGACTGCTTTATTAAAAGAACATTATATTAACTCTTGAGAAAGTCAGGCCGGTGTCTGACGAAACGCATAGAGGTTGTTAGGTCCTTGCACACCACAAGCCCGACGATGCCCGGACATACTGCAGTGGACTTTTTCTCTCTTACACAACGTCCTGAGGCTTTCCGGAAGCCGGATGATGGAGCGTGGAAATCTGTTACCATCTTGACACAACAGATGCCGGTGACTGAAACGGAGGAGTGGTGATTGTGCTTATCTATATTTTAAACATTGTACGTGTATTCACTTCAATGTTGTATGTTGGACTATTAAAGCTGTATTACTCTTAGAGTGGGTTGCACTCTCTGTCTTTTTCCTTTTCTACAGTGCCTTTGAGAATCAGGAGCACAGCCCTGATCGTTACATGAGAGCAGCACCCACAGGTCCCAACATCATTTGGGAAGTATAGCATTCAGCAATATTTTATACACACTCTAACACTTTGGGGTGATAAACAGCACAAGTGGTTGTATCTAATATTATTGGTGTATATGTACATGGTATATTTGGTGTTTATACCACATTCACGTATGATCCACTGAGTATGTACATATGATCTATTGAGCGATGTGTTTATGACTTTCTAAAATACTTGGCTATATGAAATTGATTCATCTATACAGAATTATTTTTATTTATTAATTACCAATTTTTTTATTTCATTGTATTTCTGTATAGTCACTCATACACACGGTAAGAAGTGCAGCTTGAGTTATTGTTTTTGTTTGTCAACTAACTAAAAAAAAACCTAAGCTACCCATTGCCCCAAAATTGGCATTTGTATGGGTATTGCCCTTTAAAGGCCATTAAGCTCTTTTTCACTGCCCTTAAAACAGCATTCAGCTTTTTTACAAAAGCTCAAAGCCCTAATCTAAAAAAAAAAAACACCCCCAAAAAAAGAAAAAAAAAACAACACTAATCCCAGAATATCTATTCACGGTTCCTGAAGTCCGAACATCCTTCTCCATCCAGGTGGCGAGAAGTCTTCATCCAGGCACCAACACCTTCATCCATCTCGGAGACGTCTTCTATCTTCATCCCGACGCCGCAGAGCCATCCTGGAAGACGATCCCATCCTGCACGGAGCGTCCTCTTTATAAGGTCACCGCTGTACACTGAAGTTGAATGCAAGGTAGCCGTTTCAAAATAGCGTACCTTGCATTCCTATTGGCTGATTTGAGTCTTCAAATTCAAATCAGCCAATAGGATGAGAGCTTCTGAAATCCTATTGGCTGTTCAAAACAGCCAATAGGATGAGAGCTACTGAAATCCTTTTGACTAATTTGAACTGGGCAGGGAAAAAGAGCTGAATGCCCATACAAATGCCACTTTAGGGGCAATGGATAGCTTAGGTTTTTTAGAGTTAGGTTTTTTTATTTTGGGGAGGTGGTTGGGCGGTGGGTTTTACTGTTTTGGGGACTTTGTATTTTTTACAGGTAAAAGAGCTGTTTAACTTAGGGCAATGCCCTACAAAAGGCCCTTTTAAGGGCTATTGGTAGTTTATTGTAGGGGGTGTTTTTATTTTGGGAGGGCTTTTTTATTTTTATAGGGCTATTAGATTAGGTGTAATTGTTTTATTTTTGATAATTTCGTTTATTATTTTTGTAAGCTTAGTGTTTTTTATTTTTCGCAATTAAGTGTTTATTATTTTTTGTAATTTTTTTGTTAGGTTTTTTTAAATTTGTAATTTAGATTTTTTAACCCCTTAATGACCGGACCATTTTTCAATTTTCTTACCCTTTATGACAATGGCTATTTTTACATTTCTGCAGTGTTTGTGTTTAGCTGTAATTTCCCTCTTACTCATTTACTGTACCCACACATATTATATACCGTTTTTCTCGCCATTAAATGGACTTTCTAAAGATACCATTATTTTCATCATATCTTATAATTTACTAAAAAAAAATAAATAATAAAATATGAGGAAAAAATGGAAAAAACACACTTTTTCTAACTTTGACCCCCAAAATATGTTACACATCTACAATCACCAAAAAACACCCATGCTAAATAGTTTCTAAATTTTGTCCTGAGTTTAGAAATACCCAATGTTTACATGTTCTTTGCTTTTTTTGCAATTTATGGGGCAATAAATACAAGTAGCACTTCGCTATTTCCAAACCACTTTTTTTCAAAATTAGCGCTAGTTACATTGGAACCCTGATATCTGTCAGGAATACCTGAATATCCCTTGACATGTATATATTTTTTTTTAGAAGACAACCCAAAGTATTGATCTAGGCCCATTTTGGTATATTTCATGCCACCATTTCACCGCCAAATGCGATCAAAGAAAAAAAAAAGTTCACTTTTTCACAAAATTTGTCACAAACTTTAGGTTTCCCACTGAAATTATTTACAAACAGCTTCTGCAATTATGGCACAAATGGTTGTAAATGCTTCTCTGGGATCCCCTTTTTTCAGAAATAGCAGACTTATATGGCTTTGGGGTTGCTTTTTGGTAATTAGAAGGCCGCTAAATGCCGCTGCGCACCACACGTGTTTTATGCCCAGGAGTGAAGGGGTTAATTAGGGAGCTTGTAGGGAGCTTGTAGGGTTAATTTTAGCTTTAGTGTAGTGTAGTAGACATCCCCAAGTATTGATCTAGGCCCATTTTGGTATATTTTATGCCACCATTTCACCGCCAAATGCGAGCAAATAAAAAAAAAACTTTAAATTTTTCACAATTTTAGGTTTCTCACTGAAATTATTTACAAACAGCTTGTGCTATTATGGCAGAAATTGTTGTAAAAGCTTCTCTGGGATCCCCTTTGTTCAGAAATAGCAGACTTATATGGCTTTGGCGTTGCTTTTTGGTAATTAGAAGGCCGCTAAATGCTGCTGCGCACCACACGTTAATTATGCCCAGCAGTGAAGGGGTTAAATTAGGAAGCTTGTAGGGAGCTTGCAGGGTTAATTTTAGAGATCAGCCTCCCACCTGACACATCCCACCCCCTGATCCCTCCCAAACAGCTCTCTTCCCTCCCCCACCCCACAATTGTTCCCGCCATCTTAAGTACTGGCAGAAAGTCTGCCAGTGCTAAATAAAAGAGTTTTTTTTTTTTTTTTTAAATAAAAATGATAAAATATTTTAGCTGTGATGGACCCCTGCCTTAGCCCCAACCTCCCTGATCCCCAACTCCTGCTCTCTAACCCTCTCCCCTACCTAATTACCGCCATCTTGGGTACTGACAAGATGGCGGCCCCAAAAACCCCCCAAAAAGTATTTTTATTTTATTTTTTACTTAAAAACTATTTCTGTAGTGTAGCAGCCCCCCACAATACCCCCACCCCCTCCCAGATCCTTTTATATTTTTTTTAAAAAAAAATCCCTTTTTTTCCCCCTTTCTGGCCTCATTCATTGGTGTCAGTGTGGCTAATGGGTGCACGTGCACGCGCACATGCACGCTCACATGCACACTCACTCCTCGTGCACGCGCGTGCGCATCGTGCACGCGCGCGCACCCTCACACCTGGCGGACACTGGCACCATCGCTACCGGTGCAGAGAGGGCCACAGAGTGGCTCTCTCTGCATCGGAGGCTTGTAAAGGGGTATTGCAGGATGCCTCCATATCGAGGCATCACTGCAATACCCTCAGAGCTGCTGGAAGCATTTGTGATTGCTTCCAGCACTCTGTTAGACAACTGACGTACCAGGTACGTCCATTGTCATTAACTGTTAGTTTTTGCATGACGTACCTGGTACGTCAGTTGTCATTAAGGGGTTAATTGGTATTATTTTTTTTTATCTTATTAGAATATTTAGGTTAATTTATAGTTAAATGTTAGGTTTATTTTTATTTCACAGGTAAGTTTTTATTTATTTAAATATAGTTATATTGTCATTTTAATTTAAAGTTGGGGGGTGTTAGGTTTAGGGGTTAATAGTTAATTTAATGTTTTGCTATGTTGGGGGCTGGCGGTTTAGGGGTTAATAGGTTTATTTAGTGGCGGCGATGTGGGAGGCCAGATGTTTAGGCGTTAATAGTTTTATTTAGTGGCGGCGATGTGGGCGGCCGCAGGTTTAGGGGTTAATAACTTTATTATAGTGGCGGCGATGTCGGGGAGCGGCAGATTAGGGGTTAATATATTTAAATAGTGTTGGCGATGTGGGTGGGCAGCAGATTAGGGGTTATTAGGTTTATTTAATAGTAGCGATATGGGTGGGCAGCAGATTAGGGATTAATACGTTTTAAACAGTGTTTGCTATGCAGCGGAATGATGGTTTAGGGGTTAATAGGCAGTTTATGGGTGTTAGTGTACTTTGTAACAGTTTAGTTATGAGTTTTGTGAAACTTTTTTTTGCAAAATCCATAACTAAAGCTATCAGATGGCAGTATAGGCTGTAACGCAAGCTTTTTAGCCTGAACACAAAACCTGTAATACCGGCGCTATGAAAATCCCACACAAAAACCTAATTTCTTTGCGTGCAGAATGGACGTTGCATTACAGACTAAAATGCTTGCGGTACAGCTATACCGACATGACTCGTAATATGCGTTCCTGGCCCTTACGCCGGGAATGGTAATTTTTTCAGCATTAAAAGCCGTACCACAACACTTGTAATCTATCCGATTTTCAGCTATTCCCAGTCCCTTACTTTTATAAAATAATCTTTCATGTAGCACTGTATCAAAAGCCTTTGCAAAATCCAAGTACATCTCATCTACTATATCTTACTTAATTCCTTGTAGAATCTAATTAGATTAATTTGACATTTTTGCTAAAATAAAAATGCTGATTATTAATAGAATCCCTTATAATCCCTTCAAGTATCTTGCACACTACCAATGTCAGACTAACTGGTCGGTAGCTTCCTGGATCAGTCCTGCTTCCCTTTTTAAAAAGTGTCACCACATTAGCTTTATGTCAATCCTGGAGTACTATGCTTGAGGATAATGAGTCTTGAAAAATTAAGCAAATAGGTTTGGCTATAACAGTGCTAAGTTCCCTTAAAACCCTTTGTGTATTCCATCTTATTTTCCTTAATATTATCCATTTTTTGCCTGATATCCTCTAGAGATAACCCAGTTATTAGTATGGGCTTGTATGTTCTTGTTTGTTTCAAAGTATCCCCCATTGGTACCTCTCTTGTGTATACCGAAGAATAGAACTGGTTTAGTACTTCACCCTTCTCCCTGTCACTGTTAATCATGTTATCCTTCTCACTTTTAAATATACCTATATTTAAATGTTTGAAAAGAATATTTTACAGGTTGTAAAAAATAAGGGAGAAAAATGTTCTAAGAGCAGATAAATAAGTCTGAGAGTGTAAACCAGAGGGCAGAAATCTGAAAATGATGAAATTCAGCAACGGTATCAAGGGCCAAGTAACTACCAGATTTTAACTGCTGTGCAGTAGTTATTCCTCAAAGTGAGTCATAGATTGTTGTGTTGCAGAGTAAGTTTCCAAAGTACAATGTAGTCAAGAATAAGCTGACAATTATTTTTAAAGAGGAGCAGCAACACCCTTCCTTCCTCTGCAACCTGAGTAGAGCATATGAGGAAAAGAAGTAAAAGATGCAATGCATTCACTGAACTAAATGTAATAGTAAGTGGATTTAAAAGTCCAAAACCATAATCATACCATACTGATGTTCTGTGTATCCCACCCACTCTCCCAATTTCGTAGTCATGTTAAAAATCCATATTTTTGCACTTAAATTAGACCCCTTCATCATCCTAACTCCAAATCCAATATACACTAGGGGGTAGAATTATCAAGCAGAGGATGCTGCAATCTACCCCCCCGTAATTTCAGGTTCCCCTGAAACTGAAGTTAAGAAGCAGTGGTCATAAGACCGCTGCTCCTTAACTCGTCCACCACCTCTGTGGTGACGGACAGCAATCATCCTGATCAGATACGATCAGGATGATTGACACCCCCTGCTAGCGGCCGATTGGCCACAAATGTACAGGGGGTGGCATTGCACAAGCATTTCACCAGAAATGTTTGTGCAATGATAAATGCTGACAGCGTATGTTGTCGGCATTTATCAATGTCTGCCTGCACAATGATAAATCAGCCCCTAGGATTTTTCTTTACATTACTTCATCCTGACGTTCACATTGCACGGAAGCATTGCGCTCATGAGAGCACGCTTCCATAGGCTCCAATGGGACCTTGTTCTCATGCCGTGAGACACGTCATGAGAACTAGCGCAGCAAAGGGGGTAAGTCGGGCAGCGGTATATGCTTATATACATATATATTTATGTGTTAATATATGCATAAGCATATACATATATATTTACAGGAAACACAGAGTTCCCATAGACTGGTAGGTAAAGGCACTTTAGCCCCTAAAAACTGCTACATTTAAAAAAAAAAAAAAGAAAGAAAACGAACACTTAAGTTTGGGGGCAATTGGGGGACATTTAGAAAATTAACCAGCGGTCTGCCCTCTGGTTAATTTTCAGAGCGTTAATTGCTACCCTGAGCTTGCAGTAGCAATAACCAGCCTGGTTATTTATTGTGTGCCTGCAAACAGGCAAATTTGTAATCATTTAGCTCTCCACTTGTAATCTAGCCCAATATCTTTATACCTAGATATCTCCACATTTTCCTAATTTGTTACAATATAAATGTACTATTTTTTTCAGAACATTAACATTTAGCCAACAATCAGAAAGCGCTACCCAGATGCTCCTAAGCTTTACATTCCTGTTTAAAAAAAAATAAAAACAATAACAAGAGTACGAATAAAAATGTATAATAGAAGTCAATTAGAAAGTTGCTTAAATTGCATGCTCTATCTGAATCATTAATGTGGGTTTAGTATTCCTTTAAATTTATTTTTTTATATTTGTTATTATTACCATTTTTTATCTTTTTTATTTTATTGAGGTTTGAGATCAGGCTGACATACAATATGTGGAAAACAAGAAACAAAACAAATAGTACATTACAGCAGGAAAACATAGCATATTCCACATTATTAAAATAAAGATAATAGTGTTCACAAGACATTTTGTGCTGCAAGATCTTAACATAGGAGTTAGCCATGGCTATCAACTCAACATAAAAAGCCACCCCCCACCCAAAAAAAAGGAACTCTTGAGGCCGTTCTTAGACCTCAAATATAGAAATAATAACAAAAGTAATGGGAAGTATCATGTCATGTAGAGACCACTTTTGAGCCTCATATTACAATATTTTAGTAAGCTCATATTTGTAATCAAAATGTGACATCAAATTGAAAAAGAAATAACTATAAGCTTTTGTTACTCATCAAAGCTTTGTATGGCTCCTCCAAACCATATAAATATATGTATACTGGAACTAGTACAATAATATTTCTATATATAGGAGGTTAATTTAATCTCGTTAGCAGAATTCTGTTTAGTCAAATATTAAAATATGTCAGTTCAGGAGCCTTTAATATAGATAGAAAAGGCCTCTTTTGGACATTATTAAGAATATGTGAACAAGGTATAATAGCATATCTGCTACTAACTAAATTATCGTGCACACCATATATTACTTATACATAGCTGTAAGAGCAAGTCTAAATTGCAAAAACAGGTGGGACTTAAAGGGACATAATACTCATATGCTAAATCACTTGAAACTGATGCAGTATAACTGTAAAAAGCTGACAAGAAAATATCACCTGAGCATCTTTATGTAAAAAAGGAAGATATTTTACCTCACAACTTCCTCAGCTCAGCAGAGTAAGTTCTATGTAAAAAGTTATACTCAGCTGCTGTCCAGCTGCAGGTAAAAAAAATAAATGAAGAAACGAACTGCAGCCAATTAGCATCAACAGTGCTGAGGTCATGAACTTGTATTGTGATCAGTGTTCCCTCTAAGGCCAGTTTTGTGTGCGGCCCAGCAGTGAAACATTTAAGTAGGTAACCACACCCTGCAATTAGCAAACACTGCACAATGCAGATGGCAAGGTATGGTTCTCTTGTTAACTGTTTCACTGCTGGGCTGCACACAAAACTGTCCCTAGAGGGAGCACTGATTGTGATCTCATGAGATTTCACTTAACTCTCATGAGATTTCATAGTAAACTTCCTTAAACTGAATAGGGAAATAACATGAGTGTGTACGAGGCTCACCCCCTTGCCTGTCCCAGGACAGACATACTGATTTGCTGCTTAAAGTCCTTCACAATGGGATGTGAATACTTAGGACATTTTGAAGTAAAATTTCTTTCTTTTTTACTTAGAGATGTTCTGTGATATTTTCTAGTCAGCTATACATGAGTGCGCACGAGACTCACTACCTTGCCTGTCCCGGGACAGACATACTGATTTGCTGCTTAAAGTCTTTCACAATGGGATTTGAATACTTAGGACATTTTGAAGTAAAATGTCTTTCTTTTTTACTTAGAGATGTTCAGGTGATATTTTCTAGTCAGATTTTTACAGCTATGCTGCATCACTTTCAAGTGTTTCAACATTTGGGTATCATGGCCCTTTAAGTAAACTAATTCTTAAACAGGACTCTCTAATTCCAGTTGTGCACTGAAGTAATGGAGACACCACTCTAATATTAATGTGTACAGACTAAGGGCTCACTTCCATTGAGCCGTAATTAAGTTTGCAGGAGCTCGCAAACCGATTAACATTTTCATGTCCCATAGAAAGTATTAGAAGCAGTTAATCTATAAATTATACCAGGTTTCCAATGAAAGCGCAAACCATTAATACACTCTTGGAGGCTGTCAACACATTGACAAAAATTACCAGCTTAACTAGGTGTAAAAGAGGAAAAATTAGCTTTTTGGTGCCTGGTTCCCAATGAAATTTTAAATCTTGCAAACAATGCAACTGTTTTAATGTAGAAAATAACTGAAATATTTTAAATTTATTGTTGTCCCATGTATAGGAATAGTTGCACTTATGTTCTTATGGAAATATCAGTATGTATTTACATATAACAATTTATGCAAGCACATATCCAAAAAATTCAAACTAGAAAATATAATTCTAATAAAAAATAGTATTTGCTTATATGTAAAAAATATGTATTATAAATAAGTGTATCTTTGTTTTCGTTTCTGTTTAGAGGTGATCACAGTTAAGGAGCGCAGACATTAACCATAAATGTTATAGTGTACGGTCGGGTTACCATAGCAATTAATTAATTTTCAAGAAATCCCACATCGGATGGAAGCGTTAACACATATTAACATGTAAGACTAATGCAGGAAAGCACCGTCAATGATCTTAGTTTAAAAAAAAAAAAACAATAGTGAATATACATGGGTTACTTTTATCTCATTCTATTTATCTGTTACAACAATATGCAGCACATCACTGTCCCAGCCGCAGACAGGGAGGCACACAGCACATATAAGCATGAACATACATTTGTAAATGTAGCCCTTCCTGTTGAACATTTTCCTGTTGAACTTTTGCACCTGTATACAGTCTGCAGGAGAAGTTACCTAGGTAACTATTAGACTGGTTGGTCATGTGATCAAGTGAAACGAAAAGAAGAGTGTAAGACACAGGAGGAAGCAAACATGTCAGAGCAGTGAAGGTGTGTGTGAGGCCTGGCTGTGAGAGAGCTGCAGACTTCATCTTGTAAAGTAACAGCATTCCTCTGCTGATTTAGTGTATGCTGCCAGCTGCAGTCTGACCCTGTGAGAGAGCTGTGGAGAAGAATGCAGACAAAGTAAATGACTGGCAGACCTTGGAGTTTTCTTTCAGCCTGGGCAAATGAATCCTGTTTAGTGATAAGAAATATCCTCTCCCCTTGTCATACTGACTGGGCATTCTGTCCATCACAGAAACTTATAAACAGCTCTTCCTGTGGATTGCAGTTTCCTATGAGCTGTAACTGTTTAAATGCATGTGGATTACCTTAAAGGTCCCCAACATTTCTGTGCACCAACTGGTACCCATCAGCCATTAGGGTGAAGCCTGAGGGTGGGTTCGAAGGTGGTTTTGGAGGGTGCTGGGCCTGGTTAGAGAGAGCTGGTGTGTTAGTTAGCCACTGTATTTCTTGCCTTATTTTTTATTTGCCATAATCCTTTAATACATGTTCATACTGTTTTACTGTTATTACTGTGTGTGTTGTAGTTATTTATTATGTTCCTGTCTGGGAAACCCATTCTTGCACTGGATGCCCAGTCAGGTGGAGGCACTGCCACAGTCATGTACCCTAACTCCCAGGTAGCGGAGACTCAGGATCAGCATGCAGAGCACATGGAGGTAGCTGGGGTAAAGACCCACAGGGGTAATTGTGGGCCTAGGCCAAACCCCGTTACATTTGGAGGCACTGCTGAGATAAATTGGGGTACACCCAGTAAGGATACGTTAATTCCCCAGCCCACACACCCATTTGTAACAGATTGGGCCCAGCAACAGAAGTTACCATTGCATCATGCAGTGATGATATGCCAGGTACCTCCCTATAGTGAGATAAAACATGTCACCAAGTGCATAGAGATTGTACTGGGAATAGAGATGGCTACCATCAGAGATATCCTGCATGATTCATATGGTCAAACTTACATGTTAGTATATTCCCATGCAGATTTGAGAGGCTGTCATAGGCCTACATGTCTATACCTTCTTGAAGCAGCTCCTGAAGGATGTCGCTTAGTGTACGATCTCCCTGATAAGGAGGAAGGGGTTACACTGCAGCAACCCTCCAGTATAGGCCAAAGAGACTTTAATGTATCAAGTTATTCCCAGATTCTGTCCCCTTTGTCAGAGAAACCCACCAGGAGATTACCGGTTACCCCTGTAGAGACTGGGGCCATCCCCAAACAAAATGTCTACTTTTCCAGTGTGCAAGGGACAACTGCCCCTAAGAACCCAGATCTAGTGGTTCCCTCATCTCCAACATCCCCAAAATCAGGCGATTCTCTATTGAGAGCCACAAGTTCAGGAGAGAGTGACATATCTGAAATACTGCAAAAACTCTCAGAAGCCATAGTAACAGCTACCCATACCCACAGTTGCCGTAAGCTGAAAGTGTTTTCTGGGAATCAGCCTGTTCCTGCTGGGGAGGAACCCTTTAAGGCCTGGAAGGATAATGCTGTACAATTATTGGAAGAATGGTCTTGTACGGATAACATAAAAAAACAATGGATAATGGAGAGTCTTCATTTCCCCGCTACGAATATGATAAGGCTGTTTAGGGGAGTGAATGAACAAGCTACTGCACAAGATTACCTGAAAGTTTTGCAGGATGCGTATGGAAAATCAGAGGACTCTGATGATCTATTAATCGAGTTCCTAGCCACTAAACAGAAGGAACATGAGAAAGCTTCAAACTATATCAATCAATTACAATTGTCACTGGGAAAACTGTTTAATAATGGAGCAGTCACTGCATCTGAGTTGGATGCTCGACTATCCAAACAAATTCAGAAGGGAGGCCTTAGCAATGATCCAGTCATGATCATGTTGAGAGTTAAGTTGGATGATCAAGTCTTGTCCTATTCCACACTAATCCGAAAAGCAAAAATACTGGAGAACCAAATGTCCCCATCTCCTCCACAAAAAGGAAATTCTTCTAAAGCCGCAGAGAAGGAGGATATGGAACTGTTCATCCTTAAAAAAAAAAGGTAGCTGAATTAGAATTATTGTCTAAGTCATCGCCAAGAAGAACAGATTATTCTCCTACCAGGAGGCAGCATCGCAGAGAGACCACAGGAAGGTTATTCCCAGAGGAACAGTCCCCCCGAAGGAACTGTTTTAAGTGCGGAAAATCAGGGCATTTCAAGCGGCAGTGTCCCACTAATTCATCAGTGGAAGTGCTAGCCATTGAGCTGGAGGAGGCTCAAGTTACCAGTCCTTTCAGGAAAAGAGAAAAAAAAACACACACATGTTATCTGTGGGGGCCAAGATCGGGCCCAAATCTCTGATACAGTTACAAATAGAAGATATTTATGCCTCGGTCTTGTTAGATACTGGATCCCAGGTCACCATCATTAATGGAGACTTCTATGACCATCATCTAAAACATATTCCCCTGGAGCCAGCAGGAGAGTTGCAGTTGTGGGGAGTGGGATCTCAGGCCCAGCCTGTAGAGGGATGTATAAGAGTGACAATAACCATCCCACAGTTAAACACAGGAATGATCTGCCCTATGGAATTGGAAGCTCTTGTATGCTCCATTAAGAAAACAATGTGCGCCCCAATAATTTTGGGTACCAACGCAAGAATGGTGCAGGACATGTTCAGGGCCTACCTAACTGAAGTGGGAGATGTATCTCTAAGTAGCAAAAAAGATTTGTTCCAGCCACCAATAGTTAAAAAACCTTTATTTCTTCATATAGGGTCTTTTGACAAACATACAACGTTTCAGACCTGCTATAGGTCCTTAGTCATGTATACTGAACATACACTGATTCATCATTTAAATACTTTACACCTGGTCAATTGTTCACCTGTTGTCATGTGACTACTCATTATTGTATCACTGCCATCTTGTGGCCATCTAACATATATATTCCTATTGAAAAAAAGCATTCTGAATAGTCACATTGAAAAGGTTTAAGTATCAAACAATGTTAACAGATAAAATCATATGTACAAAATTAAAATAGAAGAAATCTTACGCACAATATGCAGATATGCCATAGCTGTTTACTTGTTATTTAAATGTTAATTTGGACTCTTTCATTTTAGAGTTGATTTCAAAAAATTGCTGCTAAAGATTATATGGATTACTGTCAATTTGAACACTGTAGGCCTATTTTGAAAATAATCTTTTACTTTTCTCTTTAGTCTTTTTATGTGTAAAGATAATTTTTGTAAAAAAAAATTTTCCAAAAAAAATCTCCCTTCAATTTTACTCAGCCCATTAAAAGGGGTTGTTAGAAAATTATTTTAGATTAAAGAAATGCAGGTATCATGATACTCAGCCCATTAGAAAGGGAAGATTTACATATTCATAGAGATGTTTTAGGAAAAACAAATATTTAGTAAAACAAACTCCAATCGAATTCTTTGTTCATACCCTTAGGTATTAAGCTTTCCAATTTGTATATCCAAAACATCTCTCTTGTTTTTAGTATATGTTCTCTATTACCCCCCCTCCTTGGTCTCTCAATCTGTTCAATTATTTGGAATCTGAGCTGGCTGATGTTATGACCCATAGAGAGGAAGTGAGAGGATACAGGAGCCTCTTTGTTCTTACATCTAATATTGGACTTATATCTCTAACCAGACTGATGGAAGTCAGCCCTGTTCTAGGGAAAGAGTGCCATCGACTAGCCCTACAAGCTAGACCAGGATCATGCCACTACTCAGGGAAAGAACCTTTATTTGTAAGGCCTGGAGAGACTAAGACTCTATGAGCCATAGCATCTATGCACCATTAAATATCAGGAGGAAACAGGCAATACCTCATTGAGTCCTTGCCTGAGGAGGATGCAAAAAAAAGGGTGGATTCTCATATCTGAGGTGAAAGACTGGCGGAATCACTGGTGTAAAGATTTTCCCATAATGATAAGAAACTTAACACCCACAGAGATCAGAATTGATCATCACCAGAAGATTGGTGTGATTCACTCGTTGGACCAAGTCTCTTCAGTAATGTCTGTAAAGGCAGAACAGGGAGGTGATCATGAAGGACCTATAGTTTTTGAACTGGAAGATTCTCCTCTACCACAGAAGTGGAGAGATAGCCTCCGATCCGAATTAGCTACTCGAGAGAAAGTCTTCTCCAAGAAAGAAATGGATGTGGGATGTGCAAAGAGTGCCACACATGCTATCAGACTTTCTGACCCAGCTCCTTTCAGAGAAAGATCAAGGAGAATAGCCCCTCAAGATGTGGAAGATGTCTGGGATATACTCAAACAGATGGAAGAATCTGGCATTATTAAAGAGTCCAGAAGTCCATATGCCTCACCCATAGTGGTAGTTAAGAAAAAGAATGGCACAGTCCGGCTCTGCATAGACTATTGGACTTTAAACAAAAGGACTGTGCCAGATCACTATACTCTGCCACGGATAGAAGATCTGCTAGATGCCCTTTCTGGAAGCCAGTGGTTCAGCGTCCTGGACTTGAGGTCTGGGTATTATCAGGTACCCATGAAGAAGGAAGATCAGGAAAAGACAGCTTTCATCTGTCCCTTGGGATTCTATGAGTTTACCAGGCTGATGGAGAAGACTGTGGGGGATATGAATCCCAAAGAGTGCCTAGTCTATCTTGATGACCTCATAGTGTTTGGAAGGACACCAGAAGAGCACGAACAGCGATTGCTGAAGGTGTTGGATCGACTCCAAGCAGAGGGTCTGAAATTATCAATAGACAAATGTCGGTTTGCCCAGAACTCTGTTACATATTTAGGTCACATTGTTTCCGCACAAGGTGTGACAACTGACCCAACCAAAATTGAAGCGTTGATGAACTGGCCCAGGCCAGATAACATCAGTGAGCTGCGCTGATTTCTTGGATTCTGCGGTTACTACCGGAGGTTTGTGAAAGACTATTCAAAGATTGCTTGAGAGCTACACAACCTGTTAAAGACTACCTCTGCTATAGAGGGTGTTAAGGCGCCAAGTCCTAAAGACTCCTTTGGAAAGAAATGGACCTCAGGATGCGAAGAAGCCTTCTTAAGCTTGAAGAAAAGACTCACCGAAGCTCCTGTATTGGCATATGCAGATCCCGAGAAACCATATGTGCTCCATGTTGATGCCAGTATGGAAGGCCTAGGGGCCGTATTGCATCAGAGCTACCCGGAAGGGTTAAGACCAGTGGCCTACATAAGTAGAAGTCTAACTGGTGCAGAGAAAAACTATCCGGTCTATAAGCTAGAATTCTTGGCGCTCAAGTGGGCAATTGTGGACAAGTTACATGACTATTTATATGAAGCAACATTCGAGGTAAGGACGGATAACAATCCGCTTACTTATATTCAAACAACAGCAAAGCTGGATGCCACAGGGCATAGGTGGCTGGCAGCATTGTCGAACTATAGTTTCAGCCTTAAATACAAGCCAGGCCCTAAGAATGTAAGTGCGGATGCTCTGTCCCGCAGACCTGGACTTCCTCCTCATGAAGAAAAGGAGGAATGGGAAGAAATCCCTGTACCTGGGGTAGGAGCCCTGTGCCAAACATATGTAGTGGCTGAGAGGCAGGATGAGTTCTCTGAACTCAGAGGAATAGACTCCATATGTCACTCCCCAGAAGCCATACCAGAGGTATTCTGTGCTCCAGCAATGCTCCAACAGTGGTCTCACATAATTAATGAAGACAAAAAGAAAGCCCAGTCACAGGACTGGAATATAGGGACAGTCCTCAAGGCAATGAGAGCCAAGAACCCTAAATTACTGAGCTCCCTTCCCATTGGACAAAGAGATTTGTACTGGAGAGAATGGAGTAAACTACATCTAGAAGTTGGAATCCTTTATAGAATTATAAAATACCATGACCACCCTGGTCGAAAGCAGCTAGTGTTACCTCATAGATATCGGGGAATGGTCCTGAGAGCCCTCCATGATCAACATGGGCATCTTGGGGTAGACAAGACCTATGGCCTGGTACAAGACCGGTTCTATTGGCCTCGCATGAGAGAACATGTTGAACATTATGTGAAGACCTGCAGAAGATGTATTCAGAAAAAGACTCTGCCTGTGAGAGCTGCCCCTATGGGCCACCTGAGAAGTACAGGACCCCTGGATCTTGTGTGCATGGACTATCTATGTATTGAGATTGAGAATGATACTACGGGAATTGGGAATGTTCTGGTAGTAACAGACCATTTCACCAGATAAGCTCAGGCTTTTCCCACTAAAGACCAGAAGGCTGTGACCGTAGCCAAGGTCCTCTGGCAGAAATATTTTGTACACTACGGTCTGACCAATCGAATACATTCTGATCAAGGTAGAGACTTTGAGAGTAAGCTGATCAAAGAACTGTTGGATATGTTGCAGGTTCACAAGTCCAGAACAACACCCTACCACCCTGAGGGTGATGCCCAGCCTGAGCGTTTTAATAGGACACTCCTAGACATGCTCGGGACTCTGAAACAAGTGGAGAAGCGGTCCTGGAGTAAGCATGTAGAAGCCATGGTCCACGCATATAATTGCACAAGGCATGAGTCTATAGGATTCTCACCCTATTTCCTAATGTTTGGAAGAGAAGCCAGACTACCGATAGATGTCCGGTTGGGGGTGTCCCCAGATGGGACAAAGTCAGACTCTCACTTCCAGTATGTGAGGACCCTCAGACAAAACCTTCACAGTGCCTACGAGTTGGCCACTCAAGCTGCAGCAAAAATGGAGGAACGCAACAAAAGAAGATACAATACCAAAGTGAAGCATCGGGAAGTCCAAGCGGGAGATAAGGTTCTCCTCTGGAATCTAGGGGTACCTGGGAAACACAAATTAGCAGACAGATGTAAGGATACCCTATTTGAAGTTGTGTCTAAGCTAAAGGGGCTGCCAGTGTATAATATAAAAGGCCCAGAAGGCCGGATCAAAGTTTGTCTTAGGAACCATCTACTACCAATAGCGTATATCGATGAAGAGGAAGGGAGTAGTAGTGAATGGGAGAAAAGCACAATGGAGAGTCCTGAAAATGAGGCAGTAGAGACCCCAGAAGCTCTTAGTGCTGATGATCAATGGTGGTCTCCTCCTGCTGAGGAAACACAGCACTTTCCTTCCTCTCCTCCCTTAGCCTCCTCTACATTGAATCCCAACAGCCCCAACTTTGTGCCTGGGACCCCAAAAAGAGAATCTTGTATCATGGGAAAGCCAGGGTCTCAAGCATCTGGTGACCTCCCCACCCAAGTGGCCAGAGCTGAAGATTCCCAGGCACATTCTGGACTTCCTCAGAGAGAACAGAGACTGGGTACTAGAATACGACAGCCTCCCAGGGTTCTTACTTATGATCATGTCGGAGAACCCAGGTATGTACATATGACCCAGGTACAGTCTAAAATTGTGGATTTTCTGTTTGCGGTTGCGGACATTATTAATGTTGGAACCCCTCTGTACTAGAGTAAACTGTAAGATAGTTAACATTTGTTTATAGGACTGTTAGTGCATTTATTATTATTTATATGTTTTGTTTTTTCAATTTACCTCTTGGTGGAACCTTGCCAGTGGAAGGCAAGGATTTTACAAGGGGGAGAATGTAGCCCTTCCTGTTGAACATTTTCCTATTGAACTTTTGCACCTGTATACAGTCTGCAGGAGAAGTTGCCTAGGTAACTATTAGGCTGGTTGGTCATGTGATCAAGTGAAACTGAAAGAAGAGTGTAAGACACAGGAGGAAGCAGACATGTCAGAGCAGTGAAGGTGTGTGTGAGGCCTGGCTGTGAGAGAGCTGCAGACTTCATCTTGTAAAGTAACAGCATTCCTCTGCTGATTTAGTGTATGCTGCCAGCTGCAGTCTGACCCTGTGAGAGAGCTGTGGAGAAGAATGCAGACAAAGTAAATGACTGGCAGACCTTGGAGTTTTCTTTCAGCCTGTGCAGATGAATCCTGTTTAGTGGTAAGAAGTTTCCTCTCCCCTTGTCATACTGACAGGGCATTCTGTCCATCAAAGAAACTTATAAACAGCTCTTCCTGTGGATTGCAGTTTCCTATGAGCTGTAACTGTTTAAATGCATGTGGATTACCTTAAAGGTCCCCAACATTTCTGTGCACCAACTGGTACCCATCAGCCAATAGGGTGAAGCCTGAGGGTGGGTTTGCAGGTGGTTTGGGAGGGTGCTGGGCCTGGTTAGAGATAGTTGGTGTGTTAGTTAGCCACTGTATTTCTTGCCTTATTTTTTATTTGCCATAATCCTTTAATACATGTTCATACTGTTTTTATGTTATTACTGTGTGTGTTGTAGTTATTTATTATGTTCCTGTCTGGGAAACCCATTCTTGCCCTGGATGCCCAGTCAGGTGGAGGCACTGCCACAGTCATGTACCCCAACTCCCAGGTAGCGGAGACTCAGGATCAGCCTGCAGAGAACATGGAGGTAGCTGGGGTAAAAACCCACAGGGGTAATTGTGGGCATAGGCCAAACCCTGTTACATATAAGAGATATTAGACCCCTAACTTTGAATACTGCCAACAACACAGGGGTTAACATAGAAAACTGCTCAGCATAACGTTAATAAACATGTTTTTTTAGTAGTTGTGCCCCATAGATAATCTTTAGGTGTCTGACGGCAGGTAAAAATAAAAATACAAATCATTAAATAAAATCATAAGAACGAGGGCTTTCTATCTCAAAAACAGTAAAAACTAAATTATAGTTCCCCTATAACCAGCAATGTATAACAAGGGTTGCCAACCTACTTTAAGACACTAATAGCAAATATTTTTTATCTATGGACAGCTTGTGGGAGCTTGATTAGTGAGAAACCTCTACATCATAGAGCAAGTATCTAAACAAGAAAATTGTGCATAAAAGCAAAGTAAACCTTAACACAGTAGTAACAAAACATTTAACGCTACATTTTAATATGTACCCAGGTGTATAATCCCCTTAATACTCAAAAGGGAGCAAGTGTCTTCAGTATCACAAAGAGAATGAAACAATTAGTCCCCTTGTCACATAGCAATAGTGCCATAATGTAGGAGAGTGTAGGAGAGTGAGTCATAATAGTGGTAAATTTTGCCTATACCAGACTTCCATACAAGTTCCCATCACTGTAAACAAAGAACTTTTTGTCAGATGAGCAAAAAACTGATGGAGGGCTAGGAAGGCCTCTGGGGGTACATAATCTGAATGCTTTATATTGACCCGCTGCCATTTATGCACGTCAGCATGTTTCTTAGTTGGTAGCATTATCATGTCCTCTTGTAACTTGAGCTGCAAAGATGCTCCTCTATACGTATGCTCAACTTCAGGAGGTCTCACAATCTTGTAATAAACAAATAAAGCAACTGTCTGGATTGTTCTCCAGTGAGTTTAGGCTCTCCAACTGAATGCAACAAAACTAGATCCTCATGATTAAGCTCAGGCATGATCAGCTGGACCTGACTATCGTTTGTGGGCATTTCTGGGGGTCCAGGGTTGATATTAGCCAAATAATCTCTTTCCATACCACAGCACTTATTAGGGTCTCTGCATATAGATCAGGTTGATATATTAAATTGTAATTCCACAACTTGCACTGACTTTCCATGCACTCCATACACTTGTTCAAATATTTCAGTGAGTCTCGGTTCAGGAAGCATTCCTGTAACCATTGAAGTATGTCTGACTCCCATCTGTTTATCCCCAACATGCTCAAATCTGAAGCGTGCATACAAAGTAGACTTTTTAAATGAAGGTAGTAGTGTCAAATCTGGAAATATAGCAGATCAACACTAACTGCGCTACCTGGATAATCGGAGGGGCGGGGTTGGAAGAGAGACTCAAGGCTGCATCTATATCCCAAATGGTCCATATAATCACAAAATAGTTGCATCAAAAGAACCAGAAATTCCTGGATGGGTCACTTAGCCTCTAATAATTGGCAGATTAGTAGGATGATGAACAGAGCTCCTAGTATTGCATCTTAACATAGTACTGCCCAGACACCCCCCCACCCATTACCAATTTTTTTATTTAGTGCACTTGTCTCCCTATTTCAAGCTTGTGGATCAGGACCCTTTTACCCTATGTACCTTTTAGCTAAAACCATCTGGTTTTTCAAAATTATTTTTTGTGCTGTGTTAGTATTTTGTTAGTTATAATAATGTGCTTTACTTATTGGCTAGAAAAATTAATATAGATTAACTTCACAACTAATTGAACAGTGACACATTTTTAGAAAAGTATACATTTTCTGATGATTACTTAAAATATTAAGGCTAAACACATATAGCTTATATGCAAAGAAAAAAGAAAAAATAGTGACTGTTAGCCCAGCACAAAGGTATTCTAAAAGTATAAATTTGACAAGGTAGAAGGAACACTCGGTAAACCTGGTTGCTGACATAATGTATCTTTATATTACTCAAAAAATATTTTACACTTATATAATAAATGGCAACAATAAACAAACCAGCAGTGAGTCTCAGTTTTTAGTATAGGATTATTAAATTGATAAAATCCTATAGGAAATACCCATATATGCCTCAATATTAGGGTCTCAATGTCCATTCCTTTCAAGGATAATTGTAGAGAGTATACTTTATAACCATATTATGTCCTTCAGAACATGGCCATTATACAGCTTGATAATAGGAACAGTTCACATTGATCAAAATAGAGCATAAACTGAGGATTGGAATCTGGGAAATTATGGATTCAACTTGGTTAGCACCGCTATAATAAACAGTAGATATTGTTACTCAGTATAAATTGACACTTTTGTTTCGGGCTGATATCGGTCTGTGATACAAACAAACGAACCACCCTTGTGTACAATTCATTCAGCTACTGTTAGCACTTCTCAAGTTAGAGCTGGTTGCGGTCCGTGATTCAAACAAACCTCCCTGGTATGCAATACATTCAACTGCTGCTAGCATATGTCAGTTCAAGTGGTGTTTATCCACAAAACATTTCCATATATTTACAGACTCCAAGTTCCAATATCCAAAGGCTCTTAGTGGTTACCCACGCCTAGCTGCTCTTTATCGTTCCTTTTTTATTGGCTGTTTACTTTGGGCTTGTCTTTACTGGAGCTCACAGTTAATACGGAGGCGGTCAGCTGTTACCCCTCCGATTCGTTACAGCTACACGCGTTTCACCCTTGCTTGTATGGGCTTCATCCGGCTGAGTTGTAATTGGTTGCAGAATCCATGTGACTTTAAGTCTGCCTAAATACTCCTCCTCTTTTTCTTTTTACTATTAGTCCCGGGTTGAAATTGTGTCAGTATATTAATTACTTATGTTGCCATGTATTTTTATTACCTTTACATCTTATATTTATCCACTTGTGGCAATTTGATGGATACATTAAACAATACAACTATTATTCACAAACACTTTATCTACAAGCGATGATAATGTGAGAGTTTAATGTCATAGATAATATTATACAAGTAATTCCAAAATTCTATTTCTACACTATATTTGTAATTATTTTTATATTTCTAGAAAAAGATAGCATATTGAAAATGGTATGGATATTAGTACTAGTCCTGTTGTGTCACCATTTACAAAAAAGGGGCAAAATTAATCTCCTCATTAAGACCTAGAGGTTATAACGCTTTCAGATTGAAAATCCATTTACATTCTACTTGAAGTAATCTCTGATCCAGATTTCCACCCCTACCTTGCATATTGATAGCTTCTAGGCCTCTAAATCGCAGTAATGTCTTATTGCTATTATGGAACTCTGAAAAATGTCTTGCTATTGCACTGTATTTTATTTTGTTATTTTTGAAGTCTTTTTTTTTGTTTTAAATAATTTTTATTGACGGTTTTTCAAAAATAACAGCAGTGGAATTAAACGCACAGTTGCCTCGCAGGGCGACAAACAATAAAATTTCACCAAAACTGTAGGATACTGTGTGTCTACAATAATTAATAAGATGAAAGTATAAAAGAAAAGTGAAAGGGAAGGGAAAAGTAGAAAATAAGTAAATGAGGTAAATGTGTATAAAGGGAGAGGTTTTAGTGTAGAATATCCACTTGACACCCATGTTGCCTATTATATACGGGTCTGTCCTCCCAGATAAAAATAATATCTAATATGAAATCCTTTTTGCCTGCGTAACTGTAATATTTCTTTTCTAGAGATAGAATATGACTGACCTCATTCTCCCATTGCTGGAATGTGGGGGCGTATTGTTGTTTCCAGAGTCTGGGAATAAGGTAAGGCGTTTAGCGCAAGTGAGCTTGAGTTGTAGCAATTTTATGCGATAAACGCATTGTAAACTGGGAAATTGATTCAATAAGATCATAGGGGCTGAAAGAGTAATTTGTGTATTCAGTGTAGAATTGATGCATCTCTCCAATTGAGACCAAAAAACTGAAAGCTTATGGCACGACCACCAAATGTGAGTGATTGTACCAATCTCCCCACACCTTCTCCAGCAGCCTGAGTTAGCTCCCGGATATATTTCATGTAGTCTCTGAGGAGAAAGGTACCATTGAGATAGGATTTTATAATTTAGTTCCGCTAGGGACAATGAGATCGAAGATGTATGTGTCGAGCGAAAGCCCCTTTTCCAGATATCATCTGGGAACTGGGTCTGGAGCTCTGATTCCCATTTAGAAATGTAGGTAGGTGTTTTATGAGGAAGTGAACCTCTAAGAATCTTATGTGCAAGAGAAAGATGTGCCTTATGGATAACTTGATTAAAACATAATTTTTCAAAAGGGTTAAGTGGGCGAAGGCAATTTGCTTTGTGTGGGCTGTCATATACAGCCTGTCGTATCTGGAGGTAGGAGAACCAGCTGTCAAAAGGAGGACCTATTGTGTTTATTAGTGTATTTCTAGCTTTCATCTTAGATGATTCAATTAATAAAAATATAGGAAGGTTCTTATGAATTTCGTCTGTAGTGTCGCTTTTAAACAGGCATTGGTTTAAAATATAGTGTGTTATTCAGTAGCGGAGTCAGCGGAGAGACTGGGGTAGAGAGGGTGTTAGGGCATTGAATGATCGTGTCCCAAACGGACAATGTGGTTTTGATGCAATCATTGTGTATAGTCAATGGGGGCCTATGGGGCTTAGGGGTCCAGCAGAGATCTCTCATATTGCTTTGTTTGAGCAAAGTGGCTTCAATTTGGGCCCACAACTTGGATGGGAGATTATGGTTCCATGCCACTATTCGTGCAAGATGTACTGCCCTATGATATAATGCTAAGTTTGGTACATTCAGACCTCCCTCCTCTTTACTTAAATAAAGGGTGTAACGTGATACTCTGGGTTTTTTATATGCCCAAATAAAGGATTCCAACATGCGTTGTTGGTTAGAAATGTAGTGGTTTGGGATTGAGATAGGAAGAGCTTGAAATAAGTATAAATATTTAGGAATGATCATCATTTTGATCGT
This sequence comes from Bombina bombina, assembly GCF_027579735.1. Classification (NCBI taxonomy): domain Eukaryota; kingdom Metazoa; phylum Chordata; class Amphibia; order Anura; family Bombinatoridae; genus Bombina; species Bombina bombina. The sequence continues at coordinate 642,387,745 of NC_069504.1, forward strand.
ATTAATTCGGCCTATCCAGGTTAGATGACCTTGTTTATGCCAGGAATTCAACAAAGAGAAAACGAGAGTTTGCAGCTGAGTATAATTCTCATGGTATAAATCTCGAGGGCTTTTTGTGACAGTCAACCCTAAATATTTGAGAGAACTCGTAATAGCAAAGGGAGCATCATGTACCAGAAAGTCAGTATCTCTAGGGGATATATGTATAGGGATAATACCCAATTTGTCCATATTTATAGAGTAATTAGAGAATTGTTTATATATCTCAAGCACTTGTAGAAGGGCCGGGATAGAGGTTATTGGAGATTGTAGTGTGAAAATGATATCATCGGCAAAAAGAAGACATTTCTGCTGGATGTTGCCAAACGAAATTCCTGTAATGTTCGGGTCTGCTCTAATCTGAATCGCTAATATCTCTACTGTGATTGCAAATAATAAGGGGGAGAGTGGGCATCCCTGGCGGGTACCTTTAAGTATAGGGAAAGGTTTCGAAATCATGTTATTAACTTTGACCGTGGCTCGGGGATCGTTATACAAGGCCTGTATTCTAGATATAAATTTGTCTGAGAAGCCAAATTTCGACAGGGTCAACCACATAAATTGCCAGTCAACCCTGTCAAAGGCCTTCTCAGCATCTTTAGAGAGGAGAACAAGTGGGCTATTGTCTTCATATGAGTTTTGTAATGTATGTAGTACCCTAGTGGTATTGTCTTTGGCCTCACGACCTTTAATGAAACGAATTTGTAGGCTTCCCAGTTATTCATGATATTAGTGTCAGAGGGAATATTAAATTCAAAATACTCATCTGTGTGGGTGGAAAGTTGATCAAGTACGTCATTATCCGTTAGAATTTGCTCATTTAGCCTCCAATTCAGTCTATGTTTGGGTTTAGATGACCATTTGAAAATGGATTTTGGACCAGGGCATGTGCAAAATCTTGGAGTCGATTAGGTTTGAGAGGAATGCTTGATCGCAAAGAATGTAGTCGAGTCTTGAGTAGGAGTGTTGTGGGTGAGAGAAGAAGGTATAGTCTTTAGCAGATGTGTGAACTATTCTCCAAGTATCGAATAGAGTTAGCGACTGCAGCAATGTGTTATTACTTTTTATCTGTGTGTGTCTGAGATATGATTTGCCTGTTAGCGTATCAAAGATTGGGTTCAGTGGGTAATTGAAATCTCCCCCTAGCATAGTTGGGCCTTTGGCAATATCAAGAAGTTTATTGGTGACTTTTCGAAAGAAAAGCGGCGTGAGTTTTTTTGGTGCATATATGTTTGCTAAAGTGATAGGTTTTCCATAATAAAGTCCTACTAGTATCAGGATCCTACCCTCTGTATCGTTATATTTTTGTAGCAATTCTAATGGTGCATTACATTTGATCAATATGCAGACACCATTGTGTCTATTTGGGCCCGAGCATAGATAGTGCTAGTCATAATATCTGGAGGGATGTTTTGGTTCATGCGATTTTTTAAAATGGGTCTCCTGGATCAGCATTATATCCAGACTCCTTTTATAGAAGTCATATAGAGCAATTGATCTTTTTTCGGCAGACAGGAATCCCTTTACATTTTGGGTGGCTATGGATATTGATCCTTCATATGAAGGAGCTGTCATGGTGCCCGTACTAATAAATATACAGTGGTGGAAAAGATGAGAATTGGGGCGTCAAGCAGTTGGTGGTAGACTAATATGAGTTATAAGTAGGGGTTGGAGAGTTTAAAAGATAATGGGGAAATAGAGAGATATCAATAGATTCGATAGAATATATCTTAGTTAGGCTCTAGTTAATATGTAGCTAGAGAGGAAGAAAGAAATTGGAGGCTATTGAGCAAGCTGGGCATATATATGTTGAAGATAGTGTGTAATTTAAAAAATAAAAAGCTTGGATAGACATAAACATGAGAACCATTACTGATTTAAACAACATGCGAACTTTAGACATTTAGCAAACAATACATTATAACTTTGAGAACTTTAAGGCAAATTGAAGTATTGCAGCAATGCAATGTATATCCAATGAGCGTAACCACCTACCCAAAAAATTCCCATGTAAACACTTATTAATAATCAGCTGCATAAAATCTATATATAGGGGTTGTTTCTGATCCTATATGTAATATAATAATCTCGCACATTGAGTGCATCCTAATAATACAATAAGATTTGCAAACAGACGTATTACGCAATACAGTAATATCTGATCTTAATCCTGTGGGTAGTGTGAGTTAAGGACAGACAAGGAGCATGATCTACTATGCCGTAATGTAATGATCACAACACAGTAGGTCTACCAATTTCTAAACTATTGTTCTTATGCCTATATAACATTTAAACATAATAACCATAAATTAACTTCTTTAACGGAACAGGTATCAGCATTAGATTAAGCATAGTCTCTTTGATACCTATAAAGAGAAACAATAGATTGTCAGTACTAAGGTCTCAAGAAAAGTTCTTATAGTTACGTGTCTCTTTTCAGTTTTCGTTGGCAATATTGGAAGAGTTAGGTTGTCGCCTCTTGTTTTGTTTCGTGGTAGATTCTGGCCAAGGGCGCCTTTGAGGCCTAGGTGCATCTTGTTTGGCTGAGGTAGATGTTTGAGAAGGAGATTCTTGCAATTCCGGGAGTGAAATACTTAGCAGTTGACAAAACTTTTCAGTGTCTGACGGAGAAAGGCATTCAAATTTTTTCGCATTTTTGACAACTATTACAGAGGTTGGAAAGCCCCATCTGTATGGTATCTTTAGCATGCGTAAGTGATATGTTAGAGCAGAGAAATCTCTGCGCTTCTGTAGGGTCCTCGCTGAAAGGTCCTGGAATACCTGTATGCGTTGCCCTTGAAACATGGCGGTTTGTTGCTTTCTAGAATAGTTGTATATCATTTCTCTATGCTGAAAGTTTTGAAAATGTACAATTATGTCTCTTGGTGGTGAGACTTCTGCAGGTTTAGGGCGTTGGGATCTGTGGGCTCTGTCTAGCACTATGTCTGGTAAATCATCAGAATTACATTTTTGCTAAGTCTGCGAAAAAGGATTTTAAATAATCCAATATCTCATTTCCAAGAATTGTTTCAGGGATTCCTCTAAATCTCAAATTGCTCCTCCTGGAGCGATTCTCTAGGTCGTCCAGTTTATCCTCCAGATCGACCATACGTTGCTGGTGTTGAAAAGCAGTAGAGGAAAGGCTTGCCAATTTCTGAGATGTTATGTATTCGTGCTCCTCCAAGGAATCTACCCTATAGCATAAATCGGAGATGTCCTTTTTTAACTCTGCGCACTCGTCCTTTATACAAGTCTTGACTTGTTCAATAAGGGCTTCCATTGCTCCACATGTAATAGGAACATCTTTTCTTGTGTCAGCCGGGCTCACATGTGGGCCTATTATGGCCTCCGTCACATCACTTGAGCTTTCATCATGGGGTGTCTGCATTATATCAGGTTCTTTAGTAGCTTTTTGTTTATCTGTCTGTTTGAAAAAGGAGTTCATAGCCCCCCGTCCTGTTGGCGGTGTCCTCTGTGACTTGTCAGTGAGTTTTCTTTGCGACATAGTATGAATATAGGGGGAACAGAGCAATGAGAGAAGTAACACAGCTCTTTCTATGAAATGTGGTAAAGAGACTTAAAAACACCCAGCTCCCCGAAGGTAGGTGCTCTCACAGGGCAATCACGGTAAAGGGACAGGGGATATGACCCACTGCTACAGAGAACAGTGGGAAAAGGGTGGGGAGTGTGTTATGTTCCACAACCTATACAAAAGGCAATAGCCCAGAAAGCAGATTGTACACAGGGCCTTTGTGTTTTGACTTGTTTGAGGGCGTAATCCAAAAGAGTCCCAAAGTATGGATTAAAAACTTCGAGTAGGGACCAATTAGGCAGGTAAAGGGCTTTAACGCTCGTATGCCTCTGTAGCAATGGCAAATTGTTCAGTTCTTATTCAAGTAGCCATGTCTAAACTCAAGTAGCCCTCGATATATAGCTGCGTATCTCCTCAGTTATCTAAACAACAGTGGCCAGTAGAGCAGTGTCTGTGTCACCAATTATAATATGCGGTGTTCCGTTTCGGTGAAGAGCTAAGTCAGGCAGATGTAAAGTTTACCTTGTTAGCCCGCGGTCTGCCCTCAGAATCGGAGCTGGTCATTAAAAGTTGGTGCAGTGTGCTCACAAGATGTTCTGATATCTTTATCTGGGTCTCATGTCGACATAGCTCAAAGTTTACAGTTATAAGGCGCCGTTATGCCCAGCTTGCCTACAGAGCCTCAATGAAGTGCAGCCATCTTAATCAGCCGCTCACTCTGCCTCCTTTTGATGTCTTTTTTATGTTCTTTTATGCGCTCCCTAAGCAGTCGCAAAATAACATATAAACTATACCTTCACTACCACATGATATATGGCCTTTAATTTTATGTTAAGTTCCATATTTATCAATAAAATTATTGTCAGTTGCCATATTTTGGCATACTGAACAGTGACTGCATTTATAATTCCCATTTCTTCCTCTCCATTTATCCAGCCAAGTGGATTTTGGTTTGGAGTTAAAATGACTCCTTACCAAATTATCTTTAAGACTTCTCGCCTTCCTTGGAGTTAAAGAGGGCCCTGTACCTACTATTTCTGATATTAAAGGGACATTATACACTCATTTTTTCTTTGCATAAATGTTTTGTAGATTATCTATTTATATAGCCCATAAAGTTTTTTTTTTTTTTAAATAAATGTATAGTTTTGCTTATTTTTAAATAACATTCCTCTGATTTTCAGACTCCTAACGAATCCCCAAAGTTTTATGTGAATACCGTCAGCTACCTTCTCCAGCTTGCTCCTGTTTGTGTAAAGGGTCTTTTCATATGCAAAAGAAGGGGGAGGGGGGAGTGTCTTATTTCCCACTTGCAGTGGGCTTTCCAGCTACCTTTTCAACAGAGCCAAACTGACAGCTTCTAAGTAAGTTTTTAAACAGTTTTATATTGGATTTTTATATCAGTATCTGGGCATCTTATTCTTTATAGTAGTGTCTATTACATGCAGTTATATGAAAATGAGTGTATACTGTCCCTTTAATGGTTCAGCTTGGAGAATATGATAATGTTTTTGCAAATTTTGCCTCATTTTTTTCCATTTATTGTGGTAGGTAGTTATAAACCAAATAGTATTTATATTTTCCTTCTCTTTTTCTTTGCTGCTATATAGTAGTTCATTTCTATTTTTTCCTATTTTTTATATTTTCTATTGTAGGCTTTTTTTTAGAACATTGTTGGGATAACCTCTCTCTTTAAGTCTCTCTTTCAATTCACTGGCTTCCAGTTTAAATTTATTTTAATCTGAACAGTTTCTTTTTAAGCGTAAATATTGGCCATAGGGAATATTATTAATTAAATTCTTAAGGTTATGACTGTTAAATAGCAGCAAAGTGTTTTCTGCTGTCAGTTTTCTATATTTAAATGTTTCTATCTTGTTCTCTGTTCTTTTTATGTTCAAATCCAGAAAGTTGATGCTGTCTGTACTCTGGGAAATGTAAATTTTAAATTCCAATTTTAGGTATTTAGGTTTTCCATAAATTTTAGTAATTTTTCTTTTGAATCTTCCCAAATTAGAAATATATCATCTATAAATCTTAGCCAAAGGCTAATACAATTTTCTCTATTGAATTCACTATCCAGGGGGAAAAAAAGGAACGATAAAGAGCAACTAGGCGTGGGTAACCACTAAGAGCTTTTGGATATTGGAACTTGGAGTCGGTAGATATATGGAAATGTTTTGGGGATAAACGCCGCTTGAACTGACATATGCTAGCATCAGTTAAATGTATTGCATACCAGGGAGGTTCATTTGAATCATGGACCTCAACCAGCTCTAAGAAGTGCTAACAGTAGCTGAATGAATTGTACATAAGGGTGGTTCGTTTGTTTGTATCACAGACCAATATCAGCCCAAAACAAAAGTGTAAATTTATACTGAGTAGCAATATCTACTGTTTCTTATAGCGGTGTTAACCAAGCTGAATCTATAATTTCACAGATTCCAATCCTCAGTTTATGCTCTATTTTGATCAATGTGAACTGTTCCTATTATCAAGCTGTATAATGGCCCTGTCCTGAAGGACATAATATGGTTATAAAGTATACTCTCTACAATTATCCTTGAAAGGAATGGACATTGAGACCCTAATATTGAGGCCTATATGGGTATTTCCTATAGGATTTTATCAATTGAATAATCCTATACTAAAAACTGGGACTCACTGCTGGTTTGTTTATTGTTGCCATTTATTATATAAGTGTAAAATATTTTTTGAGTAATATAAAGATACATTTTTCAGCAACCAGGTTTACCGAGTATTCCTTCTACCTTGTCAAATTTATACTTCTAGAATACCTTTGTGCTGGGCTAAGAGTCACTATTTTTTCTTTTTTCTTTGCATAACTATTTTTTGACTCTCCGTGCACAAGCAAATAGGTATTCCTATGGCTAAAATGTGATTTTCAATTTAGAATAGTGCTGGTATATATTTATAAAATATATAGCTTATATGTTTATAACTTTTTTCTTAATACAGATCATATAATAGAGGTAAACATATTTTGCCTTACTTGGGCATTGCTCTAACTAGATGTGCCAGTGCAGCACATTACAAAACAAATGCCTACAGGAAAAATGTGTTTAAAGGGACAGTCAAGTCCAAAAAAACTTACATGTTTCAAATTGGGCATGTAATTTTAAACAACTTTCCAATTTACTTTTATCACCAATTTTGCTTTGTTCTCTTGGTATTCTTAGTTGAAGGTTAAACCTAGGAAGGCTCATATGATAATTTCTAAGTCCTTGAAGGCCGCCTCTTATCACATGCCTTTTTATTTGCTTTTCACAACAGGGGAGAGCTAGTTCATGTAAGCCATATAGATAACATTGTGATCACGCCCGTGGATTCTGGCAGACACTGCACTAATTGGCTAAAATGAAAGTCAATAGATAATAAACAAAATGTCATGTGATCAGGGGACTGTCAGAAGATGCTTAGATACAAGTTAATCACAGAGTTAAAAAGTATATTAATATAACTGTGTTGGTTATGCAAAACTGGGTAATAGGTAATAAAGGTATTATCTATTTTTTAAAACAAAAACAATTCTGGTGTTGGCTGTCCCTTTCACTACATATCTCCTATTATCAGACAAGCCATAAAACACAAGAATACCCATTAGATTAAAGCTTAGATATCATTAAATCTCTGTCCCTAGATGTACTGGCCATGCATAAACCTAAATACGGTTTGCAGGGTAAATTAAACTTGTATATAAGAATGTGAGAACCTCTGAGTACCTGTTTAAGTAAAGCTGTGCTACAATAGATGATATATAGGATGTAAGAGAAGACACGTTTGCAATACAAATGTGGCTAATGAGCAGTCACAGCTAGCAGAGAATGTTAGAGCTATTGTCTTTGCAATAAATAAGTAAACCAAAGGTCCTGAAGAGATTAGAACAGTCAGTCTTTGTAGGATCTCATCTGCTTTGACTATTCAAGCCTCCAGTCAGCTGTTGCCAGTTTTTGAGCTTTCTTGTAAGGCAAACTTTATAGGCACTTGTGTGCCAACATGTTTCATTATATCCCAGAAGAGGGCACCGCAGGAAAAATAAACTATATTCTCTTACTTTGTCTGAGGGTATTTATCATACCCACCATTTGAAGACATGCTGGGTTCTCACAGTTGTGGACTGGCCTGCCAGAGGGCAAGGCTGTAAATCAGATCACCACAAGAGAAGCCTGTTTTTTTTTTTTTTTTTTTTTTTTATATAATGGGAAAAGGGTTTTATGGCAAAGGGTTGTACTGCACAACTGAAAATGCATTTTCTTTTCATAGAGATGCTATCTACATGATCAGAAAGACAGTTTTGGTGTCACCATTTTGTCTTTTCACAGCATAGAGACTTTTTTTAGTGTATGTGTGTTTCTCAGAAATAACAAAATATTTTTCCCCCTAAGTATGAAGGAATGGAAGAAATAAGTTACAAATATCAGTTTTATCAGAACTTATACCATATTAGTTTATTCATATATAATAATTTGCCTCATTTCAGGGATATTTCAGCTGATAAATTATTATTTAAGAATGAAAATGTAATATATATTTCATAAAAATATTGCATTACATATAATCATTTGTAATGTTTTTAGAAATTGTCTTCTTTTATTCGCGTGTTATTTTGCTGATTTATTAAAAAAAAATGAAATTTCAAAGAACTTACGTGAAGTACAGAATTTATGTGAAGTATTGTATTTAACATAAAGCAATATATAATAAAAGACTGATTTATAGAAATTCTAGGGGGGGGGGGGAATAAAATAGCACCTTACTCAACACGTGTATATTTAATAATGAAATTTGCTTGAGCATAGATGATTGAAACAAAATCTCACCATAATTATTTTCTAGCTTTTACAAAATTTCATATACTGTTTTTTTCATTCTCTTATCTGTTGTTAATCTTTGCACCTCACAAGCCATATTCAGATTTTCTCTGCAGAATTCATATTCAATCCTTTAATCATGCTGTGTTATGGGTTTTTCACAAAAGACCTATTAGACATAACTATTTCATCATGACATCATGTTAGAGTTGAAAAAGCATTAAGACTATCTAGTGTCTGTAAAAGCAATTTCTGATACCCAGGTGCAAAATTAGATTCTGTGTTCTACGTCCTTTGGATAAAAGGTTGCACCACCTTCTATTTTAAATTCTTATGGTTGCCTCTTATAAAAATTGGAATAGGAAGATGACTAAAGTCGGACCCAAGGTATTCTCTTAAGCTTATATTTGTATTTGAAGAACATAAAAAGCACAATTTACTGGCAATTTCCTTTGCTAATTAAGAGTCTATCCCATTTGTTTTCAAGAGTGCAGGGGGAAAAATCCTAATAGACTGATCCAAGCAGGAAGGCTATGCGAGGTAACTTCTGTATTATGTACAGATGTGGCAGCCAATGTGTTGCAGTGTCTAAAGAATTACTTTGAAGATTAAAAGATGTTTTTGTGGCCTTGGACAAAAAAAAATAACCTTTTTTACATTAGCAGAGTCCACATTTGCATTTTGGCTTCTTATAAAGTGAATATATAGTTTACAATTATATAGGGGCAGATTACGAGTAGCGCTAATTAATGCTCCTGCTCAAGCGTTAATTGCGCTAGAAGTAAGCTTTTTGCGCTCATCGGGTTGCACTCATATTACGAGTTGAAAGTAAATTGTTTTTGCTTGTGCGCTAACCTGACAAGAGCAAAAATAATAATAAATAATCCACAATGATTAAATGTTTAATTTTTAATAGTATTAATATTTAGTAGACTGATTATTTAATACAGAAATGTTTTTTCAAATGTAGAATAATGTTTTAGAACATTTGTGTTTTTATTAATTTTAGATGAGTTTTATGAATTAAGACACAAGAATAGATTGTACACACCTTACAAATGACCAATAAGATTCAAAGTATTTATCATTTCAAAGTAATTGTGCCCCTACACTAATAGGCATAGATGTTACCACTTGCTGATATAGTATTCATTACGGGCATATTCTACATAGTAATTCACTAGTTTCATTAGTCTGATTTAATTCACTAAGCCCTTAGTTTGTGGGGAGACTAGCAAAATTATTAAAAAAAATGTATATCTAACTTTACACATCATAGAAACTAAATAGATGTTAACCACAATTTACAATTCATGTTTTCTCAGCCATTAGATGGATATGGAAAAATGTCATTATTGTCAGATGCATTATTATAAACATAATGTAAGACGAAAGGTCTAGGTCTTCTACTTCATTCACTAAAGAATTGCCCTAGTGATTACAAGCAAAATAGTTACTTCATTATACAAAACAAACTAGAAAATAATACATGCTTTGAATTTTTGTTTGCACAAATACATATATATACTGTATATTCCATTTACAATACATGCACACACACTTTTTCGTTCTACCTTTTCCAATATTATTAACACTTAAAGGGGCAGTCTACTCCAGAGCTATCAAATAGGCAAAATAATGCATGTGAGCAATGAGTACTTTCAGGTAATGCTGTATAAACTTTTATGATGTACACTAAATGATCATTAACAATTTTCTTATTGACTGAGTTGAATAGTTTGCAGTTCTTAAAACCTATCTCTTGATTTTTGAGTGTCCTGAGCACTATGTGGGAGCAATCTAGTAGGCGTTCCTCCATATGCATAAAAGTTCTGAAAACAACCTCAGACAATGTATACTGACAGCCTTTAGGGATTAGCCCAGTATCTTAGAAAAAGTATCTTAGAAAAAGTGATTCCACTGGCAAGCACCTTGGATCATTGAAAATTTATATTGAGCAGTTTATACAGTGTAAGGTCACTCAGTATTCTATGATTTTCACTATCCTCAACCCACCACTGTCTATTGGTCTAACCCTTATCACAGGATGTACTTATCACACCACTCTCCCTCAAAATATATAGCCTCTTCCAAAGTTTGATCCTTGTCTAACTCCTCTCTGCCACCTGGCCCAGCCACTGCTACTGGTTGTAATTTTCTCACTCTTTTATGTTGCCCTAGGCAAGTGCCTTTGATAGGCAGTGTCCTGCTGATTCTACACAAAAACACCATCAAGATTAACTGGATCCTAGACACTTCACTTCATAATAATAGCAATAGAAATTCCACAAACTGACTTGTGGCAAAGGTGGCATCTTATGACAGTGCCACTTTAAAATCCGTAAGCTCTTCAGCATGACCCATTGTACTGCTAATGATTGTCTATGGAGATTTCATGGCTTTGTGCTGGATTTTAGGCACCTGTTAGCAGTGGTGTGACTGAAATGCCTAACTTAAAAAATAGTAGTGATGTCTACATACTTTTGGCCATATAATGTATATATATATATATATATATATATATATATATATATATACATGCACAGTCATGGTCAAAAATATTGGCACCCCTGCATTTCTCTCAGATAATGCACCACTTCGCCTAGAAAATTGTTGCAATTGCAAATCTTTAGGCATTCTTATGTTTATTTCTTTGTTTGTATTGGTATGACACAAAAAAACTGAGAAAAAAAAACAAATCTTACACATTCCACCCAAAACTCCAAAAATGGACTGGACAAAATTATTGGCACCCTCAATTTAATATTTGGTAACACACCCCTTGGAAAAAATAACTGAAATCAATTGCTTCCTGTAACCATCAATGAGTTTCTTACACCTCTCTACTGGAATTTTGGACCAATCTTCTTTCACCAACTGCTCCGGGTCTCTCAGATTGGAAGGGTTCCTTTTCCCAACTGCTGTTTTGAGATCTCTCCACAGGTGCTCTATGGGATTGAGATCTGGCCTCATTGCTGGCCTGTTCAGTACTCCCCAGCGCTTTGTCTTAAACCATTTCTGGGTGTTTTTTGACGTGTGTTTTGGGTCATTGTCCTGCTGTAAGACCCATGACCTCTGATGAAGACCCAACTTCCACAGAATTCTTTGGTAGTCTTCAGATTTCATAATGCCTTGCACACAGTCAAGACATCCAGTGCCTAAAACAGCAAAGCAAGCCCAAAACATTAGTGAAACTCCACCATGTTTGACTGTAGTGACTGTATTCTTTTTTTTTTTTTTTTTGAAAATTAGCTTTGTTATGTAAAATAGAAAATGGAATTTACAGCTTTTGGAGACGCAGCTCCGTGTATAATACATGGATAGCTTGACACTGTACATAAAAGCTTTTGAGCTAATTAGTTTTAATAAAACAATTTAACTTTGGACCAGTGCAACCCACGCCAATATAAGAACAACTTCATCTTAATTTCCATATGTAGCTTTATGTGAGATAAAGTGTCTGTCTTCTGATTATACTCATTAGTCTACGAGTCAGTTAAAAGGCCATAGGACTACCCTGTATTCTAACACTATACCCAACACCATTGGATGTGAACTTGGAACGAAATTATGTGCTCTTAATGTATGATTCCCATGTTGTCAGGATATCTGAATATATGTCCATTCTGTCGTGTTTCAGGTAATAAAGCTCCTCAAGATGGATCGACTCAGACACTCTTTGTACCCACATTTCTATTGTGGGAGGGTCATTTGTAGTGACTGTATTCTTTTCTTTAAAAGCCTGATTTCTTTTTCTGAAAACAGTAGAATGATGGGCTTTACCAAAAAGCTGTAATTTTGTTTTGTCTGTCCACAGCACATTCTAACAAAAGGATTTTGGCTTTCTCAGGTATATTCTGGCAAATTCTAATCTGGCTTTTTTATGTGTCTGTGTTAGCAGTTGGGTCCAAATAAAAACTGGATACTTATACAATGTCAAAAAAACAGCGGATAAAATATTACATACAATTGTAAAAATTAATTACAGTATAAAAAACATGGATCCATGTATTAACAGTTTACGATAACATCAGTAGACAGAATAGGTGGACTGGATAACAGTTGGTATAATATATTGTACACTGTCTTTATATGTTAATCAAGTCAGTATAACAGCAAAAAATAGAGTACCAATCCTCAGACAAATGGATAGCGGTAACGTCCTAAAGCGTGAGATTAATGGCTTTGACTTATTTGATAGAGCTGAAAAGATAATACTATTGGAAATTGCAATTGTGGAATATATCAAATTGCAATACCTCAGTATTTCAAACGGAACTGATGATGTTCCCGGAGGTGGATACAGCCGGAGATTAAACAGCACTAAAAAAGTGAAGGGAATAAACTTCTCTATGTAGTGGTGATACAGATTAATGATCTAAGTGAATAAAATGTGCGGAGTGGATTCAATAGAAATAAAGATAATTTGTTTTCAAGCTTTGGACTTTAAGAAGCGTGGCCCAAATCTCCGAATGACATATAACCAAAAAATGATTTATAGGGTGAAAAACACAGTATAAAAGGTGCACAAAAATTGTGTGAAAAAATAACCAGCAATGCTTACTGTTCAAAAAATGAATATAAATACACGCTGCAAATAAGGTGCAAATGTCTTTGCTTCAAATAATATCAACAATATAAAACAAACATATTAATGCCACACAAATGTGAAACGAATAAGCAGAGTGGTGAAAAAAGTTCACAGACTGGTCAAAAAGATATGTGGAGTGTTCAAAAAGTTAATTAAATATATAAAAAGTGGTCAAAAAAATGTGTGGAATGTCAGAAAAAACACAATCCAAATGGTGCGATGCAGTCTTTCTTAATACAGTTATTTGAAATGTTAAACAGCAGAACGTGAGATTCACAAATAAAGATGACTCAAACCAAATACAGAAATAAATATATGTTCCAAAAAGTGTAAACGATCCCAAAGACAGTGGTGTATATCAGATGTCGGTTCACATATTCTATGTGTGATTATTCTCTTGAGCAAAAAATGGTGTTCAACGTTGGTTTCAGGATTTGTTCCTTCTGCCAAAAAGAAAATGGATAATAGTGTAGATTGTTTTTAAAATGCCAAATATCGAAAATTTACTCACCAGTCAACGCGTTTCGGTCATACACTGACCTTTATCAAGACTGATTTTGTGTTTATGAAGGGGTCTTTAATTACCCTGTTGTTTGTTACCTTTTTCGTAATACCGGAAGAGGATTCTTAAAAGTTCCGGTTCATTGTAATTTGGCTTTTCCTTATAGTTTCTATCTTAATCAGTATCAGCTACAATAGTAATCTTTACTATTCTGTTGTCTCAGTACTTCTAATTTATAAGGAGCAAATAAGTTGGTCTTTTTTTATTAACAGTCTATCCCGATTTTTCTTTACTTCAATTGGGTGATGGGTAGGTAGTGTGTCACGCCTCTCTGATTGGCTAAATCTGGAGGTGTGTGACAGATAGGATTCACTATTGGATATTAACGGGGTGTGTGAAAAAAACGAACATCTGAATGAATAATTTTAGATGCAAAAAATCTGACACTTACTTGTCATTGTTGGCTTAAATACACATAATCATTTGTAGATGGACAAGGGAAATTAAAACACTTTCTCTATTTGTACAGATGGATTCATAATGGTTCCTCCGCCAGGTCAAATTTCAATCGTTCGACCAGTTTTAATAAAAGTGCTTATATTTATCCAATTTTTTAAACAATTTTTTGAAAAACGTGAGTCTTTCAACTTATGAATTTAGAGAAGTTATAAAATACTTAGATATATCTCTGATTATCCCGTAAATCTCTTGATGTAGATTAGTGAGTGGGTTGTATGTTTTTTATAGCGTGACTTTATAAATTCATCCTTTTTAGAAATCTTAACCATACAATGTTCAATTTTAATATTCAATTTTAATATTCCAACATATCATATCCAGAAGTGGGAAGGGAAAGAGATATAAAAACTTAAAATGATCATCTTTTATCTGATCTATTTGAAATAAAAAGTAGTGAAAAGTAGATTATGATAGTGGTTAGTCTTCCTTAAATTTTTCTGAAAATATAATAACGTACAGTAAGGAGTAAAAGGAAATTATAAGACATATGTCTATAACTATTTATTAATAGTAGTCTATAAATCTTTTCTTAAGGGGGTATCGTATTTTATTCCACTTTCCATGATGACTAGCTCTATATCAGATTATGATGGCTATTTTCCGTACAGCTGGCCACTGTTTTCCACTAGAAAAATTAACCCTTAATATTGTAAGTTTCAAGGTGAAAGTCGCTACTTCCCCAACTAGATAAAAATTGAAAAACTTAATCGCAGTGGGTTTGATTGTTCATATGTTGCATGGATCACTCCTACTATTAGGTTTTCTTGGATATCTAATTTAGCCTACGTGGGTATGTTTGTCCGTAATTGACAGATTGTGAGGCAATATTCAGAGCATCTATTCTCATATTAAGAATCTCATGTTACCATTTGCCAATGATTAGATAATGAGGTACAGGGTACTGATATTTAGATGTCGATGTAATCAAATGGGGTCATTGGTACTAACAGAAAAGTGAGAATATTGATATTTAAATGTTATTGTAACCAGATGGAATCATGGTACTGATGTTTAGGTGTTCTTTCTTAAAAGATGTTCTTTTTAAAAAATTATATACTTGGTATACAAATAGAAGAGACAATAGTAGATTGTGCAGGGTCTTCTTTATATTACATGCCAATCGACTTAAAAAAGTATAAAACTACAATGAAATTGTTTTTATCATAAAGAGGGTAGGTAGTTCTTTAGGTCAAGGAGATTACCTGCCCCTATTTATCATTGTGTGCTAAATTTTTTTGGTTTCATGAAATGTTCTTTAGGGCGAATCAAACTATAGAGTACTAATATGAAAAAAGAGGTACAAGAACAAAGTCAAATTAGACTGTGGAGTGTTGGTATGTACATGAAGAAAAGTCCCTCTTTTTGATATTAGTACTCTTTTTCATATTAGTACATATGTCTTATAATTTCCTTTTACTCCTTACTGTACGTTATTATATTTTTAGAAAAATTTAAGGAAGACTAACCCTATCATAATCTACTTTTCACTACTTTTTATTTCAAATAGATCAGATAAAAGATGATCATTTTAAGTTTTTATATCTCTTTCCCTTCCCAATTCTGGATATGATATGTTGGAATATTAAAATTGAATATTAAAATTTAACATTGTAGGGTTAAGATTTCTAAAAAGGATGAATTTATAAAGTCACGCTATAAAAAACATACAACCCCCTCACTAATCTACATCAAGAGATTTACGGGATAATCAGAGATATATCTAAGTATTTTATAATTTCTCTAAATTCATAAGTTGAAAGACTCACGTTTTTCAAAAAATTGTTTAAAAAATTGGATAAATATAAGCACTTTTATTAAAACTGGTCGAACGATTGAAATTTGACCTGGCGGAGGAATCATTATGAATCCATCTGTACAAATAGAGAAAGTGTTTTAATTTCCCTTGTCCATCTACAAATGATTATGTGTATTTACGCCAACACTGACAAGTAAGTGTCAGATTTTTTGCATCTAAAATTATTCATTCAGATGTTCGTTTTTTTCACACACCCCGTTAATATCCAATACTGAATCCTATCTGTCACACACCTCCAGATTTAGCCAATCAGAGAGGCGTGACACACTACCTACCCATCACCCAATTGAAGTAAAGAAAAATCGGGATAGACTGTTAATAAAAAAAGACCAACTTATTTGCCCCTTATAAATTAGAAGTACTGAGACAACAGAATAGTAAAGATTACTATTGTAGCTGATACTGATTAAGATAGAAACTATAAGGAAAAGCCAAATTACAATGAACCGGAACTTTTAAGACTCCTCTTCTGGTATTACGAAAAAGGTAACAAACAACAGGGTATTTAAAGACCCCTTCATAAACACAAAATCAGTCTTGATAAAGGTCAGTGTATGACCGAAACGCGTTGACTGGTGAGTAATTTTTCGATATTTGGCATTTTAAAAACAATCTACACTATTATCCAGTTTCTTTTTGGCAGAAGGAACAAATCCTGAAACCAACGTTGAACACCATTTTTTGCTCAAGAGAATAATCACACATAGAATATGCGAACCGACATATGATATACACCACTGTCTTTGGGATCGTTTACACTTTTTGGAACATATATTTCTTTCTGAATTTGGTTTGAGTCATCTTTATTTGTGAATCTCACGTTCTGCTGTTTAATATTTCAAATAACTGTATTAAGAAAGACTGCATCGCACCATTTGGATTGTGTTTTTTCTGACATTCCACACATTTTTTTGACCACTTCGTATATATTTAATTAACTTTTTGAACACTCCGCATAACTTTTTTTCACCACTCTGCTTATTCGCTTCACATTTGTGTGGTATTGATATGTTTGTTTTATATTTTCGATATTATTTGAAGCAAAGACATTTGCACCTTAATTGCAGCGTGTATTTATATTCATTTTTTGAACAGTAAGCATTGCTGCTTATTTTTTCACACAATGTTCGTGCACCTTTTATACTGTGTTTTTCACCTTATAAATGATTTTTTGGTTATATGTCATTCGGAGATTTGTGCCATGCTACTTAAAGTCCAAAGCTTCAAAACACATTATCTTTACTTCTATTGAATCCACTCTGCACATTTTATTCACTTAGATCATTAATCTGCATCACCACTACATAGAGAAGTTTATTCCCTTCACTTTTTTAGTGCTGTTTAATCTCCCGCTGTATCCGCCTCCGGGAACATCATCAGTTCCGTTTGAAATACTGAGGTATTGCAATTTGATATATTCCACAATTGCAATTTCCGAAATAGTATTATCTTTTCAGCTCTATCAAATAAGTCAAAGCCATTAATCTCACGATTTAGGACGTTACCACTATCCATTTATCTGAGGATGGGTACTCTATTTTTTGCTGTTATACTGACTTGATTAACATATAAAGACAGTGTGCAATATATTATACCAACTGTTATCCAGTCCACCTATTCTGTCTACTGATGTTATCGTAAACTGTTAATACATGGATCCATGTTTTTTATACTGTAATTAATTTTTACAATTGTATGTAATATTTTATCCCCTGTTTTTTTTGACATTGTATAAGTATCCAGTTTTTATTTTGAATCAGCTGTTTTTATCTGAATAAATAGTTTCTTTTAAACCATTTGCGGAGCCCTACACATGGTTTCATTCAGACCCTGCCTCAACTAGTTGGCGCTCAGATATATCTCAGATTTTCCATTTTCATTATTCTTTGACCACTAGGGGTCATTTTATCTGAGCTAAGGGTCCTTCATGCAGTAGGAGCTTAGTGTACTTCTCTATTTCAGCAGTGGGGTCCTCCTGGGTCTCCTACCATAGTGTCCCTTTGCATTCAGATGGCGACGTATAGTGCAAGCTGACATATTTGTACCCTGTGCCTGAAGGTCAGCTTGAATTTATATGGAAGTTGATTGAGGTTCTTTATCCACCATTTGAACAATCCTTTGTTGCAATCTTTGATACATTTTTCTCTTTTGTCCATGTCCAAGGAGATTAGCTACAGTGCCATGGGCTGTAAACTTCTTGACAATGTTGCACACAGTGGACACAGGAACATTAAGATCTCTGGAGATGGACTTGTAACCTTGAGATTGTCCATGCTTTTCCACAATTTTTGTTCTCAAATCCTCAGACAATTCTTTGCTGCTCTTTCTCTTCTCCATGCTCAGTGTGGCACACAATCTTTCACCATTTTAACTAGTTGCCGGTGTGATTTCTATATTGCCAGCACCTGTTAATTAATATAGGTGAGTTTAATTACAAATTACAGGAGCATCACACACTTGGAATGCAATTATTTCTTACAATTTTGAGAAGGTGCCAATAATTTTTTCCAGTATATTTTTTGAGTTTTGCGTAGAATGTGTCAGATTTGGCTTTTATTTCTCCACTTGTTTG
Source organism: Bombina bombina (assembly GCF_027579735.1). NCBI lineage: Eukaryota > Metazoa > Chordata > Amphibia > Anura > Bombinatoridae > Bombina > Bombina bombina. The sequence continues at coordinate 642,406,145 of NC_069504.1, forward strand.
TGTCATACCAATACAAAGAAAAGACATAAACATGAGAATGCCTAAACATTTGCAATTGCAACAATTTTTTTCTGGGTGAAATGGTGCATTATCTGACAGAAACGCAGGAGTGCCAATATTTTTGGCCATGACTGTATATATATATATATATATAATATTTATATTAAATTTAGTAAGACATATTAAATATTAATATAAGGGCATGTCATCATTTGTATGAATATAAAGAATAATGTTCCAACATATTAGAATATTTTCTTTTTACACTTGTATGATTATTTGAAGGAAGATTTGTTTCAGATCATATGAAAAAATCATTAGTGAAATCAAGTTAATATTATATTATTATATTATAAATTAATATACTGGAAATATTTTTGTGTATTCTTAAGCATTTTCATTTAAAATAAGGAAATCAACAAGGCATTTTTAAACCAGAGACTAATCAAATCGTATAAAATATATTTGTATGGTTATACCAGAAAAAAATTATATAAAATAAAATGTATCCGAATAAAATAAAAAGGAGCTGTATCAATTGTTTTCCTTTTCTGTATTAATTTGTGTGAGAATTGCTCCCAAAACGCAACCATTCTTGCTTTGCTGGCATTGAGGACCTAGTATCTTTAGAAAACAAATGAGAAGATGGAACACTGGGCCTCTCTTTCATAGAGATCTGCGTGCCAGAAAGTGAATTCTCACTAAAGAGTATTCTCATCTCTTCTCATCTGCAGGAAAGCGGAGAACAAAAATAAATCTGTCGTCTAATGACGCCTGTGCCCAGCATATCTGGAGAAGTCATTGTTTCATTATCTGAAAAAATGGAAACTGCTTTGATGAAATAAAGTTTAGTTTTGAAAAGAAAGTGTCTGAACCACATCAGTGCCTAAATAAACCATCTGCACTTGGTCAAGCATGCTTGCTAATAGTATTTTCTTTATATTAGGCCTGCTTGCTAATAGTCTTATCTTTATATTAGGCTTGCTTGCTAATAGTATTTTCTTTATATTAGGCTTGCTTGCTAATAGTCTTATCTTTATATTAGGCTTGCTTGCTAATAGTATTTTCTTTATATTAGGCTTGCTTGCTAATAGTCTTATCTTTATATTAGGCTTGCTTGCTAATAGTATTTTCTTTATATTAGGCCTGCTTGCTAATAGTCTTATCTTTATATTAGGCTTGCTTGCTAATAGTCTTATCTTTATATTAGGCTTGCTTGCTAATAGTATTTTCTTTATATTAGGCTTGCTTGCTAATAGTCTTATCTTTATATTAGGCTTGCTTGCTAATAGTATTTTCTTTATATTAGGCTTGTTTGCTAATAGTCTTATCTTTATATTAGGCTTGTTTGCTAATAGTCTTATCTTTATATTAGGCTTGCTTGCTAATAGTCATCTTTATATTAGGCCTGTTTGCTAATAGTCTTATCTTTATATTAGGCCTGCTTGCTAATAGTCTTATCTTTATATTAGGCCTGCTTGCTAATAGTCTTTTCTTTATATTAGGCTTGCTTGCTAATAGTCTTATCTTTATATTAGGCCTGCTTGCTAATAGTCTTTTCTTTATATTAGGCTTGCTTGCTAATAGTCTTATCTTTATATTAGGCTTAATTGCTAATAGTCTTATCTTTATATTAGGCTTGTTTGCTAATAGTCTTATCTTTATATTAGGCTTGCTTGCTAATAGTCTTATCTTTATATTAGGCCTGCTTGCTAATAGTCTAATCTTTATATTAGGCTTGTTTGCTAATAGTCTTATCTTTATATTAGGCTTGCTTGCTAATAGTCTAATCTTTAAGTAAGGCTCCCCATATCATATCAACTAGAGTGTAAATAGAATAAATGAGCAGGTAAGAAGGTAACTACAAATGTAGTTTAGCTCTTGCGTTTGTTAGCCTTTTCTGTTTTCTTAACAGTGTCACAGTTCAACACTCTAACAGGCAGTGGTACATTAATTTATTTATTTTTCTGTTGCCTATAAATCAATGTGCCTTCATCAGAACACTTTGGGGCCAATTTACTATGCCCCAAATGGGGCCAACTCACCCTGTTTACGCGCGAGCCTTCAGACTTAAGACTGCTGCTCCTTAACTGGATCCGCTGCCTCTGAGCGGCGTACAGCAATCAATCCGAACGAATACGATTGGGCTGATTGACACCCCCTGATAGGGGCCAATTGGCCGCGAATCTGCAGGGAGCGGCATTGCACATGCAGTTCACTGGAACTGCTTGTACAATGCTGAATGCCGACAGCATATGCTGTCCGCATTCAGCGATGTCTGGCGGACATGATACGCTGTAGCGTATCATGTCCACCAGAGATTAATAAATTGGCCCCAATGGGTTCTATTTATTATGCTGTGTATGCAGATTTGGAGGCCATTCAGCTGATAGTTAAGAAGCAGTGGTCACCAGACCGCTGCTTCCGAACCTGTACGCCAGCTTTTAGCTGGGAGATTAAATCACCCAGAGACATTTGTATATAAATAAGTGTGTGTATGTATATAAATGTGTATTTATACTGTATATGTATATATGTATATATGATGATGTCAATGGGGAGAAAAAGTTAACACAGTTGCAGTATCTGAAATCCTTAAGTTAGGCAGCATCATTCTTCACTCACACACTTTTTACTTTGAACTTGCAATACGCAGGGCCGTCTTTAATATTGTCTGGATCCTGGGCAAACATTTTCTTGCCCCCCCCCCCCATGCAATTTCACTCTCCACCCCAACATCCCAAAAAAACCTAAGTACATTTTTTTTATTTATTTTTTAATTATTAGCCCAGTTATTATTATTAGTGGATCATCCACTGGTGGGCTAATCAATTAAAAAAAAATTTGCAATATGTGAAACTGGACCTAAGCAGTACTAATAAGTAAATAAATATATAAATTCCTCCACTGTGGATTAATTTAATATGCTTTTGAATATGATTCTGTTGTGAGGTTAGCTAGTTAAAGAGATTTAGGGCAGCCAACAGGAGCAAAGCAAGGTAAAGATTGAGGAGGAAGCATGGAGATGCAGACAAATATAAGTTTACTGACTGGAACAGCAAAACTACTATGGGAAGCTGTCAAATCTGAGACAGAGAGAAAAAAAAACTATACAAATAAACCTTACCTTAATGTGTGAAGTATCAGCATGACACTATACATCAGCCACAGCAGCACATGTCACTTCTTTGCTAGGAACAAGTTCCCTCTCACCCTGCACTAGACAATGCTGCATGGGGGAGGAGTGTGTATGCACTCACTTATTCTTCCCACTAAAACCTTTCTACAAAGCAATGTTCCCCTAACAAACTTCTTTTAGTTGATCTTACGGCCACAGCAGAAAGAGCAGGGCTAAGGGGACCAGCAGACTGGATGTTGTCTGCCCAAGGCTGCATGGATACAGTGTGAGATAAGTCACACAGCCTCAAGACTGAAGATAGCAGTGTGTGCAGCTGCACAGATGCTCAAATCCTCACGTGCCTGCCACTCCGGCTTTCTGCAGCATGCGCCTACAGTTAGCCCTACCTATAAACATCCCCACCACCAGAGCAGTTACCTGGTAACAGTGGTAACCCCAGCAGGACCTTTTCTGATGCAGTGAGATTGGCTGGATGCCGAGCTAGGGATTAGCATTCAGTGCTGCACAGTGCACATCTAAAACAGCACATGGCACTAGAATGGCATGTCACATGATACCGGCACGGTCTGGCACAGTTTCTCACAAGTAAATATAAGCAGAGCACTTTTTTTTTTTTTAAACAAATATTTTATTAACGTTTCCATGGCACATTACAGCAAGGTAGAATGTATACACTCTGAGACATAGAAACTTATACAGTGTATAAATTAAGAAAAACCAGAATGGTACAACATGTATAACATAAAACAGAAAATGCACAAATTCTGCACGCTTCAATAATTTCCCTCGAGTGCCCAGATCAAATATTCATACTAGTGTTTATTACTGAGACTAATACTAATACCCCCCTCCACGCTCCCTCTTTGCAACCAGATTACCCTTTATAGTGCAAACTCTTTCCTATGGTGACCGAACTCTAATGATGCTCATCCCCGAGGTGTCAGCATCTAAGTCATACAGATCATACAAATCGTACCCCCTCTTCGGTCAGTCAGTCCTCCCACTTGGTAGCTAGACATGTGCAATGTATGTGTCCCACATAGTCTTCATCTGTATGAAAGTGTCCCCTCTACCATTTTTTAAGTATGCATATTCCTCGAGTGACAATATGAAATGAAATTGGGAACACCAGGTAGCGATATTCAGAACTCCCTGAGATTTCCAATTTGTAACAATCAATCTTTTCGTGCTGTTACTAGCTATAAAGAGCATCTTTTTCTTATGTGTTGGAAGTTTGTTAGGTATAATATTAAGCAGCCAGATACGAGGGTCTAGGGGTAAATTGAGTTCTAGCATAGAATTCGTTGCATTAGCTATGGAGGACCATGCCGGGGCTAATATCGGACAGGACCACCAAATGTGTATCATGGACCCTCGCTCGTTTCCGCACCTCCAACACCTGTGAGACACAGAGGGGAATAATTTGTTTATCCTAACGGGGGTTAGGTACCATCTTTGGATTATTTTAAAATTTAACTCTACGAGCTTGCTAGATATGGAGACTTTGGTCACGTTGGTAAACATCTTAGATATGTCTATTACTGAGAGGTCGATGTCTAAGTCTTCGTTCCACCTATCTATGTAGTACGGGGTGTAGCCTATGGTTTTTTTTTGCAGCAACGCGTATAGTAGGGACAGTGTTTTGCTGGGGGCAGTGTTGGATTTACACATGGATTCAAAGGGAGTAAGGGGTCGAAGCAGATTACGTTTGTCAGGGTGTTTAAATATGTACGAGTGACATTGTTGCAAAGTGAACCAGTTATTGAAAAAGGTTAGGCCCCCTTCCACTAACTCCCCCCATGTGTAAAGTTTTGTTTCATTGCCAATGTGCATTATTATTAGGGTCCGTAATGGGGTGTCTAGGTGTGTAATTTTTTGTAGTAGGTCTATAGGGAGTGCAGCGTTCTCGGTGATTGGGGTGAGCGGTGAGAACTGTGAGGTAAAGTTTGGATATTCTCTTAAGACCCCTCTCCATACTGTCAGAGTTTCCATTAGTATGTCATTCTGTCTAAACTCTGTAGAGAGGTGTGGCTTTAGTTGCCAGCACACTGTACCTAAATGGGATTTTCCGGCGATGTCATGTTCCAAAGGTACCCATGCCTTCGCCTCGTAGCACCTAAACCAGTCTACCACTCTCTGTAAGAAGACCGCCTGTCTATACTTAATTAAATTAGGGACCCCCAGCCCTCCCTCGGCAACAGGCAAACACATTAGCGTCTTGTTGATCCTCGCTTTCTTTCTGTCCCATAAGAACTCAAAAATCTGATTCTGTAAGTTCTGCATGAAGTCCTTATTCAAGGGGATGGGTAGTGTTTGTAGCAGGTATAGAATTCTGGGGAGTATGTTCATCTTAATGGAGTGTATCCGGCCGAGCCATTATACTCTCCTAGATCTCCAGGAAGAAAGATCGGCTATAATGGTTCTACGCATAGTCTCGTAATTAGCTTTGAACATCTCCTGAGTGGAGGGTGCTATGTATACCCCTAAGTATTTTAAGTTTTTTGTACATAGGCGGAAGGGGCATATATGCTGTAAGTGTGAGAGGTAATGAGCATCGCAGTGCACTGTTAGCATCTCTGACTTGGCCTTATTGATGAGGAAGTTCGAAACCTGAAAGAACGCATCGAACTCCTTTAATAACCGGGGGACAGAGGATATCGGATCTGCTAGAAAAAACAGAACGTCATCCGCATATAGTAGTAGTTTATGTGTAGTGTTATTTATTTGAACCCCAGGGATTTCCCTGTCCGCTCTAATAGTGGTAGCTAGGGTCTCTATCATGCAAGCAAAGAGGAGTGGGGACAGGGGGCAGCCCTGCCTCGTGCCATTGGAAAAGGGGCAGACAGTAGTCCATTAATTCTAATTTTAGCGATTGGGGAGCTGTATAGGGCCATAATTTTAGAAATGAACTGTGATCCCATCCCAAACCTCTCCAGGGTAGCTCTCATGAAGTGCCAACAGACGCGGTCGAATGCTTTCTCCGCATCCGTTGACACCACCACTGAAGGATTATTGCTTTGAGCAATATGGTTCAAAATATGAGAGGCCCGGATGGTGTTGTCCCGTGCCTCTCTTGAGTAAATGAAACCCACCTGGTCATTACTTATGATATGTGGTAAAATGGGAGACAGTCTGTTCGCCAAAAGCTTCGCATATATTTTAAGGTCCGAATTAAGGAGCGAAATGGGTCTAAAATTTTCGACACAGTCTGGGGTTTTCCCAACTTTTGGAAGAACTACTATATGGGCTTCTAGGGCTGTAGATGAGAAAGGGTTATTGTCTGATATCTCGTTAAAAAGTTTCGCCAAGTGCGGGACAAGTATTGCTTTATATGTCTTATAGTAACTATTCGGGAACCCGTCGGGACCTGGTGCCTTGCCATTGGGTAGGTTTTTTATAACTTCGAGGATCTCCAACTGCCCAAAGGGCTTGTTCAGAGATGTCCGCTGTTCGGGGCTAAGCTGAGGAAGGGTAATACCATCTAGATAACTTTGTATTAGGGAAGTGTTAGACCCCGTCTCCTCTGTGGGGCCATGGGGTGTCGATGCCAAGTTATACAACTTCTTATAATACTCCCTAAAAGCATTTGCAATTTGCTGTGACGTATGTACCTGTCCCCCTCCACCAGTTTTAATACTAAGGACATATTTTTTATTAGATTGCCTTCGTAATTTCCGTGCGAAAAGAGAACTGCTTTTATTGTCATTTTCAAAGTGTATCTGCTGTAATTTAAGAGCGTGTCTCTTACACTCCGTATGGAGCATGTCTTTGATGCGTAATTTACAGTCAGTGACTTTCTGTGAGATACCTAAATTTGTCGGGTTTGTCTTAAGTTGTGTTTCGAGATTACTAAGGTCAGCAAGGGCATCGCCCATCGACTTCCTTTCCTGTCTATCGCGGTGCGCCTTTATGCTAATCATCTCTCCTCTAATGACTGCCTTGTGCGCCTCCCAAATTATGTTACTATGTATGTCTGAGTTGCAATTGATAATAAAGTATTCCTCTATCGCTTTCTCCAGCCGGTTTAATAAGATCGGGTCCGATAAGAGGGAATCATCCATTCGCCATATATATTGGCGGTTGGAGGTATGTGGCCAATCCAATGAACAACTGACCATCGCGTGGTCAGACCATGCATTAGGGGCTATTTCTATTTTGGTGACTCTGGTAAGGTTGGTGACATCAGTCATTATATAATCTAGTCTAGAGTGCCTACGGTGGGGATTGGAGTAGAAAGTATAGTCTCTAGAGTCTTGATGTATAATCCTCCAGGCATCATGTAACGTAAGGTCTTTTAAGTTCTGTTTCACCGCATTAATAATTTTATGAGGGGCAGAAGACAGATTATTTGAATTATCTAAACCTGGGTTTAAGGTTAAGTTAAAGTCTCCACCCATAATAATAACTCCTTTGGCGACTTCCAGAACTACATTCGTCAGTTGTCGAAAAAATGCATCTTGTTTTGTATTAGGGGCGTATACATTGATCAGAGTGACAACTGTATTAACTAGTTTGCCTACCAAAATGAGATATCTACCTGTTTTATCTCTGTACTTGTTAAAAAGAGTAAAGGGGGTGCCTTTCTTAAATAAGATGGCTACGCCATTGGTTTTTTTTGTATTGGAAGCATGGTATGTGCATAAATGTAAAGGTTTTTGGTTCCCTACCGGACAGGAAATGAGTCTCCTGTAGGAAGATTACCTCCCCTTTGCGATGTAAGATGTCGCCAATGGCTATGTTGCGCTTATGCGGACAATTTAACCCCTTAGCGTTAGCTATGATCAAATGCAAATCACCATTTGTTGGCGTCATTGGAGTAGAGGAAGGTGTGAACATCTCTCAGTAATGTAAAGATATGTGTATTAATTCTAGCGTGAGGGATGGGGGCGCGTGGGAGGACTGGCAGACCCATGTACCAAACTACACTAATAGAGATAAACAACATGTGAGCATGTACTCTGGCGAGACCCTGCGGGAAAAATGCAAGACATTTCAGGCAATCGTGCGTGCAGAAAACAAAAAATGTAGAAAAATAATAATAACAACAATACAAACAAGTGAAAACAATAAACACGTCAATAATCATGACAAAAACAAAAAGAGGGAATGCTCAGTGCTAACTACATAGTGGTTACTTGTGGTTAAATGAACAAGTGAAAGTCCATCTTTAGTGTCCCTACGTTGTAGGAGTCCATCTTGTCTAGGTATGAGTCCAATACCCAGGAGCTTCTCTGTAAGTTACACAAAAACAATCTCACTATCCCTGTGTGATATGGTGCAATCCACCCTATGTCTGAGTTACCTAATAAAGTCTATAGGTAGAAGCACAGTCCATTTATAAACATATTCCTGCAAAATAAAGGTTGTGATACCAGGAAAAACCTATGGGCACAGATACAATAAAGTCTACGGTTGTAAGCACTGTCCATATGTAAACATATTCCTGCAAATAAAGATTGTAATACAAATAGAAATCTATGGGCAAAGAGACAATAATGATTAGAAAGATCTCACCCGGTCTGGAAGGAAACTGAAAGTTCATGTCCCAGAGTCAGTGTTTAGGTCCACGTTGGACTTGGATGACTTGGCTTTGGTTTTTTTGTAGGAGACTTTTGTCCAGCTTGCGGTCTTGGGCCTGCTTGGAGCTAGATCTTCTGGTGTGTAGCCTTTAATGGAGACATCCGAAAGTTGAGGAGCTTGGAATTTAACATTCAGAGCCTTTGAGATCATGTCCAAATCTTCAGAGGTTCTATATATGAAAGATTGTCCTTCGTGTGAAATGTGCAAGCTGAATGGGTAGCCCCATCGATATTTAATGGAGCGCTCTTGTAATACCTTGGTGATGAAACGCACATCTTTTCGTTTCTGAACAGTCACCGGACTCAGATCGAGATACACCTGAAGCGAATGATCTAAGTACATAATACTTTGAGATTTCCTGGCTTGTTGCCAAATCTTCTCCTTATCAGTGAAGCGTAAGAATTTCAGGATAACGTCTCTAGGTGGAGAACCAGAGGGAGGCGGAGGTCTGAGGGCTCTATGAGCTCTATCCAACTCCATATCTGGAGCCTGTGGGTTTTGAAGTAGGAATTTGAAAAGGCCCTGCAGGTATTGTGGTAAATCACTGAATGTGATAGACTCAGGAATGCCTCTAATTCTAACATTGTTCCGCCTCCCCCTATTATCTAGATCCTCCACCTTTTCTTGTAAAACCTCCATTTGTGAGCTAGTGACATTAGCATATGTGGACAGGTTATCATACATAGTGCTGAGAGAGTCCTGTGAATCCTCAACATATTCCATGCGGTGTCCCAGCTCCTTGATATCTTTTTTCATGTTAACTAATTCCGATGTAATTAGTGTTTTGAGGGCGTCAAAATCAGCCTTTGTGGGTAGATTTGCTATATTATCTCTGAGTTCCCGGACACACTCTTCTGACATAGTGGGGGCTGTAAGTGGCTCCTCTGTAGGGGTCTTTGTGGTTTGAGGCTGTGTTAATGCCATCTGGGGAGATGTGGCTCCTTGAAAGAAACTACTGACAGGTTTAGTGCCGGATGGTTGAGTTTTCTGCGTCTTGTCAGGTCTAGCAGACCTTCTGGACATGGTACTTACAAATTCTTACTGACTGTAGCCAATATGTTCACCGGTATATCTGTTGTTATCCTAGAGATCAGCTACGCCTCTAATGTACCTCTAACATGCCACGGTATGTGCAAATGGACCACCGCATCAAAACATGGCAGTGCCTTTATAGTTATGGCCCCTCATAAACAATGAACTCCGGACGCAGTATGTGTGTGATGCAGGGTCACTGCTGCGTGTTATTTTCCTCAAATATTGGGCCTATTGTTCATGTGCAACCCAGGTAGTGGCGTTGAGCATGAGAGCAAGCATCGTGCACTGTAGGGTGTTATTTACAGCATGAGTATCCTCTTATTATCCCCCAAGGCCCGCCAGTCTGACGGCTATGATGGCCTTTGAAACATAGCCCATGTGTCCTCGCCCGGATGGGTCACCACTTTAACTTAGCACGTAAGTCCCCACAAAGTAGTTATTCAGCCTTCGGAGAATAGCGCCCATCATTTATCCCTTACAGTGTATATTTGTGAAAACAGGGCTTAGAGTACCTGAGGTGTTAGTAGGAGCGGTCCGTTTTCAGCCAAAATGGCGACCGCAGATCTCACGGAGCAATGTAACAGTCACAGCGCCCTATTCACCCATCCGGGACTAAATATTGCTGATCCCCACAACGCAGGGGCCCTTATGCCTCAGTTGGGTGTGAAAGAGATGACCATCATCTTGTGTTCTGAGCAGTGTAGTCTTGCACTAGCACGGAGCTTCAATCTGCTGCGGCCATTCACCAGCTCGGCCAGGCTCCGCCCCATAAGCAGAGCACTTTTGACTGTGACGGTATTAGGACTGACTGTGTGTGTCCCCCATATCACATGACATCAGCAGTCGGGCATGAACCAAAAAAAATGGGTTTTTTTTTTAGGACTCGGGCCCCTCAACAAAGACAGGGCCCTGGGCAGCTGCCCCTTTTGTCCTGTGTTAAAGACGGCCCTGGCAATATGCTCGCTAACCTGCCCTCGTTAAAAGTTTACTTCCAGCGTTTTTAGAGCAAAAAAACTTGTAATCTGGCCCTCAAATGGTCATATATGCAAACCCTGCCATCTCAGTATAAGCTCCCAGCAGTTTAAACCTGTTTATCATTCCCCCAGGAATGCGTTTAATGTAAGTGTAAGAGAGAGGGGCTCTATTTGTCACGCAGCATAAGCTGCAGTGAAGTTCTTGAAGGAGGTGCAGTCTTGCTCATGCGAGTCTGCTTACTGTATGTTAAAAAGCAGTGGTTGTAACACTATAAAAATGAATCAATCAACAAACAAGTCCTTTAACTGGTAATATATACAGAATCCATTAAATCGCCATTTTGTTAATAGTGTGAGTTTTGTGTTTGATTAGAAATCATGAGATTAACTACACAGATAAAAATGTGGTGTTGCTTAAGGTTAAACTAGTATTTAGAGTTTACAGCAACTTAAACTTAAATAAAATTCAAGTAGTAACTAGTAACAGTGCTACAAGCCAGCAGCAGAACATTTTTTAAGGGGGTTAGGTTTGTCAAGATCAAAAGTGAAGCTTATAAAAATCAATAAAATGATTATGACAAGGACAGTGCTTGATCAATATTGAACAATGTAAATTTGAAACCTTTCTTGCTTGCAGAAAAGCCCTTGTTTGCTGTCTGAAAAAAACAATTTCTTGCATGCAAAACAAGCCTTTTCTGCCTTAAAAGTAACAGTTGTAATTTTATGAATTAATTAGCTAACTTTTTGTGTTGCATGCAGTTCATTTGTTTCATTTCTTTATTCGTTAAAGGAATATAAAGATCAAAAATGAAATGTGCATAGGTGCATTTTAATTTCATATACACATTTTTGCAATATACTTCCATTAGCAAAAATGCTTCTAGTAAAAGGTATTTCTGTTTATCTGCAGCATATGCACATATTCTTTGAGTGCCCGTACACCAGTATTCAAACACCACACCTTCTCAGAGCATCAGCAGTGGCTTGTGTGACACAAATTACGTCTTCAGAAGAAATAAACATCACTGCCAGCTCCCAGGTGTGGTGTTTGAATACTGATGCACAGGTCCGCCTCACATGATATTTGCATATTCTGCAGAAACACAGTAAAAACTTTTACTATAGGCACTTTTGCTAATGGACGTATATTGCAAAAATGCTTATATTTCAAAGTGAAATGCACCTACTTACATTAAAATTTTGACCTTTCTATCCCTTTAAAGGGGCTGCTTGTTTTGCATTTTCAAATTATTGCAAAAAATATAGCAACATTAGTGTTTTCTTTTTGATTATTTTGATATATGCAACAGTGTTGTAGGAGCAGGTATAAACAACTTCTTACCTGGCTGCTCATTTGCTACACTTTACAGCACTGGTTTTCAAACCTCTCCTCAGGCCTCCAAAACAGACCAAATGTTGAGGATATCTGAACTAGAGCACAGGTGAAATAATTAGCTGATTAGTAAACATGGTTATTTTACCTGCTCTCACCACCTTTAATCCTGAAAATCTGGCCTGTTAGGGAGGCCTGAGGAAAGGTTTGAAAACCATTTCCCACTCTGGCCCATAGTTATCAAGGTCTGCCGGACCTGATCCGACAGTGCGGATCAGGTCCGACAGACCTTGCTGAATACGGCGAGCAATATGCTCGCCGTATTCAGCATTGCACCAGCAGCTCACAAGAGCTGATGGTGCAACGCCGCCCCCTGCAGACTTGCGGCCAATAGGCCACCAGCAGGGGGGTGTCAATCAACCCTATCGTACTTGATCGGGTTGTTTTCCGGCGATGTCTGTCCGCCTGCTCAGAGCAGGCGGACAGGTTATGGAGCAGCGGTCTTTGTGACCGCTGCTTCATAACTGCTGTTTCTGGCGAGCCTGCAGGCTCTCCAGAAACAGGGATACATATGCCCCATTCTCTCTATAATTGTGTGGGTCTTCTTTAAGTTGCTTCTTTTTTTTTTGTTTAGTGGCTCCAATTGTGCATGCCCATTGAGATCTTGTCCATAGTAAAAGGGAAAAAAATATTCTGATAAGATAGAGCATGTTATTTTTATGCAGGAATTACCTTTTATTGTTCATTTTTCAAAACAAGAAGTGATAAGTGTAATCTTATAATGGCTGAGAAAAAGACTCTCTATCTCTATCTCCCAGTAGAGAGTCTTAGGCTAAGCAGCATGATAGCCAAACACAAGAGAACCAGTTTGTTTATGGCAAAAAAGATAGTGCTATTTGGAGTGAGTAAAATGTTATAGCAGGAGTGTCTATTAAGAGTATGGGGCTGAATTATCAAGCTCTCTAAAGACCGCTGCTCCATAACTTGTCCGCCTGCTATGAGGCAGCGGACAGAAATCAACCCAATCGAATACGATTGGGTTGATTGACACCCCCTGCTAGGGGCTGATTGTCCGTGAATCTTCAGGGGGCAGTATTGCACACGCAGTTCTGGTGAACTGCTTGTGCAATGATAAATGGCGATGTGTAGCGGACATGATACGCTACATCGTATCATGTCTGCTCACACTTTGATAAATATGCCCCTATATCTGGTCTTCAAGGGTCACAAATAGGCAAGAATTTCACAAGTTAATCAATCTGTTTTTTTCACTCTGATTAAGTCCCCTGTAGAGAGCAAATGAAATTCTGACTTATATGGAGCCTTTAAGAAATATGTTGGAATACTAAAGCTTTAAAAGACATTTTCCCTCAAAAATATTATATCTTACTATTATCAGCAAATTAACATCAGTATTTGATTGCAAATTGTTTTCACCATTTTCTTTTCCTTGCACTTCAACACTTACCTGGGAGCGGTTCACTGAAGGATTTCCCTGTCATGGTGGAGGTTATGTGCAGTGTCTTTGCTGTCCTAGGCAAGAGGAGCAGACTGGTTAAATGAGCAGCTGCTATCATCTGGTGTGATCCCTGCAGAAGCTTGGTGAATCATAGAAGAGGTTGAGCAGTAAAGGTGTATAGTCAAGAAGACCAGTGAGGCAGATGAGACTCTCTGAGTGTTTGAATCCTAGTGTTGTGTCAAGAAGGAGGCCATGGTCTTTGCTGCTGGCTTCTAGAAGGAGGCTCAGTAGGAGGCAGTCACTTGGAAAGGAAAGTCCAATAGCTGCTCCAGTGGACTGGCACAAGGAATCCAAGTTACTAGGAGGAGAGGTGAGTGAGCTCATCAACCAGTTGCCAATTGGAAGCACAGGAGTGAAATTGAAGGTGCTTGATGGACCACAACTGAGTACTGGAGCTGATGCTCAAACAGAGATTCCAGGCCATTGTGGGCTTTCAAACTTGGGGTGCCACCTGGTGATTCTCACCACTATGACGTGGATGTGTATTCTGTTTTTATGGAGGACTCCTATAGTAACTTTGAAGAAGAGGAATTAGCGAGACCTGCTACAGCTGGCCAGGTAAGGAATTTACAGACACTGGTGAAGCTCCTATAATTATTGTCCCCTGGGGCGAGGTGGTAGAAGTTGATAGGTGTCCTAGTTGGGATGGGTCCCAGGGGCAGACTGACGGTTCTAGAAATGGCAGGATGGATATGGGCTGTCAGGTAGTGGGGCCAGGTCTGATTGTCCCATTATTTATTAGACAGTAAGAGGCATAAATATAGGTTGTGTGATGGACCAATAAGCAGCAGATCAGGCCTGGAAGGACATAGGGGGTGTTCCTGTTGATCCTTACCAGGAAAGAGGTTGCAGAATACACAGCGCTCACCTGCTTGGAGGAGTATAGAGAAATTGTACAGGAGCAGGATGGAGCAGGTTCAGTCTTACTCAAGGTGTAGGGTCTGTGCTTCAAAAGGGGCTGAAAGACCTGGTGGCTCAGGTGGTGAATCATTGTGGTGACCTGGGGAAGGTCAGAGGCAGGAAAGGTTAGTGTCACAGTAGCTGGTGTGTGGGGAGTGGCTGGCTCAGAAGTGACAGGTCAAGGAGCGTGCTGTGGCCTATTCTGCTTCAGTGAGTGAGAGAACAGAAACGGGACAATTAAGGTGAAGGAGATAGCTTTTAAGAGACCCTGTATTTGTTTGATTGATTTGTTGGGGTTGCACCTAATACATGAATTGAAGAAGAAGATATGGAAGAAGGAGTTCTTGAAAAAAAAAAAAAATTTCAGTAATTTGTTTAGGGCATTCTGCATTTTGGCCAGTGTTATATTCTAAACATTTCCAGGACAAAGCTCTGCATTATTTTGTTATTTTGATGAGATATCTTCTGCTTATCGTAGCTATGGAAGAATGACATGGTGGAGGTATGATAAGTAGTTTTTTCAGAGGATAGCAGTTCATCTGGGCATGAGTTGGACTGACCTAGATATGGGCAAATGGTTAAAAAATATGAAACCTTTTTGGGGGGTGGTCCTTTTGGGGTTCAGAGGGCCCATCAGGGGGAGGTGTGGGAAGCAGTGTGGCACTGGCCATCAGAGAGCAGTTGTGCTTTCAGTTCAATTACGTGTGAGTCCCATGCAAATACAAATATGAATGCTCCAGTAATGTGGGGTTCTTACATCTTCTCTAAGTCCTTCAAGCAAGGTAAGAAAATCAGCACAGCAGGAGGCATGGGTGTATTGGGTTCAGACACCAGTTAGAGTAGAAAACATGGCATTGTGGTTAAACTGGTATGCTAAGGTCGGGCAAGATAAAGAGATGCCAAATCATACAAGTAGAATGATTTTTTTTTCTTGGCAATGGAAGGTATTAAAGGGACAGTCAACACCAGAATTGTTGTTGTTTAAAAAGAAAGATAATCCCTTTATTATCCATTCCCCAGTTTTGCATAACCAAAGCAGTTATAATAATACACATTTTACCTCTGTAATTACCTTGTATTTAAGCTTCTGCAGACTGCCCACTTATTTCAGTTCTTTTGACAGACTTGCATTTTAGCCAATCAGTGCTCACTCCTAGGTCACTTCACGTGCATGAGCTCAATGTTATCTATATGAAACACATGAACTAATGAACGCTAGTGGTCAAAATGCATTCAGATTAGAGGCAGTCTTCAAGGTCTAAGAAATTAGCATATGAACCTCCTAGGTTTAGCTTTTAATTAAGAATACCAAGAGAACAAAGCAAAATTGGTGATAAACATAAATTGGGATGTTGTTTAAAATGACATGCCCTATTTAAATCATGAACGTTTGGACTTGACTGTCCCTTTAAGGAGCATCATCATATGATTCATTTGTTAAAGAAACATAAAGAGGATCTGTGAGTGTGGCTTGGCTTACTAGAAGACTTTAAAGGATGTACAATGCTTGAAAAGGTGGACGAGCATGAGAGCTTGCTTCCATAGGCTCCAATGGGAGCCTTGCTCTCATGCTATGAGACAGGGCATGAGAACCTAGCACAGGTAAGGGGGTAAGTCGTGCTGCGATGGCAGCATATTGTAAATTATTTTTTAATACAATACACTACACTATATTTCGGGGGCATTTGGGGCACATTTATAAAATTAACCAGAGATCTTATCTCTTGTTAACTTATAAGCGCTTATTACTACCACAAGCTTGCGTCAGCAATAACCAGTCACTTGTAATGGTTTTTTATTGCGCTCCCACAAACGGGCAAATGTAGTCTAGTCCTTTATCTGTTCCAACTTAACAAATAATAGAATAATTTTCTTTTTGATTATATTTTGTAATGGTAGGGAAACAAAATAAATATAGATTAGTTTCTGGAGAGGGGTCTATACACACAGGAACACTAGAAGAAAAAAGAATAGGAAGCGCCCTTGGAGGACCAAATAAGTATAATATAATAAGATAAGAGAGCTAGACTAGACACAATGTATATCGCAATTAGAAGGGGTAATGGGGTGTCCTCATTTGAATATCAATTAAGGTACAAAAACCAGTAGTATAAAATTAATAATAGAGATTGATAATAAAATAAAATCAAATATGATAATAATTCAGTCAAAGTTAGTCTCAAATATGATCACATATGAATAGTAATTCAGGCAGTGTTAATCTAAACAGATGAATAATATAAGTCCCAAGTAGGAGGGGAGATGGTGGTATCAAAGTGATATAGTGGATAATTCGGGTCAAGGCCCAGATCCTGGATCAATAATCTGTGGATGACAAAAGAGGACAGAAGCACCACATGGCCCAATATTGTTTGACAGAAGTAACCAATCTTAGTGTGATGGAAACACTCACATTTGGTGAAACAATCTGTAGGTGATGTAAGCAGATAACAACAACGCCAAATATGGCCTAGTATTGTATGGGCAAATAAGAGGATATGTGAAAAAATTGCACTCACATTTGGTGGAGCACCTCCCTTGGTGCACTAGAAGCAAACTGGGATCAAATAGTCACCCAGTAGACTAATAACCGGTATAGCAGGAACTCCCAGCAATCCAGGATATATGGGTAGATCAAATAGTAATAATGTATGGCAGCAGGTGGTAAGTATAATAAAACTTACTTTATTAAAATATATAAAATACTAGCAACGCGTTTCTCATCCAACCAGTGGATGTTTCATCAGACTTAATACAATAGGTAACAAACACATGCTATAAAGGCCATACAAATTATCCTATACAATAGGCAACACCTGAAGTGGGTGTTACCTAATTTAACCTGCCATGGTGAGTGACATGAGCTAGCCCTACATAACAACATAGTTATACAAAATAACAACATCAGTAGTACACAGAAGTGAGTACATTACACAGTATATAACAAATTGATAGAAAATAAATAATCCTTGTAACATATTCTAATTTGACATAACCTGTATGCGTAATTGGGAAACTATATCTCAAAGCAGATTGTACACATGTGGAGAGACTTCTCCTTGTGAGTTATCATGAAAGATAGAGTGCACCGCAGATCTCTATAATACTTGATGCATATTAAAAACATATATAAAGTATATATATATATATATGTATATACCTCCACATACATAAACATATACATATATATATACACACACACATGATCAATATACCTAATTGAGCCGTTCTTATTTGTGTGCTATATATACAGTGTTGTAGTCATCAGAGCGGCAAGCTTCGCCACACACAATAATATAAATTTGGCCACAATTTTCTGCTTACTGATTCAGCCCTCACAGAGATCATGTGTCTCAGATTTTTTTCTTACTTGATGTTTGCTATAGTACAGGAGTGCCGAGTATAAATTAGCTTCCTCGTATATACCATTTTGAATGTTGTGATCGTGACTCAGAAGGGAGTAGCTGGGAATCTGTTGGCGCTCTACAAATACCTGATAATAATAATAATAATAATAATTGATTCAAATTACATAGTAAGACTATCTTTCCATATCGGTAATTAAGCAGTAGTGCTTAAGAGTCTTATCCTCCCCAGAATTTGCTCACTGTATCCATACTAGTATTCAATACTAGGGGCTGTGGACTGATATAGTATGTAGTAATATATAGTAATGAGAAATATATATAGTATAGTATGTGGTTGGGATAAAATGGGATTGATTTCCCTAAGCCAAACTCCCTGATGTCCTAGCTAGGGAGAATATATGGAATTAATACAATGTTGTGACATTACTCATATTAAAATAGGGATAGACTATTAGATAATATAAATAACCAGGTAATCTAATGACATAAGTGAGGCAACCGTCTAAATATACGCTAATCTATATGGAATAATAGTGTGTGAGAGTTCTCTCTATAATAGAAAACAATTGTGGAAGTATGAGGTGAAATGAATGTATTTAGTAGATCTAATATTAAAATAATGTCCAATAAATATTGGAAAAGTATGAACGGTGAACCAGTGTGATAATAAGTCATCTTTGGTGGTGCCAGGCAAGAATTAAGTATTGATAATCTAAATAATAAATATATGAGAAATGTGAGATATATAGGAGTGTTTAAAACGTAAGTCTCTAATATATATATGAGTGCATATGAGTGAGGCAATATACAGTGTGGACTACCATCTCATGTCAAACACCAATTGCTTAGAGGTCAAAGGCTGCTAGATCCACACATTCATTGAGACCTTCTGGAATCAAAGTGTGTAATTTATGGATCCAGTAGATCTCCCTACGTCGGAGGCAGAGCATGGGGTTATGGCTGTTCCTAGGTATCTGTTCGATGGGAAAAATAGAGAGTGTTTTAGAGCTTCCTTTATGGACATAAGTGCAATGTCTTGATACACTATGTTTTAAAAACTTTCTATTTACATTACATATATGTTCACTCCAGCGTCTTTTTATTTTACGGCATGTGCGTCCTACATATTACGCCCCACATGAACACTCTATAAGATATATTACATATGTGGATTCACAAGTTAGGCATTATTTAATGATACATTTTTCCCCTGTACTATTCGACGAAAAAGTCTTAGTTCCATTTTTTACCACCTTACACATATTACATCTAGACTTGTAACATCGGAACGAGCCAGATTGGGGTACGAAGTTTGCCAAGAACGTTTTGTTGTTATTAGTCTTAGTGGTCATAGCAAGACTATTAGCAGGTAATTTGTCTCTAACTACCTTACTTGGTGCTAATTAGTTTTTTAGCATGGGGGCCCTTTTATAGAATATTCTGGGCTTAGGGGTTATATGGTTTTTCAAATAGGGATCATTACAGATGATAGGCCAGTGTTTTAATATGATTAATTTTATCTCCCGATGATGACTACTGTAGTCAGTGAAAAACAGGGGAGTATTTAGGTCACTTATTGACTTCTGTTTGTCATTTTTATTTTTTGTGAAATATGTTGTTCTCTTATCATTTAGGGCTCTAAAGGTAATCCTTTTGTATGAGAAATCTATCTTTCAATATAGTTGACTGTAGCTCATAACTCTCCTTAGTACTGCAGTTTCTCCTTATGCGTCTAAACTGCCCGTATGGCAATTTTTTCTTCCAGCTGCAATATTGATTACTATTAGTGGTCTTTTCTCTATGAAGTTACTCCTTATGGGAGGCTGGTATGTTTTAGGATCCTCAAAAGTGTATTGTACTCGATCCTGTGTGTGTGTATTAGTATTTGAATGTGTATTAGCATTGTATTGATTATGAAGGCATCGTGAATAGTTGAGATTCTTGAATTGTCTGTTACTAAAGGTATTACTCCTATATATATATATATATATATATATATATATATATATACAATTGGACTGGCTACAAGTGTTTCATCTGGAGATGGATTATTGTTTCTGTTGTTATTGGTGCGATTGAAGGTATATACTTCACCCTTTGAATAATCCAGGAAGCTATTGCAATCGACTTTTTTGAAAAACGTTTCAGACACAAAAAGGCCTGAGGGAGCAAAGGACAATGTTAGATCAAGATAATCTATTCTTGTAGATTGGATATTGCTAGTGAATTCTAGGCCAAAGTCATTAACATTGAGAGAATCAGTAAACAAGGATGCCTTTTCATAGGACCCCTTAACCAGAAAGATCCGATTAGCGATGTACCAGCCATAGAACACCAGACTCGCCTCCATAGGAGACCCGTAAACTAGGTCTCCTCAAACCTACCCATATAGAGGTTCACGAAGCTGGGGGCGAATCTGGTGACCTTTGATCAGAAGGTAAAAAGAACCCTGATATTTAAAATAGTTATGATGAAGAATAAAGTAAATCAGTTCACTAATATATTGTTGTTGTTTAGTTGGCCTATATTTTTCTGTTTGCAAATAAGATTGGACCGCTAGAAGACCCTTATCATGAGAGATGTTGGAGTATAGAGAACTCACATCACTAGTGATCCACCATAGCTTTTGGCTAGTCTTTATGATTTCTAGGTTGGTTAGTTTATTCAATAGATCTGAGGAATCCCTAATAAAAGTGGGTAAGGCTTTTTGTGTATTTTTGTGACCTTTTCAGTAAATTATAGTAAAATGCTATATTAGGGTCTTTTGGATATAAGTAGTCTCTTTCTTTTTTAATGAGGATACCCTCATCTAAACCCTCTTGTAACAAAGAATATAGTTTTTTAGAGAAATTTATAGTCGGATCACTGGGTAATCCCCTATAATAGCTGGCATTTTTAAGAATGCGATCAGCTTCTAATACATAGTCCCTGATATTTTGCAGAACAATTCCAGCCCCTTTGTCTGCCTGGCGGATGACCAGATTCTTATTGTTCTTTAAGGTGCTTACCGCATATCGTTCCCCTGGACTAAGGTTGTGTCTGTATTTGGATTTTTAGGAAGTTTTTCTAAATCCTTCAGGACCATCGATCGAAATATATTTATATGTGAATTTTTTGTTCTAGGGGGATTAAAAGTGGATTTTGGTTTAAAGTCAGTGTGTAGATAATTCTGTGTAAATTGTTCAAGTAGGGTGTTGGGTTCGTATACCACACACCCATCTCTTAACAGTTCATCCATACTGTCTAGAACAATGGGAATTTTATTGGTATTTTTAATATTTTTCTCTGCAAAGTATTTCTGCAGAGATAGCTTTCTGGTAAAGTTGTTGACATCTACAAAATGTTGAAATATGTTGGGGGTATTAGATGGACAAAAGGATAAACCCTTGCCAAAGACTCTAATTTTGTCAGTAGTGAGTACATGTTCGGAAAGATTGAAAATCCCTTTTTAGTATTTCAAGAGTTTTTCTTTTTTGGTGGTTGTAGATTTTCCTCTACTGCCACGTTTACGTATGTCTTTTTTTGGCACGGTGGTCAGGGGGACATTGACCACTGTTCTAGTCAGTGATCTGGACCTAATTCTAAAAAAGGAGTTGAACATTCTTCCCCCTCATATGATGTGGTGGGATAAATATTGGATTTGGGCCCTCAGGGCTATCAGATCTTAGGGGTTGAAACCTATTATGTGTTTCAAAAGATCTATGGGTATCATAATTCCTAGACGGGGGAGGGTTATGTGTTGATCTTTCGTTATAGATGGGTCTATTAATTGAAAAATGTAGACGGGGTCTATTAGAGAAATGTCTTGTGGAATTATGTGACTGGTGATATACAGGGGAATTGTATTCATCAGGTCTTCTCACATTCTTGTGTTGGTTGTCATAATGTGAGTTATGTTGGTGGTTATTATTGTCACATCGTCTGTTATATAGAGAATGGTTAGTGTGTTGTGGTCTTTTCTCTATGAAGTTACTCCTTATGGGAGGCTGGTATGTTTTAGGATCCTCATAAGTGTATTTTACTCGATCCTGTGTGTGTGTATTAGTATTTGAATTTGTATTAGCATTGTATTGATTATGAAGGGATTGTGAATAGTTGATATTCTTGAATTGTCTGTTACTAAAGGTATTACTCCTATATATACGATTGGACTGGCTACCGGTGTTTCATCAGGAGATGGATTATTCTTTGTGTTGCTATTGGTGCGATTGAAGGTATATACTTCATCCTTTGAATAATCCTCCTAATCCCTAACAAATTTCTTGTTTTTCTTTTTAATAATCTCATTTTGGTAGTCATCAGCTCTATCACATACTGTTTTCCTCTGTGTTTCAAAATCACTATAATGCATACATTTTTCTAAGTCTTTTTGAGTTTTATCAATTTCTAAACCTATTTCATTATATAATTTTTGACAATGTTAAATTAGAATATCCATAAAGGTGTTTATACAGACAGAGAGGGCTTCTTCCCGTTATTTTAAAACCTCAGTATTGTTTTTAAAGGAGCAATTTTTAAGAACTCTGAGCCCTCTAGGAATCTGTTTTTTAATTTTATATTTTTAAGGGTCTCTGAGCCCCAACAGTGTCTGTGTTCAACCTTTAACAGATTTTCTAATTTATAAAATAGAGATCTGAGGTGCTCTCTATCTTTCGTGTTAATTCACAAGGAGAAGTCTCTCCACATGTGTACAATCTGCCTTGAGATATAGTTTCCCAATTACGCATATAGGTTATGTCAAATTAGAATATGTTACAAGGATTATTTATTTTCTATCAATTTGTTATATACTCACTTCTGTGTACTACTGATATTGTTATTTTGTATAACTATGTTGTTATGTAGGGCTTGCTCATGTCACATGACAGGTTAAATTAGGTAACACCCACTTCAGGTGTTGCCTATTGTATAGGATAATTTGTATGGCATTTATAGCAAGTGTTTGTTACCTATTATATTAAGTCTAATGAAACATCCACTGGTTGGATGAGAAACGTGTTGCTAGTATTTTATATATTTTAATAAAGTAAATTTTGTTATGCTTACCACCTGCTGCCATACATTATTGCTATTTGATTTACCCATATATCCTGGATTGCTGGGAGTACCTGCTATACCGGTTATCAGTCTACTGGGTGACTGTTTGATCCCAGTTTGCTTCTAGTTCACCAAGGGAGGTGCTCCACCAAATGTGAGTGCAATTTTTTCACATATCCTCTTATTTGCCCATACAATACTAGGCCATATTTGGTGTTGTTATCTGCTTACATCACCTACAGATTGCTTAACATCCACTGGAGGTCAGTCTGCTTGGTGACTGAGTTTGATCCCAGTCTGCTCCATCTGCACCACTAGGGGTGTTTCACCAAATGTTAGTGTTTCCATCACACTAAGATTGGTTACTTCTGTCAAATAATATTGGGCCATGTGACACACAGAAACACGGTTAACGTTGCTTAAGCTTTAAGAGATGTTTAGGGATCATTTTATGTGCACGGCAGTTGAAGGAAAGCATAATGTGCTAATGGAAAACTCATATTGTGATCCCAAGTTACAACCTTGACATTATATCCATGATATTCTAAATTTACTGTCACAAGGTAAACCATATCTGCAGTGACAAAAGTATGATATACTAGAATATTGAACAGGAGTGGCTCACATATTGCTCAAGATATTGCTATAATTTATAACAGCAGTGACCAGACTTTAGTGAATTGAGATCTACTTGGTTTTGTTCATTTTATTAAATTGATTCATTTGAGCACAAAATGATTTTACACACTTGTCCCACAAAAAGAAAATGTATTAAAGAAAAAAAAAATTTTTATTTGTGGCTATTGCTGGTGTTCAGAATATACTGAAGATGTGCAAATATATACTGTCAGTTCTTGTTCTGGGTAAATTGTGCCATCAGAAAACATCATTCTGGTAGACTACAATCTGCATGTTACAGCTATATGATTGAGGAGGGATTTTAATGGTAATTATGCTATTGCTTAAACAGACTAACTTTAGTTGCTATTTCAGAATACTTTTGCCCATAAAGGAATACAAGTTTAAGAAAGTTCATGTAAGAAGATAATATGATAACATGAACAGAAAACATCTCAGAAACAGGAAGATAAACCAAACTTGACCAAATTATACAAATTATGTGGTTGTAATGATTTTTAAAGCG
Source organism: Bombina bombina (assembly GCF_027579735.1). Classification (NCBI taxonomy): domain Eukaryota; kingdom Metazoa; phylum Chordata; class Amphibia; order Anura; family Bombinatoridae; genus Bombina; species Bombina bombina. The sequence continues at coordinate 642,430,174 of NC_069504.1, forward strand.
TTTCAAATTAGTATTTTTCCAATTTAAATGAAAATCAGGATTAAAGATTTTAAAACAAATTAAAAAAAAATATCATGTATAAGTTGGGTCCATCTTATTATATCACTGAACAATACTAAAGACTGCATTTTTACTTAATGTAATTGATATAGACTCTACTATTACAGAAAGGCCAATCATTTAAAAATATATTAATAATAAATAATTAACTAATAAGTACGTTATTACAACTTTACACAAACATGTTGCCATGGCTAATAATAATAACGTTTTGTTGTATCCCAAAAGGGGTATTTTAATATGTAATAGTTTTGATTTTCACTAAAAAATGTATGATTTTTGTGCTTACTAAGGAAGCATTTACAATAGTTGCAGATAATGAATTATCGGTGGCCTTTAAGCGCTAACCTTTCCTTTTATAACGATTAATGTATCTTGCCAGTTTGTATAGATTTTGTCTCACTTACAGCCGCAATTTACTGCTATCAGCTCTTACTGAAATCAGTAGGATTTGCTAAAAGTTCATTTGCACCACGTTACTACTGCACAAATGATCATTTTACCACTGCCAAACTTTGCCCAAAACATAAATCTTGCAAAAGGAGACGACAGGCACAAAGATGGGGCAAAAGAGTTAAAAAAAAATGCTAATAAAAAAATATTCAAAAATTATTCAAAGAAAATAATTATTTGCATGTGTAAAATGAACCTTCATGATAAGTGTTAAACAATCTGAATTCCATTTGTATATGATCATGACGGGTATACTGCGCATGGCTGCTCAATTTGTTATTCTTTACTTTTAATATTTTAAAAGTAAATTTTTTTTTAAGGAATATTAAACCAAAAAATTTTCTCTTGTTATTCAGACAGAGCATTGCATTTTTAAAAAAAGTTCCCAATTCACTTAAATTATCAAATTTGCTTGATTCCCATAATATTCTCTGTTTGAAGAGATACCTAGGTAGGCATCTGAAGCACTACATGATAGAAAACAGTGCTGCCATATAGTGCTCTTATAAATGGATAACATTCTTGCAAAACTGCTGCCATATAGTGCTTCAAAAGTGTGCCGGCTCCTAAGCATACGTCCCTGCTTTTCAACAAAAGATACCAAGAAAAAAAAGAAAATGAATAATAGAAGTTTTCTTATTCACTGATAAAAACACCATTTGGTGAGATTTTCATCTGAAATCAAGAACACTGCATAAGAAGAAAGTTGTGACAACTACAGTTTTCATACTGTAAATCATCTAAACGTTAGGAGGTTAAAATATTGCCATAAGTTCCAAATAAGTTCCAAATCTCACTGTACAGAAAGAGGTTTTCCTGTGCTGAATAATATTCCTATTAGCGTATGAAGAGGGTGACTGCAATGTTCTAGATATTGTAAATAGTGATTAAGAAAAACACATTTTTTTTTTTTTTTATAAAACCTGAGCAAAAGACCTTGACCACCTAAAAACAAGGCAAAATATCAAATGGTTTAATCCATATCTCAAGAATGAGATTTCTGATAAAAATCACGAAAATGCAAATATGAAAAAAATAATTTAAGAGGAGGATTGCTAAACGCCATTTCTCAATGTTGCAATAATGATTTGTATTATCTTTTGTCTCCTACAGATGATGTTACAGCACAAGATATCACATATATGGCCATTACATACATAAACATATGTACATTTCTATACCTCCCAATAGCAAACATGTTGAAAAGGCTTATTTTTTGTACTTATCACCTGCCGAGTTTTTCAAAAGCTGTTAAAGCTTAATGCAAAAGTCTGTAAACTTGTGTAATACGAAATCTGATGCAGAATTTTATGAAGCAATATTTTTAACGTTTCACCCATTATCGACAAATACGTAAATTCAGCCTATTTTTTTTAGCCTTGGTGGTATGTTCCTGTCAAACAATAGAAATGTGGGAGTTGTGATTATCAGTGAACATGAACAATTGAACTCTTGGGTGTACAAATATGCACAATACAAATTTAAGCTTAAAGAACCTTAATCATACAAAAAACAAATTAACATTTAATAGCTGCTCTTGTATACGCATGTTTTATAGTTTAATATCCTTTTAAAGATTTATTCAGTTTAATGTTCTGAATTAACTCACATAAATAATTGTCTTAAGTATATTACGTATTCTGTCTTCAAATTCTAAGCAAGTGTTTATCATAAAGGGTAAGGTTGTTGTAACCCAAATGAGAAGAACATGCTTGTTAAAGTATCACAATATCTAAGGGTGTATTCAACCGGAAGCCAGATAGTGCTTGCCATTTAGAAAGCGCATGACTATTCGATTAATTAAAGGGGCAGAGTGGAGGCAATCTAACATGCACTTCTATCACATTCAACTAGACACACACTAAAGAAAGAAAAAAGGTCAACAGTTCATTTACTTCACATGCACTGAAATAGTTATGTTCAATCTTATTTTTAACCCCTTGCTGCTGTTGTGTATTTGTATACAATAGGGAGATATAATATCAAGAAGACATAATGCAATAATAACATAATATTACAGAAACAATTTTGAAAAGCAACATATTAAAAAATTCCTATGCAACCACTAGACGGGAGCTTGTGAAATGCAAATGAGCCGATTGGGAAGCTATGACAGACAGACAGACAAAGAGACCACTGTCAAAGCTTTTTTTCAACTGTTTATTTCAGGGGGGAAAAAAATCTCTGCAGTCGGCATTCATGCATACATTAAAATATCCTATGATTGAAACACACACAAAATAATATAACTGTGGTACAATAAATAAGGCACTACTGAATGAAAAGTAAAATGGAACATGAACAAAAAAAGACGGTTAAAGAATAAAAAAAGGAAATGGAGCTTTGCACAAACATCCACACCCTCCTGCTTACATAAGAAGCTGTTGAAAAGAATAGCGGGGAGCTACGCACACATATACACTCACTCCCTTTTGTCTAGAAAGCAGGCGATATCTAATCTCTGGTGTCAATGTCTTTTTATATCATTAGTGATTTCCAAGGCTCCTGCAACTTGATTTTTTTGTTTTGTTTTGAGATTGTGTAATTGTTTAACAGGGCATCATGAGAGATTTGAGTAGAGCGTGAAAGCTATAGAGCTGCCTACAGGGGTGTTCTGATTTGATTACACATTTTTCTCTGCCACATTTAGAACCATACAATCGTGTGCATCTGTAATGCGAACGTCACTGACTGCACATATGCAGGGATTTATTTCATACTGAATTAAATCAAATGTGCATATAAAAATGTTGCCCACCAGATGATCAGTGCATATATACAGTAAAAGCAGTGAAGCTATGTAATAAAATTTGAGTACTAAAAGCTACAATGAGGTATTTAAATGTATTTTATGACAGGGGAATGCACATAAGGAAGCATATGTTAAGGTAGCAGTATGTGAATATTTAATATGCCTGATATGGATAGTATACAAAGATAATCATTATCAGAGATGAAATTCCTCATCAGAGGATACAGAAGAATATTTTATGTCCTCATTAGTATATATTGCACTTCTAGGGAATATGTCTGTTATATATGTTGGCAGCTCATAAAATATGCAGAAGACACCATACTGCAAACAATACCAGTGTATAATAGAATTAATTTATTTTGGCATTACCAGGAAATGGAGCATTTACAATAAATATAGCCTATATATAATAGTGTCTCAATATTGTTGAAGATAAAGTATTTAAGTTTCAGAAATTTCTTGCAGGATTAAAAAAGTCCTAGTATATTGGCAGCCATTTTGTGGCCTTGTAGTAAATGTTATCTTATCAATATTTTAGTACTAAGAAATAGAAAAAAAACGGTGGCATAGTTTAAGAATGCTATAATTGTGTGGATTAGCAATAGTGAATGTTCTTGTAAAATAATTCTAATGTTCCTTAAAAATATATATATTATTTTATTCAGGTCCATCAGGAAGTGCAGTGTAATCATCTTATTGCACAGAAGTTCAAAACCATTTTTGCTATAGAAAATGAGATAATAATAATAACTGGTCCTATCCATTAAAGGTAAAGTAGCTTTTTGCAGGTCTCTATAGAAAAATTTGAATCATGTTAAATTGCTTCCCCTTAAATCTTAATAATAGCTCAAGGGATTTTAAAGGGACAGCACAGTACAGTGTTTGTGTGTGTATATATATATATATATATATATATATATATATATATCCTGTATTAGGCTACAATGTGTGATTTTGTAAAATTTTGGGATGGTGGTGTGCCGCAGGATTTTTTAATGTAAAAAAGTGTGCCACAGCAAAAAAAAAGGTTGCAAATCACTGATATAGATAACACTGTGCTCACGCACGTGGAGTTCAGGTGAGCCAGCTCTGATTGGCTAAGATGGATGTCTGTCAAAAGAACTGAAATAAGGGGGCAGTTTGCAAAGGGTTAGATAGAAGATCATCACAGAGGTAAAAAGTGTATTTATATAACTGTGTTGGTTGTGCAAAACTAGGGAATGGGTATTAAAGGGATTATCTATCTTTTTAAACAATAACAATTCTGGTGTAGACTGTCCCTTTAAGTATGTCTTTTTGATATTTAACAGCCAACAATTTGTAACTGGAGAACCACAGCCATTTTCCCTTCTTTAAAGTTAAATAGAAATGCAAGTTGCAGGTCTTTACAAGCTATTGTGCACATGCATTTATTAAATCTAATATGAAAGAATTTGACCCAAGAAGTATTGGTGGAGTTATAAGACATTTGTAAACATATGTTGTGATGTTAATACTTTCTATGTATGTCAAGTTGCAAATAAAATATTTAAAAAAATTAAAAAAAAAGGGACAGTCAAAAAAAAAAAAAAAAAGACAGGAACACAAATAGTGCAACTATGTTTTTAATAAGTATTTTGACAATAAAAACAACCCTTATGGATTATGCTTAAAAAGCATAAAAACCCCTTTGTCCCATGGCAACAAGATTTTGACTTCGATCTTATAAATATAAAACAGCTTGATCTGCATGTCATCCAAGCTAATCTTACTATACTCATTATCATAAGGTGGAAAATAAAAATGCTCAATGGGAAGACTATCTCCAAGTAGGGGATCCAAATATTGTGCCTTCCTTAACACAGTATATTCACAGTTTGAGGGCTTTTCACATTATCTGTCTTTTAATTAAACTAAAGCTTCCAACATAAACTAGATAACATTCCGACTACCAAGCGGAAATCATTTTGTAAACTTTTATATCAGATGTTGATAGCCAGATAGCAAATTAATTTATATTTGCCTATATTGTTGTAACAGCAGTAACACAAAGTTCAGAGCACAAATGAAAACTAACAGTTTGGATTCTTGTTTGAATGAATAGCAGGATTTAGAAAAATCCATTCATTTTTGTATGTCAGCGTACTCATTGGATAAATGAAAGAATGGTTTTCACTGGATAGGTAAACAAACCAATGTACCTTTAATCTTACCTATTCAAGTTACTATGATACCCTTAACATTTTTTGCCACCGCCTTTAATTAATTGCAAAGAACCAAGTATCTTTACTATACATACTATAATATGCTATAATATACTATACTATGCTGGACCCAAAATCACATTTGTATTGTCATTTTTTTAACCAATTACATTTCATTTTTATTTTTTTTTTGCTATGTCTCCCTAAACCTAAATAGATAATATTTTACACTATCCTTTACAGGGACAGTAAAATCAAAATTAAGTTTTCATGAATCATATAGAGCATGCAATTTTAAGGAACTGTCCAATTTACTTCTATTGTTTATTTTGCTTAATTTGTTTGGTATCTTTTGTTGAAAATCATTCATAGGTAGGCTCAGGAGCAGCAGTGCATTACTGGGAGCTAGCTGTTTATTGGAGGCTACACAAATGCCTCTTGTCGTTGGCTCACCTGATGCGTTCAGCTATTTTGCAGTAGTGCATTGCTGCTCCTTCAACAATCAATACCATGAGAGAGCATGAAGCTTATTTGATAATTAAAGTAAATTAGAAAGTTGTTTAAAATTGCATGTTCTGAATTATGAAAGAATTGTTTTCCCTTGAATACATTTTATATTCTAATGATAGAAAATTGTAATCAAGGCTAATTTTGTAAAATGTATCTCTATCCTTAGTGCACTATCTAGGAAAAGGATAGAGATAAAGCAGGGAGTGGGGGGGGGGGGTAAAATAAATTCAGGAACAAATAACTGTTAACTGATATATAGAAAGTGCAGCAGCCATCTTGGAAACCCTGCCACAATAATGGCAAATTCATACACTTTCCGTATACTACAAGTACTCAGAGTGCTGTTTCAGTATGAGCCACAATAATCTTTACATACTTCTACCTATCCAGGTGTGAGGCTGTATAAAGCTGTCACAGGCCATTCCTGCAAATGATGCAAAACATCAGAGAAGACAGCTCGGCAGGGAGCCATTTAGCAGCCTACAGAGCCAGCCATTGTGATGAGAATCATTTTCATGTAATGCTGGGGGATGACCTGGATAACAGACACAGCAAAGCAGCAAGAGGCAGGGCAGGCACAAATAATAATGCTGGTGATTGGTAGGATCTAAGGCAACAAGCTGGTAACTTGCCCCGGCCCAGCAGGCAAATGCCCTGTATGCCCAAGGCTCAGTCCGGACCTGCTTGTAGTGATGCTAATAAGTGGCATTTGTGCAATTAACTTGTTTTGCTCCAAAACCATAGAGATGAATGTGTGAATGTCTTTTTAAGGGATTTGAACAGGGACCTTATTGTACGGTAACCAGATTTGAGGGGAAAAAGGGACAATCAATAACACACAACATACTCAAAATGAAGGATGAATTATTAGACTATGCTTTGTTTGTATCGTTTCAAACTATTTATTTTAAATTAAATAATGAATGAAAATAATAGCAGCCACTATTATTACTGTTACTAATTAACAACTTCACAAGCAACATTGCTGAAAACATACAGATAACAATATGTACCAGGAACAATCTACTGTAATTCCTACATGTTGTAACTGGTGATTTTTATGGCCCTTTTTATTTTATATTATGGCAGGTTCCTCCTACCTCTCACTCACCCTAACACACTTGGTAATATAAATATAATATTCATAGCAGTTATCACTTTGCAATAAAGTACATTTGTAGTTATTAACCATAAACTCACAGAGTAATCTCTCTACTGTTCAACTCTCTCTCTCTTTCTCTCTGATTTTCAACCCTCTCTCAGGGGCCTATCTATCAAGCTCCGAATGGTACGATCGGGTTGATTGACAGCTCCCTGCTGGCGGCCGATTGGCCGCGAGTCAGCAGGGGGCGGCGTTGCACCAGAAGCTCTTGTGAGCTGCTGGTGCAATGTTAAATGCGGAGAGCGTATTGCTCTCCGCATTTAGCGAGGTCTTGCGGACCTGATCCGCAGTGTCGGATCAGGTCCGCAAGACCTTTAATAAATAGGGGCCTCAGTCTCTGCTGATACTCAACTCTCCACCACCTGCAGTACCTTAGCTGTAGAACTGCTAACAGCTACAGATATTGCATGCCATAGAGCTGCAATGGATATAAAAATAATACTAGTGTGAGCATTGCACACACAAACATACTATATGTATGTAAATATATATATATATATATATATATATATATATATATATATATATATATATATATATATATATATATATACATATACAGTATAATATATTAAAAAAGTAAACAAAAAGTTCTGAGGAAAAAGGGACAGTGTGTAATAAAAGGGGCCAAATTTCATTAAAATAGAATGCCTGGTCACCCAACCTTATTGATATAGTGGGCGTGTGTGTTTGTTAGGTTATAGATTTGTCTATTTTTTATTACTGTTGTAAAAGTGCCAGTTATTAATGTTTAACATTAATTGATTGAGCAGAGTGTTTGTAACTTTTTGGTGATGTTTTCTAATGTCGTTCTTTATAGCAATAATGATGATGACAATTTTACGTTCAAAAACCTTTTGGGGTAGTTGGTAATAATTTCAAAAGTGTTATCTGAGGAATTTTCAAGTTTTTAGCTACTGATTTTGAATGTTGCATTGTAAATGTGTCATTCATTATCAAGAATTTGGATTGTGATCAGTAAAAAAGGCCTGACATATATGAAGTATATTGTTCAACAAAACTGTAATGAAAAAAGTGCTGCCAATAAAAATGATTTATTGTAATTGCATCAAAATCAAAAACGGCCTTTAACTTGGTGACAATTATGAAACAATAAATTGTGATTAACCCTTATATGCAAAGGGGCTAAACACCATGGAACCACAAGCAATACCTGAGAAGGACACAGTTTGCAATTGGTGCTTATGCGTAACTGCAGCTCCTGATTGGTTAATTGGCCACATTCTACTGGCCAGGGCCTTTACCTGCTTGTTTAACCATTTTTGAGGTTTAAAAACACACTTGGATCAGTAATTCAAAGCTTACATGCTTTAATAATTAGAGCATATATGTCTTGTATGATTTATTTGAATCACATTCATATTTACAAATGTATTCTTCTTAAGCAGTTGTAGGTTTGTTTTGTGCCAAGAAACACAAATGTAGACAATTTCACAGTAATATATTAAAATACCTACACATGGAATATATATATATACTGTATATATATATATATATATATATATATATATATATATATATATATATATATATATATATATATATATATATATAAATACTGTGTATATATATATATATATATATGTATGTATATATATATAAAAAGCATGGACGTTAAAACTTGCAATTGCTATATCTAGTACTATACAGATATTAGTTTTTTTCATTGTAACCAATTATTGTTGAAATATATATATATATATATATATATAAATATATATATATATACATATATATATATATATATTTAAATCCTTACCAGGCCTTCCTGAATGAATAATGTTTTGTATTACTGTTCTATTCCACTAGGGGAAGCTCTAGCAAAGCAATAAAGCACCTCCATTATTATCTATCGTATATAAATACGGTTTCCTTGCAACACGTCCATTTTATTATTTCTCTGCTTATTACTCATTCTCAGTGTGGGGTGTAAATGCACTGGGACATTTTTAATGTGTGCATTTAAAGCATTTGGTCAGCACTGAGCATAACAATTTTTTTAGTTTAGCTCAGAGTGAGCATTCATGTTGCAAATATAGCTCGGTGAAGAAATTACACAGCGTGCCTCTACCAAGCAATTGCTGTGGGACTAGAGACAAAGCGTCATTATATACATACATTAACCAATTATGTGCCGAAGAGCTTGCCATGCTTTTTTTGACAATGAAAATATTTGAATGCATTTTTCCCAAGACAGCCTTTTCAAACAGAGCAGCAGATTAACTGTGCTAGGAAAGTTTTGGGATTAAAATGATTAAAATATCTACACATAGTTATTTGATATTATTTTATTAGGAATGTCCTCAATATTATTATCAACAGATTGACTGAAACATATTTTATATAAAGACAGGATATATTTGTATTCTTCTTCTTTTCAAATTTATTGTTTTTTTTATTCTTAAATAAAAAATAGTCTTAATCTCCCCATTTTCTCAAATTTCTCTGTTATTCTATTGAGGCCTCCTTCCAAAATAATAATAATGAAGTGGAGAGCGTCAACAGAATTCTAAAACAACATATATGTTGGAGGCTGGAGAGTCCTTTTCAGTGTTAATAATCTAGGAAACTGAGATCATAGAGACATAGATGATTAAAACCAGTTACCAGCGCTTAGTTTATTATTTGGTGATTCTAAATAATAGCATGTTGAGATAGCTGTATTGTTAAAATTAAAAATAAACAATTTTTTTGTTTGCTTCTCAGGGTCCAGTGTATATATCACATAAATATGTGAGATAAAGAACATGACAAACGTCTTATAATGTGTTACTTATGATTTCTATGATAAAGGGCATTATGTTTGCATTATTTAATGTCAGATTCAAAATCAGCCAGGGTATATAGTCTTATAAGTATCTCTTAGTTTAAAATTCCTATATTCTGTTAATACAGAGTACACATTCTTAAGGGGTCTTTAACCCTTTGGGGTCAATTTAACATGGTGCGGAAAGACATGATCCGCTATAGCGAATCATGTCCGCCGCACATCGATAAATGCCGACAACATACGTTGGCATTTATCATTGCACCAGCAGTTCTTTTGAACTGCTGCTGCAATGTCGCCCCCTGCAGATTTGCTGCCAATCGGCCGCTAGCAGGGGGTGTCAATCGACCCGATCATATTGGATCAGGTTGATTTTCACCGATGTCTGTCTGCCGCCTCAGAGCAGACGGACAGGTTATGAAGCAGCGGTCTTTAGACTGCTGCTGCATAACTTGTGTTTCTGGCGAGCCTAAAAGGTCGCCAGAAACACAGGGCATCAAGCTCCATACAGAGCTTGATAAATAGGCCTCATAGTGTTGTTGAAGAATGGCTGGAGCCTATTAAATTGCTAGAGGTGCACAAAGTGTAGGAAATGAAAGACGAAAAACAAGGTGAAGCTGTATTATAAAATTATTATTTGAAATATGTTGATTTTGATCAATATTTCAGTTGGTTTCATTTCATTGTCCAGAGCTCTCTCACTTTCATTCCCAGATTTTTGGCTCTTACTTCTTTCTTCTATTCTAGACTCCCACACTCTCCCTTTTATAACGCTCTCACAATCTCTTTCATTCTATCTTCCTCACTCATAGCCCCCATTTGTTTTAATCCTCCTACCACTATATTTTTACTATCTTACCCTATTCAAACTAACTTTATCTCCCTTTACATTAGCTCTTACCTCTGTATTAGCCAACGCTCCTTTCCTCAGTTTCTTTCATCCCTTCTTCTCCATCCAATTATGGGCTAGATTACAATTTTACTAGACAGAGGTTTTTTGTGCGTGCCGGGTACAAGTTGAAAGTAAACTGTGTTAACTTATTCCCCATAGACTTCAATGGAACCCGAAAAGTGGCGAAAAAAAACGAAAACCCTTCTCACGCCCAAACCCAATCCTGTTTAACCTAGTGTGCTAACCCGACATAATATATAAATATGCGTGCAAAGAGCCACGTGCTCCTCATAATCTAGCTCTATATAAGGGTTCTATCCACAACATTTTTTTTAATTTCAAAGTTGCTCATATAGGGCTAGATTACTAGTGGCATGCTAATTGTTTTGCACAGCGATATCGTGTTTTTCTATCTCCGTTTACATGCTTCAGAAGGAGGGCTCGTATTACAATTTGAAAGTGCGAACGTGTGAGCCCAATCACAATTTATGCTAGAATGATTACCGCAACTTTAGAGTTCTGGTTAATTGTTACATTCTACAAAAAAGTGTCACAAAACACATCAAAAATACATTGAAAAGTACAGTTACACTCATAATAATACTATCTGATAAAAATTATTAAAGAAATATTGCACAAAAAAAGGTATAAGAGCTCAAAGATATGAGGTCTCAGGTGATAGAAAAAAAGGCAGGTAAAGTGCTTTAAAGTAGAGATTCATACATTTACACGTGTGTGTGTACATATGTTATTATGTATTTATATGTGTATTTATTTATTTACAGTAATATATACATGTTTAAAACACATAAATACATATGCATACACATATACAGACATATATATATATATATATATATATATATATATAGAGAGAGAGAGAGAGAGAGAGAGAGAGAGAGCTGAAGGACGAAGCACTCTCTGGTCTTATCAAGTGTACAACACAATTTTATGTACAGTGATGTTTCCGTTGCTCTGATGAAGGGGTGAACACCCCGAAACATCACTGTAAATAAAATTGTGTTGTATACTTGATAAGACCAGAGAGGGCTTCGTCCTTCAGCTCTATCTACTACTCTTAGCACCCTGGCATATGAAGCTTGTTAGTGGTAGTGCACCTATATCTACATTTTTTATATATATATATATATATATATATATATATATATATATATATATATAGGTGCAGAATATGTTCTATATATTTTTTAAATATATATATATATATATATACTGTATATATAATCATCTAGATACATAGAAATATGTATTTATGTATAAAAAGAACATATTCTGCTATGTGAAGAGCATTGGAATGTGACATTTTCATGACGGTTTGGTGCACTTGAGAAAATCTGATCGGTTTGCATGTGAGTAGTGTGTTTTTTCCTCATTGACTTATTTTGGGGACTACGTTAAAGCGCTTGTGATATTCTAACTTTGGCTTTTTGAGCGCGTCGGGCAAAAACAATTTACTTTTAAAATGTAATACATGCGTTACCTGGCTAGCGCAAAAACCTTACTTCTGTAATGCTCGTGGGATATTTCCCTATCAGACCAATCCTGGGCAGTAGTCTTCTTATCCCATCGTCAAGTGGAAAGATAAGGAAATATCCCAGAACACAAAAAAAAAGTAAAACGAGGATGCAAACAAATACTCACAGTAGAGATGAGAGAAACAGGGAAATGGTCCCAAGCAGGGCAGGTAAAACACCAGGAAGACAGTCCAGTTCTTCACAGCAGCAAAGGGTTAAGCAGAGAGTGGTCAGAGGAAGGCAGAGATCAATACCAGGCAGACAGTCCAATCCTTTACAGTACCAATGGGTTAAGCAGAGAGTAGTCAGTGGAAGGCAGAGGTCAATACCAGGCAGATAGTTCAATCCTTCACAGTACCAAGGGGTTAAGCAGAGAGTGGTCAGTGGAAGGCAGAGGTGAATACCAGGCAGACAGTCCAATCCTTCACAGTACCAAGGGGTTAAGGCAGAGAGTAATCAGTGACAAGCAGAGTTCAGCAGCAGAAAGGCAATCCAAAGAATCAGCAGTTCAGGGGTTAAACAGGAGCGTAGTCAGAGGCAAGCAGAGTTCATCAACAGTAAGGCAATCCAATATTTAGCAGAATAAGCAGCACCCAGGAATAGAAAGTACAACCCATACATGGGCAAGGAATGTAAGTAACTAAGATACTTACATAGGTACAGATTTGCGCCAAGGAGACAGCTGTGATCTGGACCTGCATCATAAGAACCCAGCGTGCGGGGATGACGTCATCGCTGTGCACCAGAAGGAACTGCCGCGTCCATGGCAACAGGAAGATAGCCTCCAGCGCCTGTGGCAATAGCCACAAGACAGGGAGCGACAAGCGGCATGACAACTCCAAGCAGAATTAACGTACAAGTGGGAGTGCTTCGCTCGTAATCTAGCCTATTATTGGCTAAGAATTAGTCGATTTTTGTAATAATATAATCACACTAATTAATTTTAAAATAATATTATATATAAAGCTTTTTAATAACTATGCATACAATCATCACGTTAAAATGTTAAGACCTAGATTAAAGGTGTAACTGAGAATTGCACGTGTAATGGAGCACTAATACCCGTACTACTCATGCAAAATCTATTCCACTTTTCATTCTCATATTTCAAGTCAGTGGTTAATATATATGTGAAAACACTAACGGCTAGATTACGAGTCTTGCGTTAGCCTTAAAAAGCAGCATTGAGAGGTCCCAACGCTGCTTTTTAACACCCGCTGGTATTACGAGTCTGGCAGGTACAGGTGTACCGCTCACTTTTCTTCCGCGACTCGAGCTTACCGCAAATTCCCTTACGTAAATTGCGTATCCTATCTTTTTAATGGGACTTGCCTAATGCCGGTATTACGAGTCTTGGAAGAAGTGATCGGTAGACCCTCTCCTGTCAAGACTCCTACCGCATTTAAAAGTCAGTAGTTAAGAGTTTTATGGGCTAACGCCGTAACATAAAACTCTTAACTAAAGTGCTACAAAGTACACTAACACCCATAAACTACCTATTAACCCCTAAACTGAGCCCCCCCCCTACATCGGAAACACTTTAATAAAGTTTTTAACCCCTAATCTGCCGACCGGACATTGCCGCCACTGTAATAAATATATTAACCCCTAAACCGCCGCACTCCGCCTTGCAAACACTAGTTAAATTTTATTAACCCCCAATCTGCTGTCACTAACATCGCCGACACCTATCTACATTTATTAACCCCTAATCTGCAGCCCCCAACGTCGCTGCTACTATATTAAATTTATTAACCCCTAAACCTAAGTCTAAACCTAAGTCTAACACCCCTCTAACTTAAATATAATTTAAATAAAACAAAATAAAATTACTACAATTAAATAAATGAATCCTATTTAAAACTAAATACTTACCTATAAAATAAACCCTAAGCTAGCTACAATATAACTTATAGTTACATTGTAGCTAGCTTATGGTTTATATTTATTTTACAGGCAACTTTGTATTTATTTTAACTAGGTAGAATAGTTATTAAATAGTTATTAACTATTTAATAACGTCCTAGTTAAAATAAGTACAAATTTACCTGTAAAATAAATCCTAACCAAAGTTACAATTACAACTAACACTACACTTTCATTACATTAATTTACTAAATTACCTACAATTAAATACAATTAAATTAAATAAACTAAAGCACAAAAAACAAACAAACACTAAATTACAGAAAATAAAAAAAAATATGAGAATTTTAAACTAATTACACCTACTCTAATCCCCCTAACAAAATAAAAAAGCCCCCCAAAATAATAAAATTCCCTACCCTATACTAAATTACAAATAGCCCTTAAAAGGGCCTTTTGCGGGGCATTGCCCCTAAGTAATCAGCTCTTTTACCTGTAAAAAAAAATACAATACCCCCCACATTAAAACCCACCACCCACACTCCCAACCCTACTCTAAAACCCACCCAATCCCCCCTTAAAAAAAACTAACACTACCACCTTGAAGATCACCCTACCTTGAGCCGTCTTCACCCAGCCGGGCACAAGTGGGCCTCCAGAGGGGCAGAAGTCTTCATCCGATCCGGGCAGAAGAGGTCCTCCAGACGGGCAGAAGTCTTCATCCAGGTGGCATCTTCTATCTTCATCCATCTGGAGCGGAGCGGGTCCATCTTGAAGCCAGTCGACGCAGAGTATCCTCTTCTTCTGACGACTCCTGACTAATGAAGGTTCCTTTACATGACGTCATCCAAGATAGCGTCCCTTGAATTCCGATTGGCTGATAGGATTCTATCAGCCAATCAGAATTAAGGTAGGAAAAATCCTATTGGCTGATTGGATCAGCCAATAGAATTGAAGTTCAATCCTATTGGCTGAACCAATCAGCTAATAGGATTGAGCTGGCATTCTATTGGCTGTTCCAATCAGCCAATAGAATGCAATCTCAATATTATCAGCCAATCGGAATTCAAGGGACGCCATCTTGGATGACGTCATTTAAAGGAACCTTCATTCGTCGGGAGTCGTCGGAAGAAGAGGATGCTCCCCGTCGGCTGGCTTCAAGATGGACCCGCTCTGCTCCGGATGGATAAAGATAGAAGATGCCGCCTGGATGAAGCCTTCTGCCCGTCTGGAGGACCACTTGTGCCCGGCTGGGTGAAGATGGCTCAAGGTAGGGTGATCTTCAAGGGGGTAGTGTTAGGTTTTATTAAGGGGGGATTGGGTGGGTTTTAGAGTAGGGTTGGGTGTGTGGGTGGTGGGTTTTAATGTGGGGGGGTATTGTATTTTTTTTTTACAGGTAAAAGAGCTGATTACTTTGGGGCAATGCCCTGCAAAAAGCCCTTTTAAGGGCTATTTGTAATTTAGTATAGGGTAGCAAATTTTATTATTTTGGGGGGCTATTTTATTTTGTTAGGGGGATTAGAGTAGGTGTAATTAGTTTTAAAAAATTGTAATTATTTTTTTATTTTCTGTAATTTAGTGTTTTTTTTTTTTTGTACTTTAGTTTATTTAATTTAATTGTATTTAATTGTAGGTAATTTAGTAAATTAATGTAATGATAGTGTAGTGTTAGGTGTAATTGTAACTTAGTTTAGGATTTATTTTACAGGTAAATTTGTACTTATTTTATCTAGGTAGTTATTAAATAGTTAATAACTATTTAATAACTATTGTACCTAGTTAAAATAAATACAAAGTTGCCTGTAAAATAAATATAAACCCTAAACTAGCTACAATGTAACTATAAGTTATATTGTAGCTATTTTATGGTTTATTTTATAGGTAAGTATTTAGTTTTAAATATGATTAATTCATTTAATTGTAGTAATTTAATTTTGTTGTATTTAAATTATATTTAAGTTAGGGGGGTGTTAGACTTAGGTTTAGACTTAGGTTTAGGGGTTAATAAATGTAATATAGTAGCAGCGACATTGGGGGGCAGATTAGGTGTTAATAAATATAATGTAGGTGTCGGCGATGTTAGGGGCAGCAGATTAGGGGTTCATAGGGATTATGTAGGTGGTGGCAGTGTCCGGAGTGGCAGTTTAGGGGTTAAAAATATAATGCAGGTGTCGGCGATGTCGGGGTTAATAAGTGTAAGATTAGGGGTGTTTAGACTAGGGGTTCATGTTAGGGGCTGCGTTAGGAGCTGAATGCTGCTTTTTTGCAGGTGTTAGGTTTTTTTTCAGTTGAATCTGCCCCATTGTTTCCTATGGGGAAATCGTGCACAAGCACGTTTCTCCAGCTCACCGCTAGCGTAAGCAACTCTGGTATTGAGGTGAGATATGGAGCTAAATTTTGCTCTACGCTCACCTTTTTGCGGCTAACGCTGGGTTTAAAAAAAAACCATAATACCAGCGTTGTCTTAAGGGAGCGTTGAAAAAAAAAATGTTTGTTAGCAACGCACCCCAAAACTCGTAATCTCGGTGTAATATAGTTTGCACTACACTATTCATGTTTAATAGTACAAGTGCATCATATCCCCCAGAAAATAGATTTCTATGAGGGCTTGCACAATGATTCATTTCAGATACTGCTCAAGTGCAAATCTATTGGAGCAGAACATTTCTGCTCTACTACTAGAGTTTTTGGTTAAGTTCTACACTATGCATCTTCCTGTTTCTGAATGCACACCAGCATGTGATAACACTTAATACCTGGTTTTTCAAAAGCACTAAAGAAGAAATTTTGGATTGGATCGCATCTCTTAACCGATGACTTGTAATATGAGCGAAATGAAGCTGCTATCACTTTCTACTGAAAGTTGAGGGTGCGTTTTATAAGTTGGATTTGGCTATTGGATTTGGTTGTGTTATTGATTATGCAAGGCCAAGTGAAAAATAAGGCACCACACATTATGAGTTGTGCTCCAATTGTAATCTAGGCCTAAAAGTTTTAACCCCCTCACTCAATTATGTATGATCGGGCTGTTAAAGATATAGGGGCCGATTTAACAAGTGTCTGTCCGACATGATCCGCTCAGCTGAAAGACCACAGCATATGCTGTCAGCATTTATCAGGCACAAGCAGTTCTGGTGAACTGCTTGTGCAATGCCATCCCCTGCAGATTCACGACCAATCGGCCGCTAGCAGGCGATGTCAATCAACCTGATCGTATCTGATCTAGTTGATTGCTGTCCCCCACTCAGAGCAGGCGGATGAGTTATGGAGCAGGGGTCTTAAGAGCGCTGCTTCTTAACTCCTGTTTCCGGCGAGCCTGAAGGCACGTGCAGAAAAAGGGGAACAGGGGCCATTCGGCCCTTGTTAAATCGGCCCCATAGGGTTTAGTTCATACCCTTGTTTTTTTCTGGTTTTGCTATGTACTTAGATATATACTATTATAGATCCTGCTGCAAATGTAAATTTTACCAACTGTTATAGCATATGCATAACCACTGTTGTTACTTTTATTCATTTTCTTCTTTTTTTTAGCTGGAATAGTCTCCCTCGCCGCCTTTGAACCACATAATAACAATAATTATTTGTATACATGTATAAGGTAGACATATAGGGACAGGTAATGCATTTCTTTGTTATTTTTCATGTTTCTTATGACATAAAATGTTAACAAATACAACTAAGTGCTTTTGAATATGATGTGAGATGTAGAAACATACAGGAAATGCTTTTCATTTGTCCATATTTTCTATGTGTTGGGTTTGGAATTTTTACTTTTACGACTTCAATAAAATCATTTACTTCAGTAAAAGGTTTATTTTGCTGTGATTTATTTATTTTTATACAAGTTATTTTTGCTGTTGGTGAAACTGCCTAATACAAACAGAAAAAACCCTCCTTTTGTTACCTACAACTGGCAGCTTCTATAGCACACCAGTTCTTATAGGCACAATGTGTATACTCAGTTGTTAATTAAGAGCCGCTTCAGAAAAAGCAAACCTGTATTAGTGCTAAAGAAAGAATAAAAAAACATTTTTTTTTCCCGAAAAGTGCCAGCTTCTGAGTCAAGCCCACTTAAACATATACCTGTTATAAAGTGCATCTTAAGCATTCACCAAACCTAATGCTAAAATACACAGGGCCTCTTTTAATGGCCATCAATGAAAAGAATACACTTATACTAGAAAATGGATTACAGGCGCAAAAGAGCAACATGTGACAGTATTATACGTGTTATGTGCATTCAGTTCAAATGTCGTTTCCATGGCATATACATGAAAAACAAAGAATTGAAATGAAATATAATTATTACTGTTCTTAAGAAGAGGTCAAGAACATGAGCAGTTAAAAATCATATTTGTTACTAGATATATTAAGTTGTTTGTTATATAGATTTTTTGTTTTCCTTCTAAACACATCATTGTATAATTTAATTAAATGAAGTACTGATGTTAAAGCCTTAGTAGCAGGTGCATGTTCTGCTTCTTAAGTAGAAACTCATATCTCAAGTGCTTTTGATCAACCCTTTTCTTAGTTATAATTTTTTTTAGATTTTATCAAATCATATTGAGCTCAAAGTATCAGCAGCAACAAAAGTTTAAGATCTTGGTAAGTAACAGTCAGGCGAACATAAAAGAATTCACCAAATTCAGGTAATGCAAATTACGTATGGGTCCATTTTACAGTCCAATAAAAATGTTGAAATGAGAATTAATGAGCCAAAATTAATATATTATTATTATATAGAACATTAGTAGGATCATTTTAAGCAGCTTGTTTTAAAGGGACAGCCTAGTCCAAGTTAAATTTTCATGATTCAGATAGGGCATGCAACTTCAAGCAACTTTCCAATTTACTTTTATCATCAAATTTGCTTTGTTCCTTTGGTATTCTTTGTTGAAATCTAAACCTAGGTAGGCTCATATGCTAATTTCTAAGCCCTTGAAGGCCACCTCTTATCTCTGTGCATTTTGACAGGTTTTTACAACTATACAGGGCTAGTTCATGCATTCCATATAGAAAACATTATGCTCACTCCCGTGGAATTACCTAGCAGTCAGCACTGATTGGCTAAAATGCAAGTCTGTCAAATGAACTGAAATAAGGGGTCAGTTGGCAGAAGCTTCTATATAAGGTAATCACAGAGGTAAAAAGTATATTTATATAACTGTGTTGGTTAGGCAAAACTAATGAATGGGTAATAAAGGAATTATCTATCTTTTTAAACAATAAAAATTCTGGCGTAGACTGTCCCTTTATGTTTAAAGAAATTCAAGTGGCTAAAGTAAGCAGTACAACATATAGCAAGTTTGAAATAAAAGGTTAGTATCTACAAAGGGGTATTAAATACTTTAATTATATATGCATCAGAAGTGAATTACTGAATTCCAAACTTTAACCATACAAACATTGTTAAATGCAGTCCAGAAACACACTCATTGAAAAGTCTGAGCTTTGTGTTTCTTATCTGTTTGATGTGGCCAATTAGTGATAGATATAAATGAGACATACAATATAGTACCACTCAAAGGTGAATGATAGGGGCGCTATCAAAAGTATCACTATATATACACAGATAAGACACAAAGGAAAGTGTTCTGTAGATTACTTGACTTTACTATCACATGCAATATTGTAGCATTAATCAGCTGGCATAAACAATATTGTCACAGTAAATACAAGATATAAAAAGTGTGTACTACACCACATATAGAGTCCAAAACATATGGCATCCAAATGATATGTAGTACAGGTAGGCTGCTCTCCTCGAGGTATAAGGCCTTCCACATCAAAGTAGTTCTAAAAAAAGAGTAGAGAAGGCGTCACATAGCATAATTCTGTATGAAATAACTGGAGTAATAAGCTTGATACAATACACTCACATTTGATGAAGCACTAAAATATAGTGCAGACTGGGCAGACCGGATCCAGATCCTCAGAGTTGTCAGTTAAAACTCTCCTCTTGGCTCACCAGGCACAGATGTCTGTGGTCTCTTTCCCCTATGAGGCAGATAGTGTGTAATAGCCCTAGGGGATCCACCTTCCTGGCTCAAACCGTCAGGTATAGATGGGATATTGCCAAACGATACGATTGATAGCAAGTTACTTAAAATCAAGTGTTTTATTGAACACAAATATAGTACAGCCATATCAACCAATTAGTGCAGCGTGTAGAAGTGTCAGGGTGCTAAATTCTGCAAAATAGATTCCAGTCTCTCTAAGGCAGTGGAAGAAACTAAAATTCTCAGATATAAATTACAGGAAAAACAGGCAAAATAAATAATAAAAATGGGTTGCAAAGTTTTTTTTCAATACACATAATTAAACCTTTTATGGTAAATTCCATTTTGACTTTGGTATCCTGTTAATGATGGTTTCCTTTTTCTCAGATTTATGGGCTAAAACCTAAAAAACGTATTTCAATTTTAGCTATCTTCTATGAAAATACCATCTTGTGCCAATGTCTATGAAAAATTATTGCTCTCTTCTTTTCCAGACAGGTGATACTTGTGTGTATGAAATAAATTATATAGCACACTGAGGATATCATTTGCAGCTTTGGTTATTGTCTGTTATTATGGATTTCCTGTTCGCTTCGCTCTTTTATTTATCCTTTTGACAACATTTATATTTTACCGTGGGTATAAACACCACTTTCAAGGAAATATATTTTTTCATTCATGTGGACAAAATTAGAATGGAGATTTTGTTTCCTTGCAAGATTTTTCAAGTTACCTCTGTCAAGGAAAAAAAAAGTGCAAATGCATGGAATAATTACTTTCATATTAGCGTATTTGTACACCAGTTATAGGCTTTCAAGTTTCACAAAGCAGATACTATACCTGTTACATATTGTGTCGGTGTCGCTGCTGAATTGTATTGTTTTGATATATGATAAAATTATTAGCGCTGCAGAATCTGTTAGCGCTCTGCAAATAACTGATAATAATAATGATTATGAATCATATATTTTAATAAGGAAATCAGTGTTACAAATAGCAATGTAGCTGAGTGCTTTCCATTTGGTTCCATTCTGATATACCTTACTCAGACACACTGCTGTGCTAATAGCAAGCATCAGAGGAGTTACTGCTCAGTTAATTGGATGCCCCTTATCCTCTTCGCCACTTGAATGATATACAAATTGCTTCTACAAGGTTCAAAAAGTTCAGTACTCAAGTTGGTTGTTAAAATACTTTAATATTCTTACCAAATTAACTAACAGGTAGATTACGAGTCTTGCTTTATGAAGGGTGCGGTGCTAACAAGCAGTTTATTCTCACCGCTCACTTCCCTGCAGCGCTGGTATTACAGGTTTTTATAAACCCGGCCTTAACAGGCAAGAAGTGAGCGTAGAGCAAAATTGCGCTCGACACAGCACTCCAATACCAGCGCTGCTTAAGTGAGCTGTGAGCTGGTTGAATGTGCTTGTGCACGATTTCCCCATAGACATCAATGGGGAGAGCCGGCTGAGAAAAAGTCTAACACCTGCCAAAAAGCAGCATAAAACTCAGTAACACAGCCCCATTGATTCCTAAAGGGAAACACATTTTATGTTTACACCTAACACCCTAACATGAACCCCGAGTTTAAACACCCCTAATCTTACACTTATTAACCCCTAATCTGCCACCCCCGACATCGCCGACACTTACATTACATTTATTAACCCCTAATCTGCCACTCCGGACATCGGAAGTCTAACCCTAACACCCCCTAACTTAAATATAATTTAAATAAATCTAAATAAAATTCCTATCATTAACTAAATTATTCCTATTTAAAACTAAATACTTACCTGTAAAATAAACCCTAAGCTAGCTACAATATAACTAATAGTTACATTGTATCTAGCTTAGGGTTTATTTTTATTTTACAGGCAAGTTTGTATTTATTTTAACTAGGTAGAATAGTTACTAAATAGTTATTAACTATTTAATAACTACCTAGCTAAAATAAATACAAATTTACCTGTAAAATAAAACCTAACCTAAGTTACACTAACACCTAACACTTCACTACAATTAAATAACTTACATAAATTAAATACAATTAAATAAATTAAATACAATTAGCTAAATTACAAAAAAACAAAACACTAAATTACAGAAAATAAAAAACAAATTACAAGATATTTAAACTAATTACATCTAATCTAAGAGCCCTATAAAAATAAAAGCCCCCCCCAAAAAAAAAACCCTAGCCTAAACTAAACTATCAATAGCCCTTAAAAGGGCCTTTGTGGGGCATTGCCCCAAAGAAATCACCTGTAAAAAAAATACAAATACCCCCCCAACAGTAAAACCCACCACCCACACAACCAATCCCCCAAATAAAACCCTAACTAAAAAACCTAAGATCCCCATTGCCCTGAAAAGGGCATTTGGATGGGCATTGCCCTTAAAAGGGCATTTAGCTATATTGCTGCCCAAAGCCCTAACCTAAAAATAAAACCCACACAATACACCCTTAGAAAATCCTAACACTAACCCCCGAAGATTCACTTACAGTTTTGAAGACCGGACATCCATCCTCAACAAAGCCAGGAGAAGTCTTCATCCAAGCGGCAAGATGTCCTCAACGAAGCCAGCAGAAGTGGTCCTCCAGACAGGCAGAAGTGGTCCTCCAGACGGGCAGAAGTCTTCATCCAGGCGGCATCTTCTATCTTCATTCATCCGGCTCGGAGCTGCTCCATCACCAAGACATCTGGCACGGAGCATCCTCTTCCAACAAAGTCTTCTTCCAGAATAAATATCTCTCTAAGTGACGTCATCCAAGATGGCGTCCCTTAGATTCCAATTGGCTGATAGATTTCTATCAGCCAATTGAAATTAAGGTTGAAAAAATCCTATTGGCTGATGCAATAGGAACAGCAATTGGAACAGCCAATAGAATGCAAGCTCAATCCTATTGGCTGATTGGATCACCCAATAGGATTGAAGTTCAATCCTATTGGCTGATTGCATCAGCCAATAGGATTTTTTCAACCTTAATTCTGATTGGCTGATAGAATTCTATCAGCCAATTGGAATCTAAGGGACGCCATCTTGGATGATGTCAGTTAAATAGATATTCATTCTGGAAGAAGACTTCATTGGAAGAGGATGCTCCACGCCGGATGTCTTGAAGATGGAGCCGCTCCGCGCCGGATGGATGAAGATGGAAGATGCCGTCTGGATGAAGACTTCTGCCCGTCTGGAGGACCACTTCTGCTGGCTTCATTGAGGACATCTTGCCGCTTGGATGAAGACTTCTCCTGGTAAGTGAATCTTCGGGGGTTAGTGTTAGGATTTTTAAGGGTGTATTGGGTGGGTTTTATTTTTAGGTTAGGGCTTTGGGCAGAAATGTAGCTAAATGCCCTTTTAAGGGCAATCGCGATCCAAATGCCCTTTTCAGGGCAATGGGGAGCTTAGGTTTTTTTAGTTAGGGTTTTATTTGGGGGGTTGGTTGTGTGGGTGGTGGGTTTTACTGTTGGGGGGTTTATTTGTATTTTTTATTTACTGATAAAAAAGCTGATTTCTTTGGGGCAATGCCCCGGTTTAGGGGTTAATAGGTAGTTTATGGGTGTTAGTGTACTTTTTAGCACTTTAGTTATGAGTTTTATGCTACAGCTTTGTAGCGTAAAACTCATAACTACTGACTTTAAAATGCGTTAGGAATCTTGTCGGTAGAGGGTGTACCGCTCACTTTTTGGCCTCCCAGGAAAAACTCGTAATACCGGCGCTATGGAAGTCCCATAGAAAAAAGCCATGACGAAATTTACGTAAGTAGGTTTGTGGTAAGGCCAAAAAAGTGTGCCGTACACCCATACCTGCAAGACTCGTAATAGCATCGGGCGTAAAAAAGCAGCATTAGGACCTGTTAACGCTGCTCTTTCACTTTACCGCAAAACTCGTAATCTAGGCGTAAATGTTTTACTGTGTACCTTTATTCAGACATATAAATTAATAAATACTACATTAAAAATCAAAAGCTTATGATCATAAATCTAATTTATATATTGTAACAGACCACGCTTGTTCATGTGCGCCTGCCAAAGGATCTTTCAGTGATTGCAAAGCCTTCTGGGACAGGAACACACTTCAAACACTTTATATGTTTTATAGGCTGATGGCTGATGCCAGCAAAGTTGCACTGTTTCATTTAACAAATAAACAAAACATAAACAAAATACCTTGCTCTTCTGAACTCTTACTAAACAAATTGTAGCTGACTATTATAGGGAAACTTGTCTGCTTACCAACAAAATAACAGCAGTAGCAACAGTGCATTTTATCAGTTTCTCTTAGTTGCAGCAATACAGGTTCTGCCAACTCCTAGTCCCTCTCTATTCACAGAGGTGTACCCCTAGAGTTTAAAGAGACCAAGCCAGTATTAGGTGTGCCTAATTACCTTAATTACTCAGACTAGGGCCTATATTTAGAAATTGGCATTAGCCTTCAAAAGCAGCGTTAAGGGGTCCTAACGCTGCTTTTTACCACCCGCTGGTATTTAGAGTCAGGCAGGAAAGGGTCTACCGCTCAACTTTCTCTCCGCGACTCCAGGCTACCCCCTTACGTCAATTGCGTATCCTATCTTTTCAATGGGATTTGCCTAACGCTGGTATTTTGAGTCTTGGAACAAATGAGCGGTAGAGCCTCAGTAGTTAAGAGCTTTATGGGCTAACGCCGGAACATAAAGCTCTTAACTACTGTGCTATAAAGTACACTAACACCCATAAACTACCTATGAACCCCTAAACCGAGCCCCCCCCCCCCCCACATCGCAAACCCTCTAATAAAATTTTTTAACCCCTAATCTGCCAACCGGACACCGCCGCCACCTACATTACAGCTATGAACCCTTAATCTGCTGCCCCTAACATCGCCGACACCTACATTATATTTATTAACCCCTAATCCCCCAATGTCGCCACTACCTAACTACAATTATTAACCCCTAATCTGCCGACCGGACATCGCCGCTACTATAATAAATGTATTAACCCCTAAACCTAAGTCTAACCCTAACACCCCCCTAACATAAATATAATTTAAATAAAACGAAATAATATTCCAATAATTAAATAAATTAATCCTATTTAAAACTAAATACTTAATATAGCTACAATATAACTAATAATGACATTGTATCTATTTTTGGATTTATATTTATTTTACAGGCAATTTTGTATTTATTTTAACTATCTACAATAGCTATTAAATAGTTCATAACTATTTAATAGCTACCTAGTTAAAATAATTACAAAATTACCTGTGAAATAAATCCTTTCCTAAGTTACAATTAAACCTAACACTACACTATCATTAAATTAATTAAATAAATTAACTACAATTACCTACAACTAAATGTAATTAAATAAACTAATCTATAATACAAAAAACAAACAAACACTAAATTACAGAAAATAAAAAAAATATTACAATAAATTTAATCTAATTACACCTAATCTAAGCCCCATAATAAAATAAAAAAGCTATTTTCTGTAATTTAGTGTTTGTTTGTTTTTTGTATTATAGTTTAGTTTATTTAATTGTATTTTAGTTTAGCTAATTGTAGTTAATTTATTTAATAAATTTAATGATAGTGTAGTGTTAGGTTTAATTGTAACTTAGGTTTGGATTTATTTTACAGGTAATTTTGTAATTATTTTAACTAGGTAGCTATTAAATAGTTAATGACTATTTAATAGCTATTGTACCTAGTTAAAATAAATACAAAGTTGCCTGTAAAAAAATATAAATCCTAAAATAGATACAATGTAATTATTAGTTATTTTGTAGCTATATTAGGGTTTATTTTATAGGTAAGTATTTAGTTTTAAATAGGAATAATTTATTTAATGATAGTAAATTTATTTTGTTTAATTAAAATTATATTTAACTTAGGTTTAGGGGTTAATAACTTTATGATAGTAGCGGCGACATTGTGGGCAGGAGATTAGGGGTTAATAATTGTATGTAGGTGGTGACGATGTTAGGGAGGGCGGATTAGGGGTTAATTCAATTTATTATAGTGTTTGCGAGGCGGGAGTGCGGCGGTTTAGGGGTTAATACTATTTATTATAGTGGCGGTGATGTCCGGTTGGCAAATTAGGGGTTAATAAGTGTAGGTAGGTTGCAGCAACGTTGGGAGGGGGCAGATTAGGGGTTAATAAATATAATATAGGTGTCGGCGATGTTAGGGACAGCAGATTAGGGGTTCATAGCTATAATGTAGGTGGCGGTGGTGTCCGGAGCGCCAGATTAGGGGTTAATAATATAATGTAGGTTTCAGCGATAGTGGGGGCGGCAGATTAGGGGTTAATAAGTGTAAGGTTAGGGGTGTTTAGACTCGGGGTTCATGTTAGGGCGTTAAGTGTAGACTTAGAGAGTGTTTCCCCACAGGATATAATGGGGCTGTGCTTGGAGCTGAACACTGCTTTTTTGCAGGTGTTAGGTTTTTTTTCAGCCAGCTCAGCCCCATTGTTTCCTATGGGGAAATCGTGCACGAGCATGTTTTTCCAGCTTACCACTACCGTAGGCAACGCTGGTATTGAGGGTTGAAGTGGAGCTAAATTATGCTCAACGCTCCCTTTTCTGAGCCTAACGCAGCCACTCAGACAACTCTAAATACCAGCGTTGTCTTAAGGGTGCACTGGAAAAAAAAGCAGCGTTAGCACCGCAGGTCTTTACCGACAAAACTCTAAATCTAGGCGTTAGTTTAGTGGAACACCTGGATTGGGTTCTCACAGTGTACCTGTTAATGGGATGGAGAATCGCTCCACCCTGCTCTTCCAAATACTCCACCCCAGGGAACGCAAGTGCACACATACAAACATAGTGCAAATGAATAATGAACAGCTTTCTCTGGGGTTATATGCTTATCCCACTTCCAGGGTAGAAATTGTGTAAGACTCTGGGTCCTCAGTACACGCCATTTACTACCTTTCCATATACTGTCATAATATGTATTAAGGAAAATTGTTCACTTGTCAATCAAACAAATTATAGAAAAACAAAGCTTTTGATTATTTGATATTTATAGCTGATAATTAAATTGTATATAAAGTAATGCTTTATTCTTGTTAATTATGCCTTTTACAGTGTTGCAGCTGTGGATTCTGGATCGTATGGGCCCAATTTATTGCAGTAGAGAAGCACAATGTTTTCAGACAAGGAACCTGTCTAGCCACATTTGTGGGAATTCTCTTTTGGAATTTCAGATTACGTAAGCAATTCCCTGTGCATCCCCACTACCTCCTCTCACACAACCAATTGAGGGACAGATGACGAGTAGTGCGCTAACAGTTACGCGTGAACGATATCGGGTTTATCGTAAGCTGTTTGAGTGAGACGGATGTAGCGCTCGTATTGCAAGTTGAAAGTTAACGTGATCACTTGAGTGCAATTGAAGTTTAAGGGACACTGAACCCAATGTTTTTCTTTCATGATTCAGATAGAGCATGCCATTTTAAGCAACTTTCTAATTTACTCCTATTAGCATTTTTTCTTTGTTCTCTTGCTATCTTTATTTGAAAAAGAAAGTCCAGAACCTTGGACAGCACTTGTTTATTGGTGGATGAATGTTTCCACCAATCAGCAATAACAACCCAGGTTGCTCACCAAAATGGGCCGGTATTTAAACTTACATTCTTGCTTTTCAAATAAAGATATCAAGAGAATGAAGAGCATTTGCTAATAGGAGTAAATTAGAAAGTTGCTTAAAATTGCATGCTCTATCTGAATCACAAAAGAAAAATTTTGGGTTCAGTGTCCCTTTAATGCAGAATATGTTCTATGTATTTTTAAATATTTATGCCTATATATCTGTATATACATTAAAACCAACAGTGTCTCCAATTCAAGGATATGTGAAAAGTTTAGTGGATACACTGTTGGTTTTGATTTATATATTTATATTTTAGTGTTATCCTTCAAATAGTGACACCTGTTTTTTATCCAGGTATATATTTATATATATACTAGTTCGAAAGCCCATTCTAAAGCCATTTTTTGTAGTACAGTGGTCCCACCCCTTGCTCTCCCCCCCCTCTATTTTGCTCTCTCTCTTCCCCCTCTCTTTTGCTCTCTCTCTCTCTCCCTCTCTTTTGTGCTCTCTCCCCCTCTCTTTTGTGCTCTCTCCCCTCTCTTTTGCTCTCTCTCTCCACTCTCTCTTTTGATCTCTCTCTCTCTCCCCCTCTCTTTTGCTCTCTCTCTCCCCCTCTATTGCTCTCTCCCCCCCTCTCTTTTGCTCTCTCCCCCCTCTCTTTTGTTCTCTCTCCCTCTCTTTTGCTCTCTCTCCCCACTCTCTTTTGCTCTCTCTCTCCCCCCTCTCTTTTGCTCTCTCTTTCTCAACCCTCTCTTGCTCTCTCTTCCCCCTCTATTTTGCGCTCTCTCCCACATCTTTTTTGATCTCTCTCTCCCCCTCTCTCTTGCTCTCTCTCTCCCCTCCTTCTGTTTTGCACTCCTCCCTCTCTTTTACTCTCTCCCATTTTTTTTTGCTCTCCCCCTTCTCTTTTGCTCTCTTTCCCCTCTCTCTTTTGCTCTCTCTCCCCCCTCTCTTTTGCTCTTTCTCCCCCTCTTTTTTGCTCTCTCTCCCCCTGTCTTTTGCTCTCTCTCCACCCTCTCTTTTGCTCTTTCTCTCCCTCTTTTTTGCTCTCTATCCCCCTCTCTTTTGCTCTCTCTTACTCTCTTTTGCTCTCTCTCCCCCTCTCCTTTGCGCTCTCTCTCCTATCTTTTGCTCTCTTTCTATCCCCTCTCTCTTTTGCACTCTCTTTGTCACCTTCTCTTTTGCCCACTCTCTCTCTCTCACCCTCTCTTTTGCTTGCTCTATCTCTCTCCCCCTCTCTTTTGGTCTCTCATCCCCCTCTCTTTGGTCTCTCTCCACCCTCTCTTTTGGTCTCTCCCCCCTCTCTTTTGGTCTCTCTATCTCCCCCTCTCTTTTGCACTCTCTCCTATCTCTTTTGCTCTCTCTCTCTTTCCCCTCTCTTTTTCACTCTCTCTGTCTCCTCTCTCTTTTGCTCTCTCTCTCCCCCTCTTTTGCACTCTCTCTCCCTCTCTTTTGCTCTCTCTCCCCCTCTCTTTTGCTCTCTCCCTCCAATGTATTTTGCTCTCTCTCCCCCTCTCTTTTGCTCTCTCCCTCCAATGTATTTTGCTCTCTCTCACCCTCTATTTGCTCTTTCTCCCCCCCTCTCTTTTGCTCTCTCATCCCCTCTCTTTTGTGCTCTCTCTCCTATCTTTCACTCTCTCTCTATCCCCCCTCTCTTTTGCACTCTCTCTCTCACCTTCTCTTTTGCCCACTCTCTCTCTCTCACCCTCTCTTTTGCTTGCTCTCTTTCTCTCCCCCTCTCTTTTGGTCTCTCACCCCCTCTTTTGGTCTCTCCCTCCCCCTCTCTTTTGCACTCTCTCCCCTCTCTTTTGCGCTCTCTCCCCCCTATATTGCTCTCTCTCTCTCCCCCTCTTTTGCTCTCTCTCCCCCTCTCTTTTGTTCTCTCCCTCCCCTGTATTTTGCTCTCTCTCACCCTCTCTTTAGCTCTCTCTCACCCCTCTCTTTTGCTCTCTCTCACCCCTCTCTTTTGTTCTCTCTCACCCCTCTCTTTTGTTCTCTGTCACCCCTCTCTTTTGCTCTCTCTCACCCCTCTCTTTTGCTCTATATCTCCCCTCTTGTGCTGCTCTCTCTCTCATGCAGTCACTCAGAGTGACAGCCATGGCAGCTCCCGCATGGCTCCACCCCATCATACCCAGCTCCACCCCTTCATGGCCAGTCGGCCCAGCCCCCTTCACGGATTAGGTGTCAGCAGCCAGCAGTTGTTTAAGGTGCAGTACATATATGTACAATATGAGCAAAAGAGAGAGACCGCACTCATAGGACTTAATATCACCTCCTCAATGGTATTTAATAAACAGTAATGTTTTGGGGTTTCCCCCTTTGTCAAACAATACTATATATATATATATTTATTTATTTATTGTGCCAAAATACCATCAGATATAAATAGAAATATGTATTTATGAATAAATAGAACATATTCTGCTGTGAGTAGAACATTGGAATGGGAAATATTAATATTTTCATGTCAGGTTAGAGCACTTGAGAATATGTGATCAGGTTTGCGGGCGAGTAAGGTGTGTTTTCCCAGTTTTATTAATCAGTTGACTTCTATGGGGGAATATATTAATGTGCTCTTGATATTCTATCTTTTACTTTTTACGCTCACTGGGTTAGCGCGAGTGGAAGCTTTTTACTTTCAATACGAGCGCTACCTGACACGCTAAAAGCTTACTTCTAGCAGAGTTAGAATGTGAGCGGAAGCGATAAATAGCACTCCACTTGTAATCTGGCCCTAAATGAGTGAAGGTGGTATAAAGTCTGCATAACAAGAGCTCCAAAACCAAATAAATTGCCTTAAAGGAACACTGAACCCAAGTTTTTTCTTTCTGATTCAGAAAGAGAGGCCCATTTATCAAGTTTCAAATGGAGCTTGAGGGCCCGTGTTTCTGGCGAGCCTGCAGGCTCGCCAGAAACAGCAGTTATGAAGCAGAGGTCTAAAGATCGCTGCTCCATAACCCTGTCCGCCTGCTCTGAGCAGTCGGACAGAGATCGCCACAATTCAACCCAATCGAGTACGATCGAGTTGATTGACACCCCCCTGCTAGCAGCCGATTGGCCGTGAATCTCCAGGGGGCTGGTGCAATGCTGAATACGGAGAGCGTATTGCTCTCCGCATTCAGCGAGGTCTGTCGGACCTGATCCGCACTGTCGGATCAGGTCCGACAGACCTTTAATAAATAGGCCTCAGAGCATGCAATTTTAAGCAACTTTCTAATTTACTCCTATTATCAATTTTCCTTTGTTCTCTTGCTATCTTTATTTGAAAAAAGGCATCTAAGCTTTTTTTGGATCAGACCTCTGGACAGCACTTTTTTTATTGGTGGATGAATTTATCCACCAATCAGCAAGAACAACCTAGGTTGTTCACCAAAAATGGCCCGGCATCTAAACTTACATTCTTGCATTTCAAATAAAGATACAAAGAGAATGAAGAAAATGTGATAATAGGAGTAAATTAGAAAGTTGCTTGAAACTGCATGCTCTATCTGAATCACAAAATAAAAAATTTGGGTTCAGTGTCCCTTTAATTGTATTTATTTGTTTAGAAGTTTAAAAAAGTAAATGTTAACAAAATAATTTGAATTAACCCATTAATTTAAAATTTACTTTTTCAGTTATTCACATATATTTTGCTGAAAATAATTATACAAAAAGTCTTTTTTTATATCCAATATATACTATTTCATGTTACTTTGAAATGAATTAGCCAAAAAATATTTGTCAACATTTACAAAATATGGGCATTGCCAATTATTTTGAATTATGAAAGAAACAAAATTGTTTCAACTATTATTTTAGACATCTTTAGAAACAATGTCTTTGCAGCTTTTAACATATACAGTTTACTTAATTATATTCTTTCATTTAAAATAAAGATCATATTTATGCATTTCAAGGAATTATTGGCCTTCTATGTTATAATGCACAATACTGGTATTGGACTTTTTTTGGTTTATTTGTGCATTCTTATATAATATACTATTTTATCAGTGATGTGTTTTGTTGATTGGTGATGCCTATCATGCAATCATTGGAGTACTTATGTGATATAATTTCTAATATCATTCCTATCATTCGATCATTTGAATACTTATGTGATATCATTTGTAATATAATTGATGATACTGCTGATTAAGTCATCAAAAGAGCCCATAGAAAAGCAGAGAACAATACAGGGAGTGCAGAATTATTAGGCAAGTTGTATTTTTGAGGATTAATTTTATTATTGAACAACAACCATGTTCTCAATGAACCCAAAAAAACTCATTAATATCAAAGCTGAATATTTTTGGAAGTAGTTTTTAGTTTGTTTTTAGTTTTAGCTATTTTAGGGGGATATCTGTCTGTGCAGGTGACTATTACTGTGCATAATTATTAGGCAACTTAACAAAAAACAAATATATACCCATTTCAATTATTTATTTTTACCAGTGAAACCAATATAACATCTCAACATTCACAAATATACATTTCTGACATTCAAAAACAAAACAAAAACAAATCAGTGACCAATATAGCCACCTTTCTTTGCAAGGACACTCAAAAGCCTGCCATCCATGGATTCTGTCAGTGTTTTGATCTGTTCACCATCAACATTGCGTGCAGCAGCAACCACAGCCTCCCAGACAATGTTCAGAGAGGTGTACTGTTTTCCCTCCTTGTAAATCTCACATTTGATGATGGACCACAGGTTCTCAATGGGGTTCAGATCAGGTGAACAAGGAGGCCATGTCATTAGATTTTCTTCTTTTATACCCTTTCTTGCCAGCCACGCTGTGGAGTACTTGGATGCGTGTGATGGAGCATTGTCCTGCATGAAAATCATGTTTTTCTTGAAGGATGCAGACTTCTTCCTGTACCACTGCTTGAAGAAGGTGTCTTCCAGAAACTGGCAGTAGGACTGGGAGTTGAGCTTGACTCCATCCTCAACCCGAAAAGGCCCCACAAGCTCATCTTTGATGATACCAGCCCAAACCAGTACTCCACCTCCACCTTGCTGGCGTCTGAGTCAGACTGGAGCTCTCTGCCCTTTACCAATCCAGCCACGGGCCCATCCATCTGGCCCATCAAGACTCACTCTCATTTCATCAGTCCATAAAACCTTAGAAAAATTAGTCTTGAGATATTTCTTGGCCCAGTCTTGACGTTTCAGCTTGTGTGTCTTGTTCAGTGGTGGTCGTCTTTCAGCCTTTCTTACCTTGGCCATGTCTCTGAGTATGGCACACCTTGTGCGTTTGGGCACTTCAGTGATGTTGCAGCTCTGAAATATGGCCAAACTGGTGGCAAGTGGCATCTTGGCAGCTGCACGCTTGACTTTTCTCAGTTCATGGGCACTTGATTGTTCGATGATCACGCTTCAGAAGCTTTGCAATTTTAAGAGTGCTGCATCCCTCTGCAAGATATCTCACTATTTTTTACTTTTCTGAGCCTGTCAAGTCCTTCTTTTGACTCATTTTGCCAAAGGAAAGGAAGTTGCCTAATAATTATGCACACCTGATATAGGGTGTTGATGTCATTAGACCACACCCCTTCTCATTACAGAGATGCACATCACCTAATATGCTTAATTGGTAGTAGGCTTTCGAGCCTATACAGCTTGGAGTAAGACAACATGCATAAAGAGGATGATGTGGTCAAAATACTCATTTGCCTAATAATTCTGCACTCCCTGTATTGACAATTTCCTGGTTGTTGCTTATATGAGTGAAAGTATACATTCATATATTTTCTTTAGTTTAAAGGGATGGTAAGGTCAGACATTTTCTATTCATTACAAAAGAGTATTAATATATTTAAAATGTTCTTCAAATACCTTGTGCTGGGATTTTTCTTCTGTTCATCAGCTATTGCGGCTAAAAAAATGCAGATTTCCAAACCCCCGTGAGGCTAATTTGCATTAACCAATCACTGTGGGCAACCCAAGTTCTCCCTTCACTGCATTTCTGGGTACTTGAATAAAGCTAACGCATTCGCATTTTATCATCGGATACCATCGCCAACGTCAGTGGTCATGTGACCACAGTCATTCCCGACTTGGAGCGTGTGAAAATTATTGCAAATGCGCACGCGTTGGGTGTGTAAATATGTAAAATATAGCAAGAATATATATGTGTGTATTAGAGATTGCAAGACCGCCCGTTGTAGGGGGCTGGAAATTACGAAGCCAATTATTTTGAATTATGAAAGAAACAAAATTGTTTCAACTATTATTTTAGACATCTTTAGAAACAATGTCTTTGCAGCTTTTAACATATACAGTTTACTTAATTATATTCTTTCATTTAAAATAAAGATCATATTTATGCATTTCAAGGAATTATTGGCCTTCTATGTTATAATGCACAATACTGGTATTGGACTTTTTTTGGTTTATTTGTGCATTCTTATATAATATACTATTTTATCAGTGATGTGTTTTGTTGATTGGTGATGCCTATCATGCAATCATTGGAGTACTTATGTGATATAATTTCTAATATCATTCCTATCATTCGATCATTTGAGTACTTATGTGATATCATTTGTAATATAATTGATGATACTGCTGATTAAGTCATCAAAAGAGCCCATAGAAAAGCAGAGAACAATACAGGGAGTGCAGAATTATTAGGCAAGTTGTATTTTTGAGGATTAATTTTATTATTGAACAACAACCATGTTCTCAATGAACCCAAAAAAACTCATTAATATCAAAGCTGAATATTTTTGGAAGTAGTTTTTAGTTTGTTTTTAGTTTTAGCTATTTTAGGGGGATATCTGTCTGTGCAGGTGACTATTACTGTGCATAATTATTAGGCAACTTAACAAAAAACAAATATATACCCATTTCAATTATTTATTTTTACCAGTGAAACCAATATAACATCTCAACATTCACAAATATACATTTCTGACATTCAAAAACAAAACAAAAACAAATCAGTGACCAATATAGCCACCTTTCTTTGCAAGGACACTCAAAAGCCTGCCATCCATGGATTCTGTCAGTGTTTTGATCTGTTCACCATCAACATTGCGTGCAGCAGCAACCACAGCCTCCCAGACAATGTTCAGAGAGGTGTACTGTTTTCCCTCCTTGTAAATCTCACATTTGATGATGGACCACAGGTTCTCAATGGGGTTCAGATCAGGTGAACAAGGAGGCCATGTCATTAGATTTTCTTCTTTTATACCCTTTCTTGCCAGCCACGCTGTGGAGTACTTGGATGCATGTGATGGAGCATTGTCCTGCATGAAAATCATGTTTTTCTTGAAGGATGCAGACTTCTTCCTGTACCACTGCTTGAAGAAGGTGTCTTCCAGAAACTGGCAGTAGGACTGGGAGTTGAGCTTGACTCCATCCTCAACCCGAAAAGGCCCCACAAGCTCATCTTTGATGATACCAGCCCAAACCAGTACTCCACCTCCACCTTGCTGGCGTCTGAGTCAGACTGGAGCTCTCTGCCCTTTACCAATCCAGCCACGGGCCCATCCATCTGGCCCATCAAGACTCACTCTCATTTCATCAGTCCATAAAACCTTAGAAAAATCAGTCTTGAGATATTTCTTGGCCCAGTCTTGACGTTTCAGCGTGTCTTGTTCAGTGGTGGTCGTCTTTCAGCCTTTCTTACCTTGGCCATGTCTCTGAGTATGGCACACCTTGTGCGTTTGGGCACTTCAGTGATGTTGCAGCTCTGAAATATGGCCAAACTGGTGGCAAGTGGCATCTTGGCAGCTGCACGCTTGACTTTTCTCAGTTCATGGGCACTTGATTGTTCGATGATCACGCTTCAGAAGCTTTGCAATTTTAAGAGTGCTGCATCCCTCTGCAAGATATCTCACTATTTTTTACTTTTCTGAGCCTGTCAAGTCCTTCTTTTGACTCATTTTGCCAAAGGAAAGGAAGTTGCCTAATAATTATGCACACCTGATATAGGGTGTTGATGTCATTAGACCACACCCCTTCTCATTACAGAGATGCACATCACCTAATATGCTTAATTGGTAGTAGGCTTTCGAGCCTATACAGCTTGGAGTAAGACAACATGCATAAAGAGGATGATGTGGTCAAAATACTCATTTGCCTAATAATTCTGCACTCCCTGTATTGACAATTTCCTGGTTGTTGCTTATATGAGTGAAAGTATACATTCATATATTTTCTTTAGTTTAAAGGGATGGTAAGGTCAGACATTTTCTATTCATTACAAAAGAGTATTAATATATTTAAAATGTTCTTCAAATACCTTGTGCTGGGATTTTTCTTCTGTTCACCAGCTATTGCGGCTAAAAAAATGCAGATTTCCAAACCCCCGTGAGGCTAATTTGCATTAACCAATCACTGTGGGCAACCCAAGTTCTCCCTTCACTGCATTTCTGGGTACTTGAATAAAGCTAACGCATTCGCATTTTATCATCGGATACCATCGCCAACGTCAGTTGTCATGTGACCACAGTCATTCCCGACTTGGAGCGTGTGAAAATTATTGCAAATGCGCACGCGTTGGGTGTGTAAATATGTAAAATATAGCAAGAATATATATGTGTGTATTAGAGATTGCAAGACCGCCCGTTGTAGGGGGCTGGAAATTACGAAGTCAGAAATAAAAATAAAATATAGATGTAAAACATGACAGAAGCTTTGTTTTAAAAAAATTGTAAGTTCATTCACATTTACTTGTATTACTTAAACGTTTGCAGTTAGGAAAAGTGATGTCTTAAGGTTGACTTTTACAATCCTATAATAATTTGAGGGAGGGGATTGGATTTAATAAACAAATTTGCTACAGTTTTTCTATAGAGTTACAAATATAATTATGTTACAATGAGTATATTACATAATACAATAGTCTTCACATCATATACAATTATTCCTTGAGTTAAAAAAAAAATATATAGGGCCAGATTACTAGTGGAGCACTAAATATCGCTTTTGTGATAGCGATATTTGATATTTGTGCTCCACTGAGTAAAACCACCACACGCTCACGAGAGCTTCCATAAGCTCTGATGGGAGCCTCATTCTCATGCCGTGAGACATGGTATGAGAACCTAATGCAGCAAAGGGGGTAAGTTGCGCAGCAATGTGCAGCATTTCTAAATATATATATATATATATATATATATATATGAATATTGATATCTGCAGTATAGCCTAGTACTCACGGTAACCATATATCATCGGTGTGCACATCAAAGAAATCCAAAAACATTCAAAGAGAGGAAGGCACTCACCGGATTTAACAAGAAGATTATTTTATTCCTTATATGTAACGTTTCAGGGTATTACAGGTCTGTTTGAATTTGAAAATGGGGGTAATACCCTGAAACGTTACATATAAGGAATAAAATAATCTCCTTGTTAAATCCAGCGAGTGCCTTCCTCTCTTTGAATATATATATGACTATATACATATTTATGTATGTGTAAATATGTGTATATGCACACAAAAACACATAAATATATATGTATACATATATATTTACAAGGAACACGCAGTTCCACTAGACCGCAATGTTTTTTTTTTTATTATTGACACCCAACCCCGACAACTTTAACCCCTTAAAACTGCTTCATATAGTTACTTTATTAAAAAATAAAGACGCTATTATCTTTTTTTTAATAAAATATATTACACTGTATTTTGGGGGCATTTGGTGGACAAGTGCAAGTTCACGGTAGCAAGAACCAGCCACTTGTAATGGATGGTTATTTATTGCGCACCCGCAAAATTGCCCGTTTGCAGGCTCAAGATAAATCAGCGCTCCACTTAAAATCTAGCCCATATTGTTTTATTTTCAAGATCTAAAATATTCTATATATCCTAAAGGTCTTTTGTAAATTAAAAAACTAACTGCACTGTTCTGGTCTTCTCTATATCTAATTTATTAGTATACATTAGACAATCCATACATTACCATATGAAACATAAAAAATACCTACCTGTTATTCTTTTAACCATTTAGCAAACAGCTACAACATCAGTTCCTTGGGCACATTTCCAATATTAGCAAAGCATGAATTTTCTGCATGTCTGTTGTCAGCAAACAAACGTGTGCATTCATGTATACCAAATCCATCATTATTTGTGAACTTCAATCACCAATCTGCTAAAACTTTACTTTTAATACTATGCTTCTGATCACATTCTCATTTTCATACCATTCTATTTGTATTTATCTTCAGTTCACACTACTACTCCACATTTATACTCTCCTATAAAACATTGTGTAGTAAAACAGCCAGGCGTCTTTCAATCAATTTCGCATAAACCATACTTTCTTACTTGTCATGTTTGGTGGGAGATAGAGACCAATATGCAAATGGGTGAAATCAATTCAGAACTTTATTAAGGCTTAAGTTCACAGGAAAAGTAATCAGCAAACTTGGCTTAAAAGTAATCAGCAAACTTGGCTTAGATTGCAAGTGCAAAAGAAACTAAGCTATGGAAAATATAGCACAATCCTAGATTCAGGTTTGTGGTCAAAAGAAAAAAGAAAAGCAAAAATCCTACTACTTCTTAGATTAAATAATAATAATGCGTTCAGTGATGTTCCCTGAGTCCATTACAAGGTGCAGCCAGAAAACAGCAGTTAGACTTACAAGGGAATTCAAACTTGATTGAATTCTAGAAAAGGAAGAAAATATCTTTAGGGAGCATTTAAAAGAAGGCAGATTAAGCCTGACAGCGATAGGAAGTGTGTTCCAGTGGGTTGGTGCTGCAAGTGAAAAGTCCTGCAGTCTAGCATAGAAAGAAGTTATAATAGAAGATGCAAGGAGCAGGTCATTGTTGGATCTTAGGGAATGGGCTCAAATATAAATATTTCATCCATCTTAATATCTCTGCAGTCCCTATTTATTTTTATTAACCCCAAAATAGACTATTTGTAAAACAAACAAACAAACAGTGTGTTTTTTAGGAATTCTTTTTACTGTTTTTGTTTTGTTCATATCTGGGATTGATTGTAGGCAATAGTGTTGCAGTTTTATAAGTTATGGATAAACATGATGATTGCAGCACTCAGTACTGAAACTTTTGTTAGTCATTTTTGGGTTTTTTGCAAAACAATACATTATAGACACTGAAAAAATAGGTTAAATGTTCTGCAACAATGAACTTCAGCACAATTAACCCCTTAGTCTACCACCACCACAAAACCCACCATTCTGTCCATCTATTTCTCTGTCTGTCTATCTATCTATCTCTCTGCCTGTTAATCGATCTGAGAAGATGAAGGGAGTAGCTAGGCAATACTTGGTTTTAAAGAGTTCAGGGGAGCAGGCAGATCTCCCAAAACTTAGAAGCACAAAAATGCAGGATGGTTTAGTGCCTTAAAATAGTAAATGGTATAAAGAGAGAAGTATCAAGATTATTACATTAGGAGTTACCTTAAAAATCTGATCAATCAGTCAAGTCTTAAACTTTATCCTGAACCTGGGATCCTGATTTCATATGATGCTTACTTGCTTATGTGTATGCAAGTGTGAATTACACATGAGGAGAGTTTAAGTAGAGTAGCTGTTAAAGTTTTTCATTTGCATAAAATAGCTTGGTGAATTCTGCTTCACAGTTATAGGAATAGCCGACATCGAAGGATCAAAAAGCGATGTCGCTATAAACGCTTGGCCGCCACAAGCCAGTTATCCCTGTGGCAGCCAAGCATTCATAGCGATGTCGCTTTTTGATCCTTCGATGTCGGCTCTTCCTATCATTGTGAAGCAGAATTCACCAAGCGTAGGATTGTTCACCCACTAATAGGGAACGTGAGTTGGGTTTAGACCGTGGCTGTAACACCGGGTTAAGGCGCCCAATGCCGACGCTCATCAGACCCCAGAAAAAGTGTTGGTCACATTGGGGTCCCACTCAAACTCACATGTGTAAGTCCCTCAAGACACAACACACAACTACCTATCCAAAGGTATTACCATATTCCATTCCATAACCCCCAACACAACCACCTGCCTGAAGGACCTCCTAGGCACACAAGATCTTCACTGCAGAACCCACTACCAATGGATCCTCACATCAAAAGGACCCCACCCCTATACATCATTACTAGGACACATCCCACTCATGGAATCCCATAAAAAAATGTAGTCATCTACCTTTATGGGTGCATTCTTTCTTCGCTATTAAATGAAGCTATGTATTGACTACATTATTTATCTCTCTCTAAAGCTCTGTCTATCTTTATATTTTATGAACATTAAACTGAAAAAAAAACACTAATATAACATGGATACTACATCTATTGATTACCTTAATGATTATACTTTGCAAGCTGCCGTATTTGGTATAAAGAAAATTCATTTTTCAAGTTTTATATTTATTACTTTTATCTTTACAAAATATTTTAGAACACTTTGTATTACCTATATAGTTATTCACAATAGAGGGTACTGCATATTCTACTTGGATATCAACTATATTATTAAATAACAGATCTAAAATAGTAACGTTAACTAATAATTATATACAAAATATAACTCATATAGCATTTAAAGTGTGTGGTATGCTGAAACATGGCTACACTTCCTATTTACATCAAACATAAACTAGAGAAATGCAGCAACATGATTGGAAAACTTTTGACCATGAACATTGAATTATTTGAAATAAATGTAAGTGATATTCAAATAACAGGTAATATGAGATAAAATTTAAAATTATTTTGAAATGTCTATCTCATTTATATCTATAATTAAAATAATTTCCAATACTTAGCAAAAAACAAAAACAAAACTCAAGTCTGTACACCTCTTGGCATGAAAATTAATTTCTGGTATATGCAATGCACAGCATTTTTCTTCATCAGAAAAAAATGTTTTCTTCACTGATTTGTAGTTCATTTGATAGTATTTTCCCAGGGCCAATTACATATTTATAAAATGTCTTTGTTAATAGAATGCAATCATTGGAATAAAGTTTTATTGTTAAAGTTTAATGAAGTGTGAGCATGAGTGTAGTTTATGGCTTGCTAATTGCGGTTAAATTGTTGCCAACATTTTTATGGACTGGCCACAAAAGAATGACCCCATTCTCCTCATGTCTATGAAACATTAATAGAGGGTCATAACATGGCCGCATTTTTACTGGTCAAGTAGTTTCATTGTAAATAGTACACACTGCCTCCTCCGCCCCTTATTGTTCATTCCATCTGCCTAGGCGGCTTGATCATTTGAAACCCCCAATAGCTTTGTCATGCTAAGTAAAAGTGGACAAAATGTGGATGGGCTTTAACCTCATAATATGTAACTGTCTTCAGGGATGAGTAAGAATTCCAACATTTTCATATAGCTATACATAAGAGTTCCAACCTTAATAAAGACAGATTAATTATACAATAATGAATAAGATGTAGATTCAATAACATATATAAGTCAGCATTCTTGAAATTACCTTCCTAAGATTAAAAAAACTATTTAAAAAGAAACAATAATTGTTTTGTTTTTTATTATTATTTTTCCTAATAATACTATAATATGTAATTAAAAAAATAAAACAATAAAGGAAGACCGCCTTAAAATAATATAAAAACAAGTGTATTAATAAATAAAATACAAAACAATATAAATTCTTACTAAGAAATACGCCTTTTTTTATTTATAATTTCTGTTGCAATACAGTATCAAGATAAAAATGTAACTAAATGCTACCATACAGGTATATCTATATTTATATTAAATTTCCATGTATATACCATGATAAAAAGTAACACTGCTGTTTAGTACATTATTGTACAGTAACACTAAAACTCCATTAAATAATAAATTGTTTTAATGGATAGTATACAATAAATAAAAAATAAACACAATGGAATCTGATGTATATGCTATTAATTTAGCATTTATCAATATAATTATAACATATATTTCATTACATTGCTATGCATATTGTTGATATCTATCACTGTATCTACAGATATGATAGATAGATAGATAGATAGATAGATAGACATGCATATACAGGGAGTGCAGAATTATTAGGCAAGTTGTATTTTTGAGGATTAATTTTATTAATGAACAACAACCATGTTCTCAATGAACCCAAAAAACTAATTAATATCAAAGCTGAATAGTTTTGGAAGTAGTTTTTAGTTTGTTTTTAGTTATAGCTATTTTAGGGGGATATCTGTGTGTGTAGGTGACTATTACTGTGCATAATTATTAGGCAACTTAACAAAAAACAAATATATACCCATTTCAATCATTTATTTTTTACCAATGAAACCAATATAACATCTCAACATTCACAAATATACATTTCTGACATTCAAAAACAAAACAAAAACAAATCAGTGACCAATATAGCCACCTTTCTTTGCAAGGACACTCAAAAGCCTGCAATCCATGGATTCTGTCAGTGTTTTGATCTGTTCACCATCAACATTGCGTGCAGCAGCAACCACAGCCTCCCAGACACTGTTCAGAGAGGTGTAATGTTTTCCCTCCTTGTAAATCTCACATTTGATGATGGACCACAGGTTCTCAATGGGGTTCAGATCAGGTGAACAAGGAGGCCATGTCATTAGATTTTCTTCTTTTATACCCTTTCTTGCCAGCCACGCTGTGGAGTACTTGGACGCGTGTGATGGAGCATTGTCCTGCATGAAAATCATGTTTTTCTTGAAGGATTCAGACTTCTTCCTGTACCACTGCTTGAAGAAGGTGTCTTCCAGAAACTGGCAGTAGGACTGGGAGTTGAGCTTGACTCCATCCTCAACCCGAAAAGGCCCCACAAGCTCATCTTTGATGATACCAGCCCAAACCAGTACTCCACCTCCACCTTGCTGGCGTCTGAGTCAGACTGGAGCTCTCTGCCCTTTACCAATCCAGCCACGGGCCCATCCATCTGGCCCATCAAGACTCACTCTCATTTCATCAGTCCATAAAACCTTAGAAAAATCAGTCTTGAGATATTTCTTGGCCCAGTCTTGACGTTTCAGCTTGTGTGTCTTGTTCAGTGGTGGTCGTCTTTCAGCCTTTCTTACCTTGGCCATGTCTCTGAGTATTGCACACCTTGTGCTTTTGGGCACTCCAGTGATGTTGCAGCTCTGAAATATGGCCAAACTGGTGGCAAGTGGCATCTTGGCAGCTGCACGCTTGACTTTTCTCAGTTCAAGGGCAGTTATTTTGCGCCTTGGTTTTTCCACACGCTTCTTGCGACCCTGTTGACTATTTTGAATGAAACGCTTGATTGTTTGATGATCACGCTTCAGAAGCTTTGCAATTTTAAGAGTGATGCATCCCTCTGCAAGATATCTCACTATTTTCGACTTTTCTGAGCCTGTCAAATCTTTCTTTTGACCCATTTTGCCAAACAAAGGAAGTTGCCTAATAATTATGCACACCTGATATAGGGTGTTGATGTCATTAGACCACACCCCTTCTCATTACAGAGATGCACATCACCTAATATGCTTTATTGGTAGTAGGCTTTCGAGCCAATACAGCTTGGAGTAAGACAACATAAATAAAGAGGATGATGTGGTCAAAATACTCATTTGCCTAATAATTCTGCACTCCCTGTAGATATAGCAATATGACAAATAATATTATTTCTGTTTTTAAATGTAACTAAAATTAGAAAAAATATTTATTTCATATAAAAATATATATTGTTTCATATTTTATTTTTCAATACAGTTGAATTTTAAAGGGACAGTACAGTCAAAATTAAACTTTAACGATTCAGATAGAGCATGTCATTTTTTGTATTTGTATTGTCAAATTTGCTTTCTTTTCATGGTATCATTTGTTGAAGAATAAAGCTAGTTAGGCTGATAGGAGCTTAGAAGAGTTCATGTATTTATAGCAGTCTATGGCAGCAGAATTTGCAACTACGTATAACATTACTATAAACAATGTTGCAAACACTGTTGCCAGATTGCTATAGACACATACATTCTCCTAAGCTCACATAGGATTACTCTTAAACATAAGATACCAAGAGAACAAAGCAACATTGATAATAGAAGTAAATTTGAAACGTATTCAAGCTCTACCCAATCCATTTAAGTTTAATTTTGACTTTAATGTCTCTTTAATGAGCTCTTCCTTTATTATCTTATTGCAGATTTTAGTTATCTATTGTGACGGATACCCCTGCTACCCCGACTGGGTAGCTCCACCAACGGGTCCTGCTTCCTCCCTGCCAACTGCAGCTATGCAGCTGGCAAGTGACCACAGTCTGTAGCCACCCCTGATGCCCGACAGCCCCAGTACTCAGAGTCCCACCCTGTGGCAGACTCCAGCTACCCAGACTAGGTAGCTCTGCCAGAGTGTCCTTCCTCTGCCTGGAACAGGCTGCTATGTAGCTCAAGTGATTCTAGCAGGAGTCCACCCAAATAACTAGACAGACTAGCATTTAGGTGAAAATAGAACTGAGTTTATTGGGAAAAACACACATCTTTTATACACACACACATCTTGATAAAACAGAGAGACAATGCCACAGTTTTACTACCATTCCCGCCCCTCCAGACTGACCGGAGCCTCCATAGCAACCATAGTCCCACAGAATCCCAGGACACATTGGTGACGGTTTTGGGGTGATCCTTTGGGAGCGGCAATTCCCCTGGTTCCCAAAAGACCAACTTTCTCCTCTCCCAGGAAGGGGTTCTGCGTACGGGGAGGG
This sequence comes from Bombina bombina, assembly GCF_027579735.1. Taxonomy (NCBI): domain Eukaryota; kingdom Metazoa; phylum Chordata; class Amphibia; order Anura; family Bombinatoridae; genus Bombina; species Bombina bombina. The sequence goes on from NC_069504.1 coordinate 642,474,584, forward strand.
AGGACGACTACCTCCGCTCCCAGGGGGATGGCTCTGCCACTGGGCAGAGACACTGACTGTCTCCTCTCCCGGCTCCTGGCTCTGCCGCTGGGGAGAGAGACCGACTGTCTCCTCTCCCAGGAAGGGGTTCTGTTTACGGGGAGGGAGGACAACTACCTCCACTCCCAGGGGATGGCTCTGCCACTGGGGAGAAAGACCAACTGTCTCCTCTCCCTGTACCTGGCTCTGCCACTGGGGAGAGAGACTGACTGTCTCCTGTCCCAGGAAGGTGTTCTGCTTAGGGGGAGGGAGGACAACTACCTCCGCTCCCAGGGGATGGCTCTGCCACTGGGGAGAGAGACCGACTGTCTCCTCTCCCGGCTCCTGGCTCTGCCGCTGGGGAGAGAGACCGACTGTCTCCTCTCCCAGGAAGGGGTTCTGTTTATGGAGAGGGAGGACGACTAGCTCCGCTCCCTGGTTTCCTGGCGCTGTTACAGGTGCTGGGCAGAGGCCGGCGGCTCTCTGCCCTGTTGTCAGTGCTTCTGCTGGGGTGGCTTCCTTGTCCAAGTCTATAAGCTCAGAGCCAGACTGCTGATCAGGATCCAGCAGCCCTGGTTCCCTTTTTCTTTGTTGCCACTTTTCCACGGTCGCGCTCCATGAATCCCAGAGGGCTGCACCCCAGATCTGTATGCCCTTGGCATGCTGCTTAACAAGATTTAGCAGCCTCTTGTATTCCTTTACCAGTGCCTCTTCCTGATCAATTATAAAATCCAGATTGTCTAGTAGCCAGGATTCCGCCAAGAGATCCAGCAGTTCCTCTTGGAGCCCAGAGATATCCTCCAGACCATGGTCCATCTCGCTCCCAAACTGTGGGTCCTCTGTCCTTTTTGTAAATAGCAATCCAGGACCGCTGAAGCCAAAGCCCTCTGTGGGGGAGCCATCCTCCAGCCATGGCTGCACTTGCATAGCAAGCCATTGGAGGGCCTGTTAGCCATCCTCAACCCACAACTCTTGCTGGATCAGTCTATGTAGAACAGATAGTAATTCATTCTTTGGCTCTTTTCCCAGGAAAGGCACTCTCACGGTCTGCCAAACCCAGAACCTTGTGTCATTCGTTGGGAGGACCTTTCCATTGTCCTGCTCCTGTTGAAGAGCCTCCCACCAGAGGTCCCGGCGGATCAGGTCCCTCTGTTCCAGCATATCCTATTGGTAAATAGGATTGTCCAGCTTTGCCAGCGCCTCCTGTACTCTCCTTAGAAATTCGACTTCCATAGTTACCGGCTACTGTGGCCCTTCTCCTCTGTCAACAGAAATTATGTGGAAGAAGCAGATCCCACCACTGCCAACCAATGTGACGGATACCCCTGCTACCCCAACTGGGTAGCTCCACCAAATGGGTCCTGCTTCCTCCCTGCAGACTGCAGCTATGTAGCTGGCAAGTGACCACAGTCTATAGCCACCCCTGATGCCTGACAGCACCAGTACTCAGGGTCCCACCCTGTGGCAGACTCCAGCTACCCAGACTAGGTAGCTCTGCCAGAGTTTCCTTCCTCTGCCTGGAACAGGCTGCTATGTAGCTCAGGAAAGTGATTCTAGCAGGAGTCCACCCAAATAACTAGACAGACTAGCATTCAGGTGAAAATAGAACTGAGTTTGTTAGGACAAACACACATCTTTTATACACACATCTTGATAAAACAGAGAGACAATGCCACAGTTTTCCCGCCATTCCTGCCCCTCCAGACTGACCGGCGCCTCCATAGCAACCATAGTCCCACAGAATCCCAGGACAAAGTGGTGACAGTTTTGGGGTGATCCCGGGGGAGCGGCAGCACTTCCAGGGTGTCATTTGAAAGCTCTTGGTTCCAAAAAGCGGTGTGATTCGTTATTGGGAACCGGAGATACAGCCCGTTGAAGTTATGGGGGTAGGGGTGTCCAAAACCCCCGGTTCCCAAAGCAGCTCCCCTCCGGTAATTCCCCCACCTTTTGTCCTCCCTAGGGGCTACCAATCCCCAAAAGAGCGGAGCTCTGGGGCACATGGTTTCTGGAGCGACCAGGGGTAAAGTTAGCGGGTGTCCTGCTGTCCTGTGGCTGACCGGGAGTTCCAGGAGCCCAGACAGCCTCAGAGGAGTTAGGCTGGTGTCCGTTGTGAGGCGGCCGACCGGGAGTTCCAGGAGTCCAGCCAGCCTAGGAGGGTTTTCCAGGTCATAGACCAGCTCTTCTCTAAACAAGTTTGGAACACAAAACCATGCAAACTAAAGCTTCCAGAGATTGTGGTTGCTCTGAGGAGCCCAAAACCACTTAGAATCAACAGGGGTGAGTTTGTAGGGGGGTGGGGGGTAGCCTTAGCTGTCTGGTATCCGTGACACTTATATATCACCATAGGGGATAATAGCACTGTTCTTTTAGATCATACCTACTGTTCATTCTGTCTGACAATGTAGCAATAGGCCTCATAATTTATGAAAACATTTTCCAATAGTGCAATTGAAATGTAAGCACAGTTTTTGGTACCTTTTTTGTCAAATGAATATCAGTTTTACATTTATCAAGCTAGTTGTATTCAAAAAGTTATATGCTTGGGAATTATAGATGCTTCTTTATAAAGTGTATATTTTTGATATCCATAAAAATATATACTGTATATATATAAAGGCACTGCATTAGCAGTTTCAGGTTTAGAGTATCTACATTAATTACTGCTGAACCCTCAAACTTTAAAAGTATTAGCTTCCATGAACTTACAAGGCAGTCTTCTTTTTCAACATGTTTAGTATTCTTCTTATGACAAACAGGGGCGCGATCCGATATGCGGTGTAGTTTTCGGTGCAGGTGAGGGAACCCGCGCCGCTCGTAATTTCCCCTCGCACATCGGGGTATTACATATACTGCGTCGGTTAGATGCTAAACTGGCGTAAGTAGGACAAACTGGCGTTCTTCCGAAAAGTGCGCAAATACACATTTTACTCGTCGCAAGTAACTTACGCCTGTATTTTGTCCACGTAAAGTCTCAATAAAGAGTAGTTTTATGCAAATTAGGCTAACACTCGTAAAAATCACCCGCGACTCCATCTAAAAATGAGCCACGTAATTACGCTATTCAAAAGTCAGGAGAAGGGCAAAGGCGTTGCCAGAAGGCGTAAAACGGCATGGTTGGCGGTAGAGGATGCCGTCAACAGTGTGGCCCTGCAGAGGAGGACTGTTGAGGGCCTTAAAAAGAGGTGGAATGACTGTAAGAGGCAGGTGAAAGAGAAGATGGGGCAAGAAGCCATGCACCAGAGGAGAACAGGCAGTGGTCCACCGCTGGACACAGAATACAACACCTGGCAGGAGATGATACGCAGGTCCCTGAGTATCACAGCAGTCCGTGGACTTCCAGGGGCTCGTGACTCAGGGGTTGCAACCACAGCACATCATGCTGGTGAGCAACATCCCACACACCAGTATGATATGTATTTGAGATATAACATCCTTTAATGTCACACATTCATGTACACAATGAGGAGCATGGTATTTGGCCTACTTACAAAAACATCTACAATTATATTTCACATTAATGCTACTTAACACAATGCAATTCATGATATGAGGTGAAATAGTGCAATACTAACATGTCTCAGAGTAACACAGGCCACAAGCCACAAGTAGAGTTTTCAGTAAATGGACACTATAGCCATCACAATACTTTTAGCTCAGAAAGCAGGTTCTGTGCCTACATCAGGCTAAAGTAAATTGTGTGACCATAGTGTCACTTAAAGAACACATTTTTTCCATCATTGACATGAACACATAACTATTGTATGAAACACATACCTGTATACTGTGCAAATTAAAATCCCTCATATCACAAATCACATTGTGCACATGCATGTTATAGAGTTTGACATGAGAATGAGTATAGGCCCTAGCATGTATCAGTGTACATTGTATGCCCACATATGTACTAATCCCTCTCATCATTTGACTCCTCTACAGAACCTCCTGTCACCAGGATGTAAACAGGCTTGCCGTCACCTCCACCACCACCACCAGTCACAGGCATGCAGCCACCTCCACCACCACCACCAGTCACAGGCATGCAGCCACCACCATCAGTCTTCAGGCAACCACGTGAACATTATGCTCCCAGGCATGAGCAGGGTTGGATGGCTTCAGTAGAGGACCTGGAAGTGATGCAACTACCATTGACATCTGACCCCTGGCAAGATTCCTGGCCAGAGGAATATTCTTCTTTTGGCTTTGAGGGGGAGCCAAGTCAGTCACAAATGGTCCATGTCTTTACCCCCCCCCCCCAACACAATATCAGGGCAGTCATGGCTTTTACACACAGGGTATGTCACAAGAACTACAAACTGGACAGGCTGAGTGGTCACACACTGGTCATCAATGGGACTACCAATCTACCCTGAGAGCTCCACAATCCTCTTCCCTTGGGAGAGCTCCACCATCCTCTTCCATTGGGAGAGCTCCACCATCCTCTTCCCTTGGTAGAGCTCCACCATCCTCTTCCCTTGGGAGGGCTCCACCATCTGCAGATGAGCATATAGCTGGAATTACTCAAGCACCAGCAGATGCAGCTGAAGATGTCCCACAAGCACCAGCAGATGCATCTGAGGATGTCCCACAAGCACCAGCAGATGCAGCTGAAGATGTCCCACAAGCACTAGCAGATGCAGCTGAACCAACACCTCAAGCACCTAGAAGCCCTGCTGCTCAAGAGCCTTTGGATGCACTGTATTCTCCCCTGGGTGAGGAATACATTTCACTCCAGAAGAGGCTCATAACAAGCTGCGAGAGCAGACAAAGAGGCCAACAGAGGTTTCACAGGAGCCAAGAGAGGTTACTCAAGCATAGCATAGAGCTGCAGAGGGACATGGCAGCATCATTAAATGGAAATGTTCAAAACCAGTCGCAGATGATGAGAATTCTGTCTGATATGCAGATGCAGATGGACAATAGATGGCGGGAACAAAATCAACTCTTGGGTGTGTTGGTTGAGCACTTTACACACCAGCAGCACACTGCCTCCAGCCTATCATCTGTGGCCAGCACACCAGCAGAAACAGAATAGTGATGTCGCGAACCTAAAATTTTGTGTTTGCGACGTGTATATGGCATCGATTTTAGGAACCGGGAGATGGAAAAAGATGCTTGGTCGGTCCTCCTACTTCAAATTTGGGGCACGGCGCGTGCAATCTAATGTGCTACCAGATAGGAGTGGTGTGTTAAGTAGTTCTATTCTTATCAGTTTAATCCCTGTTACGTCCCCTATCAGGGGACGTGTATATGGCATCGATTTTAGGAACCGGGAGATGGAAAAAGATGCTTGGTCGGTCCTCCTACTTCAAATTTGGGGCACGGCGCGTGCAATCTAATGTGCTACCAGATAGGAGTGGTGTGTTAAGTAGTTCTATTCTTATCAGTTTAATCCCTGTTACGTCCCCTATCAGGGGACGTGTATATGGCATCGATTTTAGGAACCGGGAGATGGAAAAAGATGCTTGGTCGGTCCTCCTACTTCAAATTTGGGGCACGGCGCGTGCAATCTAATGTGCTACCAGATAGGAGTGGTGTGTTAAGTAGTTCTATTCTTATCAGTTTAATCCCTGTTACGTCCCCTATCAGGGGACGTGTATATGGCATCGATTTTAGGAACCGGGAGATGGAAAAAGATGCTTGGTCGGACCTCCTACTTCAAATTTGGGGCACTGCGCGTGCAATCTAATGTGCCACCAGATAGGAGTGGTGTGTTAAGTAGTACTATTCCTATCAGTTTAATCCCTGTTATGTGCCTTTTTTTTGGTTTGGTTTTTGAAGCCACAGTGCAGCCCCAGAGGCCAGAAAAATTAGGCATGTACACATGCCTGAAAATTTAGGTATTGTTGCAGCCACTGCTGTAGCAGCAGTCAGAAAAATTGATGTTTGTTTCCCAGGCAGAAAGTGCCCTAAAACATTATGGCTTGAATCCTAGTTGGTGGTGGATAAGTGACGCAAGTCATCCGGCATTCAGAGATAAAATACAGCAGCGTGTGGACCATTTTTAGCCCAAGACAGCTCATCTCATCAGGCCTTTTTTAGTGAAATGTATCGCCCACTGTCAGTTCCTTCGGCTTCCATCCCTCATTCATCTTAATAAAGGTGAGGTAATCTAGACTTTTTGACCTAGGCAACTTCTCTTCTCAGTGACAATACCTCCTGCTGCACTGAAGGTCCTTTCTGACAGGACACTTGAAGCGGGGCAGGCCAGAAGTTCCATCGCAAATTGGGATAGCTCAGGCCACAGGTCAAGCCTGCACACCCAGTAGTCAAGGGGTTCATTGCTCCTCAGAGTGTTGATATCTGCAGTTAAGGTGAGGTAGTCTGCTACCTGTTGGTCGAGTCGTTCTCTGAGGGTGGACCCCGAAGGGCTGTGGCGATGCGTAGGACTTAAAAAGCTCTGTATGTCCTCCATCAACAACACCTCTGTAAAACGTCCTGTCTTTGCTAGCGTGGTCGTGGGAGAAGGAGGATTACTTTCACCTCTTCCCCTGTTAGATTCCCGTTGTGCTCTGACATCACCCTTATATGCTGTGTAAAGCATACTTTTTAATTTATTTTGGAACTGCTGTATCCTTTCTGACTTGCGGTAATTCGGTAACATTTCAGGCACTTTATGCTTATACCGGGGGTCTAGTAGTGTGGGCACCCAGTACAGGTCATTCTCCTTCAGCCTTTTTATATGAGGGTCCCTCAACAGGCACGACAGCATGAAAGACCCCATTTGCACAAGGTTGGATGCCGAGCTACTCATGTCCCGTTCCTCATCCTCAGTGATCTCACTGAAGGTATCTTCTTCCCCCCAGCCACATACAACACCACGGGTACCAGATAGGTGACAACGAGCACCCTGGGATGTCTGTTGTGTTTGGTCTTCCTCCTCCTACTCAAAGCCACATTCCTCCTCTGACTCCTCTTCCTCACAATCCTCTTCCAGCGTTGCCGCAGGTCCATCAAGTGATGCTGATAAGGCTGTTTCTGGTGGTGATAGTGACCACAACTCTTCCTCTTCACGCTCATCTACGGCCTGATCCAGCACTCTTCGCAGGGCACACTCCATTAAGAAAACAAATGGTATGATGTCGCTGATGGTGCCTTCGGTGCGACTGACTAGGTTTGTCACCTCCTCAAAAGGACACATGAGCCTACAGGCATTGCGCATGAGCGTCCAGTAACGTGGTAAAAAAAATCCCAGCTCCGCAGAGGCTGTCCTAGCACCCCGGTCATACAAATAGTCATTAACGGCTTTTTCTTGTTGGATCAGGCGGTCGAACAGTAGGAGTGTTGAATTCCAACGTGTCGGGCTGTCGCAAATCAAGCGCCTCACTGGCAGGTTGTTTCGCCACTGGATATCTGAAAAGTGCGCCATGGCCGTATAGGAACGCGTGAAATGGCCACACACCTTCCTGGCCTGCTTCAGGACGTCCTGTAAGCCTGGGTACTTATGCACAAAGCGTTGTACGACCAGATTACACACATGTGCCATGCACGGCACATGTGTCAACTTGCCCAAATTCAATGCCGCCACCAAATTTCTTCTGTTGTCACAAACCACTTTGCCGATCTCCAGTTGGTGCGTAGTCAGCCACTGATCCATATGTGTGTTCAGGGCGGACAGGAGTGCTGGTCCGGTGTGACTCTCTGCTTTCAGGCAAGTCAACCCCAAGACGGGGTGACACTGCCATATCCGGGATGTGGAATAGTACCTGGGGAGCTGGGGGGGGTGCCATTTATGTGGAGCAAGACGCAGCAGCAGAAGAGGACTCAGCCGAGGAGGTTATGGAAGAGGATGGAGTAGGAGGAGTAGAGGAGGGGGCAGCAGGCCTGCCTGCAAGTCATGGCGGTGTCACCAACTCCTCTGCAGAGCCACGCATTCCATGCTTGACAGTCGTCAGCAGGTTTACCCAATGCGCAGTGTAGGTGATATTCCTGCCCTGACCATGCTTTGCAGACCAGGTATCAGTGGTCAGATGGACCCTTGCCCCAACACTGTGTGCCAGACATGCCATTACTTCCTTTTGCACAATCGAGTACAGGTTGGCGATTGCCTTTTGTGCAAAGAAATTTCGGCCGGGTACCTTCCACTGCGGTGTCCCAATAGCTATACATTTTTGGAACGCCTCAGACTCCACCAGCTTGTATGGTAAAAGCTGGCAGGCTAAGAGTTCAGACAAGCCAGCTGTCAGATGCCAGGCAAGGGGGTGACTTTGTGACATTGGCTTCTTACGCTCAAACATGTCCTTGACAGACACCTGACTGTTGGCAGATGAGCAGGAACTGCTCAAGGCGAGAGACGGAGTGGCGAATGGTTGAGAGGGGTCAAGGAGGACAGCAGTGGTTGATGTGGCTGAAGATGCTGGACCAGGAGGAGGATGGCAGCTTTGAGTTTGTGTGCTGCTTGTACTCATGTGTTGATCCCATAGGCGTTTGTGATGTGCGATCATGTGCCTTCGCAAAGCTGTTGTACCTAGGTGGGTGTTGGACTTCCCACGACTCAGTTTCTTTTGGCACAGGTTGCAAATGGCATCGCTGTTGTCAGAGGCAGACACACAAAACAAATGCCACACTGCTGCGCTCTGCAATGACGGCATTCTGGTGGTGGCAACAGCATGCGTTGATTGGCGTGCTGTTTGGCTGACCCCGGGTGCCGATTCATGCTGTCTGACTTTGCCACTAGCTCCTTGCGACGACCTTCCCCTGCTTCCAACTCGTCTCCTCCTCCTCTCTGTCTCCTCATCTGAACTTTCCCCCTGTTCTTCTTCTCTTCTAGCGGGCACCCACGTGACATCCACGGACGCATCGTCATCATCAACCGCTTCACTTGTATCTGAGAACTCAGCAAAGGAAGCAGCAGCGGGTACAACATCATCATCATCACACCGTACGTCCATGTGTGTAATGCTGCCTGACTGAGACATATCCCTGTTATCTACATCCTCTGGCAATAATGGTTGCGCATCACTATCACTCATTTCTTCCAACTGATGTGTAAATAACTCCTCTGACAGATCAAGTGAACCGGCTGTGGTGCTAGTGTTGGTGGTGGCGGCAGGTGGGCGAGTGGTAACTTGAGAGGTGCCCGAAGCTAAGCTGGAGGAGGATGGTGCGGCAAGGTTCCGAGCGGAAGCTGTAGAAGATTGGGTGTCCTGTGTTAGCCAGTCAACTATGTCCTCAGAACTGTTCGAGTTCAGGGTACGTGGCCTCTGATCACTGGGCATTATTCTAGGGCCAAAGGGAATCACAGCACCATGACCACGACGGCCCCTGCGGGGTGGCCTGCCTCTGCCTGTCATTTTTTTTCAATTAGTTGTACTATGCATGCAATCTACTGTGACAACAGATATGAGTGGTACTGTGCACTGGCAGAAGTTGGCAGAGTAGACGCTGTAGGCCTTACACACACGCTTGCAGACAACTAACTGCTATTCAATCTAATACAGTCAAAATTGTAGTTTTTGTTTTCAATGTACACTACTGTTACACCAGATATGAGTTGCACTGGGGTGACACTGTGCCCTGGCAGGCACTGAAACGCAGACGCGTGAAGGAAACTGATTGCTATTATTTCACAGTCAAAAAAGTGTTGTTTTTTTTTAAATGTACACTACTGTTACACTAGATATGAGTTGCACTGGGGTGACACTGTGCCCTGGCAGGCACTGAAACACACACGTGTGAAGGAAACTGACTGCTATTATTTCACAGTCAAAAAAGTGTTGTTTTTTTAAATGTACACTACTGTTACACCAGATATGAGTTGCACTGGGGTGACACTGTGCCCTGGCAGGCACTGAAACGCACACGTGTGAAGGAAACTGACTGCTATTATTTCACAGTCAAAAAAGTGTTTTTTTTTTTTTTTTAAATGTACACTACTGTTACACCAGATATGAGTTGCACTGGGGTGACACTGTGCCCTGGCAGGCACTGAAACGTACACGTGTGAAGGAAACTGACTGCTATTATTTCACAGTCAAAAAAGTGTTGTTTTTTTTAAATGTACACTACTGTTACAACAGATATGAGTGGTGGCACTGGGGTGACACTGTGCCCTGGCAGGCATTGAAACACACACCTTGTGAAGGAAACTGACTGCTATTATTTCACAGTCAAAAAAGTGTTTTTTTTTTTAAATGTACGCTACTGTTACAACAGTAAGAAAAAAATGGTTAAGCACATCTAATACAAGCATATGTTTTTAAATGCACATATTGTGGAATGCTGCCAAAGTGACCAAAATGTATATAATAATAAGAGCAGGTATTGGCGCACCTCAAGACACATGAGACCACAAATTATTTCACATATTTTAACTTTTTTCCATTTTTTCCTTAATGCTGCAAAATTGCCTTCTTAATATTTCATAATTTTTTAAAAAAAAATTAAATAAAGATGGGATCTTAGTCACACAATATGGCCATATTCTGCTTAAGCCAGTCACCACTTTCAAGGTGTCCCATAAAAGACTGGTCCTAACTCTAAAATTTTAGCCAAGCTATGCTCAAGAATACAATTCTAATATATCAAAATAGAATTTCCAATCTCTCATCCAGACTGCATGGGATGAGGCTTCCTGGCTACATGTTATTACACATACTTCAAACTTGTTTCCCAATGCTGCAAAAAATTGCCTTCTCAACACCTCTTAACACTATGAAGTTAGCCAATACAATTCTAATATACCAAAATAACATTCCAACATTACAATACTATACCTCTCATCCAGACTGCATGGGATGAGGTTTTCTGGCTTTATATACACACAGTTAAATATCTGTGTCTGGAACACACCTGAACAGGGTGGACACTACTACTACTACTGTTACAACAGATATGAGTGGTGGCACTGGGGTGACACTGTGCCCTGGCAGGCACTGAAACGCACACGTGTGAAGGAAACTGACTGCTATTATTTCACAGTCAAATAAGTGTTGTTTTTTTAAATGTACACTAATGTTACACCAGATATGAGTTGTACTGGGGTGACACTGTGCCCTGGCAGGCACTGAAACACACACGTGTGAAGGAAACTGACTGCTATTATTTCACAGGTGTCACCAACTCCTCTGCAGAGCCACGCATTCCATGCTTGGCAGTCGTCAGCAGGTTTACCCAATGCGCAGTGTAGGTGATATACCTGCCCTGACCATGCTTTGCAGACCAGGTATCAGTGGTCAGATGGACCCTTGCCCCAACACTGTGTGCCAGACATGCCATTACTTCCTTTTGCACAATCGAGTACAGGTTGGGGATTGCCTTTTGTGCAAAGAAATTTCGGCCGGGTACCTTCCACTGCGGTGTCCCAATAGCTATACATTTTTGGAACGCCTCAGACTCCACCAGCTTGTATGGTAAAAGCTGGCGGGCTAAGAGTTCAGACAAGCCAGCTGTCAGATGCCAGGCAAGGGGGTGACTTTGTGACATTGGCTTCTTATGCTCAAACATGTCCTTGACAGACACCTGACTGTTGGCAGATGAGCAGGAACTGCTCAAGGCGAGAGACGGAGTGGCGAATGGTTGAGAGGGGTCAAGGAGGACAGCAGTGGTTGATGTGGCTGAAGATGCTGGACCAGGAGGAGGATGGCAGCTTTGAGTTTGTGTGCTGCTTGTACTCATGTGTTGATCCCATAGGCGTTTGTGATGTGTGATCATGTGCCTTCGCAAAGCTGTTGTACCTAGGTGGGTGTTGGACTTCCCACGACTCAGTTTCTTTTGGCACAGGTTGCAAATGGCATCGCTGTTGTCAGAGGCAGACACACAAAACAAATGCCACACTGCTGAGCTCTGCAATGACGGCATTCTGGTGGTGGCAACAGCATGCGTTGATTGGCGTGCTGTTTTGCTGACCCCGGGTGCCGATTCATGCTGTCTGACTGTGCCACTAGCTCCTTGCGACTACCTTCCCCTGCTTCCAACTCGTCTCCTCCTCCTCTCTGTCTCCCCATCTGAACTTTCCCCCTGTTCTTCTTCTCTTCTAGCGGGCACCCACGTGACATCCACGGACGCATCGTCATCATCAACCGCTTCACATGTATCTGAGAACTCAGCAAAGGAAGCAGCAGCGGGTACAACATCATCATCATCATCACACCGTACGTCCATGTGTGTAATGCTGCCTGACTGAGACATATCCCTGTTATCTACATACTCTGGCAATAATGGTTGCGCATCACTATCACTCATTTCTTCCAACTGATGTGTAAATAACTCCTCTGACAGATCAAGTGAACCGGCTGTGGTGCTAGTGTTGGTGGTGGCGGCAGGTGGGCGAGTGGTAACTTGAGAGGTGCCCGAAGCTAAGCTGGAGGAGGATGGTGCGGCAAGGTTCCGAGCGGAAGCTGTAGAAGATTGGGTGTCCTGTGTTAGCCAGTCAACTATGTCCTCAGAACTGTTCGAGTTTAGGGTACTTGGCCTCTGATCACTGGGCATTATTCTAGGGCCAAAGGGAATCACAGCACCATGACCACGACGGCCCCTGCGGGGTGGCCTGCCTCTGCCTGTCATTTTTTTTCAATTAGTTGTACTATGCGTGCAATCTACTGTGACAACAGATATGAGTGGTACTGTGCACTGGCAGAAGTTGGCAGAGTAGACGCTGTAGGCCTTACACACACGCTTGCAGACAACTAACTGCTATTCAATCTAATACAGTCAAAATTGTAGTTTTTTTTTCAATGTACACTACTGTTACACCAGATATGAGTTGCACTGGGCTGACACTGTGCCCTGGCAGGCACTGAAACGCAGACGCGTGAAGGAAACTGATTGCTATTATTTCACAGTCAAAAAAGTGTTGTTTTTTTTAAATGTACACTACTGTTACACTAGATATGAGTTGCACTGGGGCGACACTGTGCCCTGGCAGGCACTGAAACACACACGTGTGAAGGAAACTGACTGCTATTATTTCACAGTCAAAAAAGTGTTGTTTTTTTAAATGTACACTACTGTTACACCAGATATGAGTTGCACTGGGGTGACACTGTGCCCTGGCAGGCACTGAAACGCACACGTGTGAAGGAAACTGACTGCTATTATTTCACAGTCAAAAAAGTGTGTTTTTTTTTTTAAATGTACACTACTGTTACACCAGATATGAGTTGCACTGGAGTGACACTGTGCCCTGGCAGGCACTGAAACGCACACGTGTGAAGGAAACTGACTGCTATTATTTCACAGTCAAAAAAGTGTTGTTTTTTTAAATGTACACTACTGTTACACCAGATATGAGTTGCACTGGTGTGACACTGTGCCCTGGCAGGCACTGAAACGCACACTTGTGAAGGAAACTGACTGCTATTATTTCACAGTCAAAAAAGTGTTTTTTTTTTTAAAATGTACACTACTGTTACACCAGATATGAGTGGTGGCACTGGGGTGACACTGTGCCCTGGCAGGCACTGAAACGCACACGTGTGAAGGAAACTGACTGCTATTATTTCACAGTCAAAAAAGCGTAGACCTAAAAACTCCAAATACCAGCGCTAGAAAATACATGCTTTTCTGCGTTAGACCCATCTATGATAAATAGATCAAGAGATGACTATTTCCCTATGATGGACTTATGGATTGTACTTATTGAATATTCACAACAGCATTAAATTGTTTCATACTTTTACATTACATCAACTACAAATCAACATCACTAGTAACAACATTTTTGTTTTAAAAATATTACATTTAAACGGACACAAAAATAATGTCAACATTTCAGGATTCACAAACAGTACACAATGGGAAACACCTCTCATTTACCTTTATTATTGCATTTCATTTATTCAACTCATATGCTTGCAGGAACTGCATATCTACATAGGCTTAACACATGATCAGTCAAGGATGCACATACATTACTTTTACCATACACTCATACATGTGCATTCAAATGATGGGGGAAAAACACATTACATTCTCTCTAGGAATCACAAAACAGAACATATGGATTTTACTGTACTTTTAACATCATGATTCCATCACCAGAAACCATTAGGAATTACGTACAAGAAGAACAGCATTACACCAGATTACAGATGTCACTTTATGGGAAGGAACAACAATGCCAGACCGCTATATAGAAGTCAGCATATGTGGGACACAATCACAATATATACGTACATGTACATAACACACATCACCCATCACGCAACCACAAAGCACACATTTAGATTTTATTCAGCACACAATAACAATGTAGCACAATACAACAACACAATGAGGATTTCAGAACTACATAGGCAGGTTAATAATATGATGACGTCATTAGAAGATTCAACCATACACATTACAGATTCACGACTGTACCGCCCCTTTCTGAACTTTAACACTCAATACTACAATACAACATATACGTAAATTACAGTTTGGAATAGCATTATTAGGGCGATTTGAATGGGACAATTAATAAATATTGTCAGCTCGCAAATCACTTATATATATATAATACTACAGATGACAGCCGGAAGTTATTCAGTATTATTGAGATTTGAATGGGACGCATACAATATTGACAGCTCGGAAATCACTTATATATACAATACTACAGATGACAGCCGGAAGTTATTCAGCATTAGTGCGATTTGAAAGGGACGCATACAATATTGACAGCTCGGCAATCACTTATATATACAATACTACAGATGGCAGACGGGAAGTTCGGAATTATTATTGCGATTTGAAAGGGACGCGTACAATATTGACAGCTCGGCAATCACTTATATATACAATACTACAGATGACAGCCGGAAGTTCTTCAGTATTAGTGCCATTTTAATGGGACGCATACAATATTGACAGCTCGGCAATCACTTATATATACAATACTACAGATGGCAGACGGGAAGTTCTGAATTATTATTGCGATTTTAAAGGGACGCATACAATATTGACTGCTCGGCAATCACTTATATATACAATACTACAGATGGCAGACGGGAAGTTCTGAATTATTATTGCGATTTGAAAGGGACGCGTACAATATTGACAGCTCGGCAATCACTTATATATACAATACTACAGATGGCAGATGTTACTTTATCGTTTACAAACAATGTTGCAGCAACATTGATCGATCACATTCGATGCACATTATACACAACTATGCACTTTCATTCATGTTAGCCTGGACGTGTGCTTGTTACTATAAGATTGCGTTTAAGAAATATTGATTACGCATATGATCAAACATTACAAACATGCACTGTATGTGTGATATTTGACACTTTCACATTGAGATTCATTGTGGGAAAACAACATTTCAGCAAACAACAAAAAAACGCCCACTGTGAAAGCATTCGCGCTGCTCACATACAAACAAGTGAATACAATTAGCAATCATTACAAACTCACTACCATTGGACTAATTGTACTATAAATCCCACAAACAACATGGCCAATGCATCACTTATGATCCACATCAGATCAAGTGCATACCTTGTTACGCTGTTTTGAAAGATGGATGACGATGACATGGTAGACACTGCTGGTGCTGCTATTGGCGAACTAGCTGTTGATCGAATCAGGCAGCCTCGGCGGCTCAGACTGAGATGAAGGGGTCGTGTGGTTCGAGGTCCTCGTGTCTACAGGGTGGGACCCACCTTGGAAAACATGAGCGTCTTTGAGGTTTATGATAAGTATCGGCTCAATCGCGAACAGCTCATTGGCCTTTACGATCTTCTTAAACCTCATTTGGAGCCACGTATAAGAATAAGGACTGCTGTTCCTGCCATGAGTAATATGCTAAGTTGTCTTTACGTCCTGGCCTCCGGCAGTTTTCAATCCGGAGAAATGTACATGCATGGCCTGTCTCAAGGTACATTCTCTGTGGTGTTTGATAACTTTCTGGATGCCATGGTACGTATCAGTAAGCACTACATAGGATTCCCACAGAATGATGGTGATTGGAGGCGCCTGAAGCGGGAATTCTTTGATATTGCTCAATTGCCCAATGTCTTGGGAGCCATAGATTGTACCCATATTGCGCTGCGTGCTCCAATTGATGACTTGCCCTTCAGAAATCGCAAACATTTTCATAGCCTCAACGTGCAGTATGTTTGTGACACACAGATGAGGATTATGCATGTGTGTGCGAATTTTGGAGGAGCTTGTCATGATGCCCGCATCCTCGCTCAGTCGTCCCTGTGGAAACCGTTTGAGGAAAGACAAATGCCCCCTGGTTATCTCATTGGTGACTATTTGTGCACAACATGGTTAATTAATTGCCATTGTAGTTTTAAAATGTTAGCGTAATGTTCAGCTATAGGATGCAATTTAACCATGTATTTTTTTTTCCGCAAATGTCTAGTTTTAGTTCAATGCAGATATGTAGCATGTCTTACCTTAAATGCTCAGATAGAGAGTGCAATGTAACCATTTAGTTTCAATTTTACACAAGGTGTGGTTTAGAAGAAATACGCATATGTAGCGTGTCTTAGCTGAAATGGGAAGATATTAGCTAATGCAATTTAACCATGTCATTGTCTCTTTCCGCTAATGTCTAGTTTTAGTTCAATGCAGATATGTAGCATGTCTTACCTTAAATGCTCAGATAGAGAATGCAATGTAACCATTTAGTTTCAATTTTACACAAGGTATGGTTTAGGAGAAATACGCATATGTAGCATGTCTTAGCTGAAATGGGAAGATATTAGCTAATGCAATTTAACCATGTCATTGTCTCTTTCCGCTAATGTCTAGTTTTAGTTCAATGCAGATATGTAGCATGTCTTACCTTAAATGCTCAGATAGAGAATGCAATGTAACCATTTAGTTTCAATTTTACACAAGGTCTGGTTTAGGAGAAATACGCATATGTAGCATGTCTTAGCTGAAATGGGAAGATATTAGCTAATGCAATTTAACCATGTCATTGTCTCTTTCCGCTAATGTCTACTTTTAGTTCAATGCAGATATGTAGCATGTCTTACCTTAAATGCTCAGATAGAGAATGCAATGTAACCATTTCGTTTTCATTTTACACAAGGTCTGGTTTAGGAGAAATACGCATATGTAGCATGTCTTAGCTGAAATGGGAAGATATTAGCTAATGCAATTTAACCATGTCATTGTCTCTTTCCGCTAATGTCTAGTTTTAGTTCAATGCAGATATGTAGCATGTCTTACCTTAAATGCTCAGATAGAGAATGCAATGTAACCATTTAGTTGCCATTTTACACAACGTTTGGTTTAGGAGAAATACGCATATGTAGCATGTCTTAGCTGAAATGGGAAGATAGAGAATAATATTGAACTAGATTATTATTTAAAAAAAAAAAAACATTTGTTAGTGGATTATCGTGTACAAAATGTTTTATTGGACTCAACATACTATTTTGAGGATTCAGTTTGAATTATGTTCTGTTCATAATTTATAGGTGATTCTGGGTACATGAGCCGGCCTTGGCTTCTTACCCCCTTGCGTAGCCCGACTGATGTGTCTGAGGAGCGCTACAATAGGGCTCATAAGAGAACCAGGGCGGTGGTTGAATGGATGTTCGGGCTCCTGAAGATGAGGTTCAGGTGCCTGGACAGGTCGGGAGGAGCCCTCCAGTACAACCCAAAGAAGGTGGCAAAAATCGTTATAGCCTGTAGTGTCCTGCATAATATTGCACAGCGGGCTGGGATGCTGCAGGGCGTCCAGGCGCAACGAAACCTCCTCAGCGATGAGGAGGATGATCCTGTTCTAGAGGGGCCACTCCGGGACGAGGGGCTCAATGTCAGAGCAGACATCATCAACCGCCACTTTAGACGGTAAATAATAGAAGTTAGACTGGAGTATTGTCAATAGATGTGAACTCTAGGGAAATAACAAGTAGAGAATTGTGCAAACAGGTTAGGATTGTTCATCAAATGCTAAAAAAGGGTTTCATTTATTAATATAGGTGATGCTCTGGGCATTGGGTCCTGTAGCGAGTCTTTGCCACCTGGTTTTTAAAGAGGACATCAGCTGGTAAGTATAAATGTATGGACTGTTGCTGGCATGAATTGTACACAAATACATCATATGGCATACATTTTCAAAACTAGTATTTAGTTTACACATTACTTAAAATGTAAATACTCAGAAAGGGATCCTCTAGCATAACTATCCTCTAGCATGACTATGGTTCAATGTCACACATTAGAGGTTCGTTCTGCTCAATATGACTCATCTTCACACTTGATAGAACATAACACAAGATGCTACACACGCTTAGTAAGCTAGTGACAGAAATTTATTCTGAAATGGGGGGTGGTAGAGGGGTACAGAACTGATTCACACACTTGTAGTAATTTTTATTAAACTTTTTCTGCCATTAGGGAGCTGACTTAATCTAAAGACTGAAAGGGAAGAATTAGAAGCCTGACAGTGAAGATTGCCCAGACTGACAGTGGAAAAAGCCAAGATTGAAATTGAAGTATACCAATGGGATCATGTCTGGCATTATCTTTCCAATCTGCTGACCTTGAAAAACATACAAAGACATGTTCATATGGTAAGTGCCAACTATTTGATAGAATAAGGCTGTGGAGGCATCCTATTGGAGACACTTAGATTATTTTCTAATTTGTAGATGGTATTTCACAGTCCTCTATTTTTGAAATGATGAATAAGGCACCTATTGAAGATCAACTGTTTAACCCCGAAATTGACTTTCAAAGACCATGCATTATCCAGGTTGGTGCACCAATGCATGCTAGTTAAGAATCACAGGAAGAATGTTGAATATTAGTAGCTTACATACATTAGTCAGATTTAGTTCATAATTAGATATTTAGGCCTAGATTTGGAGTTTGGCGGTAGAAGGGCTGTTAACGCTCCGCAGGCTTTTTTCTGGCCGCACCATAAATTTAACTCTGGTATCGAGAGTTCAAACAAATGCTGCGTTAGGCTCCAAAAAAGGAGCGTAGAGCATTTTTACCGCAAATGCAACTCTCGATACCAGAGTTGCTTACGGACGCGGCCAGCCTCAAAAACGTGCTCGTGCACGATATCCCCATAGGAAACAATGGGGCTGTTTGAGCTAAAAAAAAACCTAACACCTGCAAAAAAGCAGCGTTCAGCTCCTAACGCAGCCCCATTGTTTCCTATGGGGAAACACTTCCTACGTCTGCACCTAACACTCTAACATGTACCCCGAGTCTAAACACCCCTAACCTTACACTTGAACAGATTATAATAAATATCCATATAATCTGTCAATAAAAAACAATTTGACTCCCATGACTGGTAGTTGTCTATTTGACAAGCACATGCATAAGATCAAATAATGCATTAATTTTAGAAAATCCACTGATTCAGAGAATATTAAATTAAACTATCTTTTTTAAATTAATTGGGGAGTGAGATCCATCAATGCTTTTCTTTTGAAATTCTTAGATGTTAAAATAATTTCGGATATGTAGTCAAAATTTTACATAAATTATTTTGTTTCACTTTTAAGAAGGGGAAGTGGTTCACTTACATTAAAGTGACAGTGTTGTTGAATGTAAAATTAATTTTATAAGATCTTGTATCTTCCTTAGGTATCTCAAAACATTATTTTATTAAATTTTTAAATTTTTACATTTATAAATGGAAGGTCATTTAACTTCATATTTTTCACAAGCTAGTTATTGGATGCCATGTTAATAGATTTTATTTTCTAGTGGAGTCATTTAAAGGGACATTTAACTATAGTTATTAATATTATGTAGTTTTGAAAATCTTACCTCTTGGGTTAGACATCACATATCTATATATAATTTTCATTCCCCTTTAGTTTCTTTTGACAATGTTAAATCAACATTCAAAATGTTTTGGTCCTTAAAGGGACATTCACAAAGTATATTGTGTCTTGATTTTTAAAAAATCATAAAAGAATTTAAACATATTTAGAAAGTACTATAGAATTACATTCAGTCTTTAAATATACTTCGAAAAATATACATCAATGCACATATCTTAGTCAATTACATAAGGCATCTATGTGCAACCAACAATCATCATCAAAATAGCCTATGTAGATATGTATTTAATCCAAGAATATATATAATTACAATCTAATGATTGAATACCAAAACATATTAAGTTGTTCAAATATTATAATCTTATCCAAAATGCATACATAACATATAGCTTAATGTCCCTCTAAGCTGAAGACTGCAAAATACATCCATTACAATATATATTTCAGTCAGTGTGTAAAACAATCCAGAAGTTAATCTAAATATGCTTTACTCATATGTTATACTAATTTAGCAAAAAGAAGGTGCCTAGGTTTATGATTTTTCAAGCATTATTGTGAAATGTCTCTTTAAAGGGACATGAACTCAAAATATACTTAAAGGGAGACAGTTAAAACATTAATGATTTATACATTCTGAATGAGTATTCTATTTTAAGCAACTTTAAAAATTGTCTCATATTATCAATGTTCCTCGTGATGTTGCTATCATTACTTTACAAATAAGGCATTAAATAGATAATTTATTTGCTTCAGTACTCTGGACAGAACTTGTTTTTTTTGGTTGGATTAATTGATCCAACAATCATCAAGGACAACCCAGGTTTTTTGCCAAAATTGTCCGTAATCTAAAATATCATTATTGATTTGCAAAGAAAGATAATTCTTAACATTTGAGAATCGGATTAAATTATAAAGTTGCTTAACATTTCATGCTCAATCTGAATCACGAACGCTAAATTTGTTTGGACAGTGTCCCTTTAAGAGATTTAAAGAGTGTATTTACTTCTCTTCTTATCTTGACATACTTTGCTTGAAAAGCATATCGAGATGGGCTCAGTAGATGAAGATTGGTGGATGCACAGAGATGCCTTATGTGATTGGCTCAACCATGTGCATTTAAATTTCTTCTGTTGAGGATATCTAAATACTAAGATAAATTGAGTTACATTTTAAAGTCTAAACAATTTTCTATCTCTACAGATCATTTGATACAATTGTTTGTTTGTAATGTCTATTTAAAAATAAAGACGCCATTGCACAATAACATATATGAGCAGTTCAGACAAATACAAGCTTGAGGTTTATTTACTAATAACAAACAAACCTGTAGTTTAACATTTATAAACAGATTATCCAAGTTACTGACATTATAACCTGAATTTGAACATTCAGAAATATTGCGTGGGAAACGGATCTTGAAACAACAGATTTGCATCTTTAAACATTAGAGTCTAATGTCACGCAATAGCACACAATCAATGTGCATTATAAAATACATTTAATAGAGCAATGTCAATACTTCACAATAAGTCAACAAATTGATTTTATGAACAATAAAGACATACAAGATTAAATGTGTATTTGTATTAAAGAAACAGACCGTTATTAAACCGAAAAATGTATACAACATTTAATAATGTGACAGTATTAGATTTTAAAAAGAATTTAAACATTAATATTTAACGGATCACGGATATTAAATCTGCGTCACACATATCCGCATGACAGGCCCATGAGTTACAAATAAGTCTACATGAAAAATGAAGTAACAGCACCACCAGGAGGTATGTGTAAGGAAGTTACTAAGATATGAAACATTAAGGAACGGCCAATCCGAGTTCATCACACAAACACAACTTGAGTCAGGATGGTCTCACAGACATTCTAACAATATTTCAAACTTTTATCCAATCATATGTACAGATAACTTGTCCCATGGTGCATCTCATGTTTACTTCACCATATAAAAGTCCATTACACGTTGCCATCTTTGTCAGTTCTCTAATGCCTGCAGGCAGTATATATCATATACCCAAATATATTCTACAACCCAGCAGGCATGTCACTTCCCAGGTTCACCAAGAAGGAGAGCACTGCACTGGTCCACGCCGTCAAGGACTTTTATCCCCAGCTGTTTGGGAACAAGAGGAGGTCGACAGATGCGCCTGTTAAGAAGGCCCTCTGGGAGTCTATCACCAATGCGGTTCAATTGGTGTGTGACGTCCAGAGGAGCCAGGATCAAATCATGAGGAGATTCGGAGATATGAGGTTGCGCTTGACAAAAAAAGTCAACCTCATAAGGGACTGGGTACAAGCCCGTAAAAGAGGGGGCCAAAGAAAGGCCCCGCGGAAACTATACCTACTCCCTTATGAGGTGACTTTATGCGAGCTCCTCAATCTCCGGGTCCCCAAAAGATTTAGATCCTCGACATCCTCGGCCTCCTCTTCTTCCCTCCCAGCTGCGGGATCTGAAAGTCCTGACGTGGGGGCCAGGGCAGCTGCTTCTCCGTCCGGTGGCCTGGGAGGAGATGAAAGAGAATCTGAACCAGGTAACTATCCAACTTCATATAATAACTTAATATTGGATTTGAATTTTAGAAAAGGTGTATATAGTCAGATACTAAACCTATACAGATCTCACAACATACACTACATATGATGTTTAGAGATCTGATTTTAGATTAGTGACACATGAAATAGGAATGATGTTTCTTGCGCTCTACAGAATATGCGTCACAGAGCGAAAATTGAATTGCGCATACACTTTAACATGGGTTTGCTGTAAGTGACATTGCTTTATACATGTTGGTCAAATGACGGATGCGTAATTAAACTTGGAATCATTGCGCAATGATCGCAAAAATGGTATTGCGCATACACGTTAACATGGGTTTGCTGTAAGTGGCATTGCTTTATACATGTTGGTCAAATGATGGATGCGTAATTCCGCTTGGAATCATTGCGCAATGATCGCGAAAATTGAATTGCGCATACACGTTAACATGGGTTTGCTGTAAGTGGCATTGCTTTATACATGTTGGTCAAATGACGGATGCGTAATTCCGCTTGGAATCATTGCGCAATGATCGCGAAAATGGAATTGCGCATACACGTTAACATGGGTTTTCTGTAAGTGGCATTGCTTTATACATGTTGGTCAAATGACGGATGCGTAATTCCGCTTGGAATCAGTGCGCAATGATCGCGAAAATGGAATTGAGCATACACGTTAACATGGGTTTGCTGTAAGTGGCATTGCTTTATACATGTTGGTCAAATGACGGATGCGTAATTCCGCTTGGAATCATTGCGCAATGATCACGAAAATGGAATTGCGCATACACGTTAACATGGGTTTGCTGTAAGTGGCATTGCTTGATACATGTTGGTCAAAATGAAATGTGAATTATTATATATGTGAAGAATACAGTATTCTTATTTTCAATATTATACATAATAAAAAAAAGAAAAAGCAGAATCAAAATAAATTATAACATATGCCCATCAATTGATGAGAATGAAATAACACAAAAAAATTATTAAAGCTACAGTAAACAACACAACTGATTGAAAATAAGAGTACAGGATATATTTATCAGGAATTTAACTGAGGAAACAATTAACTCATGGGGCTACCAAAGGATTAATAGTTTTTAATTGATTTGCTAATAATGTAAAGATTTTAAACATGGCATGATTTGTATTAATGATATCCAATCCTCATTTAATATATTACAGATCTGGATGTTGGTGCTGGATCCTCAAGCCAGGGCTTGTCACAGTATGGTATGTCTCATTTTAATTGACATTTGTCTTAGAAACATGGACAGAACATTACATACTAAATCCACATTGTTCAATATTTATATGTATCTGCAAAATGGATTTTTTAAATATTTGCAAATAAGAATAAATAAAACAAAAATGTAGGATTACATTGTAAGACTACTCTGATTTTGTTTGGAATTTAAGATATCCCATCTATTCTGGATGTCTTAATTTTAATGTAAGATTCTTTGAATGTCCAATTTATATTCTTCCCTTGTGTATTGCTTAATCTTATTTGTATACATTTTAAAAAAATACACACACTTTTGCATATGTTTTGATTTTAAAAATATAGATTCCATTTTTGAAATTGATCACGTCATTTAAGGGACATGCCAACTAAATTTTACATAGACTGATTTTTAAACGTTATTTTATTGTTTTGTTTAAACATTTTATGAGCTACATTGGTTCAGTCTATTGTTTTAGTTCTACAAAAAAAAAAAAAGATTTTGGTTTAGGTTAAACAATGCATTACTGGTATTATCCGACTTTTTTTTATGCATAAATTGGCATTTTGACAAAAGTTAAAATCATGTGTTCAGATAACAGTAGTACATAGTTTCAAAAAGTATACAATTACACATTTAGAGCTTCATGTCCCTTTAATAGATGAAAATTAAATAATTCTTAGGATATCCTTAAATAACATATTAGATTGGAATTGCATGCTCAATCCCATTCATTACATCAACATATGGAGTAGAGAATTCATTAACACCAACATTGTCAAATCAATATATTTTTATATTAAAGGGTCAGAGCTAAAATTATTAATGTTGTCATTCAGATAGAGCATGCAATATTAATCAACATTTAAATATAATACTATAATCATATGTGAAATATACTATAGCTAAATGTATTTTAAAATCAAGAATGTACGTTTATCTGCAGCTCAATTTTGGTTGACCAACCTGGGTTTTTATTGATGATTGGTGGATACCTTCAACAAACAATATTTATTGAATCCAATATTGCTTATCTGCCTTTAAGATTAAAATGTAGCAACATTCAAATTATAATAGGAGTCAATGTTAAATAATTTGGAACAGTTTGAACAGTGAAATCAATGATTGAAATAAATCATGTCAGTGTCCCTTTAATAAACAATAGATTAATTAATCTTTACATTCTTTGGATTAGACAATATTGATATATAATTCACATATTCACTGTTGGAGTTACTTTATAGATATAAGCATACTCTAACAGCACCATGATTACATATTTGTACTAATCAATTTGGTTTGGTATTGTGATCAATATGTGTTGTGTCCTAAACAAGATTACTGTACATTGCACAAATGGCTCGATGTGCCACATGTCTTTGTTTATATTTGTCAACAGCTGTTATTCAAAATGTGGTTTGTGTGTATTCTTTTAATAACATTGATCAATGGGTATATTTAGATATGCAATAGCATCATATGAGATGAGTTTGATGTCTAATATAGTCAGAAATTAAACATATGTTCAATACATCATTTTTAACAGAATCCCCTTGATTCAATCAAGCATTTTTTTGGATAATGACTGCTCTATTCTTCACATTTTCAAGTTGATTATTCTTAAAAATCGCTACAGATGTGATTTAGTGCTATCCCAAATGTGTTCACTAATATATATCTATATCATTCATAGAGAGAGTTGGTGTGGGGAGCCCAGAAGAATCCAGCACTGACACAGAGCTGCCTTTGCGGTCTTCTGGTAAGTCCATTGACTCATTTATATGTCATTGAAGGTGTATTGGTAATCAATATTATGAGCATGATTCTGATGAAGCATAACATTTGAAACAAACATATAATTTACTCCTCTGATTATATATTAATTTTCTAGGAATATTGAAAGATTAATAATTAAAACGTTCTTAGTCTACACCTTTGTTATTCAGAAGATGTATAGCATATGTTTGTTTCCATGTTCATTTTTGACAACAGTCATCAAGTGATACACACATGAGAAATGTTAAATGTTCTATGTACTATGCTTTTATGATGTTAAAATTAATACAAACAATAAATCTAAAATCTGAATCATTGAGAATAACAAATCTAATGTCATTTGTATGCTCCATCAAAATGATGTAAATCATAACTTTGGGTGTGTATATCTTTAATGCAACATTGATGTGTGTCTTTGAGCAACAGTAACATATGTTATAATATCTGATCTTAACGTGTACACAACATGTTATGTTTTACAGAGATTGATTTAACATGTGGGACGGAGGAGGAAGAGGCTCCCTTGAAGTCTGATGGTATGTGAAATATATCTATCATGTTTGCAACATGTTGCTTTATTGGAAATCATTTTATTGAAGACATTCAAAGTCTACAGCTTTTGCACTTTAAAAAGGAATATTATTTGTCTGTTCAAATACACTACTGCCCCCTTTCTATATCAGGCAGCATGAAAATATGCTTGGATTTTTTTATTTTTTATTTCTAATTCATGCCATCATTATGTCACATGCATATTCAAGGCCAAACCACAATAATAATGTTATAATTGTACAGACAGTCATTGATATTCATCTGAGTGCCTATATGCATACCATATCCTCATGTCATAATTGTTTAGAAATTCAAACACACTTCTAAGTATATTGAAAACATAATCAATTTGAAATGCGTTGATTTGATTTCATGATGTATGAGATGTTAATATATTTGTATTATTTATTTCAGATGGATCCTCCACCTCTGGTCATCTGTTTTCCGCCCCTGCCCAGTCCCCTGCCCAGTCACAGACCCCTGCCCAGTCACAGACCCCTGCCCAGTTCCCTGCCCAGGCCCAGGCCCAGACCCCTGTCCAGGCCCAGACCCCTGCCCAGGCCCAGACCCCTGCCCAGGCCCAGACCCCTGCCCAGTCCCCTGCCCAGACCCCTGCCGGCCCTTCCCATTTTTCCTATCCTGTCCCTCCCAAAAAACGCCACTTCATCCCCCTTCGCCGCTCTCCCCGTATTTTGGCCCGTACAGCTACCACAGCTGCCCAGACCCCAACTCACCACTCCCCAGCTGTACGGCCTACCCCGGAGCAGCAGCTCATCCATCCCCAACCCAATCCCATCCCTCCCCCCTGTCTCAACCTTCATTGTCCTGGGTGTCGGATTGTCCTTCCCAGGCACAGCTGTAAGTATCATTCAAAATCCACATTATAAGATACTTAAAGGTACACTGAATGCAAATTGTTTCTATTGTGATTCAAATAGAGCATGCAATGTTAATCAAATTAATAATTTCCTACTCTTATGAATTATTCTTCATTCTCTTGCTATCTTTATTGAAACAAAGAAATGGCTAGAATTTATTTTAAATCGAAAATAAGTCTGGACATCATTTCTTTATTGTTGGATGAATGTATCCATCAATCAGCAGGGACAACGAAAGTTGATAAACAAATATGCCCTGCCCTATAAACCTACATTCTTGCATTCAAAATCTAGCTAGAGAATTCTAACATTTAAAGAATATGTGTAATTTTTTATTATTTGTAATGTCATGCTCTATCTGAATCAGTCAATTAAATATTTAGGTTCAGTGTCCCTTTAATTTGATATCACGACATATACCAATCACCACTACTTGGATCCAACAATTTATGTACAAATGTTGATACATTATCTCTTGTCTAACCCAGTGGGAATGTAATTTCTTCAGGTTGCTATGTTTACACAGCTTGTCCTCAACGCCAAAATGTTTAAGGATAGGTGTGCCTACCACAGTATAATTAAAATATTTAAATTGCTAATGTAAGTACAATGTAAATCCTTTAACAAGATTTTATACACTCAAGCTGTATAAGTGGATCATCGAAAACCAATTAAAGGGGACAACATGTTTGAGTAAACTGTCCCTTTAATGATTTCGGTCTGTCTGAATAACATATTTAATGTGTAAATAATAAATTTCAACAAATTGATGTAAAGAATGATTTGTCTTTATGATGACAATGTATCTTTGCTTATTTTTTCTTCTGTTGTGTAATTATCCTTAATATTTTATTTATTCTTTATTTTAGGCTGTGACTCAACATGGCTCATGCTAGAAGGTATAGCACGTGTAGAGCAGGCCGAGTTGAGGAACGCAGCTGTCCTGAGTGGGATGAACGACACCATGCAGGCCCAGCTCCAGGTTCAGCATTTGACTCTGCGGCAGATCATGCGATTAAATTCAAGGCCTGAATCTGGAGCTGGACATGCACAGGACGATGAAGAGGGTGACCAGTAAGTGGAGGATCTGGAGATGCTCCAAGGGCGCAGATAAGAATCCTCCATCCACATGTTGATGTTTTTTTTATGGTTGCCATTTGGCCTTTTTTTCTGTTTATTGTTGTGCCTGTTGCACTCTTTTACCTTGTCATATGTCTCCAATGGGGCTATGCTGGCCCTTGGCAACTCTCTTCATGGACTGTGATGCACTCTGTTACCTTGTCATATGTCTCCAATGGGGCTATGCTGGCCCTTGGCAAGTCTCTTCATGGACTGTGATGCACTCTGTTACCTTGTCATATGGCTCCAATGGGGCTATGCTGGCCCTTGGCAACTCTCTTAATGGACTGTGATGCACTGTTACCTTGTCATATGTCTCCAATGGGGCTATGCTGGCCCTTGGCAACTCTCTTCATGGACTGTGATGCACTCTGTTACCTTGTCATATGTCTCCAATGGGGCTATGCTGGCCCTTGCCAAGTCTCTTCATGGACTGTGATGCACTCTGTTACCTTGTCATATGTCTCCAATGGGGCTATGCTGGCCCTTGGCAACTCTCTTCATGGACTGTGATGCACTGTTACCTTGTCATATGTCTCCAATGGGGATATGCTGGCCCTTGGCAACTCTCTTCATGGACTGTGATGCACTGTTACCTTGTCATATGGCTCCAATGGGGCTATGCTGGCCCTTGGCAACTCTCTTCATGGACTGTGATGCACTCTGTTACCTTGTCATATGTCTCCAATGGGGCTATGCTGGCCCTTGGCAACTCTCTTCATGGACTGTGATGCACTCTGTTACCTTGTGATATGTCTCCAATGGGGCTATGCTGGCCCTTGGCAACTCTCTTCATGGACTGTGATGCACTCTGTTACCTTGTCATATGTCTCCAATGGGGCTATGCTGGCCCTTGCCAAGTCTCTTCATGGACTGTGATGCACTCTGTTACCTTGTCATATGTCTCCAATGGGGCTATGCTGGCCCTTGGCAACTCTCTTCATGGACTGTGATGCAATGTTACCTTGTCATATGTCTCCAATGGGGCTATGCTGGCCCTTGGCAACTCTCTTCATGGACTGTGATGCACTCTGTTACCTTGTCATATGGCTCCAATTTTCCTGATCTTTACCAGATTATTTATAAACGTTGTTGATGTTTTCTGACATACTAATAAAAGACATGTCATTGCACGATTCTTTGTCCTCCTTATTCATGTCATTGCTTGAAATCTCTAGTTTATCTTGTTGATCCTTAAAGGGACCTACCAAAAATAATGGTGTTTCCTGAATCATATATGTAATACAATTGTAAATGACTTTAAGATTAACATCTCCAATGTAATTTTTATTTTTGTCTTTATATTTTTTTCTAAAATCTTTATCATTGCATGATTATGATTAGCATAGTAATTATTTTATATATGTATATATAGATTGTTATATATGTATATTTCAAATTTCACATCCATGTGTGTATTTATAAACTCTGCATGAATTGATGCACCTTTAACAAATGATCTGAGGATTGATACAATGATATAATCCCTGTAAAGTGTTCATTTTATTGAAATAGTATTGTCTCTGTGTATCCTCTTTTTAAAAATAAAAATCATGTCCCTTTAAGTGATGGTGAGCACAATTGTTAATGAATGTATTTCCATTTCTAAAGCGTTTTTGTCCTTTTTACATGAACAAGGACATATAATCTTATTAATAAACAATCTTATTGTAATGTTGACAGCACATGTATTTCATTTTCTATTCTATCTTATTGTAAAAGTGTAACCAAATCAATCTCTTTGTGTAATGCGCATATTTTAGATGAGGAATATGTTTTTCAAAATATTGTTAAAAAATACTTCTCCTCCCATATATGGCTATAGGTAGTCTGACCATATTTCAACTTGAATAAATAACACGTTTGATCAATACATGTGTCATTATTGTTATTCCCAAACAATCTAAACATATCTTAAAACATCAATGGCATATGTATTTCTCATGTGTATATTTTAAATGTTAAAGATATACACCATAGCTATAGTTAAAGGGACAGTCAAGTCCGAAGAGATGATTCATGATTTCGTGACATTCCTAGATAGCAATCTAGACACATACTAGTTACAAAAATATAAATACGTTTCTTAGTGATATGCCAAGCTGTCAACTGAGTCCTTGTATTGGCTGCGTTTTTTCAGCGATCGCGGATGCGCCATGTTGCTTAAGACGTCACCTGCCAGGCTGTCCAATGATTCCTTGTATTGACTGACGTTCTTACGTGATCAAGAATGTGCCTTTTATTGGATTGCGTTCTTACGTGATCAAGGAAGCGCCATGTTAATTAAGACGTCACATGCAAAGGTAAAAAAACGTCTGATTGTATTACGTAGTCCCGCAATATTTGTTTGTGCACGTTAAACACGTTTGTGAATGAGAAGACAAGTTTAAAAACATTGCGAATATGGATTGTTTGCATCATGTTACATTGTTGACCCATAGCTGATAAAGACCACCACATTCTCTTTTGCTGGATGTCTGGTTGAATAAATGAACAAAAGCAAAATGTTTTCATGCATATGATATTTCGAGGCAAATGCAAATCTCTATAGTCCATGTTGTTTAATATGTTTGTCAACAATATGTTCCTTTTTCTGAAAAATGACTGTTGTGTTTAATGTTAAAGATATCTAATTCATAAATATGCGCTATTGTGTTAGAATAAAGTAATCAATATGCATTTATCTTTATCATATGCTAAATATATGATGCCGACTTCTTCTAAATGTAATTTCGTCGTATATTTTATTAAAGGTTCATTAGACACTCACATTATAAATCAAAATATTTTATCTCTAGTTAGATAGTCCATTGTTTAACTAATACACGTTTCATTTTGCTTCTGTTCAAATAAAATGTAAGTAATTTTCAGACTCCTCGCCAAGCCTCTAAGTTTCATGTGAGTACCATCTCCAGCTTTCTCCTGTTTGTGTAAAGGGTCTTTTCATATGTTAATGATGGGGTATTGTCTTGTTTTACGGTTGTAATGGGGGTTCATCTATATTTTCAAGAGAGCTAACCCGATTTTCTTTGAAAGTGTTTAAAGCTTTGTAATATTGATATCAGTATATGTTAATCTTGTTGTTTCTAGTAGTGTCTATTATATACAGTTCTGTTAAAAATATAGTATACTGTCCCTTTAATGCAAATGTTTATTTTTGTATCATGTATGAGTTCCACATTGGTTAATCTCCAAATATATGATTGTTAGCATATTTTCACCCCCAACTCCTAAAAGGACTTTAAACCATATTCATTGTTAAAACAAATGTCTTTATAAAAAAAAAAATAACACAATAATGTCTCTTTAAGAAAATAGACTTTATTTAACACG
The DNA here is from genome assembly GCF_027579735.1 of Bombina bombina. Taxonomy (NCBI): domain Eukaryota; kingdom Metazoa; phylum Chordata; class Amphibia; order Anura; family Bombinatoridae; genus Bombina; species Bombina bombina. Next base: position 642,505,739 of record NC_069504.1, read on the forward strand.
TCAATATAAATCTGTTTTCAATATTTATTGTTTGAACAAGTACATGTAGATATACCAACAATCTGCAAATATATGTTAGCATATGTAATTTTGTTAAAGGGACAGTTTAGAAAACAAATCATGTTTTGCATTATTATAAAAGTCAATTTTGTAATTTCAATGATATCAAAGGTTTCTCACCAATTAATCATTTGTCTGTGTTTATTTTAATTTGCTAGCTAAACGTATGAGGTTCGTGTGCTCATTTCTTAGAGCTTGAAGAGTGCATGTAATCATTATGCAATTTGACCACTAGAGGGCATTTGGATAGCATTTGTATATCTAAAACCTTGTGCTCATACAGCATATTATTTACCATGTATTGATCATTGATGTCTAAAATGTTGTTATGTCAGAACAACAAATAAGTGGTCATTTTTCATAGTCATAGATACAAGGGTAAGCACATAAGTCACACGTATTTCTCCATGTTTTGTTGTTTCCAACTTGATAATGCGTAATACAGTGTTTTCTTTGTAATCAATAATTTTTTGACTGTCCCTTTAAGCTGTGTTATTGGCATTCAAACAGTAATATGCCATCATGGATAATTGTAATTGTAATTTTGTTTGCGATTCGGGAAACAGTTTGGACATCACATCACAGAAACCAATCAATATCATGAACAAGGATAGGTATGTGATGTGGTTTTCACACACTTATAACCCACACTCTGCAAACAATCTGCCTTCATGGACCCGGTCCCATAGAAGTAGATTATATACAGAGTGTGATCCACAAGTGTATGAAAACCACATCATTACATACCTATCCATTACACATTAAATAAAAATAACATTAAACATGAAAACAAATACTTACTTCCTCTTCCTTCCCCTCTTCCCACAGGGCTGAGGCTCTGGGAGGGTCAACTGCCGACTCCGACGAGTTCTCATTGGATATGTTGTGGGAAGAGTGGAAGGAAGAGTACTGGGACGACCAAGGTGAGGAGGAGGAGATGGCCCGGCAGGAAGAGATGGCCCGGCAGGAGAAGATGGCCCGGCAGGAGAAGATGGCCCAGCAGCAGGAGGCCCAGCAGCAGGAGGCGGACCAGGAGGCAGACCAGCATGCGCCTCCCGGAAAAAATTAAACATCTCTTGGTGTAGATTAAAGGTTCTGTTTTGCCCTTCTTCTATTCGAGTAAGTATGTTTATTATTTGATTTTGGCCTTCAATTATTTTGTTTTGTCCTTCAAGAATTCTAGTTCGGCCTTCTATATTTTGTATCCGGGAGTTACGCATCTGGTCTATGTAGTCTAGTAGAACCCGCACCTCCGCTATTTCCTCTTGTTGTGCTTGGCGGGGTACCCGTGCACGGCGGGGTGCCCATGCACGGCGGGGTGCGGGTCCTTGAGGGGCCTCTGGTTACGCGGCCTCCTCCTCTGCTTCCGGGGCCTCTTCATCTACTTCCGTGCCCTCTTCGTCAAGGGGGACCTCTTCCCTCCGAGGTGGAAATTCCGCCCCACCACTCTCATCCCGGGGAGAAGGAGGAGGCTGTATTTGCTGTGCTGCCTCCTCCCCAGACTCTGTATATTTGAAAAATAAAGAAATGTATATATTAGCATATTTCCAAATCAAGCTTTAAATGATTTAGCTTACGATACAATTACAAATGCAGAATCATTAATCCACTTTGAAATCTAACAATCAATACGATTTCCGCATTTTCTAAACCGTGTTTGTGATATGTCTGTTCAATCTGAATGTTTTAGCGTTTGTTTTCAGTCTGTTTAAATGCACACCTAACCTATAGCCTAGATACTGATGTAACCGCAAAGTAATTGTGAATGCGTGTAAACAACGTTATAGCATTAATCTGATCCTTAAAGGGACATGAAACCCAATGTTTTATCTTTCATGATTTAGAAGCATACAATTATAATCAACTTTCTAATGTACTTTTCTTATCTAATTAGCTTCATTCTCTGGATATTCTTTGCTGAAAAGCATATCTAAATATGCTTAGAAGATGCTGATTGGTAGCTGAATATAGCTGCCTCCTGTGATTGGTTCACCGTGTGCATGGCTATTTCTTCATTAAAGTATATCTAAAGAATGAATCAAATTAGGTAATATAAGTAAATTGGAATGTTTTTGTAAATTGTATTCTCTACCTCAATCATGAAAGTAAAGGTTTGCGTATAGTGTCCCTTGAAATACATTCGTATGTGAATTTATTCTTAAATGAGCTTACCGTCAGATGAGAATGGCAGGTTCCCGGTATCAATTCCTCCGATACCGACTACATCCACCTCGGAGATGCTGGGACGCAACATTTCCTCCCATCGGCAGTACTCGATTTCCAGTGCAGGGCCGCCACCGGTTCCTGCGGCATGTCGGGCCTCCAGGCTTAACTTTTTCTTGAGATCCATCTTGCAGTCCCGGTATCGATGTTTTATAGAGTCCATATCTCTATTCCGTCCACCCACGGCATTGACTGCATTCCTTATCTCATGCCAGAGCTTCCTCTTCTCAGTCGGGGTGGTCTTCTGATGCTGCAGCCTCCTATACCTGGCCATATAGGCCTCTACGAGGGCCTCCTTCTCCTCCATCGAAAACCTCGCCTCCCTAGTCGCCTTGGCCTTCCCCTGTGACGATGCCCTCTGTTTCCCGGACTGTGAAGCCCTACTCTGTCCGCCACTGGGCCCAGCCACTTGTTCATCTTGAACCAAGTGGCTGGGTCCACCCACCGCTTCCACCCCCGCTTCCTGCCCCCCTTCCTGCTCCCCTTCCTGCCCTGTTCCTCTCCCCCTCCCTCTCCTCCCCCCTCTACCTCTCCCCTGCCTGCCCTCCATCTCTTCCCTAAACTAAACCCCAACTAAGCAAACCAAAAGTGAGTGTGATCAAATGAAAGGGGGTCAAAATAAAGAACTAAAAAGAACAAAAAAAGTGCTGAAAGTGTGAAAGGGATATAAATAAAAGAGGGTAAGGAGTATTTAAATGAACAAAATGAAGAAGAAGACAAAAAGGAGGATATGTAAACTAAATGTAACTAGGGGATGGGTATGGTATGGGGTATGGGATAAGAGTAAATGGGATTACAGGGAATGGGACTACAGGGAATGGGGTATGGAGTGTAGTATGAGAGGGTATGGGGTATGGAGTGTATGTAGTGTTATTGATAAGTGTATGTATGTATTGAATGTGTTTGCGTGTAAATGTGTTAAGTGTACAGAAAAAGCACTCGCTCGCTAACTCACACTACTACTAATTCTCACTAACTCACACTACTACTAATTCTCACTAACTCACACTACTACTAATTCTCACTAACTCACACTACTACTAATTCTCACTAACTCACACTACCACTAACTCTCACTAACTCCCACTAACTGACTCTATCACACTACCACTAACTCTCACTAACTCCCACTACCACTAACTGACTCTCTCCCACTACCACTAACTCCCACTCACTCACTCACTCACTCACGATAACACTAACAACTGACTCTCTCACACTAACACTAACTCACTCACAATAATGCACAAACTCTCTAATCTTAAACCTCCAATCTCCAAAGACCCACCAGCAACACAGTCAAAGAAGCCATGCTTGTGTGGTGCTTATATACCCTGTGTAAATGTTTAATGATGTACCGATTTGCGTTGTAAATTGTGTTCATGTGTGCTTTATTAGCAATTAGTATTTGTGCAATGTGTATTAGGTGTGTGAATTTGCGCATGCTCATTTTGAGTTAGTATTTGTGGAATGTGTAGAATGCGATGATGTCATAGTGCTCGTTTTCTATAACATTGACCAATAGTATTATGTTTAAATGTGAATTTGCGATGGTGTGGTATTAGTGAAGTGTTGTATATGTATGTTTGCCCTAATATATAGTGATATTGAATGCGATTATTTTGCTAGTGTATGTATATTTTTTTTTTCTTGTTGTTATTTTGTGTATTTCCGCATCTTAAAGTATATGCGTATTCCCTGTATTTTATTTCAATAAAATTCCCCCCGCTTGTGAATGTGTAATGCTTCTGTGCTTTGTTTAGTGATTGTTGTTGTGACATTTGCGGCGTGTTATTGTTGTGCATGATGTGGTATGCGTCATATGACCGAGCTGTGCGTATTTCTCGCGAGATCGAGTGTTAGATGAAAAAAGCGTGTTTGTTTGCATTTCCATTGATCTCTATGGGAGACTCTCTAACGTGGGCTGGATTCCGCGTGTGAAATACACGCGTTAGGAGTATCGTTAGAAGGTATTTTTTTAACTCTAAATACCGGAGTCAAACAATGCCGTGCGTTAGACATAAACCACGCGTAGCGTTAACAACCCATCTACCGCCAAACTCCAAATCTAGCCGACAGTTAAATATCTGTGTCTGGAACACACCGGAACAGGGTGGACACTACTACTACTACTGTTACAACAGATATGAGTGGTGGCACTGGGGTGACACTGTGCCCTGGCAGGCACTGAAACGCACACGTGTGAAGGAAACTGACTGCTATTATTTCACAGTCAAATAAGTGTTGTTTTTTTAAATGTACACTAATGTTACACCAGATATGAGTTGTACTGGTGTGACACTGTGCCCTGGCAGGCACTGAAACGCACACGTGTGAAGGAAACTGACTGCTATTATTTCACAGCCAGAAAAGGTGTTTGTTTTTTTAAATGTACACTACTGTTACACCAGATATGAGTGATGGCACTGGTGTGACACTGTGCCCTGGCAGGCACTGAAACGCACACGTGTGAAGGAAACTGACTGCTATTATTTCACAGTCAAAAAAGTGTTGTTTTTTTTAAATGTACACTACTGTTACAACAGATATGAGTGGTGGCACTGGGGTGACACTGTGCCCTGGCAGGCACTGAAACGCACACGTGTGAAGGAAACTGACTGCTATTATTTCACAGTCAAAAAAGTGTTGTTTTTTTAAATGTACACTACTGTTACAACAGATATGAGTGGTGGCACTGGGCAAGTGGGCACAGTATACGCTGTGAGCCTGACACACTAGCTGGCAGGCAGGCAACTGCAATTAGATTACACAGGAAAAGAAAACTGATGTTCTAGCCCTAAAAAGGGCTTTTTGGGGTGCTGTCCTTACAGCAGAGATCAGATGAGTCCTTCAGGACTGTAGTGGACACTGAATACACTAGCCTAGCTATTGATTTCCCTATTAAATCAGCAGCAGCTACACTGTCCCTCCTCTCACTAATAATGCAGCTTCCGAATGAATCTAAAATGGATGCTGTCCAGGAGCTGGGAGGGTCTGGGAGGGAGGGTCTGATGCTGATTGGCTGGAATGTGTCTGCTGACTGTGAGGTACAGGGTCAAAGTTTACTCAATGATGATGAATAGGGGGCGGACCAAACACCGCATATGTTCACCCGCCACGGTGAACGCGAACATGCTATGTTCGCCGGGAACTATTCGCCGGCGAACTATTCGCAACATCACTACAGAAGAATCTTCTCAAACCAGGAGAACAAGGCAATCCACTACAGCCACCTCAGCTCCCTCATACAAGAAGCCAAAAAAGAAATAAATATTCTTATAGTTCACCATAAATCTTGTCCTCTGTTATTTACCATATAATTGTCATCCACATCCATGTGAGGTGTGTTTTAGTACACTAATATTGTTAAAACATATAATAAGGCCTGTGTGGAAAATGACCCAAAAAAGGTAATATTATCCTGTTTATGACATATTCCTGTACTATAACTCCCATCCACAATAGTTGTTTCTGAAGGGTACATATAGTAATATTTACTTCTAAGATGTACAGTAAATCAATGTATCGCACATCCAATATAAATTGACACATTGGTATAAATAGTAGTGATGTTACTGATAGGGTGGGCATTATCAGGTGTTTTAAGTCTGCAGGTGAGAGTTGTGTTGTCTGTGATTGGTTTGACACAATTGCAAAGAGGCAGCCTTCAAGAAGGTGTTAGAAATGATCATATGAGCCATCCTAGGTTTTGCTTTTAACTAAGAATACCAAGAGAACAAAGCAAGTGTTCTAATTAAATCTGAAATTAGTTTGAAATAACATGCCCTATTTAAAAGAAAAAGGTTTTCTTTGGACTTGACTGTCCATTTATATATTTTGGCATCAGTGCCAAGCTGTGTTAGCATTAGAATAAATTACACTCCAGTGGATTCTAAAGAGATGAAGGTAATCCAATTTAAAGTAAATAAGCAAGTATATGTCCACAATGTGATAAAGTACCTATAGCTCAATCCATTTGATTATGTTGTGGCTTGAAACTATTTCAAATACACAAATAAACCTTAAAAAATAAATATCATAGTATACTGTCCCTTTAACCTTGAGATGCTGCTTAAATGTATGTGTTTGTTAAGGCTTCCAGGGAGTTACGTTGGTTTTTTAGTCAGTGCAAGGGCTCCTGCGCCTGCAATTTGTGGCGAGATGAGAATGGAGTAGATTTTCTGAAATCTACGTGCGTAAGTCCGTACGGTGTATACTGGATACCAAATTGCGAGTAGTTCTATGTTAGTCTATGGGTAAAGAAAATACGGCCGAAGGGTGAAATATACGCGCGTAACTTGTATGCTACGCCGTATATGTGATAACAAAATTGCGCAAAATCTGGCTTCGCCGGCTTTTGCGGGCGACGCTGCATATCGGATCGGGCCCCAGAGTGGTAACAGTAGTAGAAAATTATGCTCATTAACTGTAGCCTATGGAACCAATCTTCTTGACTAAATGAATTAATGTGTCAAATGAACTTTAAAGAAATTCCTACTGAGCAGGTGCAAGAGTTTACAGTGTATATGTACAAGTGTTTTGTGATTGGCTGATGGCTGTCACATTGTACAGGGGCCCAGGAAAATGCATGTAACTTTGAAATTTGTAAGAAAAAAAAGCTAAAGCTCATTTAATAAGAATAAGAGACAATAATGAAACACGTGATTTAATTTTATTCACTGACTTTGCTTGGGGAATAAAAATATATGCCAATAAAATTAACTGTTAAAATAGGTTTCACTCTATATCAAGCATGTTTAAGAATTTCTGCAATTTTTTTGTTATATTTAAATTATTTTGAGTAAAATGAGAAAATATAATTAGCATGAATAAGCCCTTTATGTCAGTGTATATACTCTTCACATAGGAACATAAACATGATCTGAGGGTGAACAAGAATTAACAAAGTTGCTTTTAATTCAAATTAAAAAAACGAATACATTTGATAAAAAATAGTTTCAGATCACAATGAACTAAAATAAATCTTCGGAAAATACAATTTGAAATGATTGCATTATTCGTTTTTGATAAATATTTAAATTGTGACATAATTCAATATATCATTACCTATATAATCAAAACACCTGATATACTATTCTTATTAGGGTGTATTTTTTTGTAAGCTATTATAATTATTTTGAGCCAAACAAATTATCTAAATCCATTGCATTTAAGAGAGTGTAACAGTAACAATTCGTCCTATTACTTAATAAAATAGTAAGATATATTTCTTACATGTATAAAACAGAAATCTGGTGTATTTATAGAATCATTTAAAGTAAAGTGAATCATCATCACTCAGCAAAGAAGTGGATTGTACTTAACATATATTTACACAATGAGGGGAAGTATTTTATAAATGAAAATAATAAGCACCAGGAAACAGGTTGCATTAAGCAACCCAGAAACATCTAACCATGGCTGTCTGTCTTTCTTTCTTTCTTTCTTTCTTTCTTTCTTTCTTTCTTTCTTTCTTTCTTCCCTTAAATGGCAGTTTTCTTAAACAGCACATAACTAAAATGCAAACTCACTTTCTCAACTCTGTCCTTACGGCCTCCTAATTTGCCATCTGTCCCCACTTCAATCTACCACAAATGTCTCTTCTCTCTTTCCACCCCTCAATTGGCATCCTTTGTCCTCAATCAAGAATAACATTGTATATATTTTCCTTGACGTACAAGATGTCCATAATGTGCTCTCTCTGACTTTTTGAGTTTGATTCACATTAATCTTTGGAAACGTCCCTTTAGGAAACTAAACTTACTATTCTTCTTTAATGATTCAGATAGAGCATGCAAATTGTAAGCAAGTTTCTAATTTACTCCTATTATCAATTTTTCTTTGTTCTCTTGCTTTCTTTATTTAAAAAGGAATGTAAAGCTTAAGAGTCGGACCTGGGTTATGCTTGCTTACTGGTTTGCTAAATGTAGTCACCAATATGCAAGCGCTATCTAGGGTGCTAAACCTAAAATGGGTTAGCTCCTAAGCTTTAAATTCCTGCTTTTTAAATAAAGATACCAAGAGAACAAAGAAAAATTGATAAAAGGGAAAAATTAGAAAGTTGCTTAAATTTGCATGCTCTATCTGAATCATGAAAAAAAAATTGTGTTTAGTATCCCTTTAGGGGCCTATTTATTAATGTGCGAGTGGACATGATCCGATATTGCGAATCATGTCCGCTGCACATCGATAAATGCCGACAGCATACGCTCTCTGCATTTATCATTGCACCAGCAGTTCTGGTGAACTGCTGGTGCAATACCGCCCCCTGCAGATTTGCGGCCAATCGGCCGCTAGCAGGGGGATGTCAATCAACCCGATTGCGTTGGATCGGTTTGATTTCTGGTGATGTCTGTCTGCCGCCTCAGAGCAGGCAGACAGGTTATGGAGCAGCAGTCTGAAGGCTCGCCAGAAACACAGTGATTGGCTAAATAGATATTTTCAGCTTCCTGTCAGTAGTGCAATGTTGTCCCTTCAGCAATTGATAACAAGCGAATGAAGAAAATTTGATGATAGAATTAAATTGGAAAGTTGTTAAAATTGTATGTTCTATCTGAATCATAAAAGAAAATTTTGGGGTTTACTATCCCTTTAAGTAGGCAATAAATCCTGAATTTAGAGTAAGCATCTGAAAACCTACAACACATTTTTGCTGGACATTTTGATATTAAAATGGTGTAAGAAATTTAGTAGCCAATGGGAAAGTAGATCATCATGAAAAAAATCTATTCATTATTACTGATGGCCAGTGGCATCCCAAGGGCGGGACGATGGATGTGGCCTGTCCCAAGTGTGGCAACAACGGGGGAGTGACAGCCCAGCATGCAACTTTTGCTCTTCTAATGACAGTCATTAGACATTCATGATTTAGACAGAACATACAATTTTAAACAACTTTCTAATTTTCTTCTATTATTTAATTTTCTTCCTTCTCTTGTTATCCTTTGCTGAAAGGTGTATCTAGGTAAGTTCAGGAGCAGCAGAGAACCTAGGTTCTAGCTGCTAATCGATGGCTGTATATATATATACTGAATGTCATTGGCTCACCCATGTGTTAAGTTAGAAACCAGTAGTGTATTGCTGCTCCTTCAACAAATGATACCAAGAGAATGAAACAAATTTGATAATAGAAGTGACCGGCACGGAGAGAGAGGAAAGTTCATTACTGTTGATGTCTGATATAGTTGTTGACATTACTACAGTCAGATATAAGAATATTTGCCTTTGTCAGCCAGAGCCCAGCGGTAATAACAACTGATTAAGATTCAGTTGAAATTAATTAATTTTTCTTGCTTGCTGCCAGACCAGTGGCTGTCCTTAGTGGCCTGTTGCTGATTTGATGCATCACAGCCCATGTCAGATGTGCCAACCCACTGCCAAATGTCTTGGCAAGAGAGGTGTCAGACGAGAGAGTGGGAAGAGAGGACTAGAGGAGGAGATGAGAACTAAAAAAGAAGAGCCGAGTAAGCGGTGGAGGCCATGATGACCCGGGGAGTGACTGACAAATGATGACCCGGGGAGTGACTGACAAATGATGATGCGAGGAGTGACTGATAAATGATGACCCGGGGAGTGACTGACAAATGATGACCCGGGGAGTGACTGATAAAATGATGACCCGGGGAGTGACTGATAAATGATGACCCGGGGAGTGACTGACAAATGATGACCCGGGGAGTGGCTGACAAATGATGACCCGGGGAGTGGCTGACAAATGATGACCTGGGGAGTGGCTGGCAAATGATGACCTGGGGAGTGACTGACAAATGATGACCCGGGGAGTGACTGACAAATAATGCCCCGGGGAGTGAATGATAAATGATGACCCGGGGAGTGGCTGACAAATGATGACCCGGGGAGTGGCTGGCAAATGATGACCTGTGGAGTGACTGACAAATGATGATCCGGGGAGTGACTGACAAATATTGACCTGGGGAGTTAATGATAAATGATGACCCGGGGAGTGGCTGACAAATGATGACCTGGGGAGTGGCTGGCAAATGATGACCTGGGGAGTGACTGACAAATGATGATCTGGGGAGTGACTGACAAATATTGACCCGGGGAGTGACTGACAAATGATGATCCGGGGAGTGACTGACAAATATTGACCCGGGGAGTGAATGATAAATGATGACCCGGGGAGTGGCTGACAAATGATGACCCGGGGAGTGGCTGGCAAATGATGACCTGGGGAGTGACTGACAAATGATGATCCGGGGAGTGACTGACAAATATTGACCCGGGGAGTGACTGACAAATGATGACCCGGGGAGTGACTGACAAATGATGACCCGGGGAGTGACTGACAAATGATGACCCGGGGAGTGGCTGACAAATGATGAGCCGGGGAGTGAATGACAAATGATGACCCGGGGAGTGAATGACAAATGATGACCCGGGGAGTGACTGAAAAATTATGAGCCGGGCAGTGACTGACAAATGATGACCCAGGGAGTGGCTGACAAATGATGACCCGGGGAGTGGCTGGCAAATGATGAACTGGGGAGTGACTGACAAATGATGATCCGGCGAGTGACTGACAAATATTGACCCAGGGAGTGACTGACAAATGATGACCCGGGGAGTGACTGACAAATGATGACTTGGGGAGTGACTGACAAATGATGACCCGGGGAGTGGCTGACAAATATTGACCCGGGGAGTGACTAACAAATGATGACCCGGGGAGTGACTGACAAATATTGACCCGGGGAGTGACTGACAAATGATGACCCGGTGAGTGACTGACAAATGATGACCCGGGGAGTGAATAACAAATGATGACCCGGGGAGTGAATGACAAATGAAGACCCGGGGAGTGACTGACAAATGATGAGCCGGGGAGTGACTGACAAATGATGACCCAGGGAGTGGCTGACAAATGATGACCCGGGGAGTGACTGACAAATGATGACCCGGGGAGTGGCTGACAAATTCACACTTCTTGACTATGGACACACAAGTAAGGTAAGATGGCACTGACAGTGCCAGCCAGACTAGGGCTGCCTACAGAAAAACATTTAAAGGCTCAGGTTGGGGGGGGTGGCATATTATTATCATGGTGGATATATATGATAAGTTATTATTGTGACCTGTCTTGTTGTTAACTTTACCTGAGGAGAAACTGCAGTAGTGAGACAGACATTTGTTTGTGTGGGAATGGCGGCATTGTAATTGCATTGCAAAAATATAATAATTTTTACTGATTATAAAATAATTTATTATACTTTTTTAATTTTTTAACTTGATCAATCTCTTGATCTTTTTGTGCCTATACTATAGGCCACCTAGTGATTGAGAAATCAAGAATGTTAATTTGTATATCTCTGCTCAGTTAAGTTATCTAAGACAGACAGGAAATGGCGGGAAAAAATTAATCTTCACAGCTCAGAAAAAAGTTATGAGCTGACAGTGTGGCAGGCTACTAAGCTATAGGCCTCCAGCTCCAAGTTCAACTACTGCAATAACTATTATCTTTATAAAGATGCTCACACACTCACTCTCACTGTCTGTCACATAAATACAGTAATAATCAGATAATTTTCCTGCAATGCCAAATTGCCAATTAAAAACTATAAGGGAGTGTAGGCACACAGGCAGCACTCACTGTAATCTATAGTGCAGTACAGACTCTAGCCACACTGACTGTGTGAGTGAGATGAGAGCTGCCAGCTAGAGATCACTAATCAGTAATTACACATTATGCAACATACATACACACATACACATACACTCACAGACATACACATACACTCACAGAGACACACACACTCACATACACATAGCTAGATCCGCATATGCACACATAGATAGATACACATACACACTCACACACATACACATACACACACACATATATAGATACACATACACACAAACACTCACACACATACACATAGATAGATACACATACACACAAACACATATATAGATACACATACACACACACATACACAAAGATAGACACACACACATAGATACACACACATGTACACACACATACACATAGATAGATACTGTACACACACACTCACAGACACATACATACACACATAAACATAGATACATACACACACTCACACATACACACATGCACACACACACATTGATATATACACACACATAATCTCACATACACACATTTACATACACACACTCACACATACACCCACATACACATAGATAGATACACAGACATACATTCACACATACACATAGATAGATACACGCAAATACTTACATACACACAAAAACACACATACACAAACACACACAAGTGTTGTATAACCATAAAAATAATAATGTTCAGGTTTCTAACTTCTCACTGACTGTGTGTTTGAGGTGATGACATGGAGCTGCCAGCTGGAGATCACTGATCAGTAATTGCAATAATTAATGATCCAACATCCACACACTCACACATACACACACACTCACACATACACATACACAATCACACATACACACACACTCACACATACACACACACTCACACATACACACACATACACACACACACACAATCACACATACACACACATAGATACACACACATATTTATACACAAACATACATACAGTAAATAAACACACACACACACAAGCATACTTACATACACACACATACATGCATACATACATAAACACACACACACACACACACAAACACATACTTACATACACACACATACATACATAAACACACACTCACCCATACACACACACACATATTTATATACACACACACACACACACACACATACATACAGTACATAAACACACACACAAACATACACATACTTACATACATAAACACACACAAGCATACACACATATATACATACACATATGTATAAACACACACACACATACTTATATACACACACATACATACATAAAGACACACACTTACACACTCACACACATAGATACACACACATATTTATATAGACACACATACATACAGTACATAAACATACACATACTTACATACACACACATACATACATAAACATACACACACACACATATTTATACACACACACATACATACAGCACATAAACACACACACACAAACATACACATACTTAAATATACTCACATACATACATACACACACACATACTTACATACACACACACATACATAAATACATAAACACACACACATAATTACATACAAAAAGAAATTTACTCTAATCAAAACCTCTTAATAGTAAATAAAATACTAGTAATCTATATGTTATGCACATAACTTGAATACATATAAACTAAGTCCACTTGTCTGAGGCTCTTCTGCTATGTGTTGTTCTGGCCTGTAAATGCATAACAAACAACAAAGCAAAGTGTATATGTTCTTCCCTTTATTATTTCAATTTAAACCTATAATTTATAAAAATAAAAAAAAATCTTGTCTGGACATTATTTTTACTCCTTTTATTTATTTATTTATTTTTTTATTTCAAAAGAGCTTTATTGAGATATTTGAGGTTTTACAAAAACAAAAGTACCAAGTCCTTATGGTGTACATTGCTTTAAAACATACATTTTTGGAGCATAAGACAATCCGTTCATTTGACCATATGCAAATACAGAGCCATGTCTGTGGAACCTTGGCTTATGCCCCTACTTCTTAGACCACTTTTGGGTCCTATATCTTAACTGTATAGATTTAAAATGGGGCTTAACTTGCATGTGACTCAATGAAAATGACAGGAAAAGGTCTATACACACCAGTTCTGAGTCCCTGTTGGAACTCTTTTAGGTTAACTAAAACAATAAAATTGTGCACCTCCCGTGGCGTAAGTTCATGCAGAGTCTTTTTGGCATGGTCTTTTCCTCATGTGGACCCTGCCTCACTTTATTCTGTTTGACCAAGGGGGGGGAGTCGCTGTCTTGGAAGAGGGGGGGTGCAGTGGAGGAAAGGTTACGTAGGAGGGGGGGGGTGATGTTTTGTGAATTGTCAATTTATTAAAGATGTTAGTGGTATTAACTTTGTTTCCAGATGTGTAGCATCATTTCATGTGTCTCAACTGTACCGTTTCTGATATAGTGATACCGGTCTAGCTGTAAGAGTGTATCTACCTGTTTTTCCCATTCCTGGAAGGTGGGGCTTGTGGTGATCTTCCAGTGTCTGGGGATTAAGATTTTCACACTGCTTATCAGTGTTAGTAATAGCTTACGTTTCGCCATGTCTTTGAATCGTGGGAGGTTTGAGAAGAGGAGTATCTTAGGATCTCTGGGAATTATTACTTATAGTGTCTTACAAATATGTCTTATAGTGTCTGTACAAAATTGTTGGAGTCTAGAGCATTGAATATGTTTTTCCAGGTACTCAGCCTTAGTTCTAGGTCCAGCTCTCTATCCCATGTACTTGTGTATGTTGGGAGGTGGTCCGTGTCATGTATTTGGAGTTTCTTATATAGGATGGATATTAGGTGGGGGTGGGGGTGTTTTGTGATACAGAGTTTTTCAAAGTCAGTCAGTTGCCTCAATAGTGATTTCTTATGTTTGTGGGAGGAGATAAAATTATTTATCTGGGCATATGCCAGCCATTTTAGATTTGATTCTGTATCCACTATATCCTCCCATTTTTTTATTTTGTGTTGCTGCGTCAGATGGAATATTGTGTTCTGCTCAATTGATTGTCCTAGTTGCATGTAGCGCCTTGTTGAATTCAAAGTGAGATCCGGGTTTCCCATGTACAGTGTCATGGGAATGTTGGTGTGGATATATGCATGGAACTGTGGATAATCTTTTCCCAGACTACGAAAAATTCCTTAAGGAGAGAGTATTTCTAAATGATGGGAGGTCGGTCTTTTTTGGTAGCCTCACTAACGCCTAGATTTAGAGTTCTGCGGCCAAAGGGGTGCATTAGCTACGCATGCTTTTTTCCCCCCGCACCTTTTAAATACCGCTGGTATTTAGAGTTCACAGAATGGCTGGGTTTTCAGTGCGTTAGGCTCCAAAAAGGGAGCGTAGAGCATAACTTAACGCCACTGCAACTCTAGATACCAGCGGTGCTTATGGACGTGGCCAGCTTCAAAAACGTGCTCGTGCACGATATCCCCATAGAAAACAATGGGGCCATTTGAGCTGAAAAAAAACCTAACACCTGCAAAAAAGCCGCGTTCAGCTCCTAACGCAGCCCCATTGTTTTATATGGGGAAACACTTCCTACGTCTGCACCTAAAACTCTAACATGTACCCCGAGTCTAAACACCCATAACCTTACACTTATTAACCCCTAATCTGCCGCTCCCGATATCGCTGACCCCTGCATATTATTTTTAACCCCTAATCTGCCGCCCCGTACACCCCCGCCACCTACGTTATCCCTATGTACCCCTAATCTGCTGCCCCTAACAACGCCGACCCCTATATTATATTTATTAACCCCTAACCTGCCCCCCACAACGTCGCCGCCAGCTACCTACAATAATTAACCCCTAATCTGCCGACCGCAAAGCGCCGTTACCTACATTATCCTTATGTACCCCTAATCTGCTGCCCCTAACACCGCCAACCCCTATATTATATTTATTAACCCCTAATCTGCCGCACTCAACGTCGCCTCCACCTGCCTACACTTATTAACCCCTAATCTGCCGAGCGGACCGCACCGCTACTATAATAAAGTTATTAACCCCTAATCCGCCTCACTCCCGCCTCAATAGCCCTATAATAAATAGTATTAACCCCTAATCTGCCCTCCCTAACATCGCCGACACCTAACTTCAATTATTAACCCCCAATCTGCCAACCGAATCTCGCCGCTACTGTAATAAATGGATTAACCCCTAAAGCTAAGTCTAACCCTAACACTAACACCCCCCTAAGTTAAATATAATTTAAATCTAAATAAATTAACTCTTATTAAATAAATTATTCCTATTTAAAGCTAAATACTTACCTGTAAAATAAACCCTAATATAGCTACAATATAAATTATAATTATATTATAGCTATTTTAGGATTTATATTTATTTTACAGGTAACTTTGTATTTATTTTAACCAGGTACAATAGCTATTAAATAGTTAAGAACTATTTAATAGCTAAAATAGTTAAAATAATTACAAAATTACCTGTAAAATAAATCCTAACCTAAGTTACAATTAAACCTAACACTACACTATCAATAAATAAATTAAATAAAATACCTACAATTACCTACAA
The DNA here is from genome assembly GCF_027579735.1 of Bombina bombina. NCBI lineage: Eukaryota > Metazoa > Chordata > Amphibia > Anura > Bombinatoridae > Bombina > Bombina bombina. The sequence goes on from NC_069504.1 coordinate 642,522,201, forward strand.
TTAAACCTAACACTACACTATCAATACATTAATTAAATACAATACCTACAAATAACTACAATTAAATAAACTAACTAAAGTACAAAAAATAAAAAAGAACTAAGTTACAAAAAATAAAAAAATATTTACAAACATTAGAAAAATATTACAACAATTTTAAACTAATTACACCTACTCTAAGCCCCCTAATAAAATTACAAAGCCATCCAAAATAAAAAAATGCCCTACCCTATTCTAAATTAAAAAAGTTCAAAGCTCTTTTACCTTACCAGCCCTGAAAAGGGCCCTTTGCGGGGCATGCCCCAAGAAATTCAGCTCTTTTGCCTGTAAAAAAAAACATACAATACCCCCCCCAACATTACAACCCACCACCCACATACCCCTAATCTAACCCAAACCCCCCTTAAATAAACCTAACACTAAGCCCCTGAAGATCTTCCTACCTTATCTTCACCTTGCCGGGTATCACCGATCGGTCCTGGCTCCGATATCTTCATCCAACCCAAGCGGGGGCTGGTGATCCATAATCCTGCGGCTGAATAGGTCCAGAAGAGGCTCCAAAGTCTTCATCCTATCCGGGAAGAAGAGGCAATCAAGACCGGCAACCATCTTGATCCAAGCGGCATCTTCTATCTTCATCCGATGAGGAACGGCTCCATTGTGAAGACCTCCAGCGCGGATCAATCTTCTTCCGATGACGTCCAACTGAAGAATGACGGTTACTTTAAGGGACGTCATCCAAGATGGCGACCCTCGAATTCCGATTGGCTGATTCTATCAGCCAATCGGAATTAAGGTAGGAAAATTCTGATTGGCTGATGGAATCAGCCAATCAGAATCAAGTTCAATCCGATTCCGATCAGCCAATAGAATGCGAGCTCAATCTGATTGGCTGATCGGATCAGCCAATCGGATTGAACATGATTCTGATTGGCTGATTCCATCAGCCAATCAGAATTTTCCTACCTTTATTCCGATTGGCTGATAGAATCCTCTCAGCCAATCGGAATTTGAGGGACGCCATCTTGGATGATGTCCCTTAAAGGAACCGTCATTCTTCAGTTGGACGTCGTCGGAAGAAGATTGATCCGCGCTGGAGGTCTTCACGATGGAGCCGTTCCTCATCGGATGAAGATAGAAGATGCCGCTTGGATCAAGATGGTTGCCGGTCTGGATCGCCTCTTCTTCCCGGATAGGATGAAGACTTTGGAGCCTCTTCTGGACCTCTTCAGCCACAGGATTATGGATCGCCTGCCCCCGCTTGGGTTGGATGAAGATATCGGAGCCAGGACCGATCGGTGATACCCGGCGAGGTGAAGATAAGGTAGGAAGATCTTCAGGGGCTTAGTGTTAGGTTTATTTAAGGGGGGTTTGGGTTAGATTAGGGGTATGTGGGTGGTGGGTTGTAATGTTGGGGGGGGTATTGTATGGTTTTTTTTACAGGCAAAAGAGCTGAATTTCTTGGGGCATGCCCCGCAAAGGGCCCTGTTCAGGGCTGGTAAGGTAAAAGAGCTTTGAACTTTTTTAATTTAGAATAGGGTAGGGCATTTTTTTATTTTGGGGGGCTTTGTAATTTTATTAGGGGGCTTAGAGTAGGTGTAATTAGTTTAAAATCGTTGTAATATTTTTCTAATGTTTGTAAATATTTTTTTATTTTTTGTAACTTAGTTCTTTTTTATTTTTTGTACTTTAGTTAGTTTATTTAATTGTAGTTATTTGTAGGTATTGTATTTAATTAATTTATTGATAGTGTAGTGTTAGGTTTAATTGTAGGTAATTGTAGGTATTTTATTTAATTTATTTATTGATAGTGTAGTGTTAGGTTTAATTGTAACTTAGGTTAGGATTTATTTTACAGGTAATTTTGTAATTATTTTAAATATTTTAGCTATTAAATAGTTCTTAACTATTTAATAGCTATTGTACCTGGTTAAAATAAATACAAAGTTACCTGTAAAATAAATATAAATCCTAAAATAGCTATAATATAATTATAATTTATATTGTAGCTATATTAGGGTTTATTTTCCAGGTAAGTATTTAGCTTTAAATAGGAATAATTTATTTAATAAGAGTTAATTTATTTAGTTAGATTTAAATTATATTTAATTTAGGGGTTGTTAGTGTTAGGGTTAGACTTAGCTTTAGGGGTTAATCCATTTATTACAGTAGCAGCGAGATTTGGTCGGCTGATTAGGGGTTAATAATTGAAGTTAGATGTCGGCGATGTTAGGGAGGGCAGATTAGGGGTTAATACTATTTATTATAGGGTTATTGAGGCGGGAGTGAGGCGGATTAGGGGTTAATAACTTTATTATAGTAGCGGTGCGGTCCGCTCGGCAGATTATGGGTAAATAAGTGTAGGCAGGTGGAGGCGACGTTGAGGGGGCAGATTAGGGGTTAATAAATATAATATAGGGGTCGGCGGTGTTAGGGGCAGCAGATTAGGGGTACATAAGGATAACGTAAGTGGTGGCGCTTTGCGGTCGGCAGATTAGGGGTTAATTATTGTAGGTAGCTGGCGGCGACGTTGTGGGGGGCAGGCTAGGGGTTAATAAATATAATATAGGGTTTGCGGTGTTAGGGGCAGCAGATTAGGGGTACATAAGTATAACGTAGGTGGCGGTCGGCAGATTAGGGGTTACAAAAATTTAATCGAGTGGCGGCGATGTGGGGGGACCTTGGTTTAGGGGTACATAGGTAGTTTATGGGTGTTAGTGTACTTTAGAGCACAGTGGTTAAGAGCTTTATAAACCGGCGTTAGCCCAGAAAGCTCTTAACTACTGACTTTTTTCTGCGGCTGGAGTTTTGTCGTTAGATTTCTAACGCTCACTTCAGCCACGACTCTAAATACTGGCGTTAGAAAGATAGGATACGCAAATGACGTAAGGGGATCTGCGATATGGAAAAGTCGCGGCTGGAAAGTGAGCGTTAGACCCTTTAATGACTGACTCTAAATACCGGCGGTAGCCCAAAACCAGCATTAGGAGCCTCTAACGATGGTTTTCACGGCTACCGCCCAACTCTAAATCTAGGCCTAAGTGTCCAGGATTATTTGTGTGTAGAATAGCTCTATCTATCTGGATCCAATGTTTTGTGGCGTTGTTTGTGCACCACTCTACAAGTCTCTGTAACATTATAGCCTGCCTGTATGTCTGTATGTTTGGGACGCCCAGTCCCCTCTCGTCCTTCGGCAGGTATAAAGTCTGTTTGCTAATTCTTGGTTTTATGCCATTTCAGATGAATGTCTCTAATGCGTTTTGGAGTTTTGCAATGTAGTCTATCGGTAATGGGACAGGGTGTAACACAATTTCCTTATTCCTGATTGACATTGCTACCCAATACATTGTATTTACTCTGTACCTTTAAGAGATTGATTTCCTCTTCTGCCAGGGCTATTTAAACCACTCCTTTACTTACATCATTGCTTGGTATTGATTCACTTACACCTTAGTGGAGAAGGTGAATTCATAAACAGTTTCTATTCTTGTTTAAACCAGTAGTTCTTCAAACAGTTTACTATAATTCTTAAGACTTCTACTACCTGAACAGCAGGCTAAGGATTCCGTTCTTATGCTTAAGCAACTTGGGACTTCTTAGTAATCCCTCTGCTGGATTGTCTGATGCCGCTTCTGTGTTTGCAAGCCAAGTGTGACGTCACTTCCGGTCCGCTTCGATTCAGTTTTCAAACGCTGTGACTTACCGGTAAGAAGTTTTACTCGTCCTTGTATGCGCATATTAACAACATTGATATCAATAACCCTAGGCATTAAATGAGCACCTTGCTTTAACTACTCATTGCTAAAAGGTTAATCGTTTTAAAAACATATTGATATTAAAACGCTCAGCCATTGTTTCAGTGTTTATACAGATACACGTAACATTGAAACTTTGTTACACAAGACATGATTCATTACTGAGCAACAAACTTTATTATGAATGATACATAAGTATACTTATATGGTTGAATAAGCAGAGTAGCAAAAAGAGAGCTTCCTATCAGCAGTTGTGATTCTTATTATATATTTTACACAGATACCAAAAGTGTTTACAAGGTTTAACATAATACCAAGCCACCATTATGAATCCAGCTAATATCCCAACTCATGTAATCAACCTTTCTCAGAGGGTGGATGTGCTTACTTCTCATGTAAGATAATTGCAACAAGAGAATGAGCAATTGAAGAAATATATTAATGAGCATCTAAAACCCTCTACTCCAGTACCCACAGTGGGGTTACCTGATAAATTCAACGGAAACAGGTCACACTATAGAGAATTAAAAAATGCATGCAATTTATTGTTTGCGTTAAAGCCTAAAACATATGCAACAGATCGCACTAAAGTGCTCACAACAATTTCCTTCCTCCAGGGAGAACCTAGGGCGCGGGCTCATTTTTTGAAAACAACCACACAATTCTCAACTCATATGCACAGTTCATGGAAGCCATGCCTCTCTTATATGAAGATTCTAATAAACAGGCAATGGCAAAGTCCGCTATAAGATCTTTAAATCAAAGGAAAAGACCTGTTGAAGATTTCATTGCTGACTTAAAACGTTGGAGCCAAGATACACTTTGGAATGATTCAGCTTTAAGGAACCAATTCCGTATTGGTCTGTCAGAGTCTGTTAAGGACTAACTGGCATGAGTTGAGATGCTTGAGACCCTAGAGGACCTGATGAGTTTCTCTATTTCTGTAGACAGAAGAATTAGAGAACGCAGAAAGGAATGGTTTTCATCTGATAATACACCAAGAAAACCAGTTTCTCCCCAATCTACATCCTCCTTTACCAAGGGACTTGATGAACCTATGGACATATGTTTCATTAAGGGACCCATTTCACAAGAAGAGAAGCAAAGAAGAAGATTGCTTAAATTATGTATGTACTGTGCAGCTATCACCCACTCCATAAAAGATTCTCCATCTCTACATAAAATTAATAAGGGTAAGAGAGAAAGTTAGTATAAAATGTTGTATACTATATATGCCCCAAACACTAGGCAGATTCCCTTTTTAAAAAGTGTACTAACTCTCATCTCCAAGATTAAACAGGGTACCTTGATCCTGGGAGGTGATTTTAACTTATTATGGGATCCACTAGTGGACAGAAAGGGTCTAAAACCACTTTAGTCAGATAGATCAATTAGCTCCTTAGCTTCTACCTTTAGATCACTAATGAGCCAATATAGTCTATTTGACGTTTGGCGGGCTATGTATACTACAGAGAAAGACTATACATTTTATTCAAATCCGCATAAAATGTTCTCTAGAATTGACTATATATTCGTTGAAGCTGGGATGTTGAATGAGATCCAAAACGCTTGAATAGAGGTGATCCCTTGGTCTGATCATGACCCGGTGATGGTTACTTTCTTTTCTTCTCAACCTTATTCTTACAGTAAATGGAAATATGCTGATTGGTTAGTTTCTAATCCTAAAACATTCCAAGATATTAAAAAATAATTAATTGAATTTTTACAGCTCAATAACAATGGTCAGTCAGAAGTTCAATATGTGTGGGCTTCGTTGAAAGCCTATATTAGGGGCTCATTAATTAAAAAGGCAGCTCTTTCTTAGAAAGAAGCAGGATGATCCCTAGCTGAGCTAACCTGTTTATATAGATCCCAACTTAATATACTAAAACAGAACCCAACACTCGTGGGCGCAAAAAACCTAGAGGTCACAAAGGCAGAACTACACAAATTAGAACTAATGAAGGTTCAAAAGACCCTTAGTAAATTCAAACAAACATTTTACTATCATAGTAACAAAGCTAATGCTCTCTTAGCATCCAAACTCAGACTTCGACAGGTCCAACGGGCCATCCCCTCGATTCTATATAAGGGCAAAACTGCCATCTCTCCTAAAGATATAGGTGACGCATTCAGTTCATTCTATACCAGTTTATATAGTTTAAGTGAAGAGTCATGTACCAATACTCTTTCTATTGAAGAGATACAAGGTTTTTTAGGAAATCTTGGACTCCCTGCCCTAGAGGAAGAGTTAACTTTGCCATTAGGGTCCCCTATCACGTTGGAGGAATTGAAAAAGGCGATCCTGCAATTAAAAAGAGATAAAGCTCCAGGTCCGGATGGATACACGGGGCAGTTCTACATAACATTTGGAGAGCTTCTATACCCCATACTCCTTAAAACCTTTAATACATTTATGTCCACCGGTGTATGTCTTAAGGAATTCCTTAAAGCAGAAATAATAACAATCTTGAAACCGGGTAAAGACCCTCAATTATGCCAAAATTATAGACAAATTTTGTTAATTAATATGGACATAAAATTATATTCTAAAATATTAGCAAACTGACTCTCAGTAGTATTAGGTAAGATTGTACATGCCGACCAAGTCGTTTTTTTTCCGGGTAGAGAGGGTCCTGATAATACATGTAGACTGACTTCTATTCTGTTTGAAGCTGAGAAGAGGAAGATGCCTTTCCTGGCCCTGTTTCTCGATGCAGAAAAGGCATTTGACAGGGTCAGGTGGGATTATCTATGGGAAGCCCTGAAGGTATTTGGCATTCCTCATCAATTTATCAGAGCTACTCAGGCCCTATACTTAAATTCCTATGCCACAGTAAGTGGACCTGGTTTCAAATCAGTCCCTTTCAATATTCTAAATGGTACTAGACATGGCTGCCCACTTTCCCCACTCTTATTTGCTTTGTCCATTGAACCACTTTCTTAGTCCATTAGAATAAAAGAGAATATATTAGGAATTGAGTTTAATGGCTCCAAATACAAAATAGCTCTTTTTGCGGACGACATAACGGTATTGCTCTCTTCACCTATCAATTTGATGTCAGAGGTCTTTAAGAATATTGAGAAGTTTGCACATTGTAGCTACTACAAACTGAATTACATTAAAACTGAAGTTTTGCATATTAATATCCCAATCCCTAAGTTATCTCTTTTGCAAAAATTATACCCTTTCCAGTGGTCATCCACCTTCATCAAGCATTTGGGCATTCATCTAAGCCCAAGCTTTGATACAATCATCACCAAAAAAAATTCTGAACGGTTACCTGAATTTAGCAGACTCTTAGAAGGTTGGGAATTTAGGGAATTCTCTTGGACTGGTAAGATAGTGGCGGTTAAGATGTCTCTCCTCCCGAAGCTTACGTACTTGTATTCCCCTGTCTATCCCTAGACCTTTACTAAATAAGTTTCAAAGTCTTATCACCACGTATTTTTGGTCTGGGAAGAGGCCAAGAATCGCCACCTCTCTCATTCAACAGCCTATTTACAGGGGAGGTTTGGCGTCTCTTAGTGTCTTATTATACCACGACGCCGCTAGATTATCCCATCTCATGGGGTGGAGTGTTAAGGACACTATATACAGATGGCAGGAAATAGAACAATCATTCTTACCTAAAGGTATCTTGTTGTCTGATTTACCTTGGATCCCCGTTCACATGAGACAAACCTTGAAAATAGTACACCCACTAATTTTAGATTCTCTGAAACATTGGGATCTTAAAAAACACATGACAACTATCTCCCCACATCCCTCGCCGGCATATAGAATCCGCAGTATCCTAGTGTCACTATCTCAGACCCACATAAGCACTTGGTCAGATACTGCTAGCCTTCATATTCCTGCACTATATAGTAATGGCACTTTAATTTCTTTTGATGAGGCAAGACGGAAGTTTTCTCTGCCTGCCTCACTTCAATTTGAATTCCTCAGATTAACCAGTATTCTTAAGTCATGGGGTCTGTCAGGACATTGTGTACGTACGAACCCCTACCAAGTGGGAACAGAGGTGGAATATGGGCAAATCATTTAAAGGAACTCTCTCGTTCCACTATAGCTTACTGATATCCCCGCCAGAGCCTACTAAGCACAGCCAATATAGAGCTTGGGAGAGGGAACTAGATGTGGACATAGCGTTAGATGATTGGCTTAGGGAGCTCCTCAGGGCAAAAACATACCTGCACTGTGCGACTTTGTGGGAATTATACTATACAGTAACTACTAGATGGCACCTGGTACCAGTTACTTTACACAAATATTACCAAACTACTTCTCCTCTATGTTGGAGAAATTGTGGCTGCCTAGGAACACATTTACATATTTGGTGGGAATGCCCCAAAATTAGAGGCTTGTGGAGAGATGTTTTCCAGATATTTAGAGCACTGGGGCTCTCTATATACGTTTAGGCCCAGCTTTGGGTCTCCTGCATCATGGGTACTCAAATTTACCTGAGGCAGACAGAGTTCTAACCACATACATACTCATTGCCACAAAACTAGCTATAGCCAGAGACTGGAAACAGTCATCCCCCCTGACTTTAAAAAAAGTAAGAGACATTGTAGACTTCATAAAACACATGGAAGAGTATGTCTTTAGATCCCTAAATAAGATTGATATGTACCATGACATTTGGTATAACTGGAACGCTCTTGACTGGAATTAGATTTCTGTCAGCCTCACATCACTCTGACACTAACCCTTGGCTCATTGTCATGTAACCCCCTCCCCCCCCCCTTTTTTTCTTCTCTGTCCTCTCTCCCTCCCTTCTTTCCTCCTCATGGGAAACCAGAAGACCTAGATGTTCCAGATATATTTAATAATATGGGTCCTCCTTGTAGCTACATAGCTTCATTAGTAGGTCCAAAATAATAGCTACTTCTACTATGCTATATAAATATTGTAAAAGAGGATTTCACCTGTATATTGTAATGTATTATTCTGTTGTTGGTGTTACAAAAGCTACTGTTGGGTGTAAATTGATAATGTATAAATGATATTTCTGTTTTTTGTTCACTCATTCAATCCCAGGCACATTGTATCTTATGAAGCAGAACTTATTGTACTCTTTATACTTGTTAACTTTCTAATAATCCTCAATAAAAGATTATTTCTAAAAAAAAAAAAATACCATTAACTGTCCGTTACAACAATCCCCTTATATACTCATTTCTCTCTCTTTACAGTGGCAACAACAACTGGTGACATGTGATGCTGTCGTTGATACTGGTGCCTGTACTAGTTATATTGATTTGTCTTTTGTTCTTCTTAATAAAATCCCCAGCAAACAAAAGCCTGATCCTCTTATTGCCAAGGTAATTAATAGCAAAGAATTAAGTTCTGGTCCTATAACTCACAATACCATACCTCTAACGGTTACACACCTACAACATAGTGAAAATCTTACATTTGACATCATTGCATCTCCTATTTGTCCTATTTTACTGCGTTTAGATTGGCTTAGGAAACACCAGCCACAAACTGATTGGCTAACCTCTAGAGTCAACTTTAATTCCTATTTTTGTAAAACCAATTGTTTTGTGCATGCTGCTTTAATTCATACCCCTAAAATTCAACTAACTACGATATATAATCAATTCAAGGATGTTTTCGACCCCCAAGGAAGCTACTTCCTTACCCCCTCACAGAAAGTATGATTGCCCAATAGAACTTTTACCTGGTGCTAGCATTCCAGTAGGGCAAATTTACCCCTTGTCTGAAGCAGAATTAGGCAATATCTGGACAAAAACCTAAAAAAAGGCTTTATAAAACATTCAACCTCACCAGCAGGGGCTGGAATGTTTTTCGTTCGTAACAAGGATAATTCACTTTGTCCTATAATTGACTATAGGGAGATAAACAACAGAACAAAGAAAAATAGATATTCCTTACCCCTGATACCAGAACTGGTTGAAAGGTTACAGGGAGCTAAGATCTATACGAAATTAGATCTCCGGGGTGCATACAACCTCGTGAGAATTAGAGAAGGAGACAAATGTTTTCACGGCCTTCCGTACCCGTTACGGACTATTTGAATATAACGTAATGCTGTTTGGTCTCTCAAATGCCCCAGCTACCTTTCAATATTTCCTAAATGACATATTTAAGGATTTATTAGACCTTATGTTGTGATATATTTGGATGACATTCTAATATATTCCACAAACTACTATGATCACATACTTCATGTAAAAACAGTATTAAAACGTTTAAGGCAACATGCTTTATATGCTAAACTGGAAAAATGTGTTTTTCATACTGAATCCATAACTTTACTTGGCTAAAACATCACTCCTAAAGGTATTGAAATGGAGAACGAAAAAAATCAAAGCAGTTACCAATTGGAAGATACCTACTTCCAAAAGGAATGTGCAACAATTTCTAAGGTTTGCTAACTTTTGCAGAAATAAGTAAGCCCTTAACAGAATTGACCAAAACTGCTAATCACTCTTTTAAATGGACTGAAAAATCAAATCATGCGTTCAATGTTTTAAAAAACAGATTCAAATAACCGCCCCTATCCTGTAATTCCCTGATCCTATTCTCCAGTACATACTGGAGGTGGACGCTTCAGATTTTGCTATAGGGGCAGTCCTTTCCCAAAGGAAGAGTTTACTCCATCCCATTCACCCAGTAGCTTTTTATTCAAGGGTCATGAATTCAGCAGAATTTAACTACCCAATTGGTGAAAAGGAGCTTTTAGCTATTAAAGCCGTCCTCACTAATTGGAGGCATTTACTTGAAGGTACTGAAACACCTATATTAATATACTCCTACAGTATCTGAAATCTTCACGACAGAGTCGTTGGAATCTATTCTTTTCACGCTTTAATTTCCTTGTACCGTCACTAAAGCGGAAAAGGCTTCACCCTATGGTATGTTGTTGTCATTGCCAATACCCTCTCTTCCATGTTCAGGCATGGCAATGGATTTCATTGTAGATTTACCAAAGTCAGATAACTATACCACAATATTTGTGGTTGTAGACATTCTCACTAAAATGGCACACTTTATACCTTGTAGTAAACTACCAACAGCTTCCCAAACAGCATCTCTCTTTCTGCATAACATTGTTAAATTACATGGACTCCCTCATAGTATTACTTCTGAAAGGGGAACTCAATTCACATCCAGATTCTGGAGAGATTTGTGTAAAACTTTGGGAATCCAACAAAGAATATCAACCTCTTACCATCCACAGACCAATGGGCAGACGGAATGAACCAATGGTTCAGTGGTTGGAGCAATATTTGAGATGTTTCTGTTCTGCTCAACACGACAATTGGTCATCGCTCCTACCCTCAGCTGAATTTGCTTGTAATAATTCATCCAATTCATCCACCAAACATTCTCCATTTTACGCAAATTAAGCTTTTCATACAACATTTCATTATTTACCTGTTCATAATCCCACTAATCCTTCAATTGATGAATTTATTAATACTCTGAAACTTAATTTCAATATTCTCAGGGAAAACATCAAATCTGTCCAGGAGAGGTAGAAATCATATTATAATTTAAGGAGGTGACCTGCCCCTCAATACCAGATCGGGGACATGGTGTGGTTATCAACCAAAAATTTGAAATTGTCCACACCAACATGGAAATTGAGTGCTAAATTTATTGGACCTTTCACAATTTCTTAAATGGTGGAGTTGCCGACTAGGTACTATTTCCATCCTACCTTCCATGTGTCATTGTTAAAACCTTATCACCCACGTTAGAACCACCACACCTTCTCTTCCTGATTGCATTGAGTCGTCTCTTCTGGAGGAGGAATACGAAGTCAGTTCTATTGCGGATTCATGAAAAATTAACAGACAATTACAGTACCTCGTTAAATGGAAGGGTTTTGGCTCCGAGGAAGATTCCTGGGAACCAGCTTCTCATATATCTGCCCATAGACTTGTCTCTCAGTTCCATCAACGTCACCCTGATCGGCCTAGGCTATGAACTTCTGGGTGGTTCATTTTGGAGGGGTATTCTGTAACACCATTTCCTTATTCCTGATTGACATTGCTACCCAATACATTGTATTTACTCTGTACCTTTAAGAGATTGATTTCCTCTTCTGCCAGGGCTATTTAAACCACTCCTTTACGTACATTGTTGCTTGGTATGGATTCACTTACACCTTAGTGGAGAAGGTGAATTCCTAAGCAGTTTATATTTTTGTTTAAACCAGTAGTTCTTCAAACAATTTTCTATGCTTCCTGAGATTTCTACTACCTGAACATCAGACTAAGGATTCTGTTCTTATGCTTAAGAAACTTGGGACTTCTTAGTAATCCCTCTCCTGGATTGTCTGAGGCCGCTTCTGTGTTTGCAAGCCGAGTGTGGTGTCACTTCCGGTCCGCTTTGATTCAGCTTTCCAACGCTGTGACTTACCGGTAAGAAGTTTTACTAGTCCTTGTATGCGCATATTAACAACATTGATATCAATAACCCTAGGCATTAAACGAGCACCTTGCTTTAACTACTCATTGCTAAAAGGTTAATCATTTTAAAAACAAAGGGATATTAAAACGCTCAGCCATTGAAACTTTTTTATACAAGACATGATTCATTACAGAGCAACAAACTTTATTATGAATGATACATACGTATATTTATATGGTTGAATAAGCAGAGTAGCAAAAAGAGAGCTTCCTATCAGCAGTTGTGATTCTTATTATATATTTTACACAGATACCAAAAGTGTTTACAAGGATTCTAGGACATTCATCTTTATTACACTTATTCTACGCTTATTCTACCAGCCACGATTGGTTTTTATTTTTCCAGTTAGAGAGATCACTGATTAGCGACCCCTCCCATGGTTTATAGTTGGCCTCAAATACTATGTCTGGGTCTGCCGACAGGTAGACCCCTAAGTATTTCATTCTATCTAATTGTTTTCTTAGTGGGCACATTGAAATTAACTGGGATACTTTTTCTTCTGTTAAAGATATATTTAGAACTTCTGATTTGTTGACATTTAATAGGAAGTTGGAGTGTGTTCCGTATTCCTGGATTATTTGTAGGGCTTGTGGGAGGAATGTTTCAGAGTTTGTGAGCATTAATAGAATATCATCCTCATGCATTGCTAATTTAGGCTCTATATTGTCTAGTCTGATACCTGTGACCCGGGGGTTTGCACGGATCTTAAGGGCCAGTATTTCGGCGAGAGGAGGCATCCCTGTCTAGTGCCGTTCATAATTTTGAAACTCTCAGATAGAAGACCATTAACCTTAATTTTGGCTGTTGGTGCAGTGTAGAGGGAAAAGATAATCTCTATAAAGGGCTTACTGAAGCCCAATTTCGACAGAGTGACCCTTTAAAAGGGCCATTTCACTCTGTCAAAAGCCTTCTCGGCATCTGTGGATGTCAGTGTCAGTGGTATCCCATTGTTTTTTGCATGAGAGATAAGCTGTAACACCTTCAGGGTGTTATCCCTTGCCTCTCTGCCTGGGATGAAACTCACCTAGTCCGGGTTAATTAGCTTCGGGAGAATTTTGTTTATACACGTGCCCAATATTTTTGCATATATTTTTATGTCGGAGTTGAGCAAGGAGATTGGACGGAAGTTTTTGGGCTTGTTTGGTGCTTTGCCCGGCTTTGGGAGGACTGTGATGTGTGCTTCAAGTAGGTTTTTTGAAAAAAGAAAACATCCTCTAGGAGTGTATTCTATGTATTTGCTAGTTGTGGGATTAGTAACAGTGGACATTTTTTATAGTAGGCAATTCCAAGACCATCTGGGACAGGGCTTTTTCCAGTAGGTGTGTTTTTTTATTGCTTTTAGGATTTCAACATGTGTTATATGTGCTTTTAGCTGTTTTGCTTCTTCTGAGCTAACCCGTGGAATTTCTATACCCTCTAGGTAATTTTCCAGCTCTGCCTCTGTTTCTCTGACAGGTGTAGCAGTGTCTGGCGATGGGGTATTAAGTTTTAAATTATATAATGAGGAATAATATAGCCTCAATGTTTTTGCAATGCCCTTACTGTCCTCGCATTGCTTTCCTTGTCTGTCTGTGATATCTGATATGTATGCCCTATATTGTTTCCGTTTTAGAGCCTTTGATAGGAGGGCACCAGGCTTATTGCCAAATTCAAAATATTGATGTTTTAGATGGAGTGCCCTTAATTGTGTTTCCTTGAGTTGCAGTGTCTGTAGTTCTCCTCTTACCTGTGACAATGAGTTAAATGTGGCAATAGAGGTTGTGTCTTTTGTATGCTCCTTTTCCCAATAGGCGATTTGTGCTTTTAGTGAGTTGTAGTACTGCCTGGTATGTTTGCGTTGTTGTGCCTTGATTTTGATCATTACCCCTCTTATGACAGCTTTATGAGCTTCCCATATTAGTGAGGACTTGGCTTGTTCTATTTTGTTTAGCCTAAAATATTCCTCTAATTATTTTGCTATCTCTAGTTTAGTCAATGGATTATTTAACAAATTCTCGTCTAAGTGCCAGATGTATGGGAGTATTGGTTTCTTAGACCACACAAAGTTGCATATCAACTAAGATGGCCCTAAACTCTGTTCTGCTCTCCTGTATATTGGATGTGTGCAATTCTTCTTGTTCTAATGTGTAGGGTTGCACGTGACCTATACTATTCTCAGTCTAAGACCATAAACTGAAAGTTAAACAATATAACGTTTGCAGCTCTCTTCGCTTCTGGAGGGTGGTAGGGCTAAGATCCGTGTATACTTGAATAGGCACCCCAGCGTGGCTGAATTGGGGCTTCTGTTGTGCATGTCGCAGTATTTCCTTCTTTTATTGGTGATTCAGAAATTTTATTATGACATCCCTCGACTGGGCCTTGGACGATGGCTTGGCTTTGAGGGCTCTATGCACCCTCTCCATGACAACATCTGTAGACGTGCTAGTACCTTTGATTGTTCTAAAGAGGTCTTGTAGATACCCCAATAAAGCAGTTGGTAGAACGCTCTCTGGTATTTCTCTGTTGCGCAGAATATTTCTACAGCCTCTGTTATCAAGGTCCTCCACTTTCTCCAATAGGTTTTGGATGGTTTCCTCTTGATTATACATAAATTGCCATAAGTGCTGTATGTCTTGGATTGTGAAGTTATGGCTTTCCTGCAAAGTAACTACCCTACTGTCTATTCGCTTTAAGTCCCTCTTCATTTCTTGGAACATATTACGCATATCCACCATAGCTGTTTTTATGTCTTCCTTCAAGGCCAATAGTTTTAGGTCTTCTTTTGTGATTTTTGTGGACCTTGCAGATAGTAGCGGGGCCTCAGGACTCGATTCTTGTGTCTCCATTAGTGGCTGTGTTTCTTGCGGGTTGTTTGGTTTTGTGTGTGACGTTCCCTCAGCCATTTTCAGGTAATGGTTGATCATCTTTATTTTAGATTGGGTGTCTACCTTTAGTGATTTTTTTGCCTGGCATTACCCCTCTGTCTATATGTGCAGCACTTTCTTTATAGTGTCCATCCTTTGGATATAGCCAGGTTTATGTTTCCCTGGTTTAACTACTAAGTTTTACCGTGGTGGGGGAACCATTTGTATTTTAGACCTTTAGCTGCCTCTTTGCTGACTTGGCTGGTATGTAGGGATGGTACTCTGATCTTTTTATGTTCTTGTGCACCGTTTGGAAACAGGGGTTATATTGATTGTTTGCCCCTTATAATCGGGCTGCCAGTGCCTGTTATGTGGTTGTTTGTCTCCTGTGTCTGGTCATCCACATGGTGTGTCAATCACTACTAGCCTAGCTCTCATGTGTCAACCCATTGCAGCGTGATTTCCTCTGCCACCCCACTCTATTGAGCATTTCTAGTTTCAGCTGCATTCCGACTTACCCTGTCTAATGAGTGGTGCAGTCTGGCCCCGGTTATCCTCAACGCCTAGTCTGATTAGTTCTCAGCGCCAGCTGTTACAGGTGCGTGTCACCACAGGAGCTCTGTATGTTTCCAACTGCTGCAGGTTTGCGCTGTCTTATCGCTGCTCACTTGGCTCCTGCTTGTATGTCCCCTCTCCAGTTTGGGTTCTCAGGCTCAGGCTAGGCTCAGCGGTATGCTTCTCTGCTTTTTCTGCAGGGTGACGTGCTCTAGTCTTTGTCGGGTCCTCTCCGTTGCGTGGGTTGTTGCCGGTTCTGTCTGTAGTGAGGGCAGGTCTGCGGGTATGGCTCTGTATAATCTCCTTGGTTGCTAATTAGACTTTTAGTGTCTTTTGGAGCATATTTGCTTAATGTTTACTCATTAATTTGTCAATCTGGGGGATCAGGGCCTAGGAGCTGTTCTAGCAAGCAGCCATCTCACTGCATGACCAAGCTCCGCCCCCTTTTTCCTTTTATTTTACAATTATTGGATAAAATTTCCCTACACTATGCGGGCGGTGAAGGTTGTTAAAAAAAATTACAGCCCCAGGTGTCAAGTACCCTAGGTATGCCATGTGTAGTTTCCAAACAAGTCGAGTTTAGGACAAGTGAAATTAACATTTTCTTATTTATATGTGTTCATTGTTAATTAACAATTTTATAACTTCCAAACACTTAATTATAGTCATGATGAATCGTTTACATCGTAATTTATTTGTGATTACGTTTCATAATTTGTGTGATTTGATCACTATTTTAATTATAAAAATACTGTCGAATAAATTGTGATCTGAACATGCAAGGGATTGACAGTCACTCAAATACAGAAACCTGCGAGAGAAAAATGGGCCTTACGATGTAAATGGTCTTGAATCTAAAAAAATGTGCAAAATGGTCTCTGATTGAAATAGAGCTGGAGAGGGTTTGTTCCCCATGTAAAGTATTTAATGGGTTTTTGGCAGTTCAAAATCATTAAATTGATTAGCAACCCATTTCTGTATTTCTTATGGATTGGAATGGTTTTGAATGTGAAAACCACATGAAATAAACCATGTGAAGAGCTCTTTAAAAAAGCTAGAATAGAGGCCAGTGTAATGTAAAGCTGGTTATATTACCATATGAAAAATGAATATAAAGGTTGTATCTCCTATGTGCAGAGGTAATGACCTTAAATATAGTTAGCTCATTTGCTGTGTAATATGCCATAGGGAAAATACAGGACAATGAACTGATGTCCACCCCCCCCCCCCCCAGCAGTGCAAGGTTTCAGACTTTAAATAAAAAACACAGCACTGAGGCATGAGGTCTATATCCACAGAGGCTTCCTTTGATCTCTGTCATTAGGCTAGGGGTTTTGTCCTTGATTTCCATGGTACGGATGCATGTGATTGCAGGCATACTTAATAAAAAAATCAAGGGGAAAGCTTGATGATATTGTACGTGCAAGCAGAAGCCATTCATCTACTTAAACTGTATGAATCCAGGCACAATCTAAAAGTAAAATGAGTTTAGTGGTTTCAGTTTCATAAGTACTAGGATGAGAGCTGCTCAGCGCTTATTTTTACCCTTTAGGACCAGAATAAAAAAAAGAAATAAAAAAAAGATATGCTTCATGGCAAGGACGAGTCATAATAAACTGAGATGCTCAATATGAGAGTAAGGATGAAAGGGGACCTTCAGTAGTGTGGGTATAGGAGTAGGAAAATTAGAGGGCATAAAACTCAAATATTTTAAAATGCATGTAAAAGAGGATCTTTTAAACATTACAAAAGTACAATTATTTTGCATAAAAAAACAAGTGACCTTCAGCCTAAGCAGTTTATGAATTCACAATACCTTAGTTTGACAGCATGTTTTCAATTTTGTGTAGCCAATCAAAACTCTTTGATAATGTTGAAGAAGAAACATTCTGTTCTAAACATCTTTTGAGAATGGATACATGAAGAGCAATACCTGTCAATCACTTTGAAGGCTATGTACTATATAATTGCATGCATTTCAAAGACATCGCAACATTTTAAATATTTATTTTAAAGAACTGATCAACTATAGCATTGTCCTAAATTAAATCAATCTCAAACCTCACGCCAGGTAGTAAAATTTCCAGAATATTAGCTGTTTAAGAATCTCCAACTGTACTTACAAAACATTTCAACAACAAGATCATACCTTCTACTAATAAGTTAAACAAAGATGTCTAATAAGTTTACTTTAGGTCCCTGTAGCTTTCAACCCATTCAGCCATCATCTGATTTTTTCTTTTTTTCCTATATATAAAAAAAAATCATTTAAATTTAAAACAAAAATGAGTAGTTATTAAACTCTTTGGCCTAGATTCAGTAAAACTTGTTTGCGAAACTAATATATCACAGCCACGTCACCACAAAGAGACAGCCTTATCATCTATGTCACAGCAAGATGCAAAATAACATTCTTCACACAGCCAATCGTGTCTTTCTAAATCACCAATCAGTCCCTTGTTCGCGTTTGTGGGATTGCCCAAGCAAATTTCGTTCTTTCCAGCGATGTTATTTTATAACAAAACAGAAGTGTGAATATTTAGCAATGACAAACATTTACTGAACCCATTTTGCAAACATGTTTACAGTTTGTTGTGATTGTAATGATTATTTCTCTGCTTCACTATTGGTTTAGTTTGTGACATATCATGTGTTTGGTCATTTAATATAGTTATATGATAAGATAGGAATGCCCACTGATGATCAACTAGAAAATATATTATAATACAAAAATGACAGGAAGATCTTAATGGACATTAGCACATCCATTACTTTTTAAGACAGGGAATCAAGCACTTTTCTCACGTTTAACTTTTATTTTTATAAAAATATCAATATTAGACCATAGATGCTGTCATATTGCACAGTACACAAACACAAAAACACATACTCCAACATATACAAACTTTAAAAAGGAAGGAGATCCCCACCCCACAATGCAAGAACTGAAAAGGAGATATAAATATAAATTAGCAGGGTTAAAGAATCTCTATATATAATATAATAATATATATAATCTCATAGCAATACTGCCTGGCACTAGGGAAATGCGGAAAACTGGCAGTTAGGATTGTTACACATCTTGTAAAATGGCCAGTCTTAAAGGGACATGAAACCCAAAAAAAACATTTTATGATTCAGATAGAGAATACAATTTCAAACAACTTTCCAATTTCCTTCTATTATTTAATTTGCTTCTGTCTCTTGTTATCCTTTGCTGAAATGTTTATCTAGGCAAGTTCATGTGAATCAGAGAACCTAGGTTCTAGCTGTTGATTGGTGGCTGCATATATAAACTGATTGTCATTGGCTCACCCATGTGTTCAGTTAGAAACCAGTAGTGCATTGCTGCTCCTTCAACAAATGATACCAAGAGAATTAAATAGATTAGATAATAGAAGTAAATTAGAAAGTTGTTTAACATTGTATTCTCTATCTGAATCATGAAAGAACATTTTTGGGTTTCATGTTCCTTTAAGTTCAAGCATATTTCATCTTGCAACTCGAATGCCTTTAGTTGAGAAATAAGGTTGATACTTCTGATTTAAAATGTTCATATATTGTTTAATTAACTCCCCCTTGCTTATTAAAAAGCAACAATTTTTTATATCACTTAAAGGTACAGTCTACAATTTAGTCATCTTAAAGTCTTACCTTAGATTAAGCTACAGATATCCTCCTGCACCCTTTCTATATCACACAGCAGGAACAGTAAAACATTATTTCAAAATTAATATTGTTTCTGGACAGTTTGAAATGGCTGCCAAGCTAAGCCCAGTGATGACATCACAATCTGGGCTGCATCTATGCACTCTCCTGAATGGCATTGACAGTCTGTTGAATCCAACTAGTGAGCCTTTTTTGATTGGATGCCATATGCAACCCAGATCATGATGTCAGCAGTGGGCTGAGCTTGGCAGCCATTTCAAACTGGCCAAAAACACTATTCATTTTAAAATAACTTTTTTACTCTTCCTGCTGCATTATATAGAAAGGGTGTGGGAGGTTGTTTGCAGCTAATTCTAAGGTAAGACTTTAAGATGACTAAGGTGTAGAATGTCCCTTTAACAATGTTAGTTAATTTTAAATTGCAAGTCATGTTGATAAAATACCAGCTTTGTGGAATCCTAGTACTAGGGCAAGAAGACAAAATATGTAACAGTTTACTTATTCAATCTCACAATGATAAATGGAGTCCATAAAGGTATTTAAACCTACAGTTGTAGTAAGGACACCACAGTGCTACTGTCGTGAATATGGAAACCATTTATCTTAGCTACAAAGAAAATTAAATCAAATTGAATTCTTAGAAAACTAAGAATTTTTTTTCTCATATTTGACTGGTTGTATCTGGATATACATCTTAGTATTTTAGATAATCCTTTTTTTTCATAGGGTTTCCAATGCTCAGTAACTCACATGAAAATGTTAAATTTCTCCTCTGAGTGATATCAGATAGTACTATGATTATGATTCCTTTACTTCTAATACAGCATTTTCTGTTATCCCTCTGCTTATATTCCTCTATGTTGACATTTGGGCCTCTATTTATCAAAGTGTCTACCTGACTTTGCCGGCCCAATACGCCCGCCTAAGCTCGTCTACCGGACCTGAAAAATCTTGCCAAAGTTATCAATAAAGCTGTCAAAAAGCAGGACACCAAGTACGGGGCGATGAGCAGCGGACTGTGATAGTTATCACTCATCCGATCTCCCTGCTCTTCGATTTTTTTACAGCTTTATTGACAAGTTGTCACTAAGCAGCCACACTAACTATACTCTTCTACCCCCTATACCGGCGCCCCTGGAGCCCCCCGCAACTAAATAAAGTTATTAACCCCTAAACCGCCGCTCCTAGACCCCGACGCAACTCTTATAAATGTATTAACCCCTAAACCGCTGCTCCCGGACACCGCCGCCACCTACATTATACCTAGTAACCCCTATCCTGCCCCCCTATACCGCCGCCACCTATAATAAAGTTATTAACCCCTATCCTGCGAATCCCGGACCTCGCCGCAACTAAATAAATTGTTTAACCCCTAAACCACGCTCCTGGACCCCGCCGCAACCTATATTAAACGTATTAACCCCTAATCTGCCCCCCCTACACCGTCGCCACCTATAATAAATTTATTAACCCCTATCCTGCCCCCCCTACACCGCCGCCACTGTAATAAAATTATTAACCCCTAAACCTAAGTCGAACACTAACCCTAACACCCCCCTAACTTAAATATTAATTAAATAAATCTAAATAATATTTATCTTATTAACCAAATTATTCCTATTTAAAACTAAATACTTACCTTTAAAATAAAACTAAATACTTACCTTTAAAATAAACCCTAATATAGCTACAATATAAATAATAATTATATTGTAGCTATCTTAGGATTTATTTTTATTTTACTGGCAACTTTCAATTTATTTTAACTAGGTACAATAGCTATTAAATAGTTATTAACTATTTAATAGCTACCTAGTTAAAATAAAGAGAAATTTACCTGTAAAATAAAAACTAACCTAAGTTACAATTACACCTAACACTAAACTATCATTTAATAAATTATTCCTATTTAAACTAAATACTTACCTGTAAAATAAACCCTAAGATAGCTACAATGTAATTAATAATTATATTGTAGCTATTTTAGGATTTATATTTATATATATATATATATATATATATATATATATATATATATTTACAGGTAACTTTGCATTTATTTTAGCTAGTTAGAATAGTTATTAAATAGTTATTAACTATTTAATAACTACCTAGCTAAAAGAAATACAAAATTACCTGTAAAATAAATCCTAACCTAAGTTACAATTAAACCTAACACTACACTATCATTAAATTAATTAAATAAATTATCTACAAATAACTACAATTAAATTCAATTAAATTAACTAACTAAAGTACAAAAAAATAAAAAAGCTAAGTTACAAAAAATAAAAAAAATAAGTTACAAACATTTAAAAAATATTACAACAATTTTAAGCAACTTACACCTAATCTAAGCCCCCTAATAAAATAACAAAGCCCCCCAAAATAAAAAAAATCCCTACCCTATTCTACATAAAAAAGTTACCAGCTCTATTACCTTACCAGCCCAGTAACTTTTTAATGTAGAATAGGGTAGGGAATTTTTGTTATTTTGGGGGGCTTTGTTATTTTATTAGGGGGCTTAGATTAGGTGTAAGTAGCTTAAAATTGTTGTAATATTTATGAAATGTTTGTAACTTATTTTTTTTATTTTTTGTAACTTAGCTTTTTTTATTTTTTGTACTTTAGTTAGTTTATTTAATTGAATTTAATTGTAGTTATTTGTAGCTAATTTATTTAATTAATTGAATGATAGTGTAGTGTTAGGTTTAATTGTAAATTAGGTTAGGATTTATTTTACAGGTAATTTTGTATTTCTTTTAGCTAGGTAGTTATTAAATAGTTAATAACTATTTAATAACTATTCTAACTAGCTAAAATAAATACAAAGTTACCTGTAAAATAAATATAAATCCTAAAATAGCTACAATGTCATTATTAATTACATTGTAGCTATCTTAGGGTTTATTTTACAGGTAAGTATTTAGTTTTAAATAGGATTCATTTAGTTAATAAGAGAAATATTATTTAGATTTATTTAATTAATATTTAAGTTAGGGGGGTGTTAGGGTTAGTGTTAGACTTAGGTTTAGGGGTTAATAATTTTATTACAGTGGCGGCGGTGTAGGGGGCAGGATAGGGGTTAATAAATTTATTATCGGTGGCGACGGTGTAGGGGGGCAGATTAGGGGTTAATAAGTTTCATATAGGTGCCAGCGGGGTCCGTGAGCGGCGGTTTAGGGGTTAAACAATTTATTTAGTTGCGGCGGGGTCCGGGATCGGCAGGATAGGGGTTAATAACTTTATTATAGGTGGCGACGGTGTAGGGGGGCAGGATAGGGGTTAATAGGTATTATATAGGTGGCGATGGGGTCCGGGAGCGGCGGTTTAGGGGTTAACATATTTATTATAGTTGCGGCGGGGACCGGGGGCGGCGGTTTATGGGTTAACATATTTATTATAGTTGCGGTGGGGTTCGGGAGCGGTGGTTTAGGGGTTAACATATTTATTATAGTGGCGATGGGCTCCGGGAGCGGCGGTTTAGGGGGTTTTACATTTATTTAGTTGCGGCGGTGTAGGGGGGGGGCAGATTAGGGGTTTTTAGACTCGGGGTACATGTTAGGGTGTTAGGTGTAGACAGCTCCCACAGGAATCAGTGGGATGTCTGGCAGCAGCGAACATGAACTTTCGCTATGGTCAGACTCCCATTGATTCCTGTGGGATCCGCCGCCTCCAGAGCGGCGGTTTGAAAACCAGGTACACTGGGCCGGAAAAGTGCAGAGTGTACCTGCTAGTTTTTTTATAACTAGCAAAAGTAGTCAGATTGTGCTGAACTTGTGTGCGGAACATCTGGAGAAACGTAAGAATCGATCTGTGTCGGACTGAGTCCGGCGGATCGAAGCTTACGTCACAAAATTCTACTTTTGCCGGTGTAAAGGGCTTGATAACTAAGGCGAATCAGCCTCGCCACAAAAACTCTGCGGAATTCCAGCGTATTTGAGGTTGACGGCTTGATAACTAGGGGCCTTAGTTTACTAACATTGGGCAAGTTGTGGAGAGAATTCCTTTTTTTAAAGAGTTTTCCAGACTACTTTCTATGGCAACAGGATTTCTGACAATTAGCTGATTTCTCCTGCTTTAGCTAGTGTCACAAGTGACTTTCTTTACCAGATACTATTTTAGTCTTTTTACATTATTATTCATTTTAATTATTTAGTTGTTATTTGTTTTACATTTGCTATGAAATCTATGGAAGCATTCAAACCAGTGCAATCCTCTTCTTGTATTGATTTGTAAAATCAAGAATAATATATATAGTTTGTTACACTATGTATAATTGAGAATGAAATAATGTAGCCCCTGTAGGGTGAGGAGTTGAGGAAAAATTGATGAGTCATTACTATGAAAAGTCCATTCAGTGTACATTGAAACAACACACAGGATTTTAATGGAACTGTTACAAAATTACAGGTATTAAAGTTGCTATCTCTAACTAGAAGTGCCCAGACAAAAAAATAATTTTGGATTGATTGTTCCTCACAGGAAAAAAATATATATTTTGTCTGAAATTCATTAAAGGGACACTAAACCCTAAAATCATTTCATGCTCTTCCATTTAACCAATTTGAAACTTAGGTTGCACTGCAGGTATCTAAAGGAAAATGACTGCACATGTGCAAACAGGTCAGCACTGGAATTTAGTGAAACACAGATTTTAACATGGCAGCACCCATGACTAGAGGGAGGCGGGGAATAACCTTGATACTATGCTTATAAAATGTATTAAGGCCAGATTACAATGGAGCGCTAATTATCGCTATCAAGAATGTGATATTAGTGCTCCACTTTGTAATACCAGTGCACACTAATGTTACAAGTTAACAGCAATGAGAACGCAAGCTGTGAAGCATTGCATTCACAAGAGCGCGCTTCTATAGGCTCTGGGGGCACGGCGAAGGGGGTAAGTAGCACAATGATCGGCAATATATTTGTATATGCAGTGGGGCAAAAAAGTATTTAGTCAGCCACCAATTGTGCAAGTTCTCCCACTTAAGAAGATGAGAGAGGCCTGTAATTTTCATCATAGGTATACCTTAACTATGAGAGACAAAATGTGTAAACAAATCCAGACAATCACATTGTCTGATTTGGAAAGAATTTATTTGCAAATTATGATGGAAAATAAGTATTTGGTCAATATCAAAAGTTCATCTCAATACTTTGTTATATATCCTTTGTTGGCAATGACAGAGGTCAAACGTTTTCTGTAAGTCTTCACAAGGTTGTCACACACTGTTGCTGGTATGTTGGTCCATTCCTGCATGCAGATCTCCTCTAGAGCAGTGATGTTTTGGGGCTGTAGCTGGGCAACACAGACTTTCAACTCCCTCCACAGGTTTTCTATAGGGTTGAGATCTGGAGACTGGCTAGGCCACTCCAGGACCTTGAAATGCTTCTTACAAAGCCACACCTTCATTGCCCGGGCGGTGTGTTTGGGATCATTGTCATGCTAGAAGACCCAGCCATGTTTCATCTTCAATGCCCTTGCTGATTGAAGGAGGTTTGCACTCAAAATCTCATGATACATGGCCCCATTCATTCTTTTCTGTACACGGATCAGTCGTCCTGTTCCCTTTGCAGAGAAACAGCCCCAAAGCATGATGTTGACACCCCCATGCTTCACAGTAGGTATGGTGTTCTTTGGTTGCAACTCAGCATTCTCTCTCCTCCAAACACGACGAGTTGTGTTTCTACCAAACAGTTCTACTTTGGTTTCATCTGACCATATGACATTCTCCCAATCCACTTCTGGATCATCCAAATGCTTTCTAGCATACTTCAGACGGGCCCGGACATGTACTGGCTTAAGCAGGGGGAAACGTCTGGCACTGCAGGATCTGGCGGCGTAGTGTGTTACTGATGGTAGCCTTTGTGACGTTGGTCCCAGCTCTCTGCAGGTCATTCTCACCGTTCTTGTGATCAATTTGACCCCATGGGGTGAGATCTTGAGTGGAGCCCCAGATCGAGGGAGATTATCAGTGGTCTTGTATGTCTTCCATTTTCTAATTATTGCTCCCACAGTTGATTTCTTCACATCAAGCTTCTTGCCTATTGCAGATTCAGTCTTCCCAGCCTGGTGCAGGTCTACAATTTTGTTTCTGGTGTCCTTCAACAGCTCTTTGGTCTTCACCATAGTGGAGTTTGGAGTGTGACTGTTTGAGGTTGTGGACAGGTGTCTTTTATACTGATAACAAGTTGAAACAGGTGCCATTAATACAGGTAATGAGTGGAGGATAGAGGAGCCTCTTAAAGAAGATACAGGTCTGTGAGAGCCAGAAATCTTGCTTGCTTGTAGGTGACCAAATACTTATTTTCCACCATAATATGCAAATAAATTCTTTCCAAATCAGACGATGGCGCCTATTTAACAAGCTCCGTAATGAGCTTCTGGGCACGTGTTTCTGGCGAGCCTTCAGACTCGCTAGAAACAGCAGTTAAGAAACAGCGGTCACAAAGACCGCTGCTCCATAACCTGTCCGCTTGTTCTGAGCAGGCGGACAGACATCGCCGGAAATCAACCCGATCGAGTACGATCGGGTTGATTGACACCTCCCTGCTGGCGGCCCATTGGCCGCTAGTCTGCAGGGGGCGGCGTTGCACCAGCAGCTCTTGTGAGCTGCTGGTGCAATGCTGGATATGGAGAGCGTATTGCTCTCCGTATTCAGCGAGGTCTGGTGGACCTGATCCGCACTGTCGGATCAGGTCCGGCAGACATTTTTAAATAGAGGCCAATGTGATTGTCTGGATTTGTTTCCACATTTTGTCTCTCATAGTTGAGGTATACCTATGATGAAAATTACAGGCCTCTCTCATTTTCTTAAGTGGGAGAACTTGCACAATTGGTGGCTGACTAAATACTTTTTTGCCCCACTGTATGCACATATTAACACATAAATATATATGTATATATATTATACGTATATATTTTCTGGGAACACCATAGACCACAATGTAAAGGCACTTTTTAGGGCCGTTTTTTTTTTCTAATACCCCACTCCCACCCACTTTATACCCCAAAAACTGCCTAGTGCAGTTGTTTTTAATGTAAAAAAATGCTACATTTTTTTTAATTAGAAATGATGATGCCCTCTATTTTGAGGGCATTTGGGGCACTTTAAAATCTCTGATAATTTTTTGAGCGCTAATTGCTTCCACAATAACCTGCAACTTGTAATAGCTGGTTAAATATCACGCGCCTGCAAATTTGCCCGTTTGCGGGAATGCAATAATTTAGCGCTTCACTTGTAATCTAGCCCTTAGGGGTCCATTTAACAATGTGTGGGAGGACATGATCCACTGTCGGCATTTATCATTGCACAAGCATTTCTAGTGAAATGCTTGTGCAATGCCGTCCCCTGCACATTTGTGACCAACCGGCCACTAGCAGGGGGTGTCAATCAACCCACTCGTATTGTGGCGTACGAGTTAAGGAAATTCCTGTTTCTGGCAAGCCTGAAGGCTCGTGCGGAAACAGATGCATAGTGATGCATACAGGGGTTGAAAAATCGGCCCCTATGTGTTTAATTTTCCTTTAAGGATGCTGTCTTTGATAAAAAAAATCTATTCATCCACTATTTCCTACATGACAGAAGAGGAGCAGCTTGACAGTTATTTTAAACTTAAATAGTAGTAGATTCTATTAAAAGCCAGCAGCAGCACATTTTTAATGGGATCAGGACTGAACAAGAATAAAGCTGAAGCAAACATACGGCTAGATTACAAGTTTTGCGCTATGAGTGAAAAAGCTTTATAACGCTGCTTTTTCACTACCACTGCTGTAGGTACAGCTGTACCTCACACTTTTTGGCCGTCACGCAATGTAACTACCGCACCTTTTAAAAAGCCTTTTTAAATGGGACTTCCATAGCGCCGGTATTACAAGTTTTGCCTGGGAGACCAAAAAGTGAGCGGTACACCCTGTACCGTCAAGATTCGTACCACCATCTAAAGTCAGTAGTTATGAGTTTTATGCTACAAAGCTGTACCATAAAACTCATAACTAAAGTGTTACAAAGTACACTAACACCCATAAACTACCTATTAATCCCTAAACCGAGGTTTCCAGCATCACAAACACTAAAATAATATTATTAACCCCTAATCTGCCGCTCCGGACATCGCTGCCACTATTATAAACATATTAACCCCTAAACCGCCGTACTCCCGCATCGCAAACACTAGTTAAATATTATTAACCCCTAATCTGCTTCCCCCAATGTCGTTGCCACCTACATACACTTATTAACCCCTAATCTGCTGTCCCTAACATAGCCGCAACCTACATTACTGTTATTAACCCCTAATCTGCTGTCCCCAAAATCCCCACAACCTAACTACACTTATCAACCCCTAATCTGCTGCCCCCAATGTCGCCGCCATTATACTAAAGTTATTAACCACTAAACCTAACTCTAAGTCTAACCCTAACCCTAAGTAACCCTAACCCATTTTAACATAATTAAAATAATTCCAAATAAAAAAATACAATTAATACCTAAATAATCCCTATTTAAAAATAAATACTTACCTGTAAAATAAAACCTAAGCTATCTACAATATAACTAATAGTTACATTGTAGCTATCTTAGGTTTTATTTTTATTTCACAAGTAAGTTTGTATTTATTTTAACTAGATAGATTAGTTATTAAATAGTTATTAACTATTTACTAACTACCTAGTTAAAATAAATATAGTTACCTGTAAAATAAAACCTAACCTGTCTTAAACTAAAACATTACACTAAAATTAAATAAATTAAATTACAAAAAACATTTATCTAAATTACAAAAAATAATAAACACTAAATTACACAAAATAAAAAAGAAATGATCAAATATTTAAACTAATTATACCTAATCTAATAGCCCGTATCAAAATAAAAAAGCCCACCCAAAATAAAAAACTGATAGCCTACACTAAACTGCCAATGGCCCTTAAAAAAGCCTTTTGCGGGGCATTGCCTCAAAGAAATCAGCTCTTTTACCTGTAAAAGAATTCTATCAGCCAATCGGAATTCAAGGGACACCATCTTGGATGATGTCATTTAAAAGGAAACTTCATTCTTCAATAGCCAGCGAAAGAAGAGGATGCTCCGCGCCGGATGTCTTGAAGATGGAGCCGCTCCTCGTTGGAAGGATGAAGATAGAAGATGCTTTCTGGATGAAGACTTCTGCCCGCCTGGAAGCTGCTTGGATGAAGACTTCTCCCGGCTTCGTTGAGGACTTCTTGCCTCTTGGATAAAGGCTTCTCCCAGCTGGATGAGGATGGATGTCCGGTCTTCAAAAACTGTAAGTGGATCTTCGGGGGTAACTGTTAGGTTTTTTAAGGGTTTATTGGGTGGGTTTTATTTTTAGATTAGGGACTTTGGGCAATGTAAAAGAGCTAAATGCCCTTTTAAGGTCAATGCCCATCCAAATGCCCTTTTCAGGGCAATGGGGAGCTTAGGTTTTTAGGTAGGTTTTTATTTGGGGGGGTTTGTTGTGTGGGTGGTGGGTTTCACTGTTGGAGGGTTGTTTGTATTTTTTTTTACAGGTAAAAGAGATAATTTCTTTTATATTTTTTGTAATTTAGTGTTTATTATTTTTTGTAATTTAGATAAATGTTTTTTTGTAATTTAATTTATTTAATTTTAGTGTAATGTTAGTGTAACTCAGGTTAGGTTTTATTTTACAGGTAAATTTGTATTTATTTTAACTAGGTAGTTAGTAAATAGTTAATAACTATTTAATAACTAGTCTAGCTAGTTAAAATAAATACAAAGTTACCTGTGAAATAAAAATAAAACCTAACATAGCTACAATTTAACTATTAGTTATATTGTAGCTAGCTTAGGGTTTATTTTATAGGTAAGTATTTCGTCTTAAATAGGAATAAGTTAGGTAATAATAGTAATTTTTATTTAGATTTATTTTAATTATATTAAAGTTAGGGGTGTTAGGGTAAGGGTTAGACTTTCTGTAGTTTAGGGGTTCATATATTTATTTAGTGTTAGTGATGTGGGAGGCCAGAGGTTTAGGGGTTAATAACTTTAGTATAGTGGCAGCGGCGACATTGGGGGCAGCAGATTAGGGGTTAATAAGTGTATGTAGGTGGCAATGACATTGGGGCGGCAGATTAAGGGTTAATAAGTGTAGGTGAGTGGCAGCGACATTGGGGACAGCAGATTAGGGGTTAATACGTGTATGTAGGTGTCGGCGATGTCGGGGTTGGCAGATTAGGGGTGTTTAGACTCGGGGTTTATGTTAGGGTGTTAGGTTTAAACATACATTTTCTTTCCCCATAGGAATCAATTGGGCTGTGTTACGGAGCTTTACGCTCTGTTATTGCAGTTGTTAGGCTTTTTTTTTAGCCGGCTCTCCCCATTGATGTTTATGGGGAAATCGTGCACAAGCATGTAAAAGCAGCTCAAAGCAGCGCTGGTATTTGTGTGCGGTATGGAGCTCAACGCTGCCATATTGCCCACAAACGCAGGTTTTTGGAAAACCTGTAATAGCAGCGCTATTAAAGGTGAGCAGTGGAAATAACTTGCAAGTTATTGCCGAGCCACTCATAACGCAAAAATCTGGCCGATAGTTAATGTCTAAAGCAGGAATCAGTCAACTGACAAGGATGTTGCTAAATCATTATTGAATAGTGTCAATTTAAACTTTTGATTTTTTTCTTGTCTGCAGAAATGCCTTTCCTGCCTTTAGAGTAATAGTTTTAACTGCACAAACAAATCAACACCTTTTTATTTTTTTTGTCATATGCAGTCATTCTTTTTCTATTTATTTTTTTTTCATAAAAGGGACACTCATTTTTCCTTTACAGATGAATGTAAAAAATATGGAATAATCCATCCATCTACTTCTAACATAGTTTAGAGCTGCTCATTTTAATCTCATTGCAAAACTAATTAAATTCTGCATACTCGATAACCTATGTTTCAATAAGAAACAGTGGGGTACGTTAGGGGTTGATAGATAATAGACCATCTATATTTGTAGTTCTTAAATTATTTCTATGTTTTCAGTCTTAGTAGTAAATGGGGGAAAAAGCTTGGAAACTGACTAGAATGCATGCATTGTGCTATGAAGATATTGTTTTCACAGAATATTCTTCTAGTAAAGTCGACCACAAAGCTGGGGTTAACAAATAAATACAAATCTATACCTTAAATAGTAGATGACAGTTTACTGAGGTTTTACAATGTATAGTACAGTGCCTCATATATTTAATTTATTTTTGTATAATGTAAATAAGTACACCATATGTCCAAGGGTGGCAGAGGCTGGTGAATTTGTATTTGGATTATATTTACACCCACTGAAAATTAGAAGCAGCCACCTAACTGCACATGTGCATCTGCCATAGTTGTGACAGACATTCACAATACTTAGCACTTAGCTGAATGACAATTCTTCAGAATGATCCGTCAGTTCTCCATATGGTTACTAATTGGATGCTACATATGCCAAAGCATAGGAAACATGGGTAACTACAGCTGGCAGCAAATACGGAGGTTAACAGAGACAGGTGGGATAATGGCAGAGAACAATCTAAGCTCTAGTCTATTATATAAATATCTTGGATAATTACAGTCCACTTTCCCTTATGGAAATATTTACACACACTTTTTCTTATACTCCCTAGTTTTAACAATAAAAAATATTTTGCAATTGTCTGGTGAAGAAGGCTGAATTTTTGATAACTATGGTATTAGTGAGCTGGGTGATTTAAAAAATATTCTTAATTTCCCAGCACAACATCTACTTTGGAAAACGAATGTACTCTATGTTATGCACAAAATAAACATAAAGGAGATTTGATGTGTATTCCGAGGGTGTAACATTTTTAAGGCCACAGGCTACCATTTGTACAGTCTTCATTATAATTATAGACATAAATTATAGACAGAAACCTGATGGGTTTGCAGCTTAGGCAGTACACAGATCCATCAAGTGGGGGTAAATGTATATTTATTTATTTATTCTTCATGGAAATTATGAACTTAAAGATATATATTTAGTTAATTTTGATAATTAGGAGTATTAACCAACACCATTACCAAACTATGGGCTAGATTACAAGTGGAGTGCTATATATCGCTTTCATGAAAGCAATATTAGTGCTCAACTTTGTAATACCAGCGCACGATAATGAGAGCGCGCTTCCATAGGCTCCTATGGTAGCCTTGTTCGGATGCCGTCACAAACGGCATCAGAACTTCTGTGCCAGTGAAGGAGGTAAGTAGCACAGCAATGGCAGCAAGTATAAATATATATGTACAGTATATGCTGATATACATATATATGTATGTGTTAATATGTTTATATACACATATTAACACATCAATATATATGTATATAACCACATATATAAATATTTACTGGGTACACACAGTTCCCATTGACCGCAATGTAAAGGCACTTTTCAGTGCAGTTTTTTTCTAACACCCCATACCCACCAACCTTAACCCCAAAACACTTTCTAGTGCAGTACTGTTATTAAAAAATTAAAATGCTGCCATCTTTATTTTTAAATAAACTACACTAGGCTGTATTTTGGGATATTTGGGGCAGATTTATAAAATTAACCATAAATCCAATCTCTGGTTAATTTTAGAAGCGCTAATTGATACCGCGAGCTTGCGCTAGCAATAACCAGCCAGTTGTAATGGCTGGTTAATTATTGCAGTCATGTTTGCAGGAGCGCAATAATTTAGAGCTCCACTTGTAATCTAGCCCTGAGAGGTTATCAGAGGGCACAGCTAGATTATTTAAAAAAATAGCTTTTCAATATCAACAAAAATATCCAAATATGCAAAACTGATTTTCAAGCAAAAACAAGGGGCTCTGTTAGAAAGCATTCAATTCCAAACCCTGATCTTATGGTTTCCCATTGCATATTACACCCCTCCCTAGCAATTCCATTAAACAGACCTGTTTCTATACAATAAGAATGGTGTTGGTAGTGAAGCCAAATAAATACACAAATTTAAATAGTTTAAAGTTAAGGTTTTTGCATGGTAAACTCTGAAAGATTACACCTAATCGAATCCCCCTAATAAAATAAAAAAGCCCCCCAAAATAATAAAATTCCCTACCCTATACTAAATTACAAATAACCCTTAAAAGGGCCTTTTGCGGGGCATTACCCCAAAGTAATCAGCTCTTTCACCTGTAAAAAAAAATACAATACCCCCCAACATTAAAACCCACGACCCACACACCCAACCCTACTCTAAAAACCACCCAATCACCCCTTAAAAAAACCTAACACTACCCCCTTGAAGATCACCCTACCTTGAGCTGTCTTTACCCAGCCAGTAACAAGTGGACGTCCAGAGGGTTCAAAGTCTTCATTCTATCTGGCCAGAAGAGGACATCCAGACCGGCAGAAGGCTTCATCCAGGCGGCATCTTCTATCTTCATTCTTCCGGAGCGGAGCTGGTCCATCTTCAAGACATCTGACGCAGAGCATCCTCTTCCATCCGACGGCTGACGACTGAATGAATGGTCCTTTAAGTGACGTCATCCAAGATGGCGTCCCTTGAATTCCGATTGGCTGATAGAATCCTATCAGCCAATCGGAATTAAGGTAGGAAAAATCCTATTGGCTGATGCAATCAGCCAATAGGATTGACCTCGCATTCTATTGACTGATTGGAACAGCCAATAGAATGTGAGCTCAATCCTATTGGCTGATTGGATCAGCCAATTGGATTGAACTTCAATCCTATTGGCTGATTGCATCAGCCAATAGGATTTTTCCTACCTTAATTCCGATTCAGGGTGATCTTCAAGGGGGTAGTGTTAGGTTTTTTTAAGGGGAGATTGGGTGGGTTTTAGAGTAGGGTTGGGTGTGTGGGTGGTGGGTTTTAATGTTGGGGGGTATTGTTTATTTTTACAGGTGAAAGAGCTGATTACTTTGGGCAATGGCCCGCAAAAGGCCCTTTTAAGGGTTATTTGTAATTTAGTATAGGGTAGGGAATTTTTTTTATTTTGGGGGCTTTTTTATTTTATTAGGGGGATTAGATTAGGTGTAATTAGTTTAAAATTCTTGTAATTCTTTTTTTATTTTCTGTAATTTAGTGTTTGCTTTTTTTCGTAATTTAGTTTATTTAATTTAATTGTAATTAATTGTAGGTAGTTTAGGTAATTAGTTTAAGTATAGTGCAGTGTTAGGTGTAATTGTAACTTAAGTTAGGGTTTACAGGTAAATTTGTATTTATTTTAACTAGGAAGTTATTAAATAGTTAATAACTATTTAATAACTATCGTACCTAGTTAAAATAAATACAAAGTTGCCTGTAAAATAAATATAAACCATAAGCTAGCTACAATGTAACTATTAGTTATATTGTAGCTAGCTTAGGGTTTATTTTATAGGTATTTAGTTTTAAATAGGATTAATTTATTTAATTGTAATAATTTAATTTCATTTTATTTAAATTATATTTAAGTTGGGGGGTTAGGGTTAGGGTTAGATTTAGGGGTTAATAAATTTAATATAGTTGCGGTGACGTTGGGGTTGGCAGATCAGGGGTTAATAAATTTAGGTAGGCGTCGGCAATGTTAGGGACGGCAGATTAGGGGTTAATAAAATTTAACTAGTGTTTGCGAAGCAGGAGTGCGGCGGTTTAGGGGTTAATACATTTATTAAAGTGGCGGCGATGTCCGGTCGGCAGATTAGGGGTTAAACATTTTAGTTAAGTGTTTCCGATGTGGGGGGGGGGGGCTCGGTTTAGGGGTTAATAGATAGTTTATGGGTGTTAGTGTACTTTTTAGCACTTTAGTTAAGAGTTTTATGTTACGGCGTTAGCCCATAAAACTCTTAACTACTGACTTTTAAATGAGGTAGGAGTCTTGCCAGGAGAGAGTCTACCGCTCAATTTTTCAGGCGATCGTAATACTGGTGTTAGGCAAATCCCATTAAAAAGATAGGATACGCAATTGACGGAAGGGGATTTGCGGTAAGCTAAAATCGCGGAAAAAAAGTGAGCGGTAGACCCTCTCCTGTCTGACTCGTAATACCAGCGGGCGCTAAAAAGCAGCGTTGGGACCCCTCAACGCTGCTTTTTAAGGCTAACGCAAGACTCCTAATCTAGGTGCATGTTTTCCCAAACTCCCTAAAAACATATGTATGTATCTGGGGTATCAGAGAAGCTCTGTTCACTGGTATAGTTAAAATGATGTAAATAAAATATAGTTAAGTTTAAAAATTATGTTTAATGAACCAGAAAACAGTGTCATTTATATATAATAACCAAAACAATTGTCTGTTTCAGTTACATGTTTTAAAACAGCTGATCTTCTTGTGACCTTTAGGTATGACATACATAAGTTAGGATAACAAATAACGTGTTAAGTATCGCACCAGCTTCGCAGTCAGCCACAGAGCTAAATCCTTGCATTAAAATGCATACAGTGGAAAAGTACACAGATGCAAACATACCATATATACTGTATATATATATATATATTTATATATATATATATATATATATATATATATAGTTGTGTTGGATGACTATAGCTAGGGTGCCCCATACCAACCTAGAAGATAGCAATTGTCCTGCATATCAGAGGAAGATGGCATATTTGGCTTTCACATCACATTTGTAAACTTGATAGAGATAACAATCTTTTTGTTGGATTTCCTTGCGGTTCTATTGGACAGGAACTAAGGAATTAAGGAGGGACTATTTTCTCCCCAGTGATAATTAATTGGACCTTTTTCATGAAACAGCTTAACGAGACATTAAACTCAAATTGAATAAGATATACATATTCAAAAGACGCGGGTGAGTCAATGTGCTGCAAACCAATGAAAATTGTCTTACAATTGAAAAAAAGTCTTTACTTTGCATACAGATAATTTGCATAACAGTGATATAATTATACTGCATTTATATATTTATACTGCATTTGTAAAGAAAAAGACAATTACAAAAATGTCCCTTTAATACCTTTCCAAAACAAAGTACACAATGTACCCTAATTTGCATCATCCTTTGCAATAACTGTGACTTTTCTGGAGCATAAATAAAAGTAAAAATAATTAACACAATATTTGATTTTCTCTCATTTTAATTTTGTTTGCACTTTCTGTCTTTGACCCATGCTTATTATTTATTTGCTAAAATCAAGCCTATTTACAGTCTTTTTGGATACCCCTCTTCTTTATGTTTTTTGGTAGATTTACATTCTTTATTCATTAATTTAGTTCACTCAAATTACAATTTATAGGATTCTAGTACAGCAGTTTAGGTATTTCATTCTAGCACATCTGTATCTCTGAAGACCATCAAGGATCTTCGACTGATTTTATAAGTTCCTCCAGGAAATTCAAATAGTTTAATAGCCCATAAAACATACAATCAGCTCAATATGCTCTATGATCATTCCACATGGTTAGTTTATTAAGCTTGAATTTACTTCTCTCAACTGTGTCTTATATATCAATGACAGTAGTACGGAAGGCAAGGTAAAGTGTTTAAACAAATAAGGTAGCTTAATTATCTATCTCATTCTGTCTGTCTATCTACCTATCTGCATATCTATATATACATATAAATCTATCTATAGATCTATGCAGCTTTAATTTGCTTGTGAATATTGCTGATATTTTTGCTACTATATTACTCTCTAAAGTCTTAAAGGGATACTAAATGCATATTTTTTATTTCATGATTCAGATAGAGCATGAAATTTTAAACAACTTTCTAATTTACTCCTATTATCAATTTTTCTTCGTTCTCTTGCTATCTTTATTTAAAAAGCAGGAATGAAGATCTTAGCAGCAAGCCCATTTTTGTTTCAGCACCATGGATAGAGCTTGCTTATTGGTGGCTGACATTTAGCCACCAATAAGCAAGCGCTATTCATGGTGTTGAACCTAAAATGGGCTGGCTGCTAAGATTTACATTCCTGCTTTTTAAATAATGATAGCATAAGAACGAAGAATAATTGACAATACGAGTAAATTAGAAAGTTGCTTAAAATTGCATGCTCTATCTCAATCATGAAAGAAAAAAATTGGAAATAAACAGAAAGTAAGTGGGAGCGCTACAATAGCTGAAGGTAGGTCGCTAAGTAAATTTCAATAAATATCCCAAAAATACACAATAAAATAAAATCATCAATAATTTATTCTGAAGTAAAACATCCTACAATTTAAATAAATGGATAAAAGAATTAATAAAATCTAAAATCAGACGATCTAACAAAAATATATAAGACAATATACAAATGTGATAAGCAGTCTGCAGCTGTATTGTGCAACAGGGACACTCACTAGTGATGTCGCGAATTGTTCGCTGGTGAATAGTTCCCGGCGAACATAGCTTGTTCGCATTTGCAGCAGAGGGCGAACATATGCGATGATCGATCCGCCCCCTACTCGTCATCATTGAGTAAACGTTGACCCCGTATCTCACAGTCTGCAGACACATTACAGCCAATCAGCACCAGACACTCCCTCCCAGACCCTCCTAGCTCCTGGGCAGCAGTCATTTTAGATTCATTCTGATCCTGCATTGTTAGTGAGAGGAGGGACAGTGTAGCTGCTGCTGATTTTTTAGGGAAATTGATAGCTAGGCTAGTGTATTCAGTGTCCACTACAGTCCTGAAGGACTCATCTGATCTCTGCTGTAAGCACAGCACCCCAAAAAGCCCTTTTTAGGGCTAGAACATCATTTTTTTTTGCCTGTGTAATTTTGACTGTGAAACATCAGTCTGCTAGTGTAATCAAATTGCAGTTGCCTGCCTGCCAGCGTGTGTGCCAGGAGTGCCACCACTCAGATCTGTTGTAACAGTAGTGTAAATATTTAAAAAAAAACTTTTTTGACTGTGAAACATCAGTCTGCTAGTGTAATCTAATTGCAGGAAGAAGTGTGGCCGCAGCTGAAGAGTCCTCGGTGTAAACCGGAAGTAGATTCCTCGAGTAGAGGGCACAGTAAAGGACCCCAGT
The DNA here is from genome assembly GCF_027579735.1 of Bombina bombina. Classification (NCBI taxonomy): domain Eukaryota; kingdom Metazoa; phylum Chordata; class Amphibia; order Anura; family Bombinatoridae; genus Bombina; species Bombina bombina. The sequence continues at coordinate 642,559,431 of NC_069504.1, forward strand.
ATACTCACGGAGTGCCGTAGCCAGAAAACGGAGGATGAGCCCGTAAAACAGGATACATGAAGAGCAGGTGGCAGGCACTATAAACAGACCCACGGACAAAAAAAGGTACTTAAAAATGAATACTTTATTGTAGCAAGTAGCTGGATAAAAAAAGGCAGACTGACAGACAGGCCAAACAGACCGGACAAGTGGTCTTATGCGTTTCGCGCCCCCTAGTGGTGCTTACTCATAGACTGTTGTCTATGTTACAACCTAGTTAATTTATAGGCTAAACAAAAGAAGATTAACCTCTTAGCTGCCTGATAAAAACAAGTTAAAAACATAGTTAGATCTGTATGGACACAGGATAATCCTAAATAATAATTGAAAAGACATTATGGAACACTGATAACAAATCTGAGAGCTAGATAGAATTAAACTAAATGCATCATGTAACCGTAAAAAAGAGAGAAGACAGCATTTTAGTAACAAGAATGCAATTACATATTTATGCACTAAACAGATTATTTTGACACTATTTACTTCTTCTTCTTTGTTGTTCTGAGTATGAAAATGGGCAAAGTTTAAAAATTAACCAATATTAGACAAAAAAATAAATTTATATATAAAGTTAATGCAGTAAGGGCATACAAGTAAAAATATATATATATTTATGTAAATAGTTATTGTATTTAAGTTAACTATAAATGTTATGTGTATATCCTACATTAACATTATCCTAAATTAATTGTCTATGATTAATTATCAATGAAATAGCTGACATCACATTCCCTGTTCATGCCAGTTGGATGACATGTTTTGAGTTTTAAAATCCAATATAATTCTTTCTTCTCTAAGATTTTAGATTTATTACCTCCTCTTGGGGGAACTATAGCTATATCAATGATTTGCAAAGACAGGTCAGCTTTTCATAATTAAAATGATTTGCAACTGCAGAATCTGCGTCGTAGTTCTTAGTGTCCCTAATATATTCATTGAATCTGGTTCTGACATGGCGAGATGTCATACCAACATACTGGTAGAAACATATTTTACATGTAAGCAAATAGACTGCATATTGAGTGGAACAATTGGCATAAAAGTCTATATTATAGATATTGTTATCAGCAGTACAACAAAAGGTTTTACCCTGAAGAACATTGGGACATGCATTACAGATTTTTGCCCCACATTTGTAAGTACTTTTTTTAGACAACCAATTATCTGTCAAACTATGTGATGTATTTCTAACCATGCTAGGTGACAATATTTGCCCTAATGTCTTTGATTTTTTAGGGACAAATTTGTATTTATGGACGTATTTACTAAGCACATCGTCTGTAGCCAAAATTGGTAAATGCTTTTTCAAAATGTTTACTGTTTCCTGATATTGTTAGCTAAATTCTGTTGTGAAGACAATTGAATCATCAAAACTGTCTTCTCTAGACCTTGTATGATGCATGTTTCTATCATAAGTACTGACCATTTTCTACATTTCTCCAATTTGTTAAACTTATAACCTCTTTTATTAATCTATTCCTAAGTTCTATAGACTGCTGTTCATAGATATTATCAGATTTTGTATTGTGTCTAAGTCTGATTAATTGTGATTTAGGTATAGATTCAATGAGGTGTTGTGGGTGTTGGGAAGTCGCATGTAGTATGGTATTACCAGCTGTTATTTTTCTGAATGTTTTAGTCAATATACTGTTATCAATCATTTGAAAGGTTAAATCCAAGTAGTTAACACTAAATCTACTGTATTCCCCAGTAAATTTTAAGCCCATTTCATTGTTATTGCAGAATTCAATAAATTCATGAAACTGAGTATCATTAATTGGTTTCTTGATGATAAAAAGAAGATCATCTATATAGCTTACTAGTAATTCTATGTCTTCACACCAAGGATTCGCTGGCGTGTAGACATAGAGAAGCTCCCACCAGGCAACAAAGATGTTAGCAAAAGATGGCACATATTTAGCCCCCATGGCGGTACCACAAGTTTGTAGGTAGTACTGATTGTCAAATAAAAAATAATTATGCGACAAAAGAAACCTAAGTACTTCACAGATATATTCAATTCTGGGGGAATCTAAGTCCGTATCCCTATGTAGAAAAAACTCTACGGCCTGGATGCCCAAATTTTGGGGAATAGAGGTATATAAAGATGTGATATCTATAACAAGCCAAGAGAAGTCAGGTTGCCAATTGATATTATCTAATGTGTTTAAAAGGTGGGAACTGTCCCTAAGATAACTGAATTGTGAAATGGCAAAAGGCTGTATTATAGAATCTAACCATTCCCCCAATAGTTCAAAGTGAAGACAAAGAAACGTGAACAGCTACATACAGAAATAAAAATTAAAAAAGAGGACTTAAAAAACTATGAGCATTGTACAAATTTTGCAGAAAATAAAAAGAAGATGGATAAAGCAATAAATAAATATGATGCAGAGCAAGCCTCTGGAAAAGGCAATAAATTCAATCTTGACAAAGAGGACTATGAGCAAAACAAAGTATACAACTGGGCAGCAGTTCGGAAACAAAGAAGAGAACTTAATTGGAAGAACAAGCAAGTTAATAAAAGCAATAACACTGGGAAAAACCCCTAAAATTAATGAAGATCCGAAAGAACACCCCAAGTCCATTTTGAAAAATAAACAAAAAAGAAAAGTAGTCTTCAGTAATGATGAGAGTCCACTGATTCAGATGTTACTTCTAGAGGCACTGGAATTTCTTCCAGTTCCTCTATCCCTTCTTCCCTTTCTTCTTCCCCCTCCGCCTCTTCTTCTTCTGTTTTTTTACAGGAACCAATGGTGGACGAACCAGAGGAGAACCAACGGACAAGTCGATCAAAGACAAGAAAAGTCACACAAAGAGAGAAAGAAGGAGGAGAAGATGGAGAAACAAGAGGTCAAGAAAAGAACAAAAAGAAGAAGGGTAGGACTTTGTCAGATTCATCTGCTGAAGAGACCACTAATGCATCTTTAAATGACTTAAGTGTGGTCAATATTTCGGACTACCCTCTAACCAAGGAAGAGACTAAAGTCTTATCAAAATGACTTGGGTTTGCACCCACTAACAAATTTTCAAGCTTTAACACATTGCTAGATGTGAATAGATTTGTCCGCAAATTGTCACTTAAAAGGTTTTTTGCACAAAATAGAATTAATGATATACCACCCACTAAAAATGTAGTATGTATAAAAAGTGATTCAAATATCCCTCATTTAGCATTTCAGGATGCTTGTGCGTTAACTACATTGGAAGATCTTTATTAAGAAAATGTAAGGCATCAAAATTCTAATCTAAATACTCTGCCTATTATATTTATTAACCCCTAATCTGCCCCCCACAACTTCGCCTCCACCTACCTACACTTATTAACCCCTAATCTGCCGACAGCAAAGCGCCACCACCTACGTTATCCTTATGTACCCCTAATCTGCTGCCTCTAACACCGCCGACCCCTATATTATATTTATTAACCCCTAATCTGCCCCCCACAACGTTGCCTCCACCTGCCTACACTTATTAACCCCTAATCTGCCGACCGGAGCTCACCGCTATTCTAATAAATGTATTAACCCCTAAAGCTAAGTCTAACCCTAACACTAACACCCCCCTAACTTAAATATAATTTACATCTAACGAAATTAATTAACTCTTATTAAATAAATTATTCCTATTTAAAGATAAATACTTACCTGTAAAATAAATCCTAATATAGCTACTATATAAATTATAATTATATTATAGCTATTTTAGGATTTATATTTATTTTACAGGTAACTTTGTATTTATTTTAACCAGGTACAATAGCTATTAAATAGTTAAGAACTATTTAATAGCTACCTAGTTAAAATAATTACAAAATTACCTGTAAAATAAATCCTAACCTAAGTTACAATTAACAGCCAATAGAATGCGAGCTCAATCTGATTGGCTGATGGGATCAGCCAATCGGATTGAACTTGATTCTGATTGGCTGATTCCATCAGCCAATCAGAATATTCCTACCTTAATTCCGATTGGCTGATAGAATCCTATCAGCCAATCGGAATTCGAGGGACGCCATCTTGGATGACGTCCCTTAAAGGAACCTTCATTCGGCTAGTAGGCATCGGGAGAAGAGGATGTTCCGCGTCGGAGGTCTGCAAGATGGATCCGGAAGAAAGAAGATTGAAGATGCTGTTGATAGAAGACTTCATCCGGATCATGGACCTCTTCAGCTCCCGCTTGGATGAAGACTTCATCCGGATCATGGACCTCTTCAGCTCCCGCTTGGATGAAGACTTCAGCCGGATCATGGACCTCTTCAGCCCCCCGCTTGGGCTTGGATCAGGACATCGGAGGAGCTCTTCAGGACGGATCGGTGAACCTGGCAAGGTGAAGATAAGGTAGGAAGATCTGCAGGGGCTTAGTGTTAGGTTTATTTAAGGGGGGTTTGGGTTAGATTAGGGGTATGTGGGTGGTGGGTTGTAATGTTGGGGGGGGTATTGTATGTTTTTTTTTACAGGCAAAAGAGCTGAATTCTTTGGGGCATGCCCCGCAAAGGGCCCTGTTCAGGGCTGGTAAGGTAAGAGAGCTTTGAACTTTAGTAATATAGAATAGGGTAGGGCATTTTTTATTTTGGGGGGCTTTGTTATTTTATTAGGGGGCTTAGAGTAGGTGTAATTAGTTTAAAATTGTTGTAATATTTTTATTATGTTTGTAAATATTTTTTTATGTTTTGTAACTTAGTTCTTTTTTATTTTTTGTACTTTAGCTAGTTTATTTAATTGTATTTATTTGTAGGAATTGTATTTAATTAATTTATTGATAGTGTAGTGTTAGGTTAAATGTAGGTAATTGTAGGTAGTTTATTTAATTAATTAATTTATTGATAGTGTAGTGTTAGGTTTAATTGTAACTTAGGTTAGGATTTATTTTACAGGTAATTTTGTAATTATTTTAACTATTTTAGCTATTAAATAGTTCTTAACTATTTAATAGCTATTGTACCTGGTTAAAATAAATACAAAGTTACCTGTAAAATAAATTTAAATCCTAAAATAGCTATAATATAATTATAATTTATATTGTAGCTATATTAGGATTTATTTTACAGGTAAGTATTTAGCTTTAAATAGGAATAATTTATTTAATAAGAGTTAATTAATTTCGTTAGATTTAAATTATATTTAATTTAGGGGGGTGTTAGTGTTAGTGTTAGACTTAGCTTTAGGGGTTAATAAATTCATTAGAATAGCGGTGAGCTCCAGTCGGCAGATTAGGGGTTAATAATTGAAGTTAGGTGTTGGCGATGTTAGGGAGGGCAGATTAGGGGTTAATACTATTTATTATAGGGTTAGTGAGGCGGATTAGGGGTTAATAACTTTATTATAGTAGCGCTCAGGTCCGGTCGGCAGATTAGGGGTTAATAAGTGTAGGCAGGTGGAGGCGACGTTGTGGGGGGCAGATTAGGGGTTAATAAATATAATATAGGGGTCGGCGATGTTAGGGCAGCAGATTAGGGGTACATAGGGATAATGTAAGTAGCCGCGGTTTACGGAGCGGCAAATTAGGGGTTAATAATAATATGCAGGGGTCAGCGATAGTGGGGGCGGCAGATTAGGGGTTAATAAGTGTAAGGTTAGGGGTGTTTAGACTCGGGGTACATGTTAGAGTGTTAGGTGCAGACGTAGGAAGTGTTTCCGCATAGCAAACAATGGGGCTGCGTTAAGAGCTGAACGCGGCTTTTTTGCAGGTGTTAGGTTTTTTTTAAGCTCAAACAGCCCCATTGTTTCCTATGGGAGAATCGTGCACGAGCACGTTTTTGAGGCTGGCCGCTTGCGTAAGCAACTCTGGTATCGAGAGTTGAAGCTGCGTTAAAAATGCTCTACGCTCCTTTTTTGGAGCCTAACACAGCCTTTATGTGGACTCTCAATACCAGAGTTATTTTTATGGTGCGGCCAGAAAAAAGCCGGCGTTAGTTTTTCGGGTCGTTACCGACAAAACTCCAAATCTAGCCGTATGTTTTTAACCTGTTTTTATCAGGCAGCTAAGAGGTTAATCTTCTTTTGTTTAGCCTATAAATTGACTAGGTTGTAACATAGACAACAGTCTATGAGTAAGCGCCTCTAGGGGGCGAAAAACGTGTAAGACCACTTGTCCGGTCTGTTTAGCCTGTCTGTCAGTCTGCCTTTTTTATCCAGCTACTTGCTGCAATAAAGTATTCATTTTTAAGTACCTTTTTTCGTCCGTGGGTCTGTTTGTAGTGACTGCCACATATATCCTGTAATCTAGTTTCAGTTGCCTGCCTGCCAGCATGTGTGCCAGGCCCACTTGCCAACTAGTGCCACCACTCATATTTGTTGTAACAGTAGTGTTACGTGGCTGGGTGGAGGAAGAAATCTTCAATTACATCAGTGAGGACAAGGAACAGGACATGGCTAGCTTGGTATCCAACCTTGTGCAAATGGGGAGTTTGCGGTTGTGCAAATGGGGAGTTTGCGGTTGTGCAAATGGACTGTTTGCGGTTGTTTGCATTGCGTTAAAGGGACAGTCTAGGCCAAAATAAACTTTCATGATTCAGATAGAGCAGTAATTTTCAACCTTTTTTTTGCCGTGGCACACTTTTTTACATTTAAAAATCCTGCGGCACACCACCATCCCAAAATTTTACAAAATCACACATTGTAGCCTAATACAGCATATATATATATATATATATATATATATATATATATATATATATATACATATATATATATATATATATATATATGTATATATATATATATATATATATATATACACATATATATACATACACACATACACGCACACACATACTGTACTGTCATGCCATGCCTCCTACAAACTATACGTGACATATTGACATTCATTCACAATCATAATGATTGTCTGTGAACGAATGTCAATATGTCATGGTTGTAAATGATGTCTGCCTCTCTGCCTGATGAGCCTGTCACATACCTCCCAATATTTCAAAATTTGAAAGAGGGACACCCCCGCACTGGGAAAAGTCCCCCCCCCCCCCCCCAGCAAACTGGGAAAAGTGTTATCTGTCGAGCACAAGATTATATGTGGAGCATGGTATGCTGTTCTGGAGGAGGAGCAAAGCTGCGCCTGCATGCATGGGGGATTGAAGTGTAGCGTGGTGCTGCGTGTAGAGCCAGCACTAGGCACGTATTGTGGGAGTTCCTTCCAAGTGTGAACACGGTTATCCTCAGTCATCATCTCACTCAAAATAAAAAAACGTCCCAGAGTAAAAAACAAGCAAAATTTTAAAAATATGTCACACTATTGTCAGTCTGCCGTGGCACACCTGAGGATCTCTCACGGCACACTGGTTGAAAAACACTGAGATAGAGCATGTAATTTTAAACAATTTTCCAATTTACTTTTATCACCAATTTTGCTTTGTTCTCTTGGTATTCTTAGTTGAAAGCTTAACCTAGGAAGTTCATATGCTAATTTCTTAGACCTTGAAGCCCACCTCTTTCAGATTGCATTTTAACAGTTTTTCAACACTAGAGGGTGTTAGTTCACGTATTTCATATAGATAACACTGTGCTCGTGCACGAGAAGATATCTGGGAGCAGTCACTGATTGGCTAGACTGCAAGTCTGTCAAAAGAACTGAAAAAAGGGGTAGTTTGCAGAGGCTTAGATACAAGATAATCACAGAGGTTAAAAGTATATTATTATAAATGTGTTAGTTATGCAAAACTGGGAAATGGGTAATAAAGGGATTATCTATCTTTTAAAACAATAAAAATTCTGGTGTAGACTGTCCCTTTAAACGGGGAGTTTGGTCTGTCACTGTGAAGCGGGCGTAACCCTTACACTACCTGATCGATACAACATCATACCTGATGTTTTAAAGCACGTTATTCAAACAATTTAGGAATGTTAGGTGATTTATGCCCTTTGTGGCTTAAAACTAGACTCTGCATCAACTATGTAATTTTCCATGGGAGTTTTGCCATGGATCCCCCTCCGGCATGCCACAGTCCAGGTGTTAGTCCCCTTGAAACAACTTTTCCATCACTATTGTGGCCAGAAAGAGTCCCTGTGGGTTTAAAAATTTGCCTGTCCATTGAAGTCAATGGCGGTTCGCCGGTTCGCAAATTTTTGGCGAAGTTCACGTTCGCTGTTCGCAAACCCAAATTTTTAGGTTCGCGACATCACTAACTCTCACTGATATATTAAGTGGGGGATAATAAACCCCAATGTCCTGATCCGTTTCAAAACATCACAAAAAAGGTGTCAGTATAAAGTCAGTTTTCGTTTGAAAATATAGACTGGTCTAGCACACTATTTCCAGTAGCCAGATGGACTGCAACAATGTAAGCAGTTATACTTTCAGAGCCGTGAAAGATAGAGATAATTCATACTCCAGTCATGGAATGTATGACAGTACCTTAATATATTGGTGATTGATCCGGGAGCTTACCCGCCTCTCTTACCGTATGAATCTCCTGGAATGTGTGTCTTCCACACCCGTCAGAGATCTCTGGGGTCAGAGGTTGAATTCTTTCTTTCTCCCAACTCAAAGTGGTTATCAGATGAGTTAAAGGGACATGAAATCCAAAAAAAAATATGTCAGGATTTATAAATAGCATGCAATTTTAAACAACTTTCTAATATACTGCTATTATAGAATTTGCTTCATTCTCTTCATATCCTTTGCTGAAAGGCATATCTAGATAGGCTCAGTAGCTGCTGATTGGTGGCTGCACATAGAAACCTTGTGTGATTGGCTCACCCATGTGCATTACTGTTTCTTCAACAAGGATATCTAAAGAATGAAGCAAATTAGATAATAGAAGTAAATTGTAAAGTTGTTTAAAATTATATTCTCTACCTTAATCATAAAAGTCCCTTTAAACTTGACTCTTTATGCGATCATCTGCTCTTAATGCAAACAGCATGCAGGATGACAAATATAAGGTGTCCTTTACCTTCGCTTTAGAATGAGATCTCTCAGGTGTTATAAGGTGATGTGATCGTCCTCTCTTAATACAACCATCCTCTCTTAATGCAAACAGCATGCAGGATGGCAGATACAGAGTATCTTTTCTTTCTTAGAGTCTCACAGGTATATGTAGAACTTCGGTTCTCAGGTGCAAGTTAAAGTCAGTAACAGGATAGGATAATTGCAGGAAATTCACACTAAGATGTACTTCACTCAGGGGCGTATTAAGGCATAGGCCAACAAGGCCGGTGCCTAGGGCAGCAGATTTTTAAGGGGCAGCAGAATTTTGAGTCCCTAGGGCCACTCTACTGAACTCAGGGCCGGGTGGCTAAATTAACCAATTACCAATGACTTAAATGGCTGGCCCGGCTATTGCTATCCTATGGATTGTATGCGGGTGCGCATGATGTGGTGACAGTGGAGGCGGAGCTCACTTGCGCAGCCTGGCCTGCACTGAGAGGGAATGCGGTATTCTTCCTGGCTCCACCGCGTGATTGAGACTCACACAGACTACACAGTGCAGTGTGCACTACAACGTGACCACTGTGAAACAGCATATGCCTTTCTCCCTTCAATACATCTTCATTAGGCATTAAAATACTTAAACGGATTAGTCACTAAATACTTGTACATTTACTGTTTGTCTATCTGTCATACATGCAAAGAATAAGTATTTATTGCTGAATCTATACAACTATGTGACTTAAAACACAACTGAAAATATGTTGTATGCATTTAATACATTCAGAAACAATACAGGTATATACTTTATTATGATTGTATCATGTGACTTTATCCCCTAGGATACAATTCCTAAACCTATCATAACTACTGTTGTCTTTTTTAAGTACTTTTAAAGGCCAGTTTGTATATTCATTACATATTTATCTAAGCATATATTTTGCTTAAATAACTGTCAATCACCAAAGAAGATGTTTAAGGTTAAACAACTACCTACTGACAAACTATCATACAGTGAAGGATATTTTTTTCTGATATAAACACTTTAATCATCTGACTTGCAAAATAATATATATATATATATATATATATATATATATATATATATATATATATATATATATATATATATATATATATATATATGTGTGTGTGTGACCAGAGTGAATGCAAGCCCTGGTGAACATCTACTTAAAAATACATTTTTTTTTTATTTTTTACACCCTGCCCCAAAAATATTATGTCTAAAAAAAGGTCTTAAACCTGGGGTTGGGGGGCAGCAGAATTTTTAGTGCCTAGGGCAGCACAAAACCTAAATACGCCCCTGACTTCACTGCTCCAAAATAGTCCAAAAAAAGACTGCTCCTTACAGCAACGCGTTTCTCCCTGCATGAGGGCTTTTTCAAGATGATTTCCAGCAGTCTCAAGCACCTTTATGTACCATTCAGGTGTACCTGATTGGTCAAGCGGTTACAGCCCCTTTTTTCTTTAAAGGTGGTATCTGTAATTACTCATATATTTATGTAAAAGTTATAGAAAATATATTTATAGCTGCAAACTGATTTATACATATTATAACCAGATGGTACATATATACAAGTAAAAAGCACAAAGTATCAAATAAACAAGTTACAGGAACAACAAGATATAATAATACATACACTAAAAAGTGGTAATCATGGAAACGGAAGGGGGAAATCCCTCACTTTCTTAAGAAGGAATTATTATATTAGGGCTATATGTACAGAAAGTATCTTAAATGTAATTAAATAATCTAAGAGGAAAGGGGATATATCAATCTCTGAGTTTAATCCCTTGGGGTACAGTGTATCAAATTTATAGATGAGTTCAGCCTCTTTCAAGAGTAACCTTTTCTCTATTTTACTCCCTCTCCAATGTGGTTTCACATTACAGAGACCCCAGTATTTCAAATCACAAGTTCTGCCTCCATGGACGTCTTTAAAATGTTTATACAATTGTGTTTCATCCTTGTTTTTTTTTTTTCTATACTCCGAAGATGTTCTCTGATTCTATCTCTAAGCTTCCTCTTAGTTTCACCCAAGTAGATTAAATTACAGGTGCATTGTAATGCATAAATGACACCTTTACTGGAGCATCTGATTAAATCTTTAATTATAAATTATTTCCCTGTTGGTGGTATTTTTAAAGTTCTTTTTTTATTACTATGCTGACAAGCTTTGCAAGAATAACAGGGGTAGTAGCCTGACACCTTTTTACCAAAAAGATCATGATCAATTTTTTCTTGCTTTTTTATTTTCTTTCTCGTATCACTAGGTGCTAGAAGGGACCTAACATTTTTCCCCTTTCTAAAAATAAGTTTTGGGACTGATACTAGATTTTTTCCTATAATGGGATCTGCTTTCAGGAGATGCCAGTGTTTTTTGATTATTTTTCTGATCATACCATGATCTGAGCTGTACTCTGTAATGAAAGGGACATTTATTATATCACTTGCAACTTTGTTCTCTATTTTCTGTTTATACGAAAGTAAGGTATTTCTATCTGTGTCCCTAGCTCTATTGACCGCTTTAGATACAATCTCATCTTCGTATCCTGTCTCTTTGAACTTCTCTATTAGTGTTTTTATCTGGTTATCGAAATCCAGCATTCTAGAGCAATTCTTTCTATAACCTCAGGCACTGGCCCACAGGGTTATTCATTTTCTATTGTTCTAGATGGCAGCTGTCGGGGTGGATGTAGCTATTTGAATCCACTTGTTTGAAGTGGTTGATTTCAATATTTTTGTTACATACCATAATTTCTAGATCTAGAAACACTATGGAGTCTTGACTATAATTGTAAGTGAATTGTAGCCCCTTGTTATTTGAATTCATATTGGTAAAGATAATTTAGCAAGAGAACAAAGAAAAATTGATAACAGGAGTAAATTAGAAAGTTGCTTAAAATTGCATGCTCTATCTCAATCATGAATGAAAAAAATTGTGTTTAGTGTCTCTTTAAATGCATAAACTTACTGCAATTCTTTACAAGGAGCACAACTATACCCCTGGCTATGCATCTAATTATGTTTGCAAAGTAAATACATAATAATAATAATAATAATCAGAGGCAAAGTTTTAAATGTATTTGAAAAATGAAATCAGAGACAAATGTTCACTTGACCATATTTAAGAAGTCAGAGTGAGAAATACTTCTCCTTTTAAGTTTTAATTAGTATACATTCAGCTGACAGCTAGAAAGTAGCAAATAGATATGTCCAGATACAGTATGTACATATTTTTATGATCGTAGAGTGATATGATCTTTATATCCCCACTAGACACATTATTATTATTATCAGGTATTTATAGAGCACAAACAGATTGCGCAGCACTAACATTAAGGGCTAAATTACAAGTGGCGCGCTAACTGTTGTGGTTGAGCGAAAAAAAGGTTTATCGTGGCTCCTTGCAAGCATTGGGTTAGTGCTCGTGCAAAAACTTTTTACTTTCAACTTGTAATACGCTTGCTACCCAGAGTGCAAAAAGCCTCTAGCAAAGTTAAGGCAAGTGGGAAAAAGTATCACTGCACTCATAATCTAGCCCTGAGTTTTGTAAGTTCTGGTTTTATGTCAAATGAATGACATAGTTTTGAGACCCGCAATTGCAATTTAATGAGTCTCGACTGAATAAAAAAAGGGTCTCTCAACTTTTTTAAGACCATGATGGTAATAATTTGTCTGGAATGTAAAATTATGCACAGTGATGGAAGCTCATAAACCCTTTACTAGCTTTCCATAAAAAATAGTTAATTCAACAAGCTATGTAAACTCTTCAGTATCAGTTGTTTGTATTTACATCTGTTTACAAAAAGATACCCACCAAAGAACTCTTGGTGTAGGTTACCAGTTGGTCTTTCTTATGACTTCTCTAATAACAAGGGATTTATGGTGACTAAGACCTAGATTTGGAGTTTGGCGTTTGAGGCTCCTAACGCTGGTTTTAGGCTACCGCCGGTATTTGGAGTCACTCAAAATAGGGTCTAACGCTCACTTTTCAGCCGCAACTTTTCCATACCGCAGATCCCCTTACGTAAACTGCGTATCCTATCTTTTCAATGGGATTTTTCTAACTCCGGTATTTAGAGTCGTGTCTGAAGTGAGCGTTAGAATTCTAACGACAAAACTCCAGCCGCAGGAAAAAAGTCAGTAGTTAAGAGCTTTCTGGGCTAACGCCGGTTCATAAAGCTCTTAACTACTGTACTCTAAAGTACACTAACACCCATAAACTACCTATGTACCCCTAAACCGAGACCCCCCCACATCGCCGACACTCAAATAATTTTTTTTAACCCCTAATCTGCCGACCGCCACCTACGTTATCCTTATGTACCCCTAATCTGCTGCCCCTAACACCGCCGACCCCTGTATTATATTTATTAACCCCTAATCTGCCCCCCTCAACGTCGCCTCCACCTGCCTACACTTATTAACCCCTAATCTGCCGACCGCAAAGCGCCGCCACCTACGTTATCCTTATGTACCCCTAATCTGCTGCCCCTAACACCGCCGACCCCTGTATTATATTTATTAACCCCTAATCTGCCCCCCTCAACGTCGCCTCCACCTGCCTACACTTATTAACCCCTAATCTGCCGAGCGGACCTGAGCGCTACTATAATAAAGTTATTAACCCCTAATCCGCCTCACTAACCCTATAATAAATAGTATTAACCCCTAATCTGCCCTCCCTAACATCGCCGACACCTAACTTCAATTATTAACCCCTAATCTGCCGACCGGAGCTCACCGCTATTCTAATAAATGTATTAACCCTTAAAGCTAAGTCTAACCCTAACAGTAACACCCCCTAAGTTAAATATAATTTAAATCTAACGAAATTAATTATCTCTTATTAAATAAATTATTCCTATTTAAAGCTAAATACTTACCTGTAAAATAAATCCTAATATAGCTACAATATAAATTATAATTATATTATAGCTATTTTAGGATTAATATTTATTTTACAGGTAACTTTGTATTTATTTTAACCAGGTACAATAGCTATTAAATAGTTAAGAACTATTTAATAGCTAAAATAGTTAAAATAATTACAAATTTACCTGTAAAAGAAATCCTAACCTAAGTTACAATTAAACCTAACACTATAATATCAATAAATTAATTAAATAAACTACCTACAATTACCTACAATTAACCTAACACTACACTATCAATAAATTAATTAAATACAATTCCTACAAATAAATACAATTAAATAAACTTGCTAAAGTACAAAAAATAAAAAAATATTTACAAACATAAGAAAAATATTACAACAATTTTAAACTAATTACACCTACTCTAAGCCCCCTAATAAAATAACAAAGCCCCCCAAAATAAGAGATAATTAATTTCGTTAGATTTAAATTATATTTAATTTAGGGGGGTGTTAGTGTTAGGGTTAGACTTAGCTTTAGGGGTTAATACATTTATTAGAATAGCGGTGAGATTGGGTCGGCAGATTAGGGGTTAATAATTGAAGTTAGGTGTCGGCGATGTTAGGGAGGGCAGATTAGGGGTTAATACTATTTATTATAGGGTTAGTGAGGCGGATTAGGGGTTAATAACTTTATTATAGTAGCGGTGCGGTTCGGTCGGCAGATTAGGGGTTAATAAGTGTAGGCAGGTGGAGGCGACGTTTTGGGGGGCAGATTAGGGGTTAATAAATATAATATAGGGGTCGGCGATGTTAGGGCAGCAGATTAGGGGTACATAGGGATAATGTAAGTAGCGGCGGTTTACGGAGCGGCAGATTAGGGGTAAATAATAATATGCAGGGGTCAGCGATAGCGGGGCGGCAGATTAGAGGTTAATAAGTGTAAAGTTAGGGGTGTTTAGACTCGGGGTACATGTTAGAGTGTTAGGTGCAGACGTAGGAAGTGTTTCCGCATAGCAAACAATAGCTCAAACAGCCCCATTGTTTCCTATGGGGGAATCGTGCACAAGCACGTTTTTGAGGCTGGCCGCTTGCGTAAGCAACTCTGGTATTGAGAGTTGAAGCTGCGTTAAAAATGCTCTACGCTCCTTTTTTGGAGCCTAACTCAGCCTTTTTGTGGACTCTCAATACCAGAGTTATTTTTATGGTGCGGCCAGAAAAAAGCCGGCGTTAGTTTTTCGGGTCGTTACCGACAAAACTCCAAATCTAGCCGTAAGGAAATAAGGCTTAAAATTCCCACAAAGTTAAAGAAACAAAAGGCTGTGGATTATATATCCTGCATCTGTAATTTGGTACACAGGACAACATAATCAACATAAAACCCGGTATTATATCTTTTATTACAATAAACACCAAAATAAATGTCAGAATGAGAATATGTTTGTCTTTGAAGGCAACACAACATCTTGCAACTTCCCTTTCCTCTGAGACATACAGAGAGTGTCTTTCCAGGAGAAGATAATCACACAATGACTTCTCTTAACCTGGCCAAAGCATTAGGGTCTGAAGGCCTATACAGATGGATATTACAGTCAAATCCCACCTGTTCTCCCACCACTATGTTCTACCTTAATTATCTTAAATGCATAAAGTGGGGATTTCCAAGACAAAAAATAATATTTTTTTAGAATATTAATCTTAATTCTGATATCCTAGATGCCTAAATCATCTGAACACCTCAACTATAGATTTATATTAAGTACATTAATAATGTTGGCATTGGGGAGAAATTTTGACATGTGTGCTTGCCACCCAGAGTACTTGCTTGGAACCTTTTATCTGACCCTTTCTATAAACAAAAATGGTATAAACAAATATCACACTCCAATAAGTGAGATAATTATAGCTAGAGGGTGACTTCTTACCATACAATAACTTGTATATAAGGATATAGTTACTAACTATATCACCTTAGGATATTTAGTATCATATGATATGCAATAGTCACAACCTTGCAAATATAATATCTTCGTACAGTTCCATAATCAGATGTGTAGAGGTAGCTCCTTTTCATGACCTTCATGTCATCAGATTTCTAAAGATACATGGAAAAAAAGAAAGGCGCAGACTTTTACATCAGATTCATTCCCCATATACACCCAATGACAGAATACTCACAAACATGTAGGCACATAAATATGCTAAATATTGTGTGCTAAGATCTCTCAGTGTATCAGCTCACTGACCGGCGTCTCTCTTTGTCTGAGCCCCAGTGAGGTAATCAGTGCAGCTTTCTCCCACCATCACGTATGGAATGGAACAAAAAGAGGAATAGGCTGCCTCTTGGTGCAGACTTTAACATTGGATCCCTTCACCATATGTAGCCAACAACAGAATACTCCCAAGAATGTAGGCACATCAGTGACGTGCGGTGAGGTCAGAGGCTGGTGAGGCACTTGCTACGATACACCAGAGAAACGCATCTGCCTCCCCTGCCTCTAGTGACTGCACGTCCCTGAGGCATATAAATGTGCACTATCACATGCTGAGATCTCTCAGTGTCTAAGCTCACTAACCAGAATCTCCCTGTGTCTGAGCCCCAGTCGGGTAATTCTTAGTGTAGCTTTCTCCCCCCCCATCATGTATAGATTCCAAGCCGTGTAATAATTAAAGCAAATAAAAAACTGTAGGTTGTTATGCCATACACCGCTCCATATAAACAAAATGATATGCAGCAAAACACTTACCACTTTGCCCTTATATGCTCTGGAATCATTAGTAGTCAGACCTGTGGAAGAATAGAAAAATATTCATGTATATGTACATTATTTTTATGCTATCCTGACCTTCCTACTGTATTGCAAGAACTTCAGTCAGTTCATTAACTATATAAACCCGAGGCTCTAGCTTTCTTTCTATTAAAAGCCTCTAAGAGCTCATTTCAATCACAATATTCTATTCAATGGTACCTTGTAAGGTAAAATGCTCTAGAATAAACCTGTCTATAAATCATTGGCATGTCTTTTAATTTTATTTTAATCTAGCATTATCCTGTACTATACAGCCTCACATTTATCAGGACATTGTGTTCCTTTTAAAATGCACTTAGGCTCATAGTCCCTTCAAAAATGTATTCCCCTTTTTAATTTTCTTTTTTTTATATGTACTTTTGCATGTGTACAGTACATGAATTACTTTAATGGGGGTAACCTTTTTATAAATAATGCATTGAGTTTCGACAAAAAAGCTGCATCAGAACAGGTGTAGGGGAACAGGTTAAAGAATAATTGTAACATGTCTGGAATATGCATGAGACAACCCTAAATCACAATTTGGAAGGAAATATTGACAGACTTGATGGGTCACTTGGTTTGATTTGCTCTTAAAAATTATGTTTCTTTCTTATTTCTGCAACCAAGTGGAGAAATTGGTGCTCCAAATTTTAGAATTTTCTATGAAGCTGTTGCTGTAGTTCAACACATGCATGTTTGTAAACCTCATATGAGGGTACTCAAGTTGACTTTCTTCAAATGTCTGGATTCTAGGCAAACAAAGGCAGATACTTTTGCTAAATTCTATTCAAGATTTAGATTTGCCAACCCTTTTAGATAAAGATAAGACCACATTTTCTAAATACTCAATGCAGAAATCCAGATAATTCCAGTCACAATTATAGACAAACATAATCTGACTAAAATAATAATAACAAATAGTTGTACTTTTCAAATTGCTATTGAAGGCATTGAGTAATAAATCACAGTGCAGGCTGGAAAAAGTAACTAAAACTGTGTAAGTGATTTTTTGGTGTTTCAATTAAGGAGATGAGGTTAACATTTTGGGTTACAAAGGCGCTGTAACATATCTCAGCCTAATGGCACTATCCCTTTAAGACTTCCTTCTCTGACTGCTGCATTTGGGCAGTATTCACATTCAGCTTGCTTGCCTGCCTGATTAATCATTCATGCACCTGATTACCTCAGCCTCTTTTTAAGCCTTCTCAGGTCTAATGTGCTTTGCATTAACATTGAAGTTGTGATCCTGAACAACAGAGGTCTGTGACTGTTTCCTGTATGAATTTACCATCTATTTCAACCTACAGCATTTTCTATTCCAATGCCTAAAATCATCAAATCGCAAGTATCCAAATAATTCCATTTCTGTTTCCTGGACACTGCTACTTAACAAACTCTGAACTTTATTATAAATCAAGCATACTTTTGGTTATCATCACTCTCTAATTACAACAGCATCTTACTCAGAACTTTATAACTATTTCTCTGCTACAAGTTGTCATTGCTGAAATATCCTGCTGCAAATATGTTAACATATTCAGAACTCTGCATCTATATGTTCAATTAAAAGCTTTCATGTGATTCTCCAATATATGTTCAAACAGTAATTGATGCCTTAAACTTAACTTTCACCTGTGCTGCTCTGCTAATTACTGACATACAGCTCTTTATAATATTATGTACTGTGAACCTGCAACAAACCAAGTTTGCATCTATATGCACAAACAGTAATTAATGCCTAAACTTGCAGCTTGTCTAAATACCTGTGCAGCTGTGCTTAAACTCTGACATACAGCTTTATATACTATTATGTACTGTGAACCTGCAACAAACCTTAGTTTGCATCTAAGTGTCAATCTTTTACCAGATTACTATGAAGCCTGAACATTCCACATTGCTATATTTTTCTCTCATTGAATCCTGCAGTTACTTCTATTAACTAACTATAAGTCACAGTGAAGTCAGAATATATTGTATACAAATGTTGCACTCTCCATTTATTCTACAATAACTTCTAGCAACTATGAATCACAGAATATCATCTATCCACGTCCAGGATACTCTTCCCCGGGTCAGGGGTCGGTGTCTTCAAATCCCTACCACTGCCCCGAGGGTCTGTGTCCTGAGCGCATGTACACCGGATCATGACAGAATGTTAATGCCTTAAAAAGGGATCCGCAGTGGTAGTGGATGCACCGACCCTCAAAGGAAAATAAAAAATTACAACATAACTCAGACCCAAGCAATCCCTAAAGGAAAAAACAGAAGATTTTCAAACTTTAAAAAATTTAAAGACACAGTACTCCCATTCTAGACAATCCTCTACTCATGTTCGTGGTTACAATTTTGGTGAAACTGATCCTGAATCTGACTATGAAAATGAAGAGGATTTAACCATAGCATAAGCAGAAAAAATTCAGATTTTTAAAGATTTAAAGAGACAGAACCACTTTTCTAAAATGTCATCTGTTCCTCAATTTCGTGCTTACCATTTTGGTGAAACTGATCCTGAATCTGACTATGAAAATGAAGAGGATTTAACCATAGCTTCAGCAGAAAACATTCAGGCTTTCAAAGATTTAAAGAAACAGAACCACTATTCTAGAATTTCATCTGTTCCTCATGTTCGTGATTTCCATTTTGGTGAAACTGATTCTGAGTCTGACTATGTAACTGAAGAGGATGCATTCATAGATTCAGCAGAAAAAAATCAGACCTTTAAAGATTTAAAGAGACAGGATTACTGTTCCAGAAAACCATCTACTCCTCCTGTTTGTAATTCCTATCCCGGTGATACTGATTCTGAGTCTGAATATGTCAACATGGAGGATGACTTCACAGATCCAGCTGAACTGGCATTAGACTGGTATGAGCGCAACTTTAATTCGCCACAAACTCAGACAAAACCTCAACCTATTGGCTATAATGACATCCTTGGTTGTTATATTTACAATATGGAAGATACAGACAGCTCCCATCATGAAACCTCTCATGAAAATACTGATCTTCCTATTTCTGATATTACCATGGATTCGTTGGATTGGACAGATTCAGAGCTGCAAGAAAAGACATCTGGTTTACAGACTGCTGTTTGGAGAAAATTTCCCCTCAACTACTATGCTGATTTATCACATCAGAATTATGCATCCAGTGATGAAGAGGATTTTTGTTCTCAACCTTACTACAAGCCACAATGGCAGCAACCTAAGAAGCCTCATACTGGGAAGAAATCTAAGCTCTCTAAGAAAAAGAAGAAGAAGAAGAAAATCCTTCTGCCCACAGAAAATCAGAAGTGCAAAGAGGAAACTCAGCCTGATTGCCCTGTTTTAGTTTCTGTTGTACCAGACCCTCTCTTGCCTCCTTACACTGTCAACACCAAGCTGGATGTTGTCTATAGTCACTATCAGTCTGTTCTTAAAGCATCTAAAGGTATCTCTTCTCAGACTCTACAACAACTACAAAAACTGTTTCCAACTATTGATTTCTTGCATCCCTCTCATGCTTCCTCAATACCTGTAAACCCTGTGTTAGAAGCAAAAGATAATTATGTTCCAGATATACAACCTTTCAGTTTACCAGAGATAATCCCTGGAGAATTTAGCTCTGATATTCAAACTCAAATAAGCATGCCTGCTGAACTCCAGATAACTTCTCAATCAGAATCTTGTGTCACAATTCCTCCGCATCTACCTGAGTGTGGCATATTTCAGTACACTTCACCTTCTCAAAATTCTTCTGTTACTGCATCTAAGAAATTGTTTCCCTTGGGAGATACTTTGCATCAACCTACATTTTCTACTACATCAGTTTCCTGTACAGGAATTCCTGATAGTGAATCCTGTGAGGACAACTTTGAACCAAGTTCGCAAGTGGACATTCTTGAACCTGAAACTTGTACAAAAGTTCTTCAAGAAGATTCCCCAGTGCCCATTCCTGTTCCTGTTTTCCATGATTATACTACTAAACCTGACATCAAGGTGGACTCTCCTGTTTTTAACCCTGGTATGGGTATTCCTTTGTTTAACCCAGAAATGGGTGTAGTAATACTTGATCCTGAAGATAGCCATGCCCTCTACTCAGAAGCGAGTATGTTTCTTGGCTCTAAAGTGGGTCTTGTTAATTCTTCGTTTATGAATCCTGAAGAAAGCCTTGTCCTCTGCTCAGAAGAGAGTATGGTTCCTGGCTCAAAAGTGGGTTCTTTTTCTTTCTCAATAGTTGAACCTTGCCCTGGCATGGGCATTCCTTCACCCGATCCTACTGAGGATATTCCTGAACCTTGCCCTGGTGAGGGCATTCCTACACTTGATCCTATTGAGGATATTCCTGAACCTTGCCCAGATGTGGGTACTTCCTAACCTTGCCCTGGCATGGGCATTCCTTCACCTGATCCTACTGAGGATATGACTGAACCTTGCCCAGATGTGGGTATTCCTGAACCTTGCCCTGGTGGACCTGTTCTTAGTGAGAACACTTTTGATTCTGAATCCAGTAAGGAGACATTTCATATTGAATTAGAAGATGGCAAGAACTGGACAAATCTTGCACTCTACACTCCTATCTCCTATTTTGAAGAAAGCCCTGCTATTGCGTTAGAAGTGGCTATAGCTTTTTCTTTTTGAGTATATCTAATCCTCAGCCAAGAGGTTAATTCTGAAGATACTCAAATCTATGACCCAAAGGTGCTTAATCTGGTTATCAATCCAGAATGCTGCATCTCTATTTCTGAAGCTGAGGAAAGCCTATTCATTTCTCTAGGACTGGCTGCCTTTTCAGTGGCTATGTACATGGTCATCTATCATGAAGAACATCCGCCTATCTACCCTCAGGATGATTCTGTGGTAGGAAGCTCATTGTATGTTACGTTCATGCATTCTCACGATGACTACAAAAAAGTTGACTTCAAGTTTTGCTCTCATCATTGTCAAGATCTTTTGATACCTGAATTACATGGCCTTTACTTCGTCATTCAACTTTTTCAAGAGATTTCCAACCCTCCTTTCTTGATTTCCGATTGGACTCACTACCTCCATACACCTACTACCGGTACTCCATATCATTTTTGTTCTCTCTCCTTTTGGATTGTGTTGGGCGCCCGGAGGTCGCCTTTGAGGAGGGCGATCTGTAACATATCTCAGCCTAATGTCACTATCCCTTTAAGACTTCCTTCTCTGACTGCTGCATTTGGGCAGTATTCACATTCAGCTTGCTTGCCTGCCTGAATAATCATTCATGCACCTGATTACCTCAGCCTCTTTTTAAGCCTTCTCAGGTCTAATGTGCTTTGCATTAACATTGAAGTTGTGATCCTGAACAACAGAGGTCTGTGACTGTTTCCTGTATAAATTTACCATCTATTTCAACCTACAGCATTTTCTATTCCAATGCCTAAAATCATCAAATCGCAAGTATCCAAATAATTCCATTTCTGTTTCCTGGACACTGCTACTTAACAAACTCTGAACTTTATTATAAATCAAGCATACTTTTGGTTATCATCACTCTCTAATTACAACAGCATCTTACTCAGAACTTTATAACTATTTCTCTGCTACAAGTTGTCATTGCTGAAATATCCTGCTGCAAATATGTTAACATATTCAGAACTCTGCATCTATATGTTCAATTAAAAGCTTTCATGTGATTCTCCAATATATGTTCAAACAGTAATTGATGCCTTAAACTTAACTTTCACCTGTGCTGCTCTGCTAATTACTGACATACAGCTCTTTATAATATTATGTACTGTGAACCTGCAAAAACCAAGTTTGCATCTATATGCACAAACAGTAATTAATGCCTAAACTTGCAGCTTGTCTAAATACCTGTGCAGCTGTGCTTAAACTCTGACATGCAGCTTTATATAATATTATGTACTGTGAACCTGCAACAAACCTTAGTTTGCATCTAAGTGTCAATCTTTTACCAGATTACTCTGAAGCCTGAACATTCCACATTGCTATATTTTTCTCTCATTGAATCCTGCAGTTACTTCTATTAACTAACTATAAGTCACAGTGAAGTCAGAATATATTGTATACAAATGTTGCACTCTCCATTTATTCTACAATAACTTCTAGCAACTATGAATCACAGAATATCATCTATCCACGTCCAGGATACTCTTCCCTGGGTCAGGGGTCGGTGTCTTCAAATCCCTACCACTGCCCCGAGGGTCTGTGTCCTGAGCTCATGTACACCGGATCATGACAGGTGCTCAGGTGCCCTGACCTTTAAATCAAAGCACACAACGCCTGGTTACTGACAAAAATAAAGATAGGTTAGCTTGAACCATGCTTCAATCCCAACAGACCAGTGAACACATCAATTAGTGATTTGAAAAATTATCTACAAATGTACAAAATAAAGAAATGTTGTTACCCTTCCTGGGAGTGGCCATCCTGCACAGATCACTCCAAGAGCACAACGGGCCATCTTGAAAGGGTCACAGCAAAAGGCCTCCAGAAAACTCTACAAACTGTAAAATTCTTTGATTATCAGGAAAAGATTGAACAAGAATAATGTTCGTGGAAGGACACTACAAGAATACATTTCTGCACGTCTCAAGTTTTCCCAAGACCACCTAGATATTCTACAACACTTTTGGGAAAATGTGCACTGGACAGATGAGACAAAAGTCGAACTTTTTGGCAAAAATGCACTTGCAGACACTCTTGAAACTTGATAAAAAAAAATCAAACCTTAGTGCAGCATAAGTGACAGCTAATGACATAATTGTATATGAACAGAAGGTCTGGACTGCTGTACTAATTTTTTTTTGTCTTCATAGTATCTTGCTGGAGAATAGTCAGTGGAAGGGGCCTGCCACAAGATGTTCTGGTGCATGCCTCAGTGACGTGGCAGTGCCTAGTTTACCTCAATCTGCAACCACCCACTTATAATGAGAAGTTGGTTATGCACTAACAAGCTTAAGAATTTAAAAATGGAAGAATTTTATTCTGAGCTCCAGAAATTACTTGAAGATCATAAGCTGAGATTTATAGTGGATATAAATATGGCAGATGTTGCCATGTTATCTGGTATACAGAAGATTATGACACTTAAATGACAAATAACAAGGCAGTGATCACCCCTATACCTTCGGATAAGCACTGCCCTTATCGATTTCCTCAATTGGACATATCAGGATCAAATTATGTGTGTGCCCTGGAGATAATAGCAGTTAAAGATGAATGTGGTAAGCAACGTAACTTGCACAAGTGTGCATTGGACAGACCATTTGAATCCTCATTTATGCCTACAGCTCTGGTGGAGGAATGCCCTGGGGGAATCACAATAGACAAGGTAAGCGATAATCAGAAAATGTCTATATTTTTGGTATGCCTCCCTGAGTCTTACCTATGGCAGGAGCTTTGTACTCAATGGGCTGATCTTCAGTGCTGTGGTGGAACTCATATTAGGCTGGCCTGTAAACCCTATTCTAGCCCAGTTCTAATAGTTCCAATTTTCTTGTTTCTATTGACCCTTCTGACAAGTTCAAATATTCTAATATTACTTGAGCAAGCATATGAGATATTCCCACAAATCCCTTAAAGAATTATTTTAGAAGATTAAATTTCAAGAAAAGGTTAGTATTGGCCTGCATTTATCTTATTTTGCTATTCCCCCATTTAACATTGTTTAATATTGTTTACTATCTGATATATTTAATTAAATCTCCTGTAGTTCTTGAATAGCAGCTTTAAGTCAGAATTTAATGTTTATGGTTATGATTTTCTCCTTGAATATCTGCTATTATTGTTTGTTTGCTATGGACTAGATTACAAGTGGAACACTAATTAACGCTTCCGCTCGAGCATTAATTGCACTAGAAGTAAGCTTTTGAACTCGTCGGGTTGCGCTCGTATTATGAGTTGAAAGTAAACTGTTTTCATTTGAGCTCTAACCCGATGAGCACAAAAAGCTGAACTAAGAATATCACGAGCGTGTTCACGTATTCCCCCATAGAAGTCAATGGAGAAAAAAAAGGTGGGGAAAAAAACAATGTTCTTCACATAGAACAATATGTTCTATTTATTCATAAATAAATATATATATATAAGACACTGTAATTCCAGACAGCGTGGAAGTCGGCAATCAGCCGATTAGCAACCGCTACACGTGTTTCACCCTACGTCATAGAGGGCTTCCTCAGGCAAAATGAATCGATATCCTCTCTAGAGATTCAGCTCTACTTACCAAGAGACCCACAGGTGAATTAGAACAGCATTAATTATTGCACAAAGTGACTAAAGAAAAAGAACCCAAATGTAACTAAATTAAAAAGAACAAACATAGTACTAAACACCGTCGCTCAACCTGACATCCGTGATAGGCACTGATCAAAAAACCAAAAAATAGTAAAAATATTACCAAATGCACAATTATAATTGCATAGATATACACATAGCTGTCAAATAATAATAAACAGTCTGAGCAGGTATGTGTAAATAGAATACTCAAAATATAATGGTATCCATAAAAGGGATTTAGGAGGCCTATCAAGTAGCCCATAGGCTCAGTATAGTAATGGAATAAGAAACAATATATCCTAATATAAGCTATATTTCTAGTAGTATATATAATATAACCACATATACCCTACATAATAATATAATTATCCATTACTTAAGTACTCAAAAAGAGAGCAAAGTTTCATTCTTCATTAAGTCCAAATGTTTGCAATGAATTTGAATTATATATCCATCTGCATTCAGATTTTAAGAGTAAATTATCCCAATCGCCCCCTCTTTCACTGATGTCTATTAATTCTAGGCCCACAAATTTTAAATCATGTACACTGCTTTGATGCACCTCAAAGAAATGTCTCGTAACACCACTGTCCTTAATCTTTTCATTGAGAATATCCCTTCTATGCTTCTTCTCTAAACTCTCTATAGGTTTTGCCTACGTAAAATCTGGGGCAGGAGCAAAAGGCGACATAGACTACCCCCTCACTGCGGCATGTGGCCCTTTATTTTATGGGGATAACCCCTAGTGTCAATCATCAACTGGCCCTTTAAAATATGTTTACACATTTTACACTTGCCGCATTTGTAACAGCCATCTTTCTTTTAGTGTTTGCCTAACCAGTCATTGTTTCCTTTATAATGGCTGTGAACTAATTTGTCTTGAAGTGAGGGGGCTCATCTGGCTGTCATTAAGGGATAATTTCCAACAATTTTGTGGATGTCTATGTCTGTAGTAAGAATATTCCAGTGTCTACATAAAACCTTACATACATACACCTAGATTTAGAGTTAGAAGGGGTGCGTTAGCTACGCGTGTTTTTTTCCCCCCGCACCTTTTAAACAACGCTGGTATTTAGAGTTCTCTGAAGGGCTGCGTTAGGCTTCCGAAAAGGGAGCGTACAGCATAATTTACAGCCACTTCAACTCTAAATACGAGCATTGCTTAGGGACGCGGCCAGCTTCAAAAACGTTCTCGTGCACAATATCACCATAGGAAACAATGGGGCAGTTTGAGCTGAAAAAAACCTAACACCTGCAAAAAAGCAGCGTTCAGCTCCTAACGCAGCCCCATTGTTTCCTATGGGGAAACACTTCCTAAGTCTGCACGTAACACCCTAACATGTACCCCGAGTCTAAACACCCCTAACCTTACACTTCTTAACCCCTAATTTGCCGCCCCCGCTATCGCTGACCCCTGCATTTTATTATTAAACCCTAATCTGCCGCTCCGTATACCGCCGCAACCTGCATTATAGCTATGTACCCCAATCTGCTGCCCCTAACATCGCTGACCCCTATATTATATTTATTAACCCATAATCTGCCCCCCCCAACGTCGCCGCTACCTAACTACACTTATTAACCCCTAATCTGCCGACCGGACCTCGCCGCCACTATAATAAATGTATTAACCCCTAAACCACCTCACTCCCGCCTCAAAAACCCTATAATAAATTGTATTAACCCCTAATCTGCCCTCCCTAACATCGCCGACACCTAACTTCAAGTATTAACCCCTAATCTGCCGACCGGACCTCGCCGCTACTCTAATAAATGTATTAACCCCTAAAGCTAAGTCTAACCCTAACACTAACACCCCCCTAAGTTAAATTTAATTTAAATCTAACGAAATAAAATAAATCTTATTAACCTCTTAAGGACATATGACGGAATTTTTCCGTCATAAAACAATTGAGCAAACTGAAAGCTGTGTCCTTAAAGGGTTAAATAAATTAATCCTATTTAAAGCTAAATACTTGCCTGTAAAATAAACCCTAATATAGCTACAATATAACTAATAATTATATTGTAGCTATTTTAGCATTTATATGTATTTTACAGGCAACTTTGTATTTATTTTTACTAGGTACAATAGCTATTAAATAGTTAATAACTATTTAATTGCTACCTAGTTAAAATAAGTATAAAATTACCTGTAAAATAAATCCTAACCTAAGTTACAATTAAACCTAACACTACACTATCAATAAATTAATTAACTAAACTATCTACAATTATCTACAATTAAATCAACTAAACTAAATTACAAAAAAAAACAAACACTAAATTACACTAATCTGTGCGGTCGGCAGATTAGGGGTTAAAAAATCTTATTAGAGTGGGGGGACCTCGGTTTAGGGGTACATAGGTAGTTTATGGGTGTTAGTGTACTTTAGAGCACAGTAGTTAAGAGCTTTATGAACCGGCGTTAGCCCATAAAGCTCTTAACTCCTTTTTTCTGCGGCTGGAGTCTTGTCGTTAGAGTTCTAACGCTCACTTCAGCCAAGACTCTAAATACCGGTGTTAGAAAGATCACATTGAAAAGATAGGATACGCAATTGACGTAAGGGGATCTGCGGTATGGAAAAGTCGCGGCTGGAAAGTGAGTGTTAGACCCTTTCCTGACTGACTCTAAATACCAGCGGGCGGCCAAAACCAGCGTTAGGACCCCTTAACGCTGGTTTGGACGGCTAACGCAGAACTCTAAATCTAGGCGTATGTTCTTCCCATTCTGAATTAAATGTACTAATGAATCTATCCTCAGAGCTGGTTTGTTTTTCCACTTTTTCATATAATATTTTTTCACATGGGGTTTCCCTCGCTCTCTGTGGTATCCCTTTTTAATGATTTTATTCGGGTATCCCCTGGCTTTAAACCTCTCTTTCAAATGGCCAATAGGGATAGCATTAATTTGATGTTGGGGATGCTGGCTAGAGGCTTCCAGAAGTGTGTTGGCTGATGTGCTTTTCCTGAATGTTTCTGTTACCAATCCCTCTTAGAGATTTTAAAACTAAAAAGGCTAAGGATTCATAGCTCCACTCAAATGTAAATTTCAAATTCCATTCATTATTATTTAATAGTTCCATGAATTTTAACAAGTCATCAGATGTGCCCTCCCATAATAGGAGGACATCATCGATATAGCGAATTGATGATGTCCTTTTTTTGAGTTCCCCTGTTTGTATGTTGGGTAAAGAATGAATCGCAAATGCTTATTATGATTTTTGGATGACAAATAGTGTTATCCTTATTTATTTTCATGCACATTGTTTCATTTTTTGGAAATTAAATTACACACAAACACAGATACCTGACATCTGTGTTTGTGTGTTTGTTTTGAGACACTCGCAGCTCCTACATTATTTTTATTTGAGACTTAATGTGAGAGTGCTGGATAGGGTTTACATTATTTTTCTCTTTATTTAATATATATATGATATTTTTTGGTACACTATAAGATTATATATAGATAGGTATATATATATATATATATATATATACAGGGAGTGCAGAATTATTAGGCACGTTGTATTTTTGAGGATTAATTTTATTATTGAACAACAACCATGTTCTCAATGAACCCAAAAATCTCATTAATATCAAAGCTGAATATTTTTGGAAGTAGTTTTTAGTTTGTTTTTAGTTTTAGCTATTTTAGGGGGATATCTGTGTGTGCAGGTGACTATTACTGTGCATAATTATTAGGCAACTTAACAAAAAACAAATATATACCCATTTCAATTATTTATTTTTACCAGTGAAACCAATATAACATCTCAACATTCACAAATATACATTTCTGACATTCAAAAACAAAACAAAAACAAATCAGTGACCAATATAGCCACCTTTCTTTGCAAGGACACTCAAAAGCCTGCCATCCATGGATTCTGTCAGTGTTTTGATCTGTTCACCACCAACATTGCGTGCAGCAGCAACCACAGCCTCCCAGACACTGTTCAGAGAGGTGTACTGTTTTCCCTCCTTGTAAATCTCACATTTGATGATGGACCACAGGTTCTCAATGGGGTTCAGATCAGGTGAACAAGGAGGCCATGTCATTAGATTTTCTTCTTTTATACCCTTTCTTGCCAGCCACGCTGTGGAGTACTTGGACGCGTGTGATGGAGCATTGTCCTGCATGAAAATCATGTTTTTCTTGAAGGATGCAGACTTCTTCCTGTACCACTGCTTGAAGAAGGTGTCTTCCAGAAACTGGCAGTAGGACTGAGAGTTGAGCTTGACTCCATCCTCAACCCGAAAAGGCCCCACAAGCTCATCTTTGATGATACCAGCCCAAACCAGTACTCCACCTCCACCTTGCTGGCGTCTGAGTCGGACTGGAGCTCTCTGCCCTTTACCAGTCCAGCCACGGGCCCATCCATCTGGCCCATCAAGACTCACTCTCATTTCATCAGTCCATAAAACCTTAGAAAAATCAGTCTTGAGATATTTCTTGGCCCAGTCTTGACGTTTCAGCTTGTGTGTCTTGTTCAGTGGTGGTCGTCTTTCAGCCTTTCTTACCTTGGCCATGTCTCTGAGTATTGCATACCTTGTGCTTTTGGGCACTCCAGTGATGTTGCAGCTCTGAAATATGGCCAAACTGGTGGCAAGTGGCATCTTGGCAGCTGCACGCTTGACTTTTCTCAGTTCATGGGCAGTTATTTTGCGCCTTGGTTTTTCCACACGCTTCTTGCGACCCTGTTGACTATTTTGAATGAAACGCTTGATTGTTCGATGATCACGCTTCAGAAGCTTTGCAATTTTAAGAGTGCTGCATCCCTCTGCAAGATATCTCACTATTTTTGACTTTTCTGAGCCTGTCAAGTCCTTCTTTTGACCCATTTTGCCAAAGGAAAGGAAGTTGCCTAATAATTATGCACACCTGATATAGGGTGTTGATGTCATTAGACCACACCCCTTCTCATTACAGAGATGCACATCACCTAATATGCTTAATTGGTAGTAGGCTTTCGAGCCTATACAGCTTGGAGTAAGACAACATGCATAAAGAGGATGATGTGGTCAAAATACTCATTTGCCTAATAATTCTGCACTCCCTGTATATATATATATATATATATATATATATATATATATATATTTATATATATATGGGAATATCTACTTAGAAATACTAAGGACATATTCTGTGCAAAACATAGGAATGTAAAATATTTATAGTAAATACATCGTTAAAATCTTTATTCAAAAGGAATATTGCATAAAAATGATTTTTCATGTTTTTATCTACTTAACCCCTTAATGACCGGACCATTTTTCAATTTTCTTACCCTTAATGACAATGGCTATTTTTACATTTCTGCAGTGTTTGTGTTTAACTGTAATTTTCCTCTTACTCATTTACTGTACCCACACATATTATATACCGTTTTTCTCGCCATTAAATGGACTTTCTAAAGATACCATTATTTTCATCATATCTTATAATTTACTAAAAAAAATATATAAAATATGAGGAAAAAATTGAAAAAAAAACACACTTTTACCCCCAAAAGCTGTTACACATCTACAACCACCAAAAAACACCCATGCTAAATAGTTTCTAAATTTTGTCCCGAGTTTAGAAATACCCAATGTTTACATGTTCATTGCTTTTTTTGCAAGTTATAGGGCCATAAATACAAGTAGCACTTTGCTATTTCCAAACCACTTTTTTTCAAAATTAGCGCTAGTTACATTGGAACACTGATATCTGTCAGGAATACCTGAATATCCCTTGACATGTATATATTTATATTTAGACGACATCCAAAAGCATTGATCTAGGCCCATTTTGGTATATTTCATGCCAACATTTCCCTGCCAAATGCGATCAAATAAAAAAAATTGTTGACTTTTTCACAATTTTTTTTCACAGACTTTAGGTTTCTCGCTGAATTTATTTACAAACAACTTGTGCAATTATGGCATAAATGGTTGTAAATACTTCTCTGGGATCCCCTTTGTTCAGAAATAGCAGACCTATATAGATTTGGCATTGCTTTTTGGTAATTAGAAGGCCGCTAAATGCCGCTGCACACCACACGTGTATTATGCCCAGCAGTGAAGGGATTAATTAGGGAGCTTGTAGGGAGCTTTTAGGTTTAATTTTAGCTTTAGTGTAGTGTAGTAGACAACCCAAAATATTGATCTAGGCCCATTTTGGTATATTTCATGCCACCATTTCACCGCCAAATACGATCAAATTAAAAAAAAAAACTTAAATGTTTCACAATTTTAGGTTTCTCACTGAAATTATTTACAAACAGCTTGTGCAATTATGGCACAAATGGTTGTAAATGCTTCTCGGGGATCCCCTTTGTTGAGAAATAGCAGACATATATGGCTTTGGTGTTGCTTTTTGGTAATAATAAGGCCGTTAAATACTGCTGCGCACCACACTTGTAATATGCCCAGCAGTTAAGGTGTTAATTAGGTAGCTTGTGGGGTTAATTTTGAGCTTTAGTGTAGAGATCAGCCTCCCACCTGACACATCCCACCCTCTGATCCCCCCTGACCCCCCTCAAACAGCTCTCTTCCCTCCCCACCTCACAATTGTCACCGCCATCTTAAGTACTGGCAGAAAGTCTGCCAGTACTGAAATAAAAATATTTTTTTTATTTTTTTTATTTTTTGTCATACAGTCTGCAGTGATGGATCCCCCCTTACCCCACAACCTCCCTGATCCCCCATACATCTTTCTAACCCTCCCCCTCTATCTATCTGCCGCCATCTTGGGTACTGCTCCCCAAAATAGTTTTTTTTTAACTTTTTTAATATAAAATATTTTTTTCTGTAGTGTAGCTGGCCGCCCTAAATAATCTACATCCCTCCCCCTCCCAGATCCCTTACTAAAGAACAGAGATGCCCCTGCATCTACATCGATCTATTTTTTTTTCAAGTGGGCTGCATATTTTGCGTGTGATCGATTCCAGCACTTCAGGCAACAGAGGACGTACCAGGTACGTCAACTGTCATTAAGGGAAGTTTTTTCTGACGTACCTGGTACGTCCTTTGTCATTAAGGGGTTTTAAAGGGACATGAAACCCAAATTTTTTCTTTCATGATTTAGAAAGAGCATGTGATTTTAAACAACTTTCTAATGTACTTCTATTATCTAATTACCTTCATTCTCTTGATATTCTTTGATGAAAAGCATATCTAGATATGCTCAGTAGCTGCTGATTGGTAGATGCCCATAGATTCCTCGTGTGATTGGCTCACACATATGCATTGCTATTTCTTCAACAAAGAATATCTAAAGAATGAAGCAAATGCTATAATAGAAATAAATTGGAATTTTATTTAAAATTGTATTCTCTACCTGAATCATGAAAGATAATGTTTTGGTTTAGTGTCCCTTTAACTGCAAAGAGCTCCAATGCACTTATATATGTTTTATGTGTGTACCTATGTATTTATGTGTTTATATGTCTGTAAATACTTATAAACATATATAAATACATAAATACAAATGTGTGTGTGTTTGTGTATATATATATATATATATATATATATATATATATATATATATCTATGTATATACACACATACATATCCATCTTTAGAAATGTGTCTGTATGTATCTCTATGTTAAAGCCCTTTGCCTGCCTTTTCTTTCTAACACCTGAGATCTCATATCTTTGTACCTTTACAACTTTTGAGTGCAATTTTTTTTTAATAATTGTTATTAGATAGTGTTATTATGAGTCGAAATATACTTTGTAATACATTTTGGATGTCTTTTGTGCAACTTTTTTGTTGAGAGAAGGGATTGTCAATTGTCGAGAGCAAGTGAGCTCTCTGTGATTTTCCCTCGCCACCTCAGAGATGTCTCAGATGTCTAATGACCGCTGCTTTTTACATTGCGGGAAGCATATGCGAACCTGCCCTGCAAGGGCTCCGGAGCAACTTTCGCTGCTAAGTACTTGGAGCCCATAAAGAGGATTTCTGAGCTAATGCATGGGGCAGGACAATGATATACTGAAATATTGTCATGGTAGTTAATGTTCCATCCCTATTTCTACAGTGTTTTGTATTTTTATTAACTAACACCTATATTACAAGTTTTGCGTTCTGCTAATTTCAGCGTTAAAACAGCACCACAGCCTTTACCGCTGTACCGCAAGCCTTTTAGCCTGCAACGCAACGTCAGTCTCGCAGTCGTAAAAATTACGTTTTTTCATGGAACCTTCATAGCGCAGCCATTGCGAGTTTTGCGGTGAGCATAAAAAGCTTGCGTTCCAGCCTATACTGACAAGATCCGTATTGCCATCTGAAAGCAGTAGTTATGAGTTTTACGCAACAAAACTGTTACATAAAACTGATAACTAAAGTGTTACAAAGTACACTAAACACCCATAAGCTACCTATTAACCCCTAAACCGAGGCCCTCCCGCATCGCAAATACTAAATTAAAGTTATTAACCCCTAATCTGCCATTCCCGACATCGCCACCACTAATAACATTTATTAACACCTCTTCTGCCGCTCCCCGACATCGCCGCCACTATACTAAAGTTATTAACCCCTATTCCCCCGCACCCCAACATCACCCACACTATAATAAAGATATTAACCCCTATTCTGCCGCTCCCCAACATTTCCGCCACTAAATAAAGTTATTAACCCCTAAACCTTTGGCCTCCCACAACGAAATATACTAAATTAAACTATTAACCCCTAAACTGAAAGCCCCCTACATCGCAATAAACTAATTTAAACTAGTAACCCCTAAACCTAACGCCCCTCTAACTTTATATTAAAATGACAATTTCCCTATCTTAAATTAACTTTAAACTTACCTGTCAAATTAAAAAAACTAATTTTAAACTAACAATTAAACTAATATAACTATTAAACTAAAATTAAACTAACTACCAATTAAAGAAAACAAAAATACACATTAAAAAAATTCTAACACTACTATAAAAATAACAAACTAGCTGCTAGATTACGAGTTTTTCGCTATGAGCTGTGCGGTGCTAACGAGCAGTTTTCTCTCACCGCTCACTTACATGCAGCACTGGTATTACGGGTTTTTATCAACCCGGCGTTAAAAGGCAAGAAGTGAGCGTTGAGCAAAATTTTGCTCCTTGCCGCACTTCAATACCAGCGCTGCTTAAGTAAGCGGTGAGCTGGTCATACGTGCTCATGCACGATTTCCCCATAGGAATCAATGGGGAGAGCCGGCTGAGAAAAAGTCTAACACCTGCAAAAAAGCAGCGTAAAACTCAGTAACGCAGCCCCATTGATTCCTATAGGGAAATACATTTTATGTTTACACCTAACACCCTAACATGAACCCTGAGTCTAAACACCCCTAATCTTACACTTATTAACCCCTAATCTTCCTCCCCAGACATCGACAACACCTACATTATTCTTATTAACCCCTAATCTGCCGCTCCGGACACTGCTACCACCTACATTATACTTATGAAACCCTAATCTGCTGCCCCCAACATCGCTGACACATACATTATATTTATTAAGCCCTAATCTCCCTCCCCCAATGTCGCCGCAACCTTACTACACTTATTAACCCCTAATCTGCCGCCCCCAATGTTGCCTCCACTATAATGAACACATTAACTCCTAAACTGCCACACTCTCGCCTCGCAAATATTAGTTAAATATTATTAACCCCTAATCTGCCATCCCTAACATCGCCGCCACCTACCTACATTTATTAACCCCTAATCTGCCGCCCCCAATGTCGCCGCCACTATACTAAATGTATTAAACCCTAAACCTAAGTCTAACCCTAACACCCCCTAACTTAAATATAAATACAATAAATCTTAATAAAAATAATTATTATTACCTAAATAATTCCTATTTAAAACTAAATACTTACCTATAAAATAAACCCTAAGATAGCTACAATATAACTAATAGTTACATTGTAGCTACATTGTAGCTATCTTAGGGTTTATTTTTATTTTACAGACAAGTTTGTATTTATTTTAACTAGGTACAATAGTTATTAAATAGTTATTAACTATTTAATAACTACATAGCTAAAATAAAGACAAAAGTACCTGTAAATTAAAACCTAACCTATGTTACAATAACACCTAACACTACTTTACAATTAAATAAATTAACTAAATTAAAAACAATTAAATAAATTAAATTAGCTAAAGTACAAAAAAACATAATTTATGCTTACCTGATAAATTCCTTTCTTCTGTAGTGTGATCAGTCCACGGGTCATCATTACTTCTGGGATATTACTCCTCCCCAACAGGAAGTGCAAGAGGATTCACCCAGCAGAGCTGTATATAGCTCCTCCCCTCTACGTCACTCCCAGTCATTCGACCAAGGACCAACGAGAAAGGAAAAGCCAAGGGTGAAGTGGTGACTGGAGTATAAATTAAAAAATATTTACCTGCCTTAAAAACAGGGCGGGCCGTGGACTGATCACACTACAGAAGAAAGGAATTTATCAGGTAAGCATAAATTATGTTTTCTTCTGTTAAGTGTGATCAGTCCACGGGTCATCATTACTTCTGGGATACCAATACCAAAGCAAAAGTACACGGATGACGGGAGGGATAGGCAGGCTCTTTATACAGAAGGAACCACTGCCTGAAGAACCTTTCTCCCAAAAATAGCCTCCGATGAAGCAAAAGTGTCAAATTTGTAAAATTTGGAAAAAGTATGAAGCGAAGACCAAGTTGCAGCCTTGCAAATCTGTTCAACAGAGGCCTCATTCTTGAAGGCCCAAGTGGAAGCCACAGCTCTAGTAGAATGAGCTGTAATTCTTTCAGGAGGCTGCTGTCCAGCAGTCTCATAAGCTAAACGAATTATGCTACGAAGCCAAAAAGAAAGAGAGGTAGCGGAAGCTTTTTGACCTCTCCTCTGCCCAGAGTAAATGACAAAAAGAGAAGACGTTTGTCGAAATTCCTTAGTTGCCTGTAAGTAAAATTTTAGAGCACGGACTACATCCAGGTTGTGCAGTAGACGTTCCTTCTTTGAAGAAGGATTTGGGCATAAAGAAGGAACAACAATCTCTTGATTGATATTCCTGTTAGTAACTACCTTAGGTAAGAACCCAGGTTTAGTACGCAGGACAACCTTATCCGAATGAAAAATCAAATAAGGAGAATCACAATGTAAGGCTGATAATTCAGAGACTCTTCGAGCCAAGGAAATAGCCATTAAAAATAGAACTTTCCAAGATAACAACTTTATATCAATGGAATGAAGGGGTTCAAACGGAACGCCCTGTAAAACATTAAGAACAAGGTTTAAACTCCATGGTGGAGCAACAGTTTTAAACACAGGCTTAATCCTGGCCAAAGCCTGACAAAAAGCCTGGACGTCAGGAACTTTTGACAGACGTTTGTGTAACAGAATGGACAGAGCTGAGATCTGTCCCTTTAATGAACTAGCAGATAAACCCTTTTCTAAACCTTCTTGTAGAAAAGACAATATCCTAGGAATCCTAACCTTACTCCAAGAGTAACCTTTGGATTCACACCAATATAGGTATTTACGCCATATCTTATGGTAAATCTTTCTGGTAACAGGTTTCCTAGCCTGTATTAAGGTATCAATAACTGACTCAGAAAACCCACGTCATGATAAAATCAAGCGTTCAATTTCCAAGCAGTCAGCTTCAGAGAAGTTAGATTTTGATGTTTGAAGGGACCCTGTATCAGAAGGTCCTGTTTCAGAGGTAGAGACCAAGGTGGACAGGATGACATGTCCACCAGGTCTGCATACCAAGTCCTGCGTGGCCACGCAGGTGCTATTAGAATCACTGATGCTCTCTCTTGTTTGATTCTGGCAATCAATCGAGGAAGCAACGGGAAGGGTGGAAACACGTAAGCCATCCTGAAGTCCCAAGGTGCTGTCAGAGCATCTATCAGGACTGCTCCTGGATCCCTGGATCTGGACCCGTAACGAGGAAGCTTGGCGTTCTGTCGAGACGCCATGAGATCTATCTCTGGTTTGCCCCAACGTCGAAGTATTTGGGCAAAGACCTCCGGATGAAGTTCCCACTCCCCCGGATGAAAAGTCTGACGACTTAAGAAATACGCCTCCCAGTTCTCCACTCCCGGGATGTGGATTGCTGACAGGTGGCAAGAGTGAGACTCTGCCCAGCGAATTATCTTTGATACTTCCATCATAGCTAGGGAGCTTCTTGTCCCTCCCTGATGGTTGATGTAAGCTACAGTCGTGATGTTGTCCGACTGAAACCTGATGAACCCCCGAGTTGTCAACTGGGGCCAAGCCAGGAGGGCATTGAGAACTGCTCTCAATTCCAGAATGTTTATTGGCAGGAGACTCTCCTCCTGACTCCATTGTCCCTGAGCCTTCAGAGAATTCCAGATGGCACCCCAACCTAGAAGGCTGGCGTCTGTTGTTACAATTGTCCAGTCTGGTCTGCTGAATGGCATCCCCCTGGACAGATGTGGCCGAGAAAGCCACCATAGAAGAGAATTTCTGGTCTCTTGATCCAGATTCAGAGAAGGGGATAAGTCTGAGTAATCCCCATTCCACTGACTTAGCATGCACAGTTGCAGTGGTCTGAGGTGTAAGCGTGCAAAGGGTACTATGTCCATTGCCGCTACCATTACGCCGATTACCTCCATGCATTGAGCCACTGACGGGTGTTGAATGGAATGAAGGGTGCGGCAAGCACTTTGAAGTCTTGTTAGCCTGTCCTCTGTCAGGTAAATCTTCATTTCTACAGAATCTATAAGAGTCCCCAGGAAGGGAACTCTTGTGAGTGGAACGAGTGAACTTTTCTTTTCGTTCACCTTCCATCCATGTGACCTTAGAAATGCCAGCACTAACTCTGTATGAGACTTGGCAGTTTGAAAGCTTGAAGCTTGTATCAGAATGTCGTCTAGGTAAGGAGCTACCGAGATTCCCCGCGGTCTTAGTACCGCCAGAAGAGCACCCAGAACCTTTGTGAAGATTCTTGGAGCTGTAGCCAATCCGAATGGAAGAGCCACAAACTGGTAATGCCTGTCTAGGAAGGCAAACCTTAGGTACCGATAATGATCTTTGTGAATCGGTATGTGAAGGTAAGCATCTTTTAAATCTACAGTGGTCATGTACTGACCCTCTTGGATCATAGGTAAAATTGTCCGAATAGTCTCCATCTTGAACGATGGAACTCTTAGGAATTTGTTTAGGATCTTTAAGTCCAGGATTGGTCTGAAAGTTCCCTCTTTTTGGGAACCACAAACAGATTTGAGTAAAACCCCTGTCCCTGTTCCGATCGTGGAACTGGATGGATTACTCCCATTAACAAGAGCTCTTGTACGCAGCGTAGAAACGCCTCTTTCTTTGTCTGGATTGTTGACAATCTTGACAGATGAAATCTCTCTCTTGGAGGAGAGTATTTGAAGTCCAGAAGGTATCCCTGAGATATTATCTCTAGCGCCCAGGGATCCTGAACATCTCTTGCCCAAGCCTGGGCGAAGAGAGAAAGTCTGCCCCCCACTAGATCCGATCCCGGATCGGGGGCCCTCAATTCATGCTGTTTTAGGGGCAGCAGCAGGTTTCCTAGTCTGCTTGCCCTTGTTCCAGGACTGGTTAGGTTTCCAGCCTTGTCTGTAGCGAGCAGCAGCTCCTTCCTGTTTTGATGCAGAGGAAGTTGATGCTGCTCCTGCTTTGAAATTACGAAAGGAACGAAAATTAGACTGTCTAGTCTTGGCTTTGGCTTTGTCCTGAGGCAGGGCATGGCCTTTACCTCCTGTAATGTCAGCGATAATCTCTTTCAACCCGGGCCCGAATAAGGTCTGCCCTTTGAAAGGTATATTAAGCAATTTAGACTTAGAAGTAACATCAGCTGACCAGGATTTTAGCCACAGCGCCCTGCGTGCCTGAATGGCGAATCCTGAATTTTTCGCCGTAAGTTTAGTAAGATGTACTACGGCCTCCGAAATGAAAGAATTAGCTAGTTTAAGGACTCTAAGCCTGTCCGTAAGGTCGTCCAGAGTAGCTGAACCAATGTTCTCTTCCAGAGACTCAATCCAGAATGCCGCTGCAGCCGTGATCGGCGCAATGCATGCAAGGGGTTGCAATATAAAACCTTGTTGAACAAACATTTTCTTAAGGTAACCCTCTAACTTTTTATCCATTGGATCTGAAAAAGCACAGCTATCCTCCACCGGGATAGTGGTACGCTTAGCTAAGGTAGAAACTGCTCCCTCCACCTTAGGGACCGTTTGCCATAAGTCCCTTGTGGTGGCGTCTATTGGAAACATTTTTCTAAATATCGGAGGGGGTGAGAACGGCACACCGGGTCTATCCCACTCCTTAGTAACAATTTCAGTAAGTCTCTTAGGTATAGGAAAAACCTCAGTACTCGTCGGTACCGCAAAATATTTATCCAACCTACACATTTTCTCTGGTATTGCAACTGTGTTACAATCATTCAGAGCCGCTAACACCTCCCCTAGTAATACACGGAGGTTTTCCAGTTTAAATTTAAAATTTGAAATATCTGAATCCAGTCTGTTTGGATCAGAACCGTCACCCACAGAATGAAGTTCTCCGTCCTCATGTTCTGCCACCTGTGACGCAGTGTCTGACATGGCCCTAATATTATCAGCGCACTCTGTTCTCACCCCAGAGTGATCACGCTTACCTCTTAGTTCTGGTAATTTAGCCAAAACCTCAGTCATAACAGTAGCCATATCCTGTAATGTGATTTGTAATGGCCGCCCAGATGTACTCGGCGCTACAATATCACGCACCTCCCTCTGAGCGGGAGATGTAGGTACTGACACGTGAGGCGTGTTAGTCGGCATAACTCTCCCCTCGTTGTTTGGTGAAATTTGTTCAATTTGTACAGATTGACTTTTATTTAAAGTAGCATCAATACAGTTAGTACATAAATTTCTATTGGGCTCCACTTTGGCATTGCAACAAATGACACAGGTATCATCCTCTGAATCAGACATGTTTAACACACTAGCAAATAAACTTGCAACTTGGAAATACAATTCAATTAGAATAATATTAAAATGTACTGTGCCTTTAAGAAGCACAGAAGATTTATGACAGTTGAAAATTAATAAATTGAAACAGTTATAGCCTCAATCCTTGTAGACAACACAACTTTAGCAAAGGTTTAATCCCATTAGCAAAGATAACAAATTCTGAAAGCAGGAAACAAATTACAGAATAAACGTTTTTTATCTCAGTCAAACTATAATTCTCACAGCTCTGCTGAGAGAAATTACCTCCCTCAAAATAAGTTTTGAAGACCCCTGAGCTCTGTAGAGATGAACCGGATCATGCAGGGAATACAATGAGTTGCTGACTGAAATATTTGATGCTTAGTAAAAGCGCCAAAAAACGGCCCCTCCCCCTCACACACAGCAGTGAGGGAGAACAGAAACTGTCAGAAAACAGATTAAGCAACTGCCAAGTGGAAAAATAGTGCCCAAACATTTATTCACTCAGTACCTCAGCAAATGAAAACGATTTTACATTCCAGCAAAAACGTTAAACATAATCTCTAGTTATTAAACAGCTTTATGTATTTCATACAGTGTAATTCTAGTGAAGTACCATTCCCCAGAATACTGAAGTGTAAAGTATACATACATGACATTATATCGGTATGGCAGGATTTTCTCATCAATTCCATTGTCAGAAAATAAAAACTGCTACATACCTCTATGCAGATTCATCTGCCCGCTGTCCCCTGATCTGAAGTTTACCTCTCCTCAGATGGCCGAGAAACAGCAATATGATCTTAACTACTCCGGCTAAAATCATAACAAAAACTCTGGTAGATTCTTCTTCAAACTCTGCCAGAGGGATAATAACACACTCCGGTGCTATTTTAAAATAACAAACTTTTGATTGAAGATATAAAACTAAGTATAATCACCATAGTCCTCTCACACATCCTATCTAGTCGTTGGGTGCAAGAGAATGACTGGGAGTGACGTAGAGGGGAGGAGCTATATACAGCTCTGCTGGGTGAATCCTCTTGCACTTCCTGTTGGGGAGGAGTAATATCCCAGAAGTAATGATGACCCGTGGACTGATCACACTTAACAGAAGAAAACCCCACTAAATTACAGAAAATAATAAACAAATTACAAGATATTTAAACTAATTACACCTAATCTAAAAGCCATATCAAAATAAAAAAAAAAAAAGCAAAATAAAAAAAACCTAGCCTAAACTAAACTATCAATAGCCCTTAAAAAGGCCTTTTGCGGGGCATTGCCCCAAAGAAATCAGCTCTTTTACCTGTTAAAAAAAAATACAATCAACCCCCCAACAGTAAAACCCCCCACCCACACAACCAACCCCCCAAATAAAATACTATCTAAAAAATACTAAGCTCCCCATTGCCCTGAAATAGGCATTTGGATGGGCATTGCCCTTAAAAGGGCAGTTAGCTCTATTGCAGGCCCAAACCCTAACCTAAAAATAAAACCCACCCAATACACCCTTAAAAAAACCTAACACTAACCCCCTGAAGATCGACTTACAGTTCTGAAGACCAGACATCCATCCTCAAGGAAGCAGCAGAAGTCTTTATCCCAGCCGGGCTGAAATCCTCAACAAAGCCTGGAGAAGTTTACATCCAAGCCGTCCTCCAGACGGGCAGAAGTCTTCATCCAGATGACATCTTCTATCTTCATCCATCCGATGCGGAGCGGCTCCATCTTCAAGACATCCGGCGCAGAGCATCCTCTTCAAACGATGGCTTCTTCCTTTAGGATGGATTGCATCAGTCAATAGGATTTTTTCTACCTTAATTCCAATTGGCTGATAGAATTCTATCAGCCAATCGGAATCTACGGGACGCTATCTTGGATGACATCGCTTAAAGGAACCGTCATTCGGTAAGAAGCCGTCGTTTGAAGAGGATGCTCCACGCTAGATGTCTTGAAGATGGAGCTGCTTCGCATCAGATAGATGAAGATAGAAGATGTCGTCTGGATGAAGACTTCTGCCTGTCTGGAGGACCACTTCGCATGGCTTGGATGAAGACTTCTCCCGGCTTCATTGAGGACTTCGGCCCGGCTTAGATGAAGACTTCTGCCTCTTCCTTTAGGATGGATGTACGGTTTTCAGAACTGTAAGTCGATCTTCAGTGGGGTTAGTGTTAGGTTTTTTTAAGGGTGTATTGGGTTAGGTTTTTTTTTAGGTTAGGTTTTGGGCCTGCAATAGAGCTAACTGCTCTTTTAAGGGCATTGCCCATACAAAAGCCCTTTTCAGGGCAATGGGGAGCTTAGGTTTTTTTAGATAGTATTTTATTTGGGGGGTTGGTTGTGTGGGTGGTGGGTTTTTCTGTTGGGGGGGTTGTTTGTATTTCTTTTTACAGGTAAAAGAGCTGATTTATTTGGGGCAATGCCCCACAAAAGGCCTTTTCAAGGGATATTGATAGTTTAGGCTAGGGGTTTTTTTTTTACTTTGGGTGGGCTTTTTTTATTTTGATAGGACTATTAGTTTAGGTGTAATTAGTTTAAATATCTTGTAATTTGTTTATTATTTTCTGTAATTTAGTGGGGGGTTTTGTACTTTAGCTAATTTAATTTAATTTATTTAATTGTTTTTAATTTAGTTAATTTAATTAATTGTAGTGTAGTGTTAGGTGTTATTGTAACTTAGGTTAGGTTTTATTTTACAGGTACTTTTGTCTTTATTTTAGCTAGATAATTATTAAATAATAACTATTTAATAACTATTGTACCTAGTTAAAATAAATACAAACTTTCTGTAAAATAAAAATAAACCCAAAGCTAGCTACAATGTAACTATTAGTTATATTGTAGCTACCTTAGTGTTTATTTTATAGGTAAGTATTTAGTTTTAAATAGGAATTATTTAGGTAATAATATTATTTTTTATTTAGATTTATTGTAATTATATTTAAGTTAGGGGGTGTTAGGGTTAGGGTTAGACTTAGGTTTAGGGGTTAATACATTTAGTATAGTGGCGGTGACGTTGGGAGCGGCAGATTAGGGGTTAATAAATGTAGATAGGTAGCGGCGATGTTAGGGACGGCAGATTAGGGGTTAATAATATTTAACTAATGTTTGCGAGTGCGGCGGTTTAGGGTTTAATATGTTTATTATAGTGGCGGCAATGTCCGGAGCGGCAGATTAGGGGTTAATAATTTTATTACAGTGTTTGCGATGCAGCCGCGGTTTAGGGGTTAATAGGTAGTTTATGGGTGTTAGTGTACTTTTTAGCACTTTAGTTATGAGTTTTATGTTACGGTGTTGTACCATTTAACTACTGACTTTTAAATGCGTTAGGACTCTTGACGGGGTAGGGTGTACCGCTCACTTTTTGGCCTGCCAGGACAGACTCGTAATACCAGCGCTATGGAAGTTCCATAGAAAAAAGACTTTACGAAGTGTGTGTAAGTCGTTTTGTGGTAAGGTCAAAAAAGCGTGCAGTGACCCTAAACCTTCAAGACTCGTAATACCAGTGGGCGTAAAAAAAAGCAGCGTTAAGACCTCTTAACGCTGCTTTTTTACCCTAACGCACAACTCGTAATCTAGCCGTATCTAATTACAAAAAATAAAAAATACTAAATTACAAAAAATAAACACTAAATTACAACAAATAACAAACAAATTATCAAAAATAATCATCACTCATACGTCCCCTCTAACAGCTCAAGACTTGCAGCGGCAATATTATGTTTGTAAAAGAGGAAGGAATTCTGCTGTATATCTTCATATTAATCT
Organism: Bombina bombina; assembly: GCF_027579735.1. Classification (NCBI taxonomy): domain Eukaryota; kingdom Metazoa; phylum Chordata; class Amphibia; order Anura; family Bombinatoridae; genus Bombina; species Bombina bombina. Next base: position 642,602,996 of record NC_069504.1, read on the forward strand.
TTTGCTGTAACCACTTTTTGGACCTATTTTATTGTATGTTACTTTTTTTTTTCAAAAAACCTCAATAAAAAACTTTAAATAAAAAAAAAAAAAAAAAAAAAGAGGAAGGAATGAATCATCAGACTGGCATATAGCATATAAGTGCAGCGTGAGAGACTCCACATCAGTGGTTGCAGGTCCGATTCTGCTCTTGGATCGAGCGTGACTCTGCCAGTCCCTCCAACACTAGCTGCAATTTAATCAGCTGCAAACAGCAATAGCCTAGAAGTTCATATTAATGACTCACCCAGAAACGGCCTCTGTCATTTGGTAGTTCCACTGTGCGAGGCTCCACTCCAGCGTTGCCGAGGAATCCCTCTGTTCCTTCTTCGAGCGTGTCTCTGTTCACGCCTCCAGCAAACACTACACCTGAAAAGAGCTTCCAGCGTGGGTGAGTATTATCCAACGCTGACAGCGGCACCATCAATTGGCCAATCTGGATCCTCCCTTTGCTGTACCAATCAGTAAACACAATGCTGGCTGGAACTTACGCCGAGGTATGCTGGTAATAGAAATAATGAGTAGCAGCAACAAAGATGAACAGCAAGCCTCAAGGCGTAAAGTTCTTTATTGGAAACACACAATAAAAAGCATAAAAGCTTAATCCCTTATTGACAAGTGAAAGAAAGGTCCTACGCGTTTCGGCAGCCCCCTGCCTTATTCATTATCGTTAGTCCATGAATAAGGCAGGGGGCTGCCGAAATGCGTAGGGCCTTTCTTTCACTTGTCAATAAGGGATTAAGCTTTTATGCTTTTTATTGTGTGTTTCCAATAAAGAACTTTACTTTACGCCTTGAGGCTTGCTGGTCATCTTTGTTGCTGCTACAAATTATCAAAAAGAAAAAAGAATTACACCTAATCTAATAGCCCTATAAAAATAAAAAAGCCCACCCAAAATAAAAAAAAACTAGCCTACAATAAACTACCAATAGCCCTTAAAAGGGCCTTTTGTAGGGTATTGCCCTAAGATAAATAGCTCTTTTACCTGTAAAAAAAATACAAAGACCCCCCAAAATTAAAACCTACCACCCAACCAACACCCCAAAATAAAATAACCTAACTCTAACAAAAACCTAAGCTACCCATTGCCCTGAAAAGGGCATTTGTATGGGCATTGCCCTTAAAAGGGCATTTAGCTCTTTTGCATTGCCCTGAAAAAGGCATTTAGCTCTTTTAAAGTGAAGGTCCATTTTGATGAATTAGTGCCCGGTTTTTAATAAACCTATTAAAAACAAGGGCACTTTAATTCATCAAAATTGACATTTCACTGTGTACTTCAAAAACTTACCTTTTAATGCTCTTAGCCGCTCCAGCACTTCCTCCGCCCGTCGCAAGCCATCTTCCCTGGTCCAAAATGACGAATCCGGCTTCCTCCAATCACAGCTTTGCATCAGGCCAAGATTCCCCCGGGGGGGGGGGGAAAGCTGTGATTGGAGGAAGCCTGATTCGTGATTTCTGACGTCTGCAGAGGTTTCCGACAGTCAGGAAATCGCTGGAACGGCATTCAGGATTAAAAGGTAAGTTTTTGAAGAAAACAGTGAAATGTCAATTTTGATTAATTAAAGTGCCCTTGTTTTTAATAGGTTTATTAAAAACCGGGCACTAATTAATCAAAATGGACCTTCACTTTAAGAAAAGCCCAAACCCTAAACTAAAAAAAAAAACACCAAAAAAGTTTAAAAAATCCTAACACTAACCCCCGAAGATCCACTTACAGTTCCTGAAGTCCGGACATGCAGGCGGCGAGAGGTCTTCATCCAGACGGCTCCATCTTCATCCATCATATGGACCGGCATCTTCTTCATCCCTGCGGAGGCGGAGTGGTCGATGCGCAGAGGCAGAGGTCCAGGCCAATCAGCCAATAGAATGAGAGCTGTTTAAATCCTATTGGCTGATTTGAACAGCCAATAGGATTTTAGCAGCCCTAATTCCTATTGGCTGATTTACATTTTTCAACCAATAGGAATGCAATGGTACCCCCAGTATAAAAGGGGAAACTTGCATTTCAATCCTCAGTGTGCGGCGGACGATGGCATGAAGAGGACCTTCCCGTCGGATTGATGGACCTCCGCCTGGATCTCTGCCTTGAACCTCCACCTGGACCTCCGCCTTGGACCTTTGCCTGGACCTCTGCCCTTTTCATGGCAATGCCCATACAAATGCCCTTTCCAGGTTTTTAGATATTTTTTTCTAATTTTGTTTGTTTGGGGGGTGGGGGTTTGTAATGTTAGTGGTTCTTTGTATTGTTTTCAGAAAAAGAGATGATATCTTTAGGACAATGCCCTACAAAAGGCCCTTTTAAGGGCTATTGATAGTTTATTCTAGAGTAGGTTTCTTTTATTTTGGGGTGGTTTTTTTTTAAATGGATATTAGAATAGGAATAGTTTTTATTATTTTGGATAATTTGTTTGTTATTTTGTGTAATTTTTTTTGTTTAGGGGTGGGTTTTTTATTTTTAGATTAGGGGTTGGGCATTTTATAAAAGAGCTGAATGCCCTTTTAAGGGCAGGAAAATACAAATGCCATTTTCAGGGCAATGAGTAAATTAGGTTTTACTTTATTTTTATTTTGTGTGTTTGGGGGGTGGGGGTTTGTATACTGTTTGGGGGTGTATGTTTTTCTTTTGTAGGAAAAGAGCTGTTATCTTTAGGGCAATGCCCTACAAAAGGCCCCCTTTTCAGATAGTCACATATTAAAGGATCGGACACTATAATCCAAAACAATTATGAACAGTACAATGTAATTCAAATAGTTCACCATCTGTACAGTGAGCAACATAATTGAAAATCTGAGCTTAATACAGTACCGTAGGTCGAATAAGGGGAGCACAGAGAAAGAAGTGGGAGGGGTGGAAAAGGGGGGGGGGACTGAACTCCACTGTCACCCCGAGGAGGCCGGCCTAGCAGTAGCAAGAGTCAGGTAACCTGTCAATAAGTATGGGGGGGTCTTGTGTTTTGGTAGATGGGAGCCAAGAGGTCACATGATATACAGGGAGTGCAGAATTATTAGGCAAATGAGTATTTTGACCACATCATCCTTTTTATGCATGTTGTCTTACTCCAAGCTGTATAGGCTCAAAAGCCTACTACCAATTAAGCATATTTGGTGATGTGCATCTCTGTAATGAGAAGGGGTGTGGTCTAATGACATCAACACCCTAGATCAGGTGTGCATAATTATTAGGCAACTTCCTTTCCTTTGGCAAAATGGGTCAAAAGAAGGACTTGACAGGCTCAGAAAAGTCAAAAATAGTGAGATATCTTGCAGAGGGATGCAGCACTCTTAAAATTGCAAAGCTTCTGAAGCGTGATCATCGAAAGATCAAGCGTTTCATTCAAAATAGTCAACAGGGTCGCAAGAAGCGTGTGGAAAAACCAAGGCGCAAAATAACTGCCCATGAACTGAGAAAAGTCAAGCGTGCAGCTGCCAAGATGCCACTTGCCACCAGTTTGGCCATATTTCAGAGCTGCAACATCACTGGAGTGCCCAAAAGCACAAGGTGTGCAATACTCAGAGACATGGCCAAGGTAAGAAAGGCTGAAAGACGACCACCACTGAACAAGACACACAAGCTGAAACGTCAAGACTGGGCCAAGAAATATCTCAAGACTGATTTTTCTAAGGTTTTATGGACTGATGAAATGAGAGCGAGTCTTGATGGGCCAGATGGATGGGCCCGTGGCTGGATTGGTAAAGGGCAGAGAGCTCCAGTCCGACTCAGACGCCAGCAAGGTGGAGGTGGAGTACTGGTTTGGGCTGGTATCATCAAAGATGAGCTTGTGGGGCCTTTTCGGGTTGAGGATGGAGTCAAGCTCAACTCCCAGTCCTACTGCCAGTTTCTGGAAGACACCTTCTTCAAGCAGTGGTACAGGAAGAAGTCTGCATCCTTCAAGAAAAACATGATTTTCATGCAGGACAATGCTCCATCACACGCGTCCAAGTACTCCACAGCGTGGCTGGCAAGAAAGGGTATAAAAGAAGAAAATCTAATGACATGGCCTCCTTGTTCACCTGATCTGAACCCCATTGAGAACCTGTGGTCCATCATCAAATGTGAGATTTACAAGGAGGGAAAACAGTACACCTCTCTGAACAGTGTCTGGGAGGCTGTGGTTGCTGCTGCACGCAATGTTGATGGCGAACAGATCAAAACACTGACAGAATCCATGGATGGCAGGCTTTTGAGCGTCCTTGCAAAGAAAGGTGGCTATATTGGTCACTGATTTGTTTTTGTTTTGTTTTTGAATGTCAGAAATGTATATTTGTGAATGTTGAGATGTTATATTGGTTTCACTGGTAAAAATAAATAATTGAAATGGGTATATATTTGTTTTTTGTTAAGTTGCCTAATAATTATGCACAGTAATAGTCACCTGCACACACAGATATCCCCCTAAAATAGCTATAACTAAAAACAAACTAAAAACTACTTCCAAAACTATTCAGCTTTGATATTAATGAGTTTTTTGGGTTCATTGAGAACATGGTTGTTGTTCAATAATAAAATGAATCCTCAAAAATACAACTTGCCTAATAATTCTGCACTCCCTGTACTTTCCAATCAGCCCATTCCATTTCGAATAAGTCAGATTTATTCAGATTATAATATATGACCTTTTCCATAGTATAGAGAAAGGCCATCGTGCTCTCAATGTCCCTCCATTTTGGGGGTAATTCCTGTTTCCATGCTCTAGCTATGTTTGTTTTGATGGAGGAGAGTAGGTATATGCTCAATAAGCTTTGATGTGTGGTCAAGTTATGTAAGCCCAAATGGAGGAGGGCAGAGGCTGGGTTGCAAGGGATCGGATCCTGATTCCTACTTCAGTTAGGGCATGAAAACCTCTACTCCAAAGAGGTGTATTTTTTGGGCATTCCCACCAAATATGTAGCATATCTCCAGGAAGACCACAACCTCTCCAACAAAGGGGGGAAGTGCCAGGGAACATTTTGGATAGCTGCGTGGGAACCAGGTACCAGTGAGTGATGACTTTATAATAAGTTTCAAACATTGTTATGCAGTGTAATGATTTTTTAGTCAGTAAGATGGTTCATTGCCAGGTGTCAACTGGAATGTGAATTTGCAAGAGTGTGTCCCACCTAAGCAGGTGTGGTGTTGGCTTGGGAGGAAGAGTACCCTCCAGTAAATTGTAGTGCGTCGTCAGCGGTTTAACAAGTTTGTAACCCCTGCACCAGATGGACTCCCATGGAGTAAGGGGGCGGGAGGACGGAGGCAAGAAACCCCAACTTCTTAAGAAACTTTTGACTCTGAGGGCTTCAAAGTGGAGGATGTGAGGGATATCTGCTCGAGAATCCAAGGGGGATAAATCAAACCCTATCTTGTTTGGTCACTGACCAAAAGTTTGAGATCTGCCTAACCTCCAGTCGAGTCCAGATGTTAGGGTGAGTCTCTGCGAGTCCCGTAAAGAGTCCCGTAAAGAGACCCGCTACCAAGGTTATCGGGGAGGGGTGAGGGGCGACTAGCTGACGGTGTCAAATCTTATCCCAGACTGAGAGGCATTCTAGGCAGGGCTGGCTCAATCATGGGACAAAGTGGGTCAAAGAACCCAGGCGGCACATGACAGGGAGCGGCATTTCAGTGCCTGAGATGTTATTGTGAGAACCAGGCAGACTGCTCCTGTCCTGACTTTAATTATTGAAAGAAGGAGGTAGCAGCTCTGCAGAACGCTGCAGCTGTTTTACTGTTTGTCTGAGTTCTCTGAGTTTGTAACACATTTAAATTCCATCAACCCCTACTCTTCTGGTGTCTGATTTTTGAGAGGAATGGGTCATGCTCTGGCAACTGAGTAATTTGTTATAGTATATAGCACCATGCTTGTTTAGCTCCACGCTCCTCCCCTCCCCTCCCCGTGGTGACTACAGTTTGAGAAGACTCAGACTAGTCCCTTGCAACACTAGCAAAAACAAGGTAGGGTGGCTGGCTCTCCAGCAAATATTTCATGTGGATGATAATATTCACTTTATGCCTAAATTCTGAAGATCACAATCCCTGACACCTATATATATATAATTAAATACAAGTGTTAGATACAACACAGTGTTTCCTAAAGAAGATAAACCATTGTGTATAAAGTTGTGTTATATCACCTTCTGTTTATACTCTGTAATGCAGTCACATTGCCAATAAGTTAACTTATAATAAGTTAACTTACAATAAGTTATTATCTGCATTTTGTCCATCGTTCTGTGTAGGTCTGTGTGTTTATTATTAAATGTGTGTGGGTGGGTGTGTGTGTATCTGTGTATGAGTGTGTGTATGTGTGTATGAGTGTATGGGATCCTGTCCCTTTAAAGCTATATGCGTTGTAACTTTTCTGACATCAAGTCATTTTATCAATCTGTGCTAAAAGTGTTTTTTATGCACAAAAAGGTGCATAATTAAAAAAAAGTGCATGTTTTTTTTTATGCAGATCTATAACAAAAACATTAATTGGCAGCTTTTATACTGCTGGTTAAAGCTGTCAACATCTATGTCAGAAAGCAAGCATACTAAAAAAAAATAAAAAAAATATTATTCCTCTTAAACACATTTGTAAATGTGCAAAAAAATTAGTTATCACAAAAGTACAGACGTGAGTATTAGTTTGTTTCCCCTTTGACATTTGCTTAAAGGGACACTGTACAGTAAACAAGTTTTTTTTCACTTAATGTGTTTCCAATGACTTGTTATACCAGCAGTAGAGTATAAAATGTATGAAATATTGCTTCATTAGGTTTATTTTTTGTATATTAAGTAGCTGATTTTGTTCATTGAAACCATAACTCATCGAAATGGGCTGAGCGTGCAGGGAAATCAGATCACCTTATTTTACCACTTTCTGTACACACAACTGCTTCTTTAAACTATCTCTGTCTGTAAACCAAAGTCAATACTTATAGAGAACCATTGAAAATTAACCTTTAACCTAAGTAATAGCTCTCCTAACCCCACAGAAAATGTAATTTCTTCTGCTGGCTGTGTTTACACATCATTTCTATAGCCTTTACTTAAGTATAGGAACTTTCTACCACCTCCTGAAATAACTCAATTTTCACCCTTACATTCAGCAGAGTGTATCTGTGCTTAATGCTTGGGGGGGGACGTGTTGGCACTGGGGGGACGTGTCGGCGAGGGGGTGGGGCTTTATTTTTATCTCGGACCCGGGCAGTACAATGTCTTGAGCCAGCCCTGATTCTAGGATAACAGAATTATGGATGCCCAGTGATCTGTGGCAGTGCGGTGGTGTCCAGATCAGGTCTTTAAGGAAAACATCGGAGGGCAGCGAGGCTTGCTCTATTTCCCTCCACCTGTCGCACGACTGAAGTACTCCCCACTGGAAGACATGCGTGAGCATAGCTCCCTCATAGTATTTCACTATAGAGGAGGAAGCTAAACCCTCCAGGTTAATGCGAAGCTGCAGAGTTTTGTGGGCAATTCTAGGGGTCTTGCCTTGCCAGATAAACTTTGTTATCTCGCTTTGAAATTGTAGCAAGATGTGCATGGGCATTCTAATTGGGAGGCATTGAAAGAGATATGTGAGTTTCGGGAGAAATTACATTTTAAGGGAATAAATTCGTCCCATCCATGAAATGGATTTGCGATTCCATGTGTGCAATTTCGCAAGAAGGGGGAGGTAGTTATCCTTGACCATTTGTAGTACACTCTTGGATATCCGCACACCCAAGTGAGTAACCTGTTCTTTTGTCCATTTAAAGTTAAATTTGTCCTGCTGTTTGGAAATGTAGGTTTGCGGGTATCCCCACCAGTATAGCTCTGTTTTAGAAACATTAAGTTTATAGTAAGAAAGGTCTCCAAAGGCTTTTAGGATATCCAAGAGTCTAGGGATGGCGCTAGAAGGATCTGCCGTAAATATAGTAATATCATCAGCAAATAAGGCGATCTTATGTTTGGTACCCGATAATATAATTCCCTGCATGTCTTTGTCTAAGTGAATTCGCTCTTCCAGGGGTTCTACCGCCAGGGCAAACAGAAGGGGAGATAATGGGCACCCCTGCCTGGTGCCATTTGAAATCTGAAAAGAGGGAGAGTGGAAACCCAAACCCCTGACCCTTGCCATTGGAGTGGAGTATAGGGCCTGAATAGCCCGACAGATTGTAGGGGGAAATTTGAACACATTCAAGGTTTCCCACAGGTAGACCCATCGGACTCTATCAAAAGCCTTCTCGGCATCCAAAGAGATGACCGAGAAGGGCTTATGCATCCTGGTGGACTCGTTCACAATATTAATAAGTCGCCTGGTGTTATAAGGGCCCTAGCGACTGTGGATGAAGCCCACCTTGTCAGGGTTAATTAGGCTCGGTAGGAGTTTACAGACCCGATTAGCCAACAGTTTAGAGTATATTTTGACATCGGTATTAATCAAAGAAATCGGCCTGTAGCTAGAACAAAGTGAGGGATCCTTGTTGGGTTTGGGTATCGAGACAATGGTAGCCTCTAGGAACTCCTCTCTGAAATGGCCCGTACTCCCCGCAAAATCAAAAAACCTCAAAAACAGGGGGATAATTCGTGGATATAGGTCTTGTAAAATTTGGCTGGGAATCCATCCGGCTCAGGGGCCTTAAAGGGCTTTAGGCGTTTGACTGTTAATTTAAGTTCCGCCAACGTTAATGGGGCTGTAGAGTTTTGTTGTTTGGATGAAAGTGTTGGGAGGTTTAGATTAGCTAGAAACTGCTTAATGGTATGGATGGGGGCTGGTTGTGAGTTCTCAGTGGTTTTAATATTGTATAATTTGGAGTAGTAATCCATAAAACTTTCACCTATCAGAGATGGTGTACTAAGTGTTCTATAGTTATATTTGATGTAGTGTATTCGGGAGGCGTTGTGTTTATGTCACAATTTTTTAGCTAGCATGGTGTCAGCCCTGTTACTTTTGTGATAGAAAAGTTGCTTAAGCCTAGTGAGATTGTGCTGGGTTCAACGTAACTCTAACTGATTGATATGAACTCTAGTGGCAGTGATTTTTGCTGTGGTGTCTGCAGTGATAGAGGCTCGGTTGGTGGACTCTAATTTTCGGAGCTTAGTATGCTCCTGCGCCAATGTGAGTCCCGCCAACTTTCTCAAGTGAGCTTGCTTTCGGATAATAAACCCTCTGGTTTTCGCTTTAATAGCCCCCCAGAGGAAATCATCCGAAGTCTGCTTATTGTCATTCTGTGTGATAAGCTGATTAATTATGTCTTGTCTCAGTTCCTCCCAAAATGGGATGTCTACCAGAATGTGCCCTGGGAGGCACCAACTACTTCTGGGTGGTGGATTATCAGAGTGACGTAGGTCTGCTATGGTCAAGTCATGATCTGACCAGGAGCCGAGGGAGATACAAGTATGTGATAATGAGTCAAGAGTCTCTGTTTGGAAAAAGATATAATCTAACCGGGAGTAAGTTCTGTGCAGGTGGGAGTAATGGGTATAGTCTCTCTCTCTGGAGTGCATCAATCTCCAGGTTTCAAAATAGCCAAAATGCGACATTACCATCCTAAACTGGGCAGAAGTGTGGTCAACATGTGGGTTGTTCCTATCCCTGTTCTCTTTCCTACGTTCCACTTTGGGTTCCCAAACCATGTTGAAGTCCCCTGCCAACAGGACCCTGCCCTGTCTGTACTTATCTATTTGCAAAATCTTCCTAAGATATGTCGGCTGACGAGAGTTGGGTAGGTATATTGACACTAGCGTATGGAGCACATGATTCAATTTACAGACCAGTATGGTGTATCTGCATACAAAGAGAGAAGCGCTCTACCAGGAACGAACAACAGCTCAGTGGCTTGTTCTATGGCGATTTACCACCCGGAAGCAGCCTCTTTTAGACCAGTGTGCTTTTCACAGAAGAAAACTTTCCTGAAGTATATCAGTCTGATCCCGCCAAGTAAGGTCAGTCCAGCCCCGAAATACCAGGCAATTCTCCTCTGAACAAGGAACATGACAACCCCAGACGATCGTTTCGGCCTCCTATGGGCCTCGTCAGTGAGGTGCAGCCACATTCCTCTAAGCACACTGGGCAAGGAGTCCACGTCTGGTTTCCCCCATCACCCATAGGGAGACTTCCCCAGGGTCATAATAATTTGCATACAAAGAGAGAAGCGCTCTACCAGGAACGAACAACAGCTCAGTGGCTTGTTCTAAGGCGATTTACCACCCGGAAGCAGCCTCTTTTAGACCAGTGTGCTTTTCACAGAAGAAAACTTTCCTGAAGTATATCAGTCTGATCCCGCCAAGTAAGGTCAGTCCAGCCCCGAAATACCAGGCAATTCTCCTCTGAACAAGGAACATGACAACCCCAGACGATCGTTTCGGCCTCCTATGGGCCTCGTCAGTGAGGTGCAGCCACATTCCTCTAAGCACACTGGGCAAGGAGTCCACGTCTGGCCTGCGTGTCTCTGATCACCTGTATCTGATTGTAGGCCACCCTATTATGTATCAGTATAGCTGTACCTCTGGCTTTCTTACTGAATGAGGAATGCTCTAAGGTTGTGTATAAGCGAGAGTGGAAACAAAGGGAGGTGTCTATCTGCCAATGAGTCCCCTGCAGGAAAGCCATGTCTGGGTTGTGGGATTTAAGAGAGCAGGCCAAGAGACTCCTCCTAAAGGGAGAGTTGAGACCTCTTACATTATGGGTGAGAAATCTGAGATGATTCAACATCGTTGTCTGATCTAAGGGATTGCTTCAGGGTGGAGAGAGGGAATCTGAAGTCATTCCAGAGTTGTCAGTCAGAGGGTTTGGGGTGAGAGAGGAGGAGAAACAAAGAGGGGGAGAATAAGGGGAGAGAGAAAGGGGGGTCAGTCAGGTACTTGAATACCGGTAGTGTACTGAGGATTGAGGTGGAAATTGTCCACCTGGGTGGAACACTGGCGTGGGCTACCCTATGTGGGGGGGGGAGCTAAGTGTAAAAAAGGGATACAGGGGCTAGAATATCCAGCCCCGCTCCACATATGTGGAGGTCGAGTCATGTAGCTGGTCGTTGGTGTCTGTCAACCTAAGGGGAGTGCAAAAATATGACAACATTGATTCAGAAATAACAATAACAGAGTAACCATACATTGAGATACCAGCAATGTTAAGAGTATGAACATCCCTCCATCAAGGTTATGAACCTTTAACCTGTGCTGTGCCAGCCCAAAATCATAAATTAACAGGTGTAACCTCAAACAGAGTAAATTGAAACAACTTATCTGAACTATTGGGGCGTCTTCTCAACCTTGTGTAGTTCACAAACCTCATGTGACTCGAAACATCTGCCAAAATTAACAGAGGCAGTAAAACTCCTTGGAGGGATTTGAGGATTGTCTTGCAGTAAAGATTTACGGTCAGGGGGACTGTGCGCGAGATTCCTGGATCTGCTGCGTTTTCAATCGTTTGGGTCTTTGATCTTTGCTTGACCATTCAGGGGCAGTAGCACATAGTTTCACCCGGGGGAGAGGGGGATCTTGCAAATCATCAGCTGTGAGTCCCCACTGCGCTAGAAGAGTGGTCCCCTGGGCCAAGGTGGGCCAAGGTGGGCCAAGGTGGACACTGTGTGTGTCTGATTGTCTCTAGATATTATCAATTTGGTCGGGTAGACCCATCTGTATTTAATACCTGCTCTTCTGAGTACCATGGTGACTGGTTGGTATAGTCTCCTATGCTGTAAAGTATGTGCTGATAGGTCAGGCAACAGTTGAATGTCCCTGAACTTTTCCGGCATCTGCTGTTTGCGGAAGGCAGCCTGTCCTTAAAGAGAAAGCTATGAAAACAGACGATAACATCTCTTGGCTTCTCTTGTGAGACTGATCTCCGGCGCAGAGCTCTATGTGCTCTTTCCATAGTAGTGGCCATGCCCTGAGTAGGACCCAAGAGTTCGCCGAAGAGCTCATGCAAGTAACTCTGAAGTTCAGCTGGAGCGATATGTTCCGGTATTCCTCTGAATCTGACATTGTTCCTGCGTGCCCGATCTTCAACATCAGCCATCTTGAATTCAAGTTGGCTTAGTTGGTCAGATAATGCTTCTGAATATGCCAAGAGGTTCGTCTGGTCAGTGGTAATGTTGTCTTGTTTTCTCTCAAGGGAGTCCACCCTTTCTACAATTTCTGAGATATCTTTTTTAAGCTTGGCATGGCTCCTCTGAATTTCCACAAAAGGCCCTTTTAATGGCCCACAAAAAGGCCCTTTTAAGGGCCCTTGGTAATTCATTATAGATTAGGGTTTTTAATTTTGGGGTGGGTTTTTTATTTTTTTAAAAGGGTATTAGAATAGGAATAATTTCTATTATTTTGGATAATTTCGTTTGTTATTTTTTGTAATGGTAGGTTTTTTTATTTTTTGTAATGGTAGGGTATATAATTTTTTTAATTTTAGTGTTTTTTATTTTTTTGCAATGTTAGGTTTTAGTGTAAGGCAGCTTAGGTTTTATTTCACCGGTAAGTTTGTATTTATTTTAACTAGGTAGTAAATAGTTAATAACTATTTACTAACTAGTCTACCTAGTTACAATAAACACAAACATACCTGTGAAATTAAAATAAAACCTAAGCTAGCTACAATATAGTTGGCGATATCGGGAGCGGCAGATTAGGGGTAAATAACTTTATGTAGGTGTCGGCGATGTTGGGGGCAGCAGATTAGGGGTGTTTAGACTTAGGATTTGTTAGGGTGTTAGGTTTAAAAGTTTCTTTTTTTCACCATTGACATCATGGGGCTGCGTTGAGGAGCTTTTCATTCCGCGATCGCAGGTGTTAGGTTTTTTTCTACCCCGCTCTCCCCATTGATGTCTATGGGGAAAGCATGCACAAGCACATCAAACCAGCAATTGTATTTTGTGTGGTATGGAGCTCAACGCAACCATATCCCATGCACAAGCCAGCTGTTTCAAAACTTGTAATGGCTGCGCTATAGAGGGTGAAATAACGTAACTTTGTTAAATTCCCTAAAACGCACATAACTCGTAATCTACCTGATTATATTTTATACATTTTTAGTTATGCATCGTAGGATAAATGGGATTTTGTTACTACCCCCTTAGTTTTAATTGTGGTTTGAGACTTAGGGTATATTTATTAATATGCAAGCGGAAATTATACAATGTAGCGTATCATGTCTGCTGCACATCGATAAATGCCGACAGCGTTATGCTGTCAATTTATCATTACACAAGCAGTTCTTGTGAAATGCTGGTGCAATGCCGCCCCCTGCAGATTCGTGGCCACTAGCAGGGGGTGTCAATCAACCCAATCGTATTCGATCATGTTGATTTCTGTCTGCGGCCTCAGTGCAGGCAGACAATTTATGGAGCAGCGGTCTTTAGACAAAAAGGTAGATCAAGCTCCATACGGAGCTTGATAAATTGACCCCTTAGGGCTAGAGTAAAAGTGGAGCAGTATTTTGTGTTTTCACTATAGCGAAAACTCAGCTAGGATTTTATTTTTTGCTTTAGTCAGGTTGCGATGTTATTACAAGTTGAAAGTAAACAGTTTTTTCTCCAGCGATAATCCGATTTGTGCAAAAAGTTGAAACTCCAAAATCGTGTTTACGCATTCCCCCATAAAAGTCAATGGAGAAAAAAAAGTTGAAAAAACACTCCACTCTCATGCAAACACCATATCATATTCACAATAGCGCTAACCCAACATGAAATTAAGAATATTTCATTTTCCAATTTTATTTTCGTAACGGAATATGTTCTATTTATTCATAAATAAATATTTCTACATATATCTGATGGCTTTTTAAACAAATATATATTTATACCTATATACAGTATACAGGGAGTGCAGAATTATTAGGCAAATAAGTATTTTGACCACATCATCCTCTTTATGCATGTTGTCTTACTCCAAGCTGTATAGGCTCGAAAGCCTACTACCAATTAAGCATATTAGGTGATGTGCATCTCTGTAATGAGAAGGGGTGTGGTCTAATGACATCAACACCCTATATCAGGTGTGCATAATTATTAGGCAACTTCCTTTCCTTTGGCAAAATGGGTCAAAAGAAGGACTTGACAGGCTCAGAAAAGTCAAAAATAGTGAGATATCTTGCAGAGGGATGCAGCACTCTTAAAATTGCAAAGCTTCTGAAGCGTGATCATTGAACAATCAAGCGTTTCATTCAAAATAGTCAACAGGGTCGCAAGAAGCGTGTGGAAAAACCAAGGCGCAAAATAACTGCCCATGAACTGAGAAAAATCAAGCGTGCAGCTGCCAAGATGCCACTTGCCACCAGTTTGGCCATATTTCAGAGCTGCAACATCGCTGGAGTGCCCAAAAGCACAAGGTGTGCAATACTCAGAGACATGGCCAAGGTAAGAAAGGCTGAAAGACGACCACCACTGAACAAGACACACAAGCTGAAACGTCAAGACTGGGCCAAGAAATATCTCAAGACTGATTTTTCTAAGGTTTTATGGACTGATGAAATGAGAGCGAGTCTTGATGGGCCAGATGGATGGGCCCGTGGCTGGATTGGTAAAGGGCAGAGAGCTCCAGTCCGACTCAGACGCCAGCAAGGTGGAGGTGGAGTACTGGTTTGGGCTGGTATCATCAAAGATGAGCTTGTGGGGCCTTTTCGGGTTGAGGATGGAGTCAAGCTCAACTCCCAGTCCTACTGCCAGTTTCTGGAAGACACCTTCTTCAAGCAGTGGTACAGGAAGAAGTCTGCATCCTTCAAGAAAAACATGATTTTCATGCAGGACAATGCTCCATCACACGCGTCCAAGTACTCCACAGCGTGGCTGGCAAGAAAGGGTATAAAAGAAGAAAATCTAATGACATGGCCTCCTTGTTCACCTGATCTGAACCCCATTGAGAACCTGTGGTCCATCATCAAATGTTAGATTTACAAGGAGGGAAAACAGTACACCTCTCTGAACAGTGTCTGGGAGGCTGTGGTTGCTGCTGCACGCAATGTTGATGGTGAACAGATCAAAACACTGACAGAATCCATGGATGGCAGGCTTTTGAGTGTTCTTGCAAAGAAAGGTGGCTATATTGGTCACTGATTTGTTTTTGTTTTGTTTTTGAATGTCAGAAATGTATATTTGTGAATGTTGAGATGTTATATTGGTTTCACTGGTAAAAATAAATAATTGAAATGGGTATATATTTGTTTTTTGTTAAGTTGCCTAATAATTATGCACAGTAATAGTCACCTGCACACACAGATATCCCCCTAAAATAGCTAAAACTAAAAGCAAACTAAAAACTACTTCCAAAAATATTCAGCTTTGATATTAATGAGTTTTTTGGGTTCATTGAGAACATGGTTGTTGTTCAATAATAAAATTAATCCTCAAAAATACAACTTGCCTAATAATTCTGCACTCCCTGTATAGATTAATATAAATAGGTATAGATATATACAGGAATATATAGGAATATCTATTTAGAAATACTTAGAACAAATTCTGCTATGTTCAGATCATTGGAACATGTAGTATTTACAGTTAATAAATAGTTAAAAGTTTATTAAATAGGAATATTGCATAAATATGCTTTTACATGTTTTCCTCTACTTAAAAGGGAAAAAGCTCCAATTCACTTATATATATATGTATATATATATATGGATACATATATATTAATGTTTTTAATATATGTCTGTAAATACATAAATACACATATAAATACATTCATACATATATTTATATATATATATATATATATATATATATATATATACACTCACCGGACACTTTATGAGATACACCTGTTCAATTACTTGGTAACACAAATTGCTTATCAGTCACATGGCAGCAACTCAATGCATTTAGGCATCTCAACGTGGTGAAGATGACTTGCTGAAGTTCAAATCAAGCTTCAGAATGGGGAAGAAATGGTATTTAAGTCACTTTGAACGTGGCATAGTTTTTGGTGCCAGTTGAGCTGGTCTGAGTAAATCTGAGTATTTCAAAAACTGCTGGTCTACTGGGATTTTCACACACAACCATTTCTAGGGTTTACAGAGAATGGTCTGAAAAAGAGAAAGTATCCAGTGAGTGGCAGTTGTGTGGACAAAAATGCCTGGTTGATGTCAGAGGTCAGAGAAGAATGGGCAGACTGGTTTGAGATTATAGAAAGGGAACAGTAACTCTCTGAATGCACAACACATTGAACCTTGAAGCAGATGGGCTACAGCAGCAGAAGACCACACCGGGTGCTACTCCTGTCAGCTAAGAACATGAAACTGAGGCTACAATTTGCACAGGATCACCAAAATTGGACAATAGAAGAGTTGAAAAAAACGTTGCCTGGTCTGATGAGTCTCGATTTCAGCTGCGATATTCAGATGGTAGGGTCAGAATTTGGCGGAAACAACATGAAAGCCTGAATCCATCCTGCCTTGTATCAATGGTTCAAATTGGTGGTGGTGTAATGGTGTGGGGGATATTTTCTTGCCACACTTTGGGCCCCTTAGTAACAATTGAGCATCGTTTAAATGCCACGGCCTTCCTGAGTATTGTTTCTGACCATGTCCATCCCTTTATGACTACAGTGTACCCATCTTCCAGCAGGATAATGCAACATGTCACAAAGCTCAAATCATCTCAAACTGGTTTCTTGAACATGATAATGAGTTCACTGTACTCCAATGACCTCCACAGTCACCAGATTTAAATCCAATAGAGCACCTTTGGGATGTGGTGGAATGGAAGATATGCATCATGGATGTGCAGCCAACAAATCTGCAGAAAGTGCGGGATGCTATCATGTCAATATGCACCAAAATGTCTGAGGAATGTTTCCAACACCTTGTTGAATCTATGCCACAAATAATTAAGGCAGTTCTGAAGGCAAAAGGGGGTCCAACCCGGTTCTAGCAAGGTGTACCTAATAAAGGGGCAGGTGAGTGTATGTATATATATATATATATATATATATATATATATATATATATATATATATACTGTATATATATATATATGAAGGCTGGCTATTGGCTAGCCTGAATTTGTTGCAAGAGTCTTACCCTATATATGCTTGCTTATGTCTGCTTCACCCTGTCTGTGTTTCCTTTACGTTTTCCTGGTTTCCGCTTCCGGTTTACGTTATGGTTCCAAGTCGGTCGAGTTGAATCCATTTGAATCTTTCACATTCTATTCCCTGATTTGTCTCAGTCATTACTTGGCAGTTTGTATGTTACAATTATTTCTTTAACTAAGTTAATATTTTTTCCTTTCAACCGTTTTTGTTATATCTTCACACGCTACCATTTTTATATCTGCTTTCATACACGTTTATTTTTTGTTTTCTACGATTGCTTTTAATTTCTGTCCATAGCTGCTGTGCTATCGGATCCATTTGTTATACTTCAAATACATACATTTTCTATACTTGTTATATAATTTCATTAAGGTTGTTGTTTCATATATTTGTAGGTTTTAATTATGTTCTTATATTATCAGATCTGTTTGGTAGCTTCGTATGTTTTCGTTGTTTTAATTTAGCTGTATTGTTAATATTTGGTATGGTTAGTTTAACATTAAGGTTGAACTTTTGATTTCTTTCGATATCTTCACACGCTGCCATTTTATATCTTCTTTCTTGTGTTTGTTTTTTTGTTTTCTACTTTCGCTTTTTTATTCAAGTCCATAGCTGCCGTGCTATCGGTTCCATTCGATATGCTTCGAATTCATACGTTTGGTATTTTGTGATATAAATTTGTTTTAAGTTCATTTTCTGTATGATGTGTTTCATTAAGGTTGTTTATGCTTTGTAAATTCGTAGTTTTCTCATGATCGTATGCTATTGGATCCGTTCGGTAGTTTTGTACGCTTTTGTTGTTTCAATTTAGCTATCTTGTTCATATTTGCTTATATATAAGTATTTTTGTTGTTTGTTTAGTGTAATGTTAAGTTTGTCCTTTTTTGTTACTGTTCATAGTGACTGTGTTATCGGATCCATTCGTTATATTTCGAAATTATACGTGTGGTACTTTGTGTTATTACTTTTATTTACTTTTGTTTTCTGTCTGCTCTGTTTCATTAAGGTTGTTGTTGCTTTGCATATTCATAGTTTTAAATATGTTCAAACGCTTTCGGATGCGTTCAATAGCTTCTAATGCTTTCGTTGTTTCAATTTAGCTATATTTATTCATATTTGGATTTATTTATTGTTTATTTAGAATATCTAGCTTTTTATTTATGTTTTCTAGGGTCAAATGACTTTTTAACTTCTAGGTTGTTAGTTTTCAGTGTCTATTTCTTTATTTTTGTGTTATGGATAATTTAGGCTTGTTTTCAGTTGTTAGGCTGTATTTTGTTCAGGTTGGTTTTCTTTTAGCTCATGTTTATTTTGCTATTTTTTACAAACCATCATCTCGCATATTTTCTTTCAGTTTTGTTTTTGTTGCTTTTACTTTACGTCATGTCTCACTTTCATTTTACATACATTAGCTTTTCTGTCATTTCTGGCATTCTATCACCACATGTTGTTGCCAGTCACATTTACGGGTAATTACGGACTGAGTTATCATTTAATAAATAACTTGTTTGGCGTCAAGTCTCCTCGTCCGTAGATTCATATGTGCACGTCATATCCTAACATTCCTACCTTTTTACCTGACACATTTTCAGGTAATCATAAAGGCTGAGTTTTATGTCTTTTAATTCGTCTGGTACGCCCCAACTAACTTGGCCTCTTTTACAGACAGGGACTGACAGGTCTTCGGTCCCGTGCAAGTTGAGTTTTCATTTTTAATTGATTTGCTAGTCTACTCGATTGTACTACATTCTTCAGTTATAATTATAGGAAACACATTTTACCTGACACGTTCTTTCAGGTACCGCAAGGCCTCAGTTTCAACTTTAAGTAGCCTGGTATGTTCCAGGTAGCTCAACCTCTCTTACGGACAGGGGCTGTTACGTTTTCAGTTCTTTACAGTCAAGTTTTGTTATTTTCTGTTTTTTGTTTCCATATGCCTTACACTTATGTTCATTTTGTTATTTCATATGAACCATCACCTCACACGTTTTCTTTCAATTATGTCTTGTTGCCTTTACATTTTGTCATGTCCTTATCATGTTCATTTCACATACAGCATTATTTCTGACATTACTGGCGTTATATCACCACATGTTGTTACCCGTCATGTTTACGGGCAGTTATCGTTTAAATTAACTTGTTTGGTGGCAAGTCTATTTGTTCGTAGATTCATACATCATACATTTCATGAGACATCATAACATTCCTACTTCTTACCTGACAAGTTCTTTGGGTAATGACAAGGCATGAGTTTTACGTTTTTTTAATTTGCCTGGTACACCCCAGGTAACTCAGTCTCTTTTACAGAGAGGGGCTGACACGTCTTCGGACCCATGCAAGTTGAGTTTTCGTTTTTAACTGATTTGCTATTACCCTAGTGAGTCTTGCACTACATACTTCAGTAATAATTTTAGGAAGCACTTACATTCCTACCTCTTACCTGACACATCAAGTTTGTTGTGTTGAATGATTTATTATCACCATTGTGATTCCGCTTGTTTGCACCGCATACCTCAGACATATACTTCAATGTTATATAGTTTAAGTTGTTTTAACAATTCTTTTCTTTTAGTTACATAGGTTATGTCTCAAGACTCAGACATCAATGAATTTGCCTATGTCCCGCCATCTCTTGCAGGGGATGGGAGCACAGGAGTACACCCTCACTTAGATTCTGGATTATCCCCTAGCTCATGTCTGAGCTACAGCGGAGGGGTATTTCTTACCTGGCTACAGCACACAAGCTGTTTTATTTAGGTTTCTATTCCCCAGCATGCTAGATTCCAGTATTTAGATTCATTCTTTTCTGTATTTACTGTTGTATATGGATTCATGTAATACTCAACAGTTAGGGGTCGGCATTGTTGTTACATATTTTTAGACCATAACTGCTATTCAAACACTGTCGCATTATCTTAGTGAATCTAGGCCTGATCATTACTGTCTGCATTTAGATACATGTAAACGCAACAGATAGGGGCCGATATCGATGTCAAGTATTTTGAGACTCATGACTCTTGGTGCCTGGTAGCTGTCTTGAACCAGCTCATGTTACAGTTGACAGGTAGATCTTTTTACCGTACTCCCCTCAATACTACACTTTTTATTAAACATTGTCGCATTCTCTTAGTGTATCTAGGTTTTAACCCTAAATCATTGTGTCGCAGTAGTACCAATAGGGATATCTTGTCAAACTTAATTTGACAGGTACTACGCCCCTTTATATGCAAAACCCCATCCTTTTATATGCAAAACCCCACCCTTTTATATGCAGATCCCCGTCCCTTTATATGCAGATCCCCTCCCACTCTCCTCCAAATATTTCCACCCTATCCGCCCACTCTTTTACATATTTCAGGACCCTTTTATGGCTTATTGACTTCTTTTAAGAGCTTTTTAACATTTATTTTAATGTTATAATAATAAACAATATAATTTATTTTAAATTGTGTTGTGTTAATGTTTTATGTATTGTTTAACTGATATTTTGTAAGATTTCAATGCTATTAAATTAAAAAAAAAACAGAATACATTTTAATTCAATGTATTACTAATAAGGGTATTTAAAAAAAGAAACAAACAAAATATCTTCTCTGTGTAATGTCCAAGGGCATTAACCAGAGAAGATATAAAATATATAGCTTCTCTGTATAATGGGGCTCGAGCATTAGACAGAGAAGGCATTTTTGTATGTTTCTTAATTAACCAAAGTTGTTAAGCTATAGAGTGTTATTGATATTTTGTAAGATTTCAATGCTATTAAATAAAATTAAAAAAAAAACATAATACATTTGTATTCAATGTATTCCTAATAAGGGTATTTAAAAAAAAAAGAAACAAACAAAATATCTCCTCTGTGTAATGTCCAAGGGCATTACGCAGAGAAAATATGAAATAGATAGCTTCTCTGCGTAATGGGGCTCGAGCATTAGACAGAGAAGATATTTTGTATGTTTCTTTTTCTTTAAATACCCTTATTAGCAATACATTGAATTAAAATGTATTATGTTTTTTTAAAAATTTAATAGCATTGAAATCTTACCAAATATCAGTAACACTCTGGGGGGTAGTTATCAACGTGTCAACTTTCCTGCCTTTGCCGGCCTAATACGCCCGCCTAAGCTCGCCTCACATCGCCGCCGCGGACCTGAAAAATTTCGCCTAAGTTATCAAATAAAGCTGTCAAAAAGCCGCACACCAAGTACGGGGCGATGAGCAGCGGACTGTGAGAGTTATCACTCATCCGATCTCTCTGCTCTTCGGCTTTTTCCCAGCTTTATTGCTAGCCTGTCACTAAGCACCCACACTATCTACACTGTTCTACCCCCTATACCGGCGCCCCCGGAGCCCCCCACAACTAAATAAAGTTATTAACCCCTAAACCGCCGCTCCTAGACCCTGCCGCAACTCTGATAAATGTATTAACCCCTAAACCGCCGCTCCTAGACCCTGCCGCAACGCTGATAAATGTGTTAACCCCTAAACCGCCACTCCCGGACACCGCTGCCACCTACAATATACCTATTAACCCCTATCCTGCCCCCCACTACACCGCCGCCACTGTAATAAATTTATTAACCCCTAAACCTAAGTCTAACACTAACCCCAACACCCCCTAACTTAAATATTAATTAAATAAATCTAAATAATATTTCTATTATGAACTAAATTAATCCTATTTAAAACTAAATACTTACCTTTAAAATAAACCCTAATATAGCTACAATATAAATAATAATTATATTGTAGCTATCTAATCAGCCAATCAGATTGAGCTCGCATTCTATTGGCTGATCGAACAGCCAATAGAATGCAAGCTCAATCTGATTGGATGATTGGATCAGCCAATCGGATTGAACTTGAATCTGTTTGGCGTGGCTTGGAGGATCACTTCATCGGATGGAAGATTTCTTCAGGGCCGATTGGAGGATAACTTCTGCCGGTCCGGGTCTCCTCTTTGGTTCCATCGCTGCTCGGCTGAGTGAAGACGACTCAAGGTAGGATGATCTTCAGGGGATTAGTGTTAGGTTATTTTAAGGGGGGTTTGGGTTAGATTAGGGGTATGTGGGTGGTGGGTTTTAATGTTGGGGGGGTTGTATTTTTCTTTTACAGGCAAAAGAGCTGAATTCTTTGGGGCATGCCCCACAAATGGCCCTTTTAAGGGCTGGTAAGGTAAAAGAGCTTTGAACTTTTTTAATTTAGAATAGGGTAGGGCATTTTTTTATGTTGGGGGGGTTTGTTATTTTATTAGGGGGCTTAGATTAGGTGTAAGTAGTAAGGAGCGAGTATAAGTAGTAATATTTTTAAAATGTTTGTAACCTATTTTTTTTATTTTTTGTAACTTAGCTTTTTTCATTTTTTGTACTTTAGTTAGTTTATGTAATTGTATTTAATTGTAGTTATTTGTAGGTAATTTATTTAATTAATTTAATGATAGTGTAGTCTTAGGTTTAATTGTAACTTAGGTTAGGATTTATTTTACAGGTAATTTTGTATTTATTTTAGCTAGGTAGTTATTAAATAGTTAATAACTATTTAATAACTATTCTAACTAGCTAAAATAAATACAAAGTTACCTGTAAAATAAAAATAAATCCTAAGATAGCTACAATATAATTATTATTTATATTGTAGCTATATTAGGGTTTATTTTAAAGATAAGTATTTAGTTTTAAATAGGAATAATTTACTAAAGTATAGTGTAGTGTTAGGTGTAATTGTAACTTAGGTTAGTTTTTATTTTACAGGTACATTTCTCTTTATTTTAGCTAGGTAAGCTATTAAATAGTTAATAACTATTTAATAGCTATTGTACCTAGTTAAAATAAATTGAAAGATGCCTGTAAAATAAAAATAAATCCTAAGATAGCTACAATATAATTATTATTTATATTGTAGCTATCTTAGGGTTTATTTTACAGGTAAGTATTTAGTTTTAAATAGGATTAATTTAGTTCATAATAGAAATATTATTTAGATTTATTTAATTAATATTTAAGTTAGGGGGGTGTTAGGGTTAGTGTTAGACTTAGGTTTAGGGGTTAATAATTTTATTACAGTGGCGGCGGTGTAGTGGGGGGCAGGATAGGGGTTAATAAATGTATTATAGGTGGCGACGGTGTAGGGGGGGCAGATTAGGGGTTAATAAATTTAATATAGGTTGCGGTGGGCTCCGGGAGCGGCGGATTAGGGGTTAATATGTATAGAGTAGCTTGCGGTGGGCTCCGTGAGCGGCGGTTTAGGGGTTAATATGTATAGAGTAGCTTGCGGTGGGCTCCGGGAGTGGCGGTTTTAGGGGGTAATAACTTTATTTAGTTGCGACGATGTAGGGGGACAGATTAGTGGTCTTTAGACTCAGGGTACATGTTAGGGTGTTAGGTGTAGACAGCTCCCATAGGAATCAATGGGATGTCTGGCAGCAGCGAACTTGTACTTTCGCTATGGTCAGACTCCCATTGATTCCTATGGGATCCGCCGCCTCCAGGGTGGCGGTTTGAAAACCAGGTACGCTAGGCCGGAAAAGTGCAGAGCTTACCTGCTAGTTTTTTGATAACTAGCAAAAGTAGTCAGATTGTGCCGCACAAAAATTCTACTTTTGCCGGTCTCTAGCCTTTGATAACTAAGGCGAATCAGCCTCGCCACAAATACGCTGCGGAATTCCAGGGTATTTGAGGTTGACGGCTTGATAACTAGGCCCCTATAGCTTAAATTGACACTAAACCCACATTTTTTATTTTGCGATTCAGATAGAGCATGCAATTTTAAGCAACTTTCTAATTTATTCCTATTATCATTTTTTCTTTGTTCTATTGCTATCTATATTTAAAAAAAGAAGGCATCTTAGCTTTTTTCTTGGTTCAGTACTCTGGACAGCACTTTTTTATTGGTGGATGAATTTATCCACCAATCAGCTAAGACAACCCAGGTTGTTCACCAAAAATGGGCCGGCATCTAAACTTACATTCTTGCATTTCAAATAAAGATACCAAGATAATAAAGAAAATTTGATAATAGGAGTAAATTAGAAGGTTGCTTAAAATGTCATGCTCTATCTGAATCACTAAAGAAAAAATTTGGGTTCAGTGTCCCTTTAACAACTTTGGTTAATTAAAAAACATTCAAAAATGTCTTCTCTGTCTAATGCTTGAGACCCATTACGCAGAGAAGCTATATATTTTATACCTTATCTGCGTAAAGCCCTCAGACATTACACAGAGAAGATATTTTGTTTGTTTCTTTTTTTTAAATACCCTTATTAGGAATACATTGAATAAAAATGTATTCTGTTTTTTTAAATGTAATAGCATTGAAATCTTACAAAATATCAGTTAAACAATACATAAAACATTAACACAACACAATTTAAAATAAATTATATTGTTTATTATTATAACATTAAAATAAATGTTAAAAAGCTCTTAAAAGAAGGCAATAAGCCATAAAAGGGGCGTGAAATATGTAAAAGAGTGGGCGGATAGGGTGGAAATATTGGGAGGAGAGTGGTCGGGATCTGCATATAAAGGAGCAGGGGTCTGCATATAAAGGGGCGGGGTTTAGCATATAAAGGGACGGGTTTTGCATATAAATGGGCGTGGTGCCTGTCAAATTAAGTTTGACAAGATATCCCTATTAGTACTACTTCTGGCCATTACTTTTGAATAGGATTCTGCGTCAGCTGCCCCTTGTCATGGGGTCCCCGCTCATGTTATCAAGAAATTTGGGAGATGGAACTCATCATACTTTGCTTGGTATATTCCCGATCCTCACGTTGTAGTGTTATTGTGAATAACTGTTGTAATTATTTCATTAACTTTTCCCTCATCCTACTCTGTCTCTTTTTGCCCACTTTTAGGCATTCTGACTATGTGAACAACAAAAAAGGTGAGGGGGCGCCCTATTAGAAAAACTAAGTGATAAATAATATACAGTGAAGACTCAGTCTTCTAGTGTGTCGGAAGTTATAGTAATAATAAAAGAGGTATAGTGAATAAGTAAATATAAAAGATAATTGCTAGTGGTGTCAGTTGTGAATAGCTATCAATCACAAACTAATAACACTGATGAAGTTAATAATCAACATCTGTATGTATATATATACACCCATATAAACGCACACAAAAACACACATATATATATATATATATATATATATAGAAAGCAAAAGAATGCACTCTCAGGACTTTTCCACAAAAAAACCAATTTAATGGAACGTTTTCGGGGTTCACAACCCCTTCATCAGCATGCAAAACAAACAAAATTCAACTCATTTATAGTGTTACATATCAATTACATCATATCAACCTTAGTGTCTCTCCAAAGGAAAAGTGCGCCAATTTTTTGAGTTTGGAACGCATATTGCGTTCCACAGTGCTATCCGGAACCGGAAGTTGTATTACCTCACTTCCGGTTTACGGATTCAACAAACCAAACATGAAGTTAATAATGAAATAGTGTACTCTACAATTTCAAACGTGTTAAAATGACATACTAATTTGTGGGACTTATTGTAGCAAAAATGTGCCGCATTATAATAAGTGCCAAGAAAATTTGTGATAGAAATACGTTGACAAATGTTGCTACATCCGGTCGGCATAGAAACGGTAACTATGGTAATCATATACAATTCTGAGTACCAAAAGATGCCAAAATTTACAATAGTATGTCAGCTGAATGAAGCAACAACTTTCATAGTGTCAAAGAAATAGCGTGCACTCAAATTATATACAATCATATTGTATATATAAAGAATGATTAAAAATAAGATAGTTATAAATAAAAAAACTAAAGATTAAAAATTGAACCTTATGGCAGTACCATTAATTGGAATGGCAAGATACAAATGTAATGTTGCAAATATGATTGCTATGGCTTGCAGTGTATCACCAGTATATTGCAACAGAGTGGCATTAAACATGTGTATCATGAATATCAAATTAGAGCAATATTCTGAAGGATGAATATATATAGCAGTGTTATAGGACTTTGTTATTGTGTCTTAAGGGCACAATTTTCACTTGAATTAAGCCTTGGCCATTAAGGGGTTATAGCTTGCAATGGCCAAAATGTGAATATTTGTGCCAAATGGGGCGGATTTTATTAACCTTATTTGAGAATTCTAGCCCCAAGTATAGTTGCAAAAAAACAGGGATATTTGAGAAAAGGTAATAAAGATAAGGATCATGCACATATATGGCTCATACAGATACTATCCATCTCTGGAACTTATCCAGGTGGATGTGACTTTTAAGTGTCCGTTTTTTGGACTGGTGGTGCATGTGAAGAAAATGGGTAATGGCTCTTGGCGGACCAGGCTTCCACAGAGAAGGTGGAGACAGATGTCCCCCCTAAACCATGCCGTTAGGCGCACAACACTTGCCCCTACAACTAGGGGAAAATGAAATGTGTGCCAAAACGGAGCCACCATGTCCACCTGGCATACCCCAAGTATGTAGCACCCCAGTTGTTAATCATATTATGCTCTTAAAGTCCGGCATGGTGTTCAGGCCACCAGGTTGTATTGTGCCTAATCTGAACATCCACTGGGCCTCTCGTCTTAGGAGTTGCTTGTTCCGGTCGCCACCCCGATCCAATGGGGGTATGTGGTCGATTAGAATGTAGCGGATGGAAGATACTGAGTGTCCCTTGTAAGCGCAATGTCGCGCTACTGGCTGTTCGGAATCGCCATTTTTAAGTGCTGTCCTTATGGCGTGGCGATGATTGGCCATACGCTCACGAAGTGTGCCAGAGGTCTTCCCTATGTAAAAGCAGGAACATGGGCAAAACAATAAATATATAACGTGAGTGGTGGTACACGTTATAGAGTGCCGGATAGAGAATGTTCGATTGGTATGCGGGTGATGGAAAACTTTAGTACCCACTAGGCCATTGCACGTTGTGCAGCCCAAACAACGATAAGAGCCCCTAATATTCCTTTTCATCCCAGTTGAATAGCACTGTTTGGGGTCCGTTTTCACCAGCAGGTCTTTGAGATTAGTTCCCCTCTTGAACCCAACCATAGGTCGTAGGTTATGAGTAAATGTGAGTTTAGGGTCTGAAGCCATAATTGGCCAGTGTTGTCGGAGAATTTGGCCAGTATTTTTTGTCACTGGAGTAAAAGTAGTGGACATGATGAGCTTGTCACTAGCGTCCCTCTTGGGTTTAGGTGTAATTAATTCTGTCTGTGTAAGTCTTGAAACAGATTCCATAGCCTCATGGATTATCGGGATCTTGTAGCCCCTGTTCTGGAACTTCTCACCCACTTCTTTCAATTGGGAGACCCCCGTTACAGGATTCGAATTGTTGCGCATTGTTCTTATGCATTGTGATTTTACAATGCCCTTTAGTAGGGCTGGGGGATGGCAACTATCTGCCCTTAATATAGAGTTGCGGTCGGTAGGTTTATGAGCGTATGGCCAATCATCGCCATGCCATAAGGACAGCACTTAAAAATGGCGATTCCGAACAGCCAGTAGCGCGACATTGCGCTTACAAGGGACACTCAGTATCTTCCATCCGCTACATTCTAATCGACCACATACCCCCATTGGATCGGGGTGGCGACCGGAACAAGCAACTCCTAAGACGAGAGGCCCAGTGGATGTTCAGATTAGGCACAATACAACCTGGTGGCCTGAACACCATGCCGGACTTTAAGAGCATAATGTGATTAACAACTGGGGTGCTACATACTTGGGGTATGCCAGGTGGACATGGTGGCTCCGTTTTGGCACACATTTCATTTTCCCCTAGTTGTAGGGGCAAGTGTTGTGCGCCTAACGGCATGGTTTAGGGGGGACATCTGTCTCCACCTTCTCTGTGGAAGCCTGGTCCGCCAAGAGCCATTACCCATTTTCTTCACATGCACCACCAGTCCAAAAAACGGACACTTAAAAGTCACATCCACCTGGATAAGTTCCAGAGATGGATAGTATCTGTATGAGCCATATATGTCCATGATCCTTATCTTTATTACCTTTTCTCAAATATCCCTGTTTTTTTGCAACTATACTTGGGGCTAGAATTCTCAAATAAGGTTAATAAAATCCGCCCCATTTGGCACAAATATTCACATTTTGGCCATTGCAAGCTATAACCCCTTAATGGCCAAGGCTTAATTCAAGTGAAAATTGTGCCCTTAAGACACAATAACAAAGTCCTATAACACTGCTATATATATTCATCCTTCAGAATATTGCTCTAATTTGATATTCATGATACACATGTTTAATGCCACTCTGTTGCAATATACTGGTGATACACTGCAAGCCATAGCAATCATATTTGCAACATTACATTTGTATCTTGCCATTCCAATTAATGGTACTGCCATAAGGTTCAATTTTTAATCTTTAGTTTTTTATTTATAACTATCTTATTTTTAATCATTCTTTATATATACAATATGATTGTATATAATTTGAGTGCACGCTATTTCTTTGACACTATGAAAGTTGTTGCTTCATTCAGCTGACATACTATTGTAAATTTTGGCATCTTTTGGTACTCAGAATTGTATATGATTACCATAGTTACCGTTTCTATGCCGACCGGATGTAGCAACATTTGTCAACGTATTTCTATCACAAATTTTCTTGGCACTTATTATAATGCGGCACATTTTTGCTACAATAAGTCCCACAAATTAGTATGTCATTTTAACACGTTTGAAATTGTAGAGTACACTATTTCATTATTAACTTCATGTTTGGTTTGTTGAATCCGTAAACCGGAAGTGAGGTAATACAACTTCCGGTTCCGGATAGCACTGTGGAACGCAATATGCGTTCCAAACTCGAAAAATTGGCGCACTTTTCCTTTGGAGAGACACTAAGGTTGATATGATGTAATTGATATGTAACACTATAAATGAGTTGAATTTTGTTTGTTTTGCATGCTGATGAAGGGGTTGTGAACCCCGAAAACGTTCCATTAAATTGTTTTTTTTGTGGAAAAGTCCTGAGAGTGCATTCTTTTGCTTTCTATTTCATGGTATATCATTGCACCCAGGCGAGTTGGCTACCGGTGGGCTGAACTGGAAATTGCTTACTACTATATATATATATATATATATCTCAAAAACAAATATACAATATTAAAAATAATAACGTTATACAGTTGAGAAATATAACAATTGGTTAAATGTTATAAATGTGTAACAATGCCTTAGAGGACAGTGAAGAGGCAATAGAATTGTATTAAAGTCTCTAGAGAGGAAAATAGGCAGCTATCTGTGAAGATCCAGGCCAGGATCCAGGAACAGCAATCTATAAAAAGAAGAAAAAACAGAAGCGCCACATGGCCCAATATTGTTTGGTCCAATTTTGTAGAGGACAGTGAAGAGGCAATAGAATTGTATTATGTGATCTATTTGATCACGGCACACCTCAGGTCACTTTCCCGTTACCTTACTGTTGTTCCTTGTTACATTACAGTAAGACAGTAAGAGGAATACAAGTAGGAAGGCTGACTATTGGCTAGCCTAAATTTGTAGGATGAGTTTTACCCTATATAAGCTTGTCTGGTTTGCCCCACCCATTTATCCCTTTATTTCCTCTTTTCTCTATCTATTTGGGTATGCCCCCTTTTAGACATACTGACCATGTGATCATGGCACACCTCAGGTCACTTTCCCTTTATCTTATTGTTGTTCCTTGTTATATTACAGTAAGACTCTGAGTACATATACATACATATATATATATATGCATTCATATACATCTTTAGACATGTACAGTATATGTATGTATCTCAATGTTAAAGTCCTTTACTGCCTTTTTTTTAACAACCGAGATCTCATATATTTGAGCCCTTATATCAAATAATTTTTATTAGACAGTGTTATTATGAGTATGTGTTCTTTATAATGTATTTTTTATGTGTTTTGTGACACTTTTTATTTGCAGAAAACAGTTAACCACAGCTCTGAGATCGTGGTAAGGATTCTAGTGTAAGTCGCTCAACTTGTAATATGAGCACAATTTAAATGGAGCGCAAACTATTGCGGAAACCCTTTGCAAACTTGTTTGCGCTCCACTTGTAGTCTAGGCCTTAATTGTTTTTTTTGTAAAAAAAAAAAGTTTTGCACTTATAGAGTGTGCCTTCTGTTTGTTTTGTTTGTTTTTTTGTTTACTTGTTTTTCTAGTTGAGTGCTATTTTTTAAATTTAGCTACAAGACTTTTTCTCTTAGCAACAGTTGTATTATTATTATTATTAGCAGTTATTTGTAGAGCACCAACAGATTCCGCAGTGCTATAAACAAAGGCGGAGTACAACAAAACAATTATAGGGATCAAATGGGTAGAGGGCCCTGCCAAGAGTTGCACTGTTGTAGTCAGCTCTTAAGAAGGTGATCAACAAACAGCTGGACTCTTAGGCATACATGCTAAGGGGGTTCAGCGGATAGCAATGGATGAGAGGAACTGGTATAAAGAAAGGTTAGCGTAGGTTGTATGCATCCCTGAACAGTAGAGTCTTTAGGGAGCACTTGAAGCTTTTAAAACTAGAAGAGAGTCTTGTGGAGCGAGGCAGAGAGTTCCACAAGATGGGAGCCAGTCTGGAGAAGTCCTGTAAACGGGAGTGTGATGAGGTGACAAGAGAGGAGGAGAGTAGGAGGTCGTGAGCAGAGCAAAGGGGACGGGAGGGAGAGTATCTGGAGACAAGGTCTGAGATATAGGGGGGAGCAGTGCAGTTGAGGGCTTTGTATGTCAGAATGAGAATTTTGTGTTTGATCCTAGAGGCAAGAGGAAGCCAGTGAAGGGATTGGCAGAGAGGTGCAGCAGATGAAGAGTGACGTGTAAGGAAGATGAGTCTGGCAGAGGCATTCATTATGGATTGGAAATGAGCTAGGCGGCAGGTGGGGAGACCAGAGAGGACAGAGTTGCAATAATCGAGGCGGGAAAGAATGAGAGAGTGGATTCAAATCTTAGTTGTGTCTTGTGTAAGGAAGTGTCTAATTTTAGAGATGTTTTTAAGGTGGAAGCGGCAAGCTTTAGTCAATGACTGAATGTGAGGAGTGAAAGAAAGATCTGAGTCAAATGTGACCCCAAGACATTGGGCATGCGGGGTAGGGGTAATGATGGAGTTGTCGACAGTTATAGAGAGATTGGGGGTGGAGTGTTTAGAAGAAGGGGGGAAATAAGGAGCTCAGTTTTGGAGATATTTAGTGAGAGGACATCCAGTTAGAGATGTGAGAGAGACAGTTAGTGATACGGGTTAGCAAGGAAGGTTACAATCATGAAACCTATTTGTGCATTATATGTACTTTTTTGAGCCCATGATACATTTAATTTCATTATTTGCACAGCTAATGATAAATTTGATGCAAAAAATATTTTGTAGATTTTAATAACACCCTCTAATACAGAGGCATTTTTATCATGGTTTAATATAGGGCTCCTGCATTCATCAGTGAGCTTGTGGTGGGAGAGGGTACTTGAATCTTGTTTTGGGAGCTGCTATAGTTTCAGCTTCTCCTAATCCTCTGTTCCTTAATCCTTACATGACCCTTGAGAGCCTTTTAATAATTGCATTTTTTTGCTACTTTGCTCCTACATCTTTAGGGGTGTACTGTTTTTTTTTTCTTTTTAGGCTACACCATGAGTAGTGCTACCCCACTTTCACAGACCTATCCCTGTCTCATCTAACTCACTCACACACAGGGTTCCATTTGTCATTTATAAGGCTGCTGAGGAAGTTTTGGACCCTTGAGGTGCTGGCTTGCATTATAGTTGAGAAACAACCTCTCTGCTACTTTTAAAGTGGCAGAGTAAAATCATTCCAGACTGATCTGATCAGAATGATTGACAGCCTCTGCTCTTGTGTGATTGGTTGCTTGGGAGCAGGGGTGTCGTTTCACATGCAGCTGCCCATGCAATGATACATTTTGGCAGCACGATGCTGGCTGCTTGCCGCAATCTTCGGTTGGCAGGTTTCGTAGTCGGCAAACTTGTTCATCCATACTACAATAAATATAGCCCACAGCCCTTACTCTCAAACTCCTGTCCCTTATTACACTATTTATAATTCATTCTTCTCTCATCACCTTCTAACACTTTTCTCTATCCTTCTATATTGTTCTTTACCACTTTATCACCACCAATATCTCACTGGGTTCCATATAAGAAGCTGCTACAAAATATTTTTCAGACACTTTTCTGGTGTGTTATAACACGGGGCAGTATGCTCACAATGGGCCCCGATTCTCTAAAGCTCTCTGGTTTTGTGAGATTATCTAAGAAGTCTAATCAGTACTGTGAGGCCCCTCAAATAATTTAATAAAGGCACATTTAGCATGACAGCTGTTTATCTCACTATGCAAGGATCTGGATATGAAGAAAAGACAGATACATATAATGCACAAAAACATTTTTTGCATGATTTCTCTCAACGCCATCAAGTTTTTTTTTTTATCATTGGACCCACAAATTAGTCATGAAAACTTGAAATAGGGGCCATTAATTAAATTTAAAAATAGTATTTTTGGGTTGAACCATGACATTGTTTCAGATCTTGTCCTATAATGCACTAGAAAATGACAACAAACCCTGAGAGACAGAAAATCAATTTTAAAACAAAGTGGATCTGACATGTTCAACAAACTTTGAACTTCATTTCTTGCTTTTTCTTTTACTGCTCTCTTTTTAAGAGTTAGACAAGGTCAACTCTTTTCCTGATATTCTTGATTAGTTTTAAGTGAAAAACAAAAGCACATGAAAATAGATGACAAACAATCAAGACTTAGAAAGATATCACAACAGTAAGGTTTATCACAAGATAAAGTTTCAGTATGACTTACTAAAATACACTTGTTTTTTTCTTGTGACTGATGCACATCTTTCATACAAGAAGCATTCAGACAGCTGTCAGAGATACATTGAAGCTGCCATTCAGATCAGCTGTCAAATTGTTCAATTCACTCAAAATTCAGGGGAATTTAACATGCATTTGAATTTCAAATTCTTCATTTTGTATTTTTTTAAATAAAGTCCTAATTTATAATCAGTCCATATAAGTAGGTCAGCCAGTATCAGGATTTCATGAAGACAGGCATGGCAAACTTAATGTTAGTATTCTGAAATGCCAAATAAGTCATAAAGTTTAGAATTTTATTATGGTGCATATACTGTACTTACCAAATGCTGCTTTATTCTATAAATATTCACAGTCTGTATTGTGTGCCTTTGTCTGCAATAGCAGAAGCAAAATATATGGAAAACTGCAGGTATAGCATATATTGTATGAATAATATATATTATATATACATATACTGTATATCTCATAAGTGCTAAAGGTGATGCCTTAGTGTAGATTATTTTCCATAATTAATACATATAGCAAAATAACTTTGTAAACTATTGCTATTTTATTATTATCACCATCATACTCATCATCATCTTCATAATTTAATCAGAAATGTCCATGTCAACTTTAAGTAGAGCAGCAATTTTGAATGGATAGTGAATATTCTGTGTATTAAGGTAGCCCCTTCTTTTCCCTCCACGTAACTATTCTTTCTATAATACTCAATCAGTTATTTGTGATTTAGCAGAGTTCAGAGGGACATTTATAGCAATTGTTCTGCTAGACAGCCCTGATGAGTCAATAAAATTGCAGAGTCAGCAAAAGGAAAACTCAGACTTGCAAAATCATAGACACTGTAACAGGGGCAACAATTATAAACAACAGACAGGTAACAGAACTGTTGTAACAAATGAACTGTAATTAAAATAACATGTATTTAATACAATGTATCTGTAAATGATTTGGTAACTTTAGAAAGAATGGCTTATTAAACATTTCCATTCCTGTAAACGCTCTTTCAGAAGTTGAACTACTATCAAAGAGGACTATCCTTGTTCATCCTGAGTATTAAATTTCACTTGGATTTAAATCCAGCTATCACGTTATTGTTTCTTTTTACCAACTGTCATTTGACTAGGACTGGTGCCTTGTATTAAAAACAAGCACAGTTAAAAGGATGTCTCCATTCACTTTCACTAGCTGATAACAACAAGTGTTTTGTAGGTAAACCATTAATATAAAAATAAAAAATAATCTCCAGGTCATAATGCTTAAAGTGATGGTAAACTTTAACGCTTTTATTTACTGTCACCTAGATTATGAGTTTTGCGTTACGACTTTTAACGTTGAAAAATTGGCGTGATCAGCGTAAAAGCAGTAACGCAGCTATTGCGAGTCATGTCGGTATAGCTATAACACAAGCATTTTAGCATGTAACGCAACATCCATCACGCACTCAAAAAATTACCTTTTTGTGTGGGATTTTCATAGCGCTGGTATTACAGGTTGTGCAGTGAGGCTTAAAAGCTTGCATTACAGTCTATACCGACACGATCCATACCGCCATCTGAGAGCAGTAGTTATGGATTTTGTGTAACAAAAATGTTTCACAAAACTCATAACTAAAATGTTACAAAGTACACTAACACCAATAAACTACCTTTTAACCTCTAAACCGCCATCCTCCCACATCGCAAACACTAAAGTAAACTTATTAACCCCTAAACTATTAAATAAACATATTAACCCCTAAACCGCCGGCCCCCACATCGCAAAACTCTAAATTAAACTATTAATTCCTAAACCTAACACCCCCCTAACTTTAAATTAAAATTACAATATAACCATTTTTAAATAAATAAAAACTTACCTGTGAAATAAAAATAAACCTAACATTAAACTATAAATTAATCTAAACTTACTATTCTAATTAAAAAAAGTACTGTGATGAGAGCAGGATGTGATGTCACTAGTATGTGGGCGGGGTTTAGGTCCGGTGTCTGTGTCGCAGTTAGTTGAGTACAATCAACCTGACTAGATGTGTATTGTTATGCTCTGCAATAAAATAGAGTTGTACCATCATTGCTGTGTCCTGTATATGTCCTGCATCTCATGACTTGGTGTCAGAAGTTCTGGACTGCGCTTCTGTTCCTGATCGATTGCAATGTCAAAGTTTACCCCACCTGAGCCTTTTGACTTCTCTCAGCCTGCAGCTTGGCCCACATGGCGTCAGCGCTTTCAGCGCTTCAGGATTGCTTCCAAACTGAACAAGGAGAGTGGTGAAGTACAAGTTAATTCTCTTTTATACTCTATGGGGAAAGATGTGGAGCCAGTGTTCAATGCTTTTATTTTCCAAGAAGGGGAAGAATTTAACTTTGATATAGTTATGGATAAACTCAGTGCCCACTTTGTGCCCAAAAGAAATGTGATTCATGAGAGAGCTTGTTTTCACAAACGTAATCAGCGTGTGGGAGAATCTGTGGAGTCATTTGTGCGCAGCCTGTATGAATTAGCTGAATTCTGTGAGTTTGGTGTTGCTAAAGAAGAGCAAATCAGAGACAGAATAGTTATTGGAATTGCAGATGCTGAAGTCTCCCTGAAGCTGCAGTTAGAGCCTGATTTAACGTTAGACGGGGCTATTAGGATGGCCCGCCAGAGTGAACTGGTGAAAAAGCAAAGTGCTGATCTGAGGTCTGAGAGTATTGTGGATGAAGTGCAACAGTCTAGGAAAACTGCTAGTGAAAGGCACAGTGTGAGCGGTAGATTTAAAGTACTGGAAAGGCCTAGAAGTGGATGGGCGCAACGTGGCCGATGCACACGGTGCTACCGGGCTCATGTTCAGAGTGCTATATGCCCGGCCAGAGATAGAAGATGCAGGAAATGCAACAGAATAGGCCATTTTGAAGTGGTGTGTAAAACTGAATACATTAAGGAGATGCAGGTGGACAGTGACCAGGAGGGTCAGGAAGTGTCTTTTGTGGGGTCTGTTGTGGAACGGACAAGCTCAGAGGAAGATTGGAAAGTTACTTTTACTGTAATGGGAGCCAAAGTTGATTTTAAGATTGACACAGGAGCAGATATCACTGTAATGTCTTTTGCTGAATTTATGAAACTGCCTCGACAGCCCCAGCTGGCGAAGGTTACTACAAATGTCCATAGTCCTGGTGGCCGCACAAGCAAAGGAAGTTTACCATGTGGGTGCATGTGATCCGAGGTCAGTGTGTTAACAGTTTATTGAGCAGAAAAGCAGCCTGTGACTTGGGCCTCGTGGCCAGAGTGAATGAGATTTCCGAAGATATGTTTGGCGAGTTGGGCCTACTGAATTGCAAACCTGTCCGTATAGCACTTAAAAGTGACGCAGTCCCATACAGTATTTCTACCCCTCGTAGAATCCCGTTCCCGCTCATGCCTCAAGTGGAGAAAGAGCTTATGCGCATGAAGTCTATGGAGGTTATTGAAGAGGTTGTTGAAGCGACTGATTGGTGTGCCCCCATTGTTCCAGTTGCAAAGAAAAACTGAAAGGTGCGCATCTGTGTGGACCTGAAAAGCTTGAATGAAGCAGTGAAGAGAGAGAGATTTGTGCTGCCGACATTAGAAGATATAGCTCCAAAGTTGGCTGGGGCGAAGTTCTTTTCCACATTAGACTCATCTAGCGGCTTTTGGCAGATCCCCCTGGATCCAAAGTGCCGCAAACCGACTACCTTTATCACACCGGTAGGTCGGTTCTGCTTCTGCAGACTCCCCTTTGGGATATCCTCCACTCTTGAAATCTTTCAAAGGGAAATGAGTTCTCTCCTGAGTGACCACGTGGGCACAGCGGTCGTCATGGACGACATTCTAGTGTATGGGTCTACAGTGGAGGAGCATGATCAGCATTTAAGTTGTGTGCTACAGGCTATCAAAGAGTCTGGGCTGAAGCTGAATAAAGAAAAATGTTATTTTAGGAAAACTGAATTATGCTACTTTTGGCATATCATCAACGGGGATGGCATCAAGCCAGACCCAGAGAAAATTTGTGCTATTGAACAGATGAAAAGCCCTTCGGATGTACATGAGCTGAGACAGATATTGGGCCTTGTAAACTACGTGGGCAAGTTTCTTCCAGATTTATCAACAGTTTTACACCCTGTCACAGAGTTGCTTAAGAAAGACGTTGCCTGGGTCTGGGGACCTTCACAAGAAAAAGCTTTTCTGCATGCCAAGTCCCTGCTGGGGTCTGCCCCAGTGCTGGGGTTCTACGACCCTTCAAAAAAGACTGTGGTTAGTGCCGATGCAAGCAGTTATGGGTTGGGGGCTGCACTCCTGCAGCTGAATGACAACAAACTACAGCCTATTGCCTACTGTTCCCGCACACTGACGGCTGCAGAGTCAAAATACGCCCAAATTGAGAAAGAGTGCCTGGCTGCAGTTTGGGCCTGTGAGCGCTTTCAGCGTTATCTAGTGGGTTTGGAGAAATTTAGTCTGGAAACTGACCACAAACCGCTAGTCCCTCTAATCAATTCTTATGACATTGACAAAACACCTTTGAGATGCCAGAGACTTTTAATGAGACTGCTCAGGTTCAATGTTCAGGCAGTGCATGTGCCGGGGAAACAACTGGTTGTGGCGGATACACTATCCAGGCTCCCGCTGGCTGCTGCTGAAGAATCCTCCACGAAATCGGATGTGAAAGTGTATGTTGATTCAGTTCTGGCCTCTAAGTCCATTTCTTCAAGGAAACTGGAAGAGATAAAGAAAGAGACATATTTGGACACAGATCTGCAAGAGGTTATAAGGTACATAAAAGAAGGCTGGCCCGAGAGCCGGGCAGCCTGGATGTCTTTAAATGCTTACCAGCCAGAGAGGTCGCAGCTCACGGAGCTGGAGGGGTTGGTGCTGTTCCAGGACCGCATTGTAATTCCTGTCTGCATGAGGAAGGAGATGTTAAACAGAATTCACGATGGCCACTTAGGCATTACAAAGTGCAGAGAAAGGGCAGCTACAGCTGTGTGGTGGCCTGGGATCAGCTCTGACATTGCAAATCACGTGTCTAAATGTGCCTTTTGCCGGGAACGCCGGCCTACTCAGAGAAGGGAGCCCTTGATGTCTACTCCGCTGCCTGCGGGGCCGTGGCAGAAAATAGCTGCTGATTTGTGTGAACTGCACGGGAAAACGTTTCTTGTTGTGATCGACTACTATTCCAGGTATTTGGAAATTCAGGTCAGGCCGTTATCATTCGCCTGAAGAGCTTGTTCACCCGCTGGGGCATTCCAATGGAGCTGGTGAGTGATAATGGTATGCAGTTCGCTTCTACAGAGTTCAGTGCTTTCAGCAGGGAATATGACTTTGTACAGTCCACGTCAAGTACATTGATGATGTGTTTGGCGTGTGGGGTGGCGACGTTGGTAGCCTATTGTCCTTTGTTGAAGATCTTAATAATTCTGTCAATGGATTAAAATTCACTTTAAATATGAGTGAAATTGGAATTGAGTTCCTAGACACCTATGTATACTTTAAGGATGGTTTCTTAAAAACAGATATCCATACAAAAGATACAGATAAAAACAATATATTGAAATATGGAAGT
This sequence comes from Bombina bombina, assembly GCF_027579735.1. Taxonomy (NCBI): domain Eukaryota; kingdom Metazoa; phylum Chordata; class Amphibia; order Anura; family Bombinatoridae; genus Bombina; species Bombina bombina. Next base: position 642,641,362 of record NC_069504.1, read on the forward strand.
TATCATCCTGATAGTATCTTTAGGGCTATTCCAAAGAGTCAATTTTTAAGAGTCAAACGCATAGTGTCTGAGGAGAATAGATGTAAGCAAAGGTTGGAGGAGATGGCTGACAAATTTATCAATAGAGGGTACCCAATATCACTAATCAAGGAACAACTAGATGTAGTCAACAATAAAGAATTACCCAAAAGGTACAAAAGTAAAGAAACAGATCGTCTAGTGTTTGTAACACAGTTCAATGAATTCAGTCAGAAGATCAATGGTATTCTAAGAAAGCATTGGCACATCCTAAGGGACTGTAACCCTCAAGTGAATGAGTTTAAAGAAAATTTCATGACAGCATATAGAAGAAATAGAAGTATCAAAGACACCCTTGTACATTCAGATATAGGTAGTAACAGATTGAACATACAGAAGACTATAGGCCCTAGGAGGGATGGATGTTATCCCTGTTTGAACTGCAGTAATTGCAGTTCAATGATTAAAGGCGAATATTTTTCTCACCCCATAAATGGTAGAAAATACAAAATCAATAAATTTCTTACTTGCAGGTCATGTTACTGTATTTATTTGATCAAGTGTCCATGTGGTTTGATCTATTTGGGCGAGACCTGTAGAGAGGTAAGGGAGAGGATAACAGAACATAAGTCTAATATTAGATGTAAGAACAAAGAGGCTCCTGTTTCCTCTCACTTCCTCTCTATGGGTCATAACACCAGTCAGCTCAGATTCCAAATAATTGAACAGATTGATAGACCAAGAAGGGGGGGGTAACAGAGAACATATATTAAAAACAAGAGAGATGTTTTGGATATACAAATTGGAAAGTCTAATACCTAAGGGTATGAATAAAGAATTCGATTGGAGTTTGTTTTACTAAATATTTGTCTTTCCAAAAACATCTCTATAGATAGGTAAATCTTCCCTTTCTAATGGGCTGAGTATTATGATACCTGCATTTTTTTAATTTAAAATAATTTTCTAATAACCCCTTTTAATGGGCTGAGTAAATTTAAGGGAAATGTTTAAAAATTATCTTTACATATAAAAATACTAAAGAGAAAAGAAAAAAAATTATTTTCAAAATAGGCCTATAGTGTTCAAATTGACAGTAATCCACATAATCTCCAGCAGCAATTTTTTGAAAGTTATAAAATCAACTCTAAAATGAGAGAGTCCAAATTAACATTTAAATAACAAGTAAATAGTATCCGCATATCTGTATATTGTGTGTAATATTTCTTCTATTTTAATTTTGTACATATGATTTTATCTTTTAACATTGTTTGATACTTAAACCTTTTCAATGTGACTATTCAGAATGCTTTTTTACAATAGGAATATATATGTTAGATGGCCACAAGATGGCAGTGATACAATAATGAGTAGTCACATGACAACAGGTGAACAATTGACCAGGTGTAAAGTATTTAAATGATGAATCAGTGTATGTTCAGTATACATGACTAAGGACCTATAGCAGGTCTGAAACGTTGTATGTTTGTCTAAAGACCCCATATGAAGAAATAAAGGTTTTTTAACTATAGGCGGCTGGAACAAATCCTTTTTGCTACTTGGAGTATTTGCAGGATAAGGCAGATCCTGGGTTCAGTGCCCCACAAGCCACATATCTGTTGGTGCTGTTTTCCACACTTTGCTTTGTACATTCCACGTCAAGTCCACATTATCCGCAGGCCAATGGAATGGCTGAAAGGGCAGTTCAAACAACAAAATTTATTCTAAAGCAATCTGAGCCGTACCTAGCCCTCTTGTCATACAGGGCAACGCCCATTCAAGCCACCGGGTTTAGCCCGGCACAGCTGATGCTAGGACGCCAGATTTGCACCACTTTACCCTCAGTGGGTGTCTTCAAGCCGCCTGGCCCTGTTCCTCGGGACGAAGTCGTTAGGAGGGATGAAGAGGCCAAAAAGGGTTATCGTTTCTTCTACGACAGGAGACATTCTGTCAGGCCTTTACAGGAACTGAAAGCGGGCCAAAGTGTCAGAATTAAACTGGATGATGAGAAGAAATGGAAGACGCCTGCTACGGTAGTGGGCCGCTCTCCAGAACCAAGGTCTTACACAGTCCTTACAGAGGGAGGGGCGGTTACACGCCGTAACCGAAGACATCTTCAGCCTGTACCTGAGAGTCTGGAACCGGATACCTCAGTACCACCGCCGGTGGGATCCCCTGTTCTAAGAGAGGTGCCTTCCCCTCAGCAAGATCACTGCGGGGATATATCTTTGCCTCCAGCAGACTCTTGTTCACCATCTTCTGTATCAGAGGACAGTTCATGCAAAGTTACATCAAGCGGAAGAGTGGTGAAACTTCCGGCCCGATACAGGGACTGACTTTAGCTAGAACAGTGACCGGAAGTATGGGCAGAATAATCCCATGGTCACTGTGGACTAGGGTAGTCTACCCCAATGTTCAAGTCAGGATGTAATTTATTTGTTCATGTTTCCTAATCTATCTGTTTTTATAATGTTCAAAAACAAAAATGTTGTTGTATACCCTGTTGGTGTACCTTGTTATTTATTATATGCAAATGTATGCTTTGCCTTTGAAAAGGGGAAGATGTGATGAGAGCAGGATGTGATGTCACTAGTATGTGGGCGGGGCTTAGGTCCGGTGTCTGTGTCGCAGTTAGTTTAGTACAATCAACCTGACTAGATGTGTATTGTTATGCTCTGCAATAAAATAGAGTTGTACCATCATTGCTGTGTCCTGCATATGTCCTGCATCTCATGACAAGTACTACCAATAAAAAATACTAAATTACAAATTTAAAAAACCTAACAGTACGAAAAAAATAAAAAAAATCTAAAATGACCAAAAATAATAAACACTGCATTACGAAAAATAAAAAACACTAAGCTTACAAAAAATAATAAATGAAATTATAAAAAAAAAACCAATTACACCTAATCTAATAGCCCTATAAAAATAAAAAAGCCCCCCCAAAATAAAAACACCCCCTAGCCTACAATACACTACCAATAGCCCTTAAAAGGGCCTTTTGTAGGGCACTGCCCTAAGTTAAACAGCTCTTTTACCTGTAAAAAAATACAAAGTCCCCCAACAGTAAAACCCACCACCCAACCAACCCCCCAAAATAAAAAACCTAACTCTAAAAAAAAACTAAGCTACCCATTGCGCCTAAAGGGGCATTTGTATGGGCATTGCCCTTAAGAGGGCATTCAACTCTTTTTCACTGCCCTTAAAGGGACACTCAGGTTAAATTAAATTTACATAATTCAGATACAGCCTGTAATTATAAAAAACTTTCCAATTTACTTCCATTAAAAAAAATGTACACAGTCTTTTATATTTACACTTTTTAAGTCACCAGATCCTACTGAGCATGTGCAAGAATTCACAGACTATACGTATATGCATTTGGGATTGGCTGATTGCTATCACATGGTATAAGGGGAGCGGAAATATACATAACTTTGAAATTTGTTATAAAAAAAATCTACTACTCATTTGAAGTTCAGACTAAGTGCTATTGCATTGTCTTGTTATCTTGCATTTGTTGATTAGGCACATCTAATATGTTGACTGGTCCTTTAAAATGGCATTCAGCTCTTTTTTAAAAGCCCAAACCCTAATCTAAAACAAAATACCCCAAAAAATAAAAAATACCTAACACTAACCCCAGAATATCTACTCACGGTTGCTGAAGTCCGGACATCCAGGCGGCGAGAAGTTCAAATCAGCTTTTGAACAGTTTTGAACAGCCAATAGGATTTTAGAAGCTCTCATCCTATTGACTGATTTGAATTTGAAAAATCAAATAAGCAAATAGGAATGGCAAATTTTGAAATGGCTTCCTTGCATTGAAGCTTTAGTGTACGGCAGGGACTATATAAAGAGGATGCTCCGCGCTGGATGTCTTCACTGCTCTGCACCGCCGGGATAAAGATAGAAGATGCCCCTGCAATGGATGAAGATGTCGCCACCTGAATGAAGACTTCTCGCCGCCTGGATGTCAGAACTTCAGCAACCGTGAGTAGATATAGATAGATTTTTTAATTGGTAGTTTTTTTTATTAGAATAGTAATGTTAGGTTAATTTATAATTTAATGTTAGGTTTATTTTTATTTCACAGGTAAGTTTTTATTTATTTAAATACAGTTATAGTGTAATTTTAATTTAAAGTTAGGGGGGTGTTAGGTTTAGAAGTTAATAGTTTAATTTAGTGTTTTGCGATGTGGGGGGGCCAACGGTTTAGGGGTTAAAAGGTTGATTTAGCGGCCGAGATGTGGGAGGCCAGATGTTTAGGGGTTAATAGCTTTATTATAGTGGCGGCAATGTCGGGGAGTGGTGGAATAGGGGTTAATAACTTTATTTAGGTGTCGGCGATGTCGGAAGTGGCAGATTAGGGGTTAATAACTTGGGGTTTATGTTAGGGTGTTAGGTTTAAACGTAACTTTTTTTCCAAATAGACACATAGGGTTTTTTTTAGAGATAGTTTTTTATTTTGGGGGGTTGGTTGGGTGGTGGTTTTTATTGTTGAGGGGACTTTTTATTTTTTTACAGGTAAAAGAGCTGTTTAACTTAGGGCAATGCTCTACAAAAGGCCCTTTTTAGGGCTATTGGTAGTTTATTGTAGGCTAGGGGGGGGGTTATTTTGGGGGGTTATTTTTATAGGGCTATTAGATTAGGTGTAATTGTTTTTATTTTGGATCATTTTGTTTATTAGTTTTTGTAAGCTTAGTATTTTTTATTTTTCATAATTTATTTATTTTTATTTTTTTTTGTAATTTTAGATTTTTTTTAATTTTTTTCGTAGTGTTAGTTTTTTTAAATTTGTAATTTAGATTTTTTAATTGGTAGTTTTTTTTTAATTAGAATAGTAATGTTATGTTAATTTATAGTTTAATGTTAGGTTTATTTTTATTTCACAGGTAAGTTTTTATTTATTTAAATACAGTTATATTGTAATTTTTATTTAAAGTTAGGGGGGTTAGGTTTAGAGGTTAATAGTTTAATTTAGTGTTTTGCAATGTGGGGACCGATGGTTTAGGGGTTAATATGTTTATTTAGTGGCCGAGATGTGGGAGGCCAGAGGTTTAGGGGTTAATAGCTTTATTATAGTGGCTGCAATGTCGGGAAGTTGTGGAATAGGGGTTAATAACTTTATTTAGGTGTCGGCGATGTCAGGAGCGGCAGATTAGGGGTTAATAACTTTATTTAGGTGTTGGCGATGTCAGGATCGGCAGATTAGGGGTTAATAACTTTATTTAGGTGTCGGCGAAGTTGGGACAACAGATTAGGAGTGTTTAGACTTGGGGTTTATGTTAGGGTGTTAGGTTTAAACGTAACTTTTTTTTCCACAAAGACATCAATGGGGTTGCGTTATGGAGATTTTTCATTCAACAGTTCAGGTGTCTATGGGGGAAAGCGTGCACGAGCACGTCACAGAGGTCCTTGGCTTTTGTGTGGTATGGAGCTTAACGCCACCATATCGCACGCACAAGGAGGCTTTTCAGTAACTCGTAATGGCAGTGCTATAGGGGGTGAAATAATGCAACTTGTTTGGCGTTAGTTTCGCACCCTGTTTAGTGCAAAACTTGTAATCTAGGTGAATATTAGTAATCATAAAGTAAAAGATGGGGACTTTAATTCATGAAAGGCTTTGGATACTCTTACTTTATTTAATAATTATACTTTAATTTCTTAATATATGCTGCCATTCCTCCACCCTAATGGATACTGTATTTCTTACTTCAGTGACGACTCAGGCTGTAGCTAATCGTATTAAACCTCAGGCTTTAACTAAGAATGGGTTAATTCTGTGTAGCTTGAACTCAAAACAGTTATTTGTTTTTCAAGAAGAATTGTGTGTTTTCTTTGAAGTGCCAGGAGCCTCCTAACCAAGTGTTATTGTGTATGCATTGAGTCATAAAGCCACTCAAGCCCTTAGTTTACAAAAAATACACAGGAAAGGGTTTATGGCTTAGGTTGTCAATAGAATGCATGATGCAAAACAGGGCCTCCATCACAAAAACTGACCAGGTCACTGAGAGGACATTGGTATATTATGTACATATGTGTGTTAAAACTGTTATAACCTTAAATGAAGGTAAATATGACAACCTATGGCATATTTGATATCAAACCGATTCTCCCAATGAAACTAAGAGGTTCCCGATATATAAATATAGAAATAGTTACCTAGCAGAAATTATAATGGATTGTATAATTTCAGGCAAGAACTTAGTCTATTGAAGGGTTTCTTAGCCCGCCCAGGAGGGTGTGGTCAGGTAACCTGATCTCTGGAAAATGGTATAAGAATCTTATGTTTTTAACAATAAGGTGTTCATTCTTACAAGGGGAGCTGCTTTACAGAAATAAGGAGCCATCATTTTCGTGCCAGCCCCTGGCGCAGATCTTGAAGACTAGGAAAGTATTCAATTCTGTTTTTCTCCTTTTTATTTTAAAACACTGTTTGCGTGTGTAATTTTATTTGTAACAACTTTTTATTAATAATGCGTTGTGCATAATATTTTTGGCATAATAAATAATTCCTTTATTAAGTTTGTCTAATAATTGAACCACGTTACTGAAAGAGACTGGAATATTAGAACTTTAGAATTTAGGTTATTTTCTGCTAAATTGTATTTAGAGAGTTAATGTGTAAAGTCTGGGTTTTTTCTTAGGATTTTCCCTTTAATAAATTTTAATTTGTGGCAGTATTGGAGCTATAGGATTGTTGGTTTAGTGTGGGTGGCATTAAAAGGGAGTTTTGGGCATTTCTCTTACGTCTAGTACAGACTAGGGAGTGTGGTTAACCCTTGCACCCACTAAACTGAATCACAAGCTTGCCTGGTGTGGCTAGATTGTGGCCTATTGGTGACAGTAAAAGGGGGCTGATAACCCTTTCTGTGCCAAATAAGTGACTGGCGCAGGGTTGGATAACCTTGGTTCGTCACAGAGCCCCTTTGGTGTCCAAAGCCAGGGGAGTTATTATTTACTTGCTAGATGTCAAAGGTGGCGCAATACGATTGGCTACAGCCTGAATCATCACTAAAGTAAGAATGAGGGTCTCCATTAGGGGTGGAGGAACGGTGGAATATATGAAGACAAGAAAGTGAAATTATTTTAAAAAGTAAGCCTTTATAAAGCCTTTCATGAATTAAAGTCCCCATCATTTACTTTATGATTACTAATATTGTAAATAATATTTTTATAGTTTTCCACCACTGTGTAAACTAATGTATGAGATTTTAACGTGTGAATACACAGGAGCTATATCGAATTGGAAAAAATACAGAGAGAATAAAAGGTGTAGAGAAGGGGAGAAAAACCTGGGGTCAAGGCAGGTTACAAACCAGCAGAAATCCCAGGTTTAGAAACATGAATCTGACTAGGAGCAAACACTAAAGCAGGAACATGATTCTGATGTCAGATTTGCCTAATTTAACCCAAACAAGTGTTCTGTTTTGTTTTGTAAGAAACTATCCATTATACCATCTACATCCCAAACTTTGTTCTATTTAACCACCTCAATAGCTCTTGAAATGTGCCACATCACCAGAAATTCTAAATCCGACCAACCCCAAAGTTAAAAATGTTTTCACTGGAATATTACACTAATTATCATCTACAAGTAGTTAGATATAAAATACTAGTGGAACAATTATTGTGTTTTCCAATAAAAAAAATCTTGTTATTTTAAGTAGAATTTGTCCCAACCCAAATCAATCCAATTTACTATAGCAGAATTAGGCAACTAAAATAGGATTAAAATTCATACTGATATTACAAATTCTAGAACACTCCAAGGATAACCTATTATGAAAAGAAGTTTCAATTTAAATTGCATGGATTCACTTCAGCTAAGCATTTCTTGAAACAGTGGAGCTGCTGGAATTTGCATCTTCATCCCTTCTCCTAATGAATTTGTCTTTCTGAAATCTCATTATGTTAATCGTGAAATAAGCTCCTCTACATGTGTCATATATAGGTAAAACAGCATAGGAGCGCCACCTTAAACTGATAAATTGAATCTTTGAAATATCATTAATTACATGATAATCAGAATGTGCTCGATTTGCCCTAAAAACTATATTGCCTGCTTCAGTTGTTTTTAAATTCTCATTAATGATATCTAATGTATCCAAATCCGCCTTCGGACATAAATCCAAGGATGTTGTTACCTCATTTAAATGGAATATATCTGAATTTTCAACTACAATCATTAATATTCAAATACTGACAACAATCCAGCCTTTTCCAGTGTATAATTCCAACATTAATATTATACCATCTAAAACAAGCATAAAAAATGGAGGACATGAATCAGATTTCCCACCAGTCCATAATAGCAAGTTGTCATTAAAAGGGAGAAATTTGATCCCTGTGGCCATACCACATTTCTGATACGAATAATAATGAACATCCTAAAAATGAAAAATAAGTATAGGTCACTAAAAATTCAATAGATGTAAAAAAATCATATACCAAGAAAAAGAAAATTCTTAAAAAAATTTGCTACTCAAACCTATACCTGGATATATTCACAAAATTCATTAATAATAACCTTTTTGACAATCAAATTAATCCCTTTTCTCTGATATAACTAAACAAAAGTGTAACCAAATAAATAAATGTAAATAAACAAATTAAGTTCTTCAAGTGAACTAAACTCAGCCATAATTGTGTTTCCAGGAGAACTGGTTGAGCCCTTTTGGTAACCAATGAAAACAGTTAATATGGGAATTTTTCAGATTACAATTTGAAAGACCTTTTGTATCTTAAAGGGACACTAAACCCAAATTTTTTTCTTTTGTGATTCAGATAGAGCATACAATTTTAATCAACTTTCTAATTTACACCTACATTTTTCTTCATTCTCTTGCTTTCTTTATTTAAAAAAAGGCATTTAAGCTTTTTTTTTTGGTTCAGTACATGGAAAGCACTTGTGTATTGGTGGTTGAATTTATCCACCAATCAGCAAGAACAACCCAGTTTGTTCACCAAAAATGGGCCGGCATCTGAACCCAAATTTTTTTCTTTCGTGATTCAGATAGAGCATGAAATTTTAAGCAACTTTCTAATTTACTCCTATTATAAAATTGTCTTCTTTCTCTTGGTATCTTTATTTGAAATGCAAGAATGTAAGTTTAGATGCCGGCCCATTTTTGGTGAACAACCTGGGATGTTCTTGCTGATTGGTGGATAAATTTATCCACCAATATAAAAGTGCTGTCCAGAATCTGCAAAAAAAAGCCTAGATGCCTTCTTTTTAAAATAAAGATAGCAAGAGAACAAAGATTAAACAATAAATTGATAATAGGAGTAAATTAGAAAGTTGCTTAAAATTGCATGCTCTATCTGAATCACTAAAGAAAAAATGTGGGTTCAGTATCCCTTTAAGAGTTTTGTTAGATTTACACTTAGTTGTTTTATTATATTTTAGTTTACTTCAGAATTCAGGTGTTACAAATAATCTTTTGCACTTTCTATTTTGTATTTTAATGCATTTTAATTCTGTATACAATAATGAAATTAAAATAGTGATTTTACAAATTTTGATTTTGTTTTGAAAGCTTCAGTCTAATCATTTTCAAATTAGGATTGTAATGACAATATTTCAGTTTAATTGGTATTTGCTGAAAACTGAGGGCTAGATTACAGGACGTTTGCTACCTGTAGCAAGAACTTTTAGCCAGCACTCGCTACAAGTAGCAAATCATCAGCTATCACACTTCACTTGCTATAAATTATAGCAAGAGCTCTTGTAGAGTAGCCAGAAGTTGTGGATGCCTATACTTTTAATAGGATTTCCATATGCATTGTAGCTAACATTTCATCCAACACTTGCTACAAATTTATAAGATGTTGCAACATCTCTTTTTGCTATGGGTGGATTCAAAACTTGTAAATTCAAACTAGTGAAATGTTTGTGTCAGTAAATTATATAAGATTGCATTATTTTATTTTTATTTTTTTAAATGAACATTATAACTTACATTTATTAATCTTTCCTTTGGTATATATGTCAAGATATCAATAAATATTATCAAAACCAAATTTAATTTAATAGATATATACTATAACAGAGTTAGTAAAATTACCAGAGCATTGGTAATATTTACTTATGGTTTTGCAATGTAGTTTTTTAATATATTTTTGTGTGAAATGTGCATAAATTATTTGTTAATTATTTTAAGATTTTTGATATTAGGAAAAAAATGTTTTTTTATATAATAAGATGGTAAAACAAGTGTTACTTTTTTTTTAATATAAATATAAATACACTTCAACTCTAAAACATGGACTTCTAGCAACTGAAGCTGTTTCTATGGTTAAATAAGCAAAATATGTGACTGAAACTCCTTGAAACTACAAATCCCTATAACTTTGTACTATGAAGCAAGTGGTCCTTTGCCTACAAGTTTTGTGCAATTCATAAGTGGAAATTGGCTTGCTACTTAACAAAACAAAACAAAAACGTTACGTTTTCCTGTAGCAAACCCATTTTTACTAACGTCAAATCTAGTCCTGAAAATTTATAAAGGTGTCTGGTGCACCTTTGTTAACCTCACTCTCCCCTTCTCAATCCCAGAGAGCTTTATTACATTCTATGGGAGTCAGTTCTCTGTTACTTTTAAGTTCTACCCTTTTTCTTGAAGTCTGCACTGTGTTTGCAGAATATATAGGTGTAGTTACAATTTCTCATATAGGGTTATTCGTAGTTGGGGTAAATCAGAGTAGAGGATAATTTATTTGTGATCCTCATAATTGAGTTTTAAATTGCCTAAAAGTTTTTGTGAAACAGCTAAAAGGTGTTGCTTAATAAAATAGGGTGTGCTGCAGAATTTCAGCATGCCCCACATATCAATAGATTTTGTTGCTATTACTTGCTAGTAATGACCGTGTTTGAGCAGTTTCATATAAAGCATGCAATAAAAAAAAGTTTACCTGCATTATCAATTTGTACGCATTATTTTTATATGTACACTTTCTGAGGTACCAGGCCCTACTGAGCATGTGCAGGGAAATAAAAGCAATCTTTGACATTTGTTTCAAATTTCAAATGATGAGATTTGTTTTCTGAGTAAAATCTTTTGCATTGCTTTTTATTGTGCAATTGTGGATTATGCAATCAGGTGCTGAACTATTATTGCTGGACAAATACTTTTGAAAAAGACAGGACTCTCACTATACTGAGACTCTCTCACTATCGATAGCAAGCCTATGAGCTAGCACAAATATTGCAGAAATAGACTAGATTCCAACCAATACTATTGTTTTCTGGATATATTTTTCATCAATCCATTTTTTAATTCAATTCACTTTGTAGATGGCTTTACACTACTGAAACACTTTGGATACTTTGGGCATCATTCTAGCAGATATTACAATCCATCTGATATCCCTTACTGTAGAATTTTGAGCGACATTTAAGCCTCATTCTGTATAAGTATTTCAAACCTCTTGAAACAGCTTTTCCCCATTGCCATATAGCTGTAAACCTGAAATTCATAAATAAAAGATTTTCACACATACTCAGATCAGCCTCTGTTACGGGGATCTACTGTTCTGTAAATGGCTAATTTTGTCCCCAGTTCTAATTGTTTGTTAATTAGTTGTTCATTGAATTGCCTTCATCGTTCTAATTGTCTAATTACCACCTATTAAATGATTATACCAAGGTGGCGGTACTTCCAGGGTCGAAGGTGCGACCTGGCCCTAGAGGTATGTTATTCAGGGGTGGCCGTAGGTGAAACCAGGACCTGGGGGTCCACCACTGCAGGGGAAGCCCCGGATGTGAGGAGGGGCCCAGGATGGGAATGGCAGTGGAGGCAATTCTGGCCCTGCAGACCCCTGTGGGGGAGGGAGTGCAGGTAAAATGGGCCCACAGCCTGGCCAGATCAGTGGCAGATCCAGACAGGAACTGTGAAAAAGGTTTTTTAATCACTTAAACTGCAGAAGAAAGCGTTGTTTCTAGTGTCACTGCCTCTCTGTGCTGTGTTCACTTGGCTGCAGCAGGCGGTTTACTGTTGTTTCTAGGCAACTGGTAACAATCTAGCAATAAGGGCTCAAAACTATTGGGAAATTACAATTCCCAGAGTTGAAGGCCCCTAAGCCCATGCTCTCTTTTTTAAACTATGCTCAATGTGTTTCATGGAGATGAACAGCAGGAATGTTTAACGACAGTATTCGGGAGCTCAGAGCTTGAGCCTTAATATGAGACTGACAGTCCAGAACTACTGACTCAGCAACTTCGCCAGGTTCCTGGTAATCAATCATTAATTTGGCAAATTGACATTGATTAATAGTTAGTAGTTTATGATGCATTACCAATGCACAGTTTATCTCAATGGTTTGCATCAATTAATATAACTTCTTTATTGTATATATTTTTTTTACAGATTTGTAATCTTATTTATTACAATACCTGAGCTGTATTTTTCTATATGTTAAAACATAATTAATATTTATATATTTTTTTAGAAAATTCTTGTCAGATCTTATTAGAAGAATGTAACATTAGGGTCCACATGACCAGTGGCAATATTTTTCAATTATGTGTTGGCTTAGTCTATTTCTGTGCATTATGCTAAAGCATCATAAACTGACTAAAAACTGTATGTGTTTATATATAAATATATAAAACTCTACACACATTTTGTAGAACTAACTGTTTTATATTCCTCTATCTTCACTTTGACCCTTGCAAAGATTAATTTGTTGTAAGTTGCATATTATATATAACTAGTGTTAAAGCCCGTGTACATGGGCCAAAAAGTCCCCTTCCAAGATCCTTTCCCTAGCCTTTATTCCCCCCCTCCACTCTAGGATCCCCCTGTACCTCCTTCTCCCTCCTCCCTCCTTCCACCTCTCTCCGCTCTTAGCACACATTTTTCTATAGTGTAGCGGTCCCACCTGTTCCCACCCTTCCAGCAATGAGACGCCCACCCGCCTCACTCCTAACCCTCCCATGCCACCAATGATCGGCACCATTGCTGCACGATGAAGAGAGGGACACAGAGTGTCTCTCTCTGCTTTGGTACCTCTGCCAGACTATTTCTGCACTGCCCCACTCGTGGGGCATGCAGAAATAGCACCATCTTGCTACTTTTAGCGAGATCGTGGCAGAGAGAGACCCAAGACAGCATCGTCTTACAGGATACGACACTGGTCTTTAAGGGCTTAACGACCAGTGCCGTCCTTGCGTTTATCTTGTGCAGCCTCTACTGCGCATTGGTACTGGTCATTAAGGGGTTAAGGCCAGGTATGTTTGTCTGCATCGGACTAACATGCTTGGCCTTTTATTATATCGGATGGCTTTCTCTGTTATGGAAAGAAAACCTATAAATGGGGGGTTTATTACTTACACCATCAAACATCAATAAAAACACTTTTTGAACACCAGTTGGCAAACATTTTTTTGGTTTTGTATCAAAATCATGCTTTTTTAAGGGGTTGCTTTTCATGGATTCTTGCACTGGGGCCCAGAAGTTTCTAGCTATGCCTCTGCCTAAGTGAGTATGTAATTCTTCTCATGTATCCTGCACCTCTTGCATTCAAAAAGAACACTCAGGTTTTGTCCCACTGCAGTCACTAGCCATATCAATCTTACTAGTCCTCTTATTTGTTAAAGGGGTGTTTCATTCAAATAAAATATGTCCTATCCCTATGACTGTCCAGTGATCCTCATAATATTGACAGTCAACTGGGGTCAACCACCAGTGACATTTGTTTTGTTGTGTGTGTTAGGGCTTATATATCCTGTTTATTTGGGTAAACATAGATGTGGGTGTATCCTATCAAATTAGACTAGCAGATCATGTAAAAATGGGTGAAAATGATTGTCCATTTTAGGAATCTATTTCCTTTTGTTTTTTATTTATTTTTAGCCAATAGAAAAAGTTTTCTTTCTATTGGCTGATTGGACTAATAATTCAAAAATCAGCAAAAAGAAATCCCATTTACCTTAAATTACCTTATTTAATAAATTATGCTTACACCAGTCTTATAAAAGGATGAATTTATTAAATGACAGATCTATACATGAATGGTGAGAGAAGCGTCTACAAGGCTCTATTCTTCTAAACTATCTACACTATAAACTAATGTCTGTGGGTGTGTGCATGCAAAGGAAGAGGAAGTATCTCTCTTGGTGTTATTTTTCAAACTGCTTCTCAAAACATATTTATAGCCAAACAGCCACACTATGAAGATAGCCCCAGCCAATCAAATCCATTCATCATCTGTTTTATAACAATTCCTCGGTTGAGTTAACTGCCTGTAGATGTTGCTGTGGTCCAGGAAATGAGCTTTCCTAATGCCATCTGACCTTTGTGACCCATCCCAGGACAGACCTTTCCTGTGTCTTTTGAAGCTTTATGACATTTGATTTTCTGTCCTCAGGAAGGGGAACAGGTATCATCTGTCTTATCTACATGGGATGGTGGCCTTTGATCTTTGTGTATAGGCCTTGGGGTTTGAGCTGCTTGATGTCATCTCTTGGAAAATAGTTTAAAAATGTGATTTTCCAGTTACACAGTTATTACAGTCATTGAGGCTTTTATCACAAGAGCCTTAATATGTGAACATACAACATATCCATGAGTCTGTTTTTTGCACTTGTAGTTCTAACAACTGAAGATTACAAGTAGAGTGCTAACAATATCAATAGTACAATGCATACTTTATTTAACTCATGAGGGCCGATTTATCAAGCCCCATATGCATCTGTTTCTCGCCGGAAACAGGAGTTAAGAACAAGTGGTCATAAGACCGCTGCTCCGTAACTCGCCCGCCACTTCTGTGGTGGTGGACAGCAAACAGGCTGATCAGATACAATCGTGTTAATTGACACCCCATGCTAATGGCCGATTGACCGCAAATGTGCATGGGCGGCATTGCACAAGCATTTCACTAGAAATTGTTGTGCAATGATAAATGCGGACAACGTATGCTGTCGGCATTTAACAAAGGTTATGTCGGCTATGATCTACAGGGGATCATGTACGCTCGCTCTATAATAAACCGGCCCCATGATCTCAAATGCTTATTCCAGATTACAAATTCAATATAGTGAATGAGTTTGGATCTAGCATGCATGGAAGCTCCTCCCCTAAAAAACATCCCTTCATGAATTTGTGATCTCGTTTAAGGGTCTTTTCGAAAGATACAAAGCAGAAGAAAGGTAGCGGAGTCACAAATTACAGTTTAATAAAAAATATATATATATTTTAAGTGCTTTTAATAGAAACTTGCAGTCTCCATTTTGTGTACAGTTCACACCAAAATGGAAACAGGCCTTTAACTACAAGATTCTAGAAAAAAATCTTGTTTAAAACTGTCCTTTTGTAAAGCGAACATATAGCAATAAAAAAATCAGCACACAGTCTGTCCATTCTAGCAACCTCTAAGATTGATTTAAATGAGTTAGCAGTGGTTAGCAGTGGTGCGGATGGAAACGGATTGCAAACGTTAACTCTGAAAGCTTCGACTAAGCAATCTCCAGTAAAAACACGATTTTAATAGCCCCTGTACTGTAAGTGACAATTATGACAAGTAATAAAAAATAAAAAATAAAATATACAATCATGGCATTTGTAGGTGTAGGTGTCCTGAAGTGAGTTTTCCTGCAGATCCCCTTAGCCAGACATGATATCACATTCATCACAACCTTATATGTATACAGAAAATCCCTATACTTATAAAAATATGTACCCTTTTGACTGTACACAGACTCTCCAATATGGATGAATGGAAGTTCAGTCAATCAGTACCACCTACAGTGGGGCAAAAAAGTATTTAGTCAGCCACCAATTGTGCAAGTTCTCCCACTTAAGAAGATGAGAGAGGCCTGTAATTTTCATCATAGGTATACCTCAACTATGAGAGACAAAATGTGGAAACAAATTCAGACAATCACATTATCTGATTTGGAAAGAATTTATTTGCATATTATGGTGGAAAATAAGTATTTGGTCACCTACAAACAAGCAAGATTTCTGGCTCTCACAGACCTGTATCTTCTTCTTAAGAGGCTCCTCTGTCCTCCACTCATTACCTGTATTAATGGCACCTGTTTGAACTTGTTATCAGTATAAAAGACACCTGTCCACAACCTCAAACAGTCACACTCCAAACTACACTATGGTGAAGACCAAAGAGCTGTCGAAGGACACCAGAAACAAAATTGTACCAGACTGGGAAGACTGAATCTGCAATAGGCAAGCAGCTTGGTGTGAAGAAATCAACTGTGGGAGCAATAATTAGAAAATGGAAGACATACAAGACCACTGATAATCTCCCTCGATCTGGGGCTCCACGCAAGATCTCACCCCGTGGGGTCAAAATGATCACAAGAACGTTGAGCAAACATCCCAGAACCACACAGGGGGACCTAGTGAATGACCTGCAGAGAGCTGGGGCCAACGTAACAAAGGCTACCATCAGTAACACACTACACCGCCAGGGACTCAGATCCTGCAGTGCCAGGCGTGTCCCCCTGCTTAAGCCAGTACATGTCTGGGCCCATCTGAAGTAGGCTAGAGAGCATTTGGATGATCCAGAAGTGGATTGGGAGAATGTCATATGGTCAGATGAAACCAAAGTAGAACTGTTTGGTAGAAATACAACTCATCGTGTTTGGAGGAGAGAGAATGCTGAATTGCAACCAAATAACACCATACCTACTGTGAAGCATGGGGGTGGCAACATCATGCTTTGGGGCTGTTTCTCTGCAAAGGGAACAGGATGACTGATCCGTGTACATGAAAGAATGAATGGGGCCAAGTATCGTGAGACTTTAGGTGCAAGCCTCCTTCCATCAGCAAGGGCATTGAAGATGAAACATGGCTGGGTCTTTCAGCATGACAATGATCCCAAACACACCACCCGGGCAACGAAGGAGTGGCTTCGTAAGAAGAATTTCAAGGTCCTGGAGTGGCCTAGCCAGTCTCCAGATCTCAACCCCATAGAAAACCTTTGGAGGGAGTTGAAAGTCTGTGTTGCCCAGTGACAGCCCCAAAACATCACTGCTCTAGAGGAGATCTGCATGCAAGAATGGGCCAACATACCAGCAAAAGTGTGTGACAACCTTGTGAAGACTTACAGAAAATGTTTGACCTCTGTCATTGCCAACTAAGGATATATAACAAAGTATTGAGATGAACTTTTGAAATTGACCAAATACTTATTTTCCACCATAATATGCAAATAAATTATTTCCAAATCAGACAATGTGATTGTCTGGATTTGTTTCCATATTTTGTCTCTCATAGTTGAGGTATACCTATGATGAAAATTACAGGCCTCTCTCATCTTCTTAAGTTGGAGAACTTGCACAATTGGTGGCTGACTAAATACTTTTTTGCCCCACTGTATGTTGACAACTCTCTAGAATGTCTTAAGTGACCATTTCAGTGAGTTTAACATAGGTGCAAGCTAAAAGACTATTTAGAAATAGCAATGAAATTGTCTAACAGATGTTAAAAATCCCTTCCAAGGACTTAAGCTCCTTGGGGTGCGGAATTCAATAAGCCAAAACTGGCCTTGAAAAGTAAGCCAACAAATGTATTGTGATCACTGAGAAGTTTTCAGCTCCATAGGTAAATAGGGATTTTTTCTAGTAACCAAAAAGCCTCTTGCAAATGCAAGAATCAGCCGAAATCAAGCTATTGTGATCTCACTAAATCAAAAAGTCGGCTTTTCAGCCAAAAAAACAACAGAAAATGCAACCCCCCCGATAGATTATAATTTTGGCCCTAATTAGAAAGTCTAAAAAATATTTCTAGGGACAGTAAACAAAAAATAAATGTTTACATAATTCTGAACTATGTACATAATTATATAACATTATTCTAACAAGAGATTTGAGGGATTTACCCCCCTTTACCTACCTTCTGTTCCTTGACAGCTGCTTATGATTTTTTTCTCAAAAGTGCTTTATAGGTGCGCTGTGTAATCACAGCATGCCCAATCGTGACATTGAACTAAAATGCAGTCAGCTCCCACAGGTGAGTTCTACATTTAGTTCAATGGCACAATCGAGTTCACTATGAAAAGAAAGAATCAGAAGAGAGTGGTAAGGAATAGAAGGTGAGTATACCTTTGGGGGGGTTAAATCTTTTGAATCTCTTGTTTTTGAAGTTGTCGCTAGGATAATGTTACATAACACTTAACATTATTTTTTACGTTTACTGTCCCTTTAAGTCCAGGGATGAGAAATTGCTTAGTTGGGAAGAGTCAATGGGGCATATTTATCAAGCTCCGAATGGAGCTTGATGCCCCGTGTTTCTGGCGAGCCTGCAGGCTCACCAGAAACATCAGTTATGAAGAAGCGGTCACAAAGACCTTGGCTCCATAACCTGTCCGCCTGCTCTGAGCAGGCGGACAGACATCGCCGGAAATCAACCCGATTGAGTATGATCGGGTTGATTGACACCCTCCTGCTGGCGGCCTATTGGCTGCGAGTCTGCAGGGGGCGGCGTTGCACCAGCAGCTCTTGTGAGCTGCTGGTGCAATGCTGAATACAGCGAGCATATTGCTCGCTGTATTCAGCGAGGTCTGTCAGACCTGATCCGCACTGTCGGATAGGGTTCGACAGACCTTGATAAATAGGGGCCAATGTCTGTGCACAAAAATATTAAAGGCAGGCATTGATAGACGGTTACAAGGAATTTTAGTAATTTGTTGGGAGAAACCAGGGGAAAAGTGTGCATTGCTTCTAGTAACTTCTCTGTTGGTAGTGGAAACTAGGCAGTGTAACCAAGCAACCAGTCAAAAGGAAATTAATAAAAAAAATTGGTCTACTGGTCATATATGGAAAATTTCTAAATAAATACTTGCAGAAGTAGTGAGCAGCACTTAAGGAAATCAATAAATAATGATAAGGTAATTTGCTCTTTGTAAAATGCATATTTAAATCACTTCATGTAGAATAGAGAAAATGGAGCTAGTTACAGCTATACTAGACAAATGTTTGGATGCCAAATACCATACTGTCCACATTTGTAAAATTAATTAAATATATATGCTGATTGGAGTAGCCGTGTTTTTTATTTTAGAGTAAAAGATTTCCATTGTGATGTCTCAGCAATGACCTCAACACCGGCTACATTTACCTAACCCACTTACATTGCTCCTAATTGTTATGGGTAAATATTAGGATGTATTAATCAGTAATATTTTAAAATTTTGCTGTTTAATATTAGTGTATTTGGTTCTTACTTAAGAGATAAATGTTCATGTCATTTTTTTATGTTTTTTTTGTTTCTGTATTTCAGCCCTCTAACCTGACAGTATTTCAGCCCTCCACCATGACAGTATTTCAGCCCTCCATCATGACAGTATTTCAGCCCTCCATCATGACAGTATTTCAGCCCTCCATCCTGACAGTATTTCAGCCCTCCATCCTGACAGTATTTCAGCCCTCCATCATGACAGTATTTCAGCCCTCCATCCTGACAGTTTTTCAGCCCTCCATCCTGACAGTATTTCAGCTCTCCATCCTGACAGTATTTCAGCCCTCCATCCTGACAGTATTTCAGCCTTCCATCCTGACAGTATTTCAGCCCTCCATCCTGACAGTATTTCAGCCCTCCATCCTGACAGTATTTCAGCCCTCCATCATGACAGTATTTCAGCCCTCCATCCTGACAGTTTTTCAGCCCTCCATCCTGACAGTATTTCAGCCCTCCATCCTGACAGTATTTCAGCCCTCCATCCTGACAGTATTTCAGCCCTCCATCCTGACAGTATTTCAGCCCTCCATCCTGACAGTATTTCAGCCTTGTATGGCTCTTCACTGTGTTATTTCCTGTTGTTTAAGGTTTTCACTGACATCAGATCTGAGGGCACAATATTAATGCTCTCAGTGGGTATGGTAGATCCCTCCTCCAAAAACGAAACTATGCATTATCTATTAGCATATCTTGATTACAATGTTTTATAATCTAGGCACAGCACTTATGGCCACAGGGAGCATAGTGGTAGAGATTTTAATCCAGTGAATTTATATAAGAAGAAAATATATCAATACATATTCCCATAATAATTGCACTGAACGTCTTACAGCTCACAATAAAGAGATCTGCATAGATTTCAGGAACGTTTGCCTCTGGCTTATTTTATGATGCTTTGCTGTTCTCTACAGCTGTTTGGGCTTTCATTTTGCTATGTTTGCTTTCAAAGTGGCATTGTCCTTTGTTAAGCTTGATAGCTTTTGGTCAAGATCCTGGTGAGATTTCATTAATCTTTATTGTGATATGCAATATTTTAGTGAGCTCAGAAATAGATCATATAACATTTTATTGAACTTAGTGTATTTGCCTAAATGTGGAATATTATGTAAAACAACTTAGATATAAAAGACCAGTCTAAGATCTAGAAGGTAAACTTTTTCTGCTATTGCATGACCCATGCTGTTTCAGTTAATTTATGCTTTTGAAGGATATTTTTTGAAAATTGTACTTATATAATGATTTTCTTTGTAGAATGCTTTAGGTGAAATTGCAAGGGTATTAATGGCACTTGTGCATATTAGATGTCATAATAAAACACTAGAAATGTCTAGTTTAATATACTGACAAAGGCATTATTGATCATATTTATATTTGTTATGTTAATACTCTTATGTGAACAAAGGTTTTTTTTTTTTTTTAACGTTTGAATGCTGAAGTTATTAATAACCTAGAGCGGTGGTGGCTCATCTGTAGTACTTGCACCCCTGTCCTACCAACATACTTCAAGCTTCAAGTTTTCTTAAAGGAAAATAACGAAAAAGATGCAGTGGTGAGGACAGATAAAACACAGGGCTACTTTACAAGTAGTGTGCTAATGTTAGCACACGCGCAACATAAGAATATTTCAGGTGCATTCATTTGAGTGCGTATTACAAATTGAAGCTAAACACGTTCCCTTGAAGGGAATCAAATTTAACGTGTGGCGGGTTAGTGCAACTAAAGACCTTGCATAAAGGGTTAGAGCTAAAATAAAATCTGCACTAAACACAACATAAAAACTTTAAACAAACAGTTACACTCATTTAAACACTATCTGATAAAAATGATTCACATAAATATTCATAAAATGTTTTTATAAGCTTCAAAGGTATAGGGCCTTGTATTTGACTGCAAAGAGCTACAATATATGTGTGTCTAAATAATAATTCTTTAATAATATTTAATAATGTGTTTTACTGTGTATGTACTGTAAATATTTCAAATTCCAATGTTCTTCACATACAGGACAATGTGTATGATATATATATATTTCCTATCACATGGAGAGTCCACAACGTCATTCCAATTACTAGTGGAATATTCAACTCCAGTAGGAGAAGGCAAAGAGTACCCTAGCAAAGCTGTTAAGTGTAACTTCCCTTACCCATAATCCCCAGTCATTCTCTTTGCCTTTGTCAATGGAGGATGTGCAAAGTCAGTGTCTGAAGATATATATATTTAATGATAAAAATTACATATTTTTCAATCTTTTTTCAAGTTCATGGGCTTTATTAAAGTCTATGGGGAGAAGTTAACGTGATATCTGAAATCTTCAAGTTAGAGCATGTCTGCTTTCGCTCTCACGCAAACATTTCACTTTCAACTTGTAATACACGTGCCAACCTGTATGCGTTAAAAGTTTTACTTCTTGTGGTGTTTGCGCACGAGAGAAAGCGCTAAATTTTTAATCTATCCTTCAAAGTATATATGCATATGTATATATGTGTATACATGTGTATTTATGTTTATATGTGTATATATGTCACCTTGGGCCTAATTGGTAGTTTGATTTTGTAAAATGCTTACAACTGCACAAACAAATGCAAAAGGGATTTGCATAGGGGAAACAAATATGTTTCGCTTAAAATGCAGATACTTCATAAAACATATCTATACTATAATCGCATTTGTAATGCGTCCATCGGTGTCGCCAGTTGGCGGAAATTATGTCAGATATTACTGGAGGGAAGGATTCTTTTCTTCTTCAAGATAAAAAGAATAAGCAGAAGGGATATCAGAGTAATTTTCGTTCCTTTCGTAAATTTAAAGGCAAGTCTTCCTCTCCTTCCTCCAAGCAAGATCAAGCCAAGCCTTCCTGGAATCCCAACCAGTCCTGGAATAAGGGAAAGCAATCTAAAAAGCATTCAGCTGATTCCAAGTTAGCATGAAGGGTTGGCCCCCGATCCGGGAGCAGATCTTGTAGGGGGCAGACTCTCTCTTTTTTTCCCAGGCTTGGATAAGAGATGTACCGGATCCCTGGGCGGTGGACATTGTCTCCCAGGGATATAAAATAGAATTCAAATCTTTTCCTCCCAGAGGCAGGTTTCTCCTCTCCAGATTATCTGTAGACCAGGTAAAAAGATAGGCATTCTTACATTGTGTCAAGGACCTTGCCGCCGTGGGGGTAATAGTTCCAGTTCCCTTTCAGGAAAGGGGTCTGGTATTTTACTTGAATCTGTTTGTAGGTCCCAAAAAGGAGGGAAATTTTTGACCAATCCTAGATCTAAAATGTTTAAACAAGTTTCTCAGAGTGCCATCCTTCAAGATGGAGACTATGCGCTCCATTTTTCCCTTGGTACAAGAGAGACAGTTCATGACAACCATTGACCTAAAGGATGCATACCTTCATGTTCCCATTCACAGGGACCATCACAAGGTTCTGAGATTCGCCTTTTTGTACAATCATTTCCAGTTCATGGCCCTTCCATTCGGCCTTCCTACAGCTCCCAGAATTTCTTCAAAGGTTCTGGAGGCTCTTTTAGCTGTGCTTCGATCTCAGGGCATTGCAGTGGCACCTTATTTGGATGACATTCTGGTTCAGGCGCCATCTTTTCAACAAGCAGAATCTCAAACAGAGATCTTGTTGTCTTTTCTTCAATCCCACGGATCAAAGGTGAATCGGGAAAAAAGTTCTCTGGTTCCAGCTACAAGGGTCGTATTTTTGGGGATCATAATAGACTCCCTGTTAATGAAGAATTTTCTGATGGAGGTCAGAAAAAGAAAGATTTTCGACTCTTGTCTTGACCTTCAGTCCTCTCCATGGCCGTCAGTGGCTCAATGTATGGAGGTAATCAGTCTGATGGTGGCTTCCATGGACATCATTCTATTTGCTCGGTTCCATCTCAGACTTCTGCAGTTATGCATGCTCAGACAATGGAACAGGGACTAAACAGACCTGTCTCTGTATGTAGATCTAGATCAGGCATCAATAGACTCTATTCCATGGTGGCTTTTTTTAGGATCATCTCTAACAGGGTACTTGCTTCCGCAGACCCTCCTGAGTGACTGTGACCACAGATGCCAGCCTTCTAGGTTGGGGAGCAGTATGGGGCTTGTTGAAGGCTCAGGGCTTATGGACCCAGGAGGAGTCAATCCTGCCCATAAACATCTTGGAGCTGAGAGCAATCTTCAATGCTCTTCTGGCCTGGCCTCAGTTAGCCTTAGCCCGGTTTATCAGATTCCAGTTGGACAACATAACCTCAGTGGCCTACATCAACCACCAGGGGGGAACTCGGAGTTCCTTGGCCATGACAGAGGTGGCCTGAATTATTCAGTGGGCGGAGACCCACAACTGCTGTCTTTCTGCAATCCACATTCCAGGAGTGGACAATTTGGAAGCGGATTTTCTGAGCAGACTTTTCATCCTGAGGAGTGGGAACTTCATTCAGATGTGTTTTCCAGCTTGACTCTCAAGTGGGGGCAGCCAGAGTTGGATCTCATGACTTCTCATCAGAATGCCAAACTTTGAGATACGGCTCAAGGTCAAGAGATCCGCAGGCATTTCTGATCGATGCTCTGGCAGTTCCTTGGAACTTCAGTCTAGCATACCTGTTTCCTCCGTTCACTCTCCTTCCAAGAGTCATTGCTTGAATCAAGCAGGAGAGAGCGTCTGTAATTCTCATAGCCCCGGCGTGGCCTCACAGGATTTGGTATGCAGACCTAGTGGAAATGTCATCCTTTCCACCTTGGAGACTGCCTTTGAGGAAGAACCTTCTACTTCAGGGTCCCTTACTTCATCCAAATCTCGTTTCTCTGAAGCTGACTACTTGGAGATTCAGGTCTCAATGACCTGAATCAAGGTCATTGAGACCTTGATTCAGGCTTCTAAGCCTGTGACTTGCAGGATTTACCATAAGATCTGGCGTAAATATTTGTATTGGTGTGAATCCAAAGGATACTCTTGGAGTAGAGTAAGGATTCCTAGGATTTTGTCCTTTCTCCAGGATGGTCTGGAGAAGGGTTTGTCGGCAAGTACTTTAAAGGTTCAGATTTTGGCATTCTCTATTTTGTTACATAAGCGCTTGGTGGATGTGCCAGACGTGCTATCGTTTTGTCAGGCCTTGGTTAGAATTCAGCCTGTGTTTAAACCTGTTACTCCTCCATGGAGTCTTAACCTTGATCTTAAAGTTTTAGAACAGGCTCCGTTTCAGCCTATGCATTCTTTAGATATTAAGATGTTATCTTGGAAAGTTTTATTTCTTGTTGGTATTTCCTCGGCTCGGAGAGTTTCTGAACTCTCTGCTTTACAGTGTGATTCCCCTTATCTTATATTTCACTCTGATAAGGTGGTTCTGCGTACTAAGTTTGGTTTCCTGCCCAAAGAATATTAATCAGGAAATCATTGTACCTTCTTTGTATCCTAATCCTTCTTCTCACAAAAAAACGCTTGTTGCATAATCTGGATGTTGTGAGAGCGCTAACATTTTATTTGCAGGCAACTAAGGACTTTAGTCAGTCCTCTGCATTGTTTGTTTGCTTTCCTGGGAAACGCAAGGGTCAGAAAGCTACGGCTACTTCACTTTCCCTTTGGCTGAAGAGCGTTATTCGCTTGGCTTATGAGACTGCTGGACAGCAACCTCCTTAGAAAATCACAGCTCATTCCACAAGGGCTAATTCTTCTTCCTGGTCCTTCAAAAATAAAGCTTCTGTGGAACAGATTTGCTAGGCGGCAACTTGGTCATCTTTGCACACTTTTTCCAAATTTTATAAATTTGATACTTTTGCCTCGGCTGAGGCATCTTTTGGGAGAAAGGTTCTTCAAGCAGTGGTGCCTTCTGTTTAGGTTACTGTCTTGTCCCTCCCTTATCATCTGTATCCTCTGGCTTGAGTATTGGTTCCCAAGAGTAATTGATGATGATCCGTGGACTCACCGTATCATTAGAAAGAAAACAAAATTTATGCTTATCTGCTCACCTCCACGGCCCGCCCTGTATTCACACAGTTTCTTTTTATATAAACCTGAGGCACCTCTGCACCTTGTGTTACTTCCTTTCTCTCCTTTCCCTTTGGTTGAATGACTGGGGGATTGTGGGTAGGGGAGTGATATTTAACAGCTTTGCTGTAGTGCTCTTTGCCTCCTCCTGCTGGCCAGGAGGGATATTCCCAGCAGTAATTGATGATGATCTGTGGACTCACTGTGTCAAGAAAGAAAGAAATTTATCAGGTAAGCATAAATTTCGTTATATATATATATATAT
The DNA here is from genome assembly GCF_027579735.1 of Bombina bombina. NCBI lineage: Eukaryota > Metazoa > Chordata > Amphibia > Anura > Bombinatoridae > Bombina > Bombina bombina. The sequence goes on from NC_069504.1 coordinate 642,666,821, forward strand.
ATATATATATATATATATATATATATATATATAGGAGTCAAAACTAAAATTTAAAGCAATAGGTGCCAAATGCAGTTAAAAAATGAATTTTATTTGTGTAGTCACACAATTAAAGCATGGGGGTAGTACAAAAAGCAAACAAATTAGGCAACAAAACTGAGCACATATTTGGTTGCTGACATGTTTCGGCACACAGCCGTAATCATAGCTAAAGTGTACACCTGATACCAAGTTTAAGTACCCTACCTCTGATTCTAATAGGTTAAAAACAAACATGCTCAAATTAACTCATTAAAGTAACAAGTTAGTGAATCCAGCCTTGGGACTACAAAATTAACCTTATTTAGTGGTATAAGTGCCTATTGTTCAAACTTGAACTAGTATAACACTATGCCAAATACCTATACCAACATTATATTATTATATTATGACCAATCCTCAAATTTAAAACTGTATTTACCTGACTTGGTTTATATTTAAATGAAAACATTTTTACAAAAATATCTATATGTGGTATAAGGCAATTGCTGATAGTAGGGATATGGAAGTACTTTGAATGAACCTTTAAAAAGATTATGGAAACATAATAATAATTATTAGTTGTTAAACATTATGAAAGGTCTGACTCTCCTTATATCCAACTATAGATAAAATGTGATTTTACTGGTCTATAGATAGGTGTTCCTTTATTGGTTTAAAAAGAACATAATTTAATCTTAAATCTATTGAGAGAAGACATTACTTTATTTTAATTATTATTTTTTGAAAATTTATTTCCAATAATTAATTAAATCATATTAAGAGTTCATTCCTTGGGGAACTCTTGTCCCTATCACCTCCCCTTGGAGGTGTATTCACCTTTTCTATTGCTTGCCAGCGAAAGGTAGATAGGGATTTATTATGCTTATTAGCAAAATGCTGGACAAGAGGGGTAGTAGCTGTGCCTGAGCTAATTGTAGATAGATGGTTTCTCATCCTTGTGTTTACATCATTTGAGGTGAGACCTACATATTGTATGGCACATTCAATGCATGTGATAACATAAATCACATAGGGAGTAGTGCAGTTCAGGCAGGATTCTATATGGAATCTCTCACCTGTGCTCATGGATTGAAAACTGTCAGTAAAGAGAGCAATTCGCACGGTCTGCAGGATCTCTTTCCACACTTGAACATGCCTTTGTGTTGTAACCATGTACTCTTTGGTGTGTTTTTAGAAATACAGGAGGGTGACAGAATATTGCCCAAAGTCTTACACTTTCTGTAAGAACATTTCAGGCCTAATTCTACACTCTCTGTAAGATGATCATCAGCAGCCAGTAATTTGAAGTGTTTCTTTACAATTCTACATATGTCACCATATTGGGCGCTGTATTCAGTGACAAAATATGACCCATTTGTTTTAGATGTTTTGATATGGTCCTGTTGTGTCTTGTTGCTCAAAAGCTTTTTCCTGTCTAGTCTCGCTACTTGATATTCTGCTCTATCAAGAACTTTGTCTGAGTAACCTCTCTCTTTTAAACGTTGTCTCAATTCAGTACTTTGCCTGACAAAAACTGCCTCCTCCGTACAGTTTCTCTTAAGTCTAACGAACTGTCCCTTTGCAACTGCAAAAGGAACATGCGGTGGATGGCAGCTTTTGGCGTGCAACAATGTGTTCCATGTAATTGGTTTACGATATGTGTCACATGTTATTGAACCATCATTATTTCCTTTTATATTGAGGTCCAAAAAGGAAATGTTCTCACTGTTATGTTCAAAGGTGAACTTTAAACCCAATTTATTGTCATTAATCTTAGTGACAAAGCTCTCAAGTTCTCTTATAGTGCCTTTCCATATTAGAAGAAGGTCATCTATGTATCTCCTGTAAAACACAATATTAGCCTTAAATGTGTTTTGATCTCCAAAGATGTGGGACAGCTCCCACCATCCCATATAGAGATTGGCGAATGATGGCGCAAATTTCGCGCCCATTGCTGTCCCACACCTCTGGAGATAGAACCTATCTTCAAATTTGAAGTAGTTGTGCGTCAGGAGATACATAGTGACCCTCTCAACAAATTCAATAAGTTCTTTAGAGAAATCTGTGAAATTGTTCAAAAAATACATAATGGCCACCACGCCCTTATCATGTGGGATTGAAGAGTAAAGAGATGCTACATCTATTGTAACCCATCTATAATTCTCTTTCTCCCATTTTTCACTTTCAAGTAAGTTAATAGTATGTTTAGTATCTTTCAAATAGCTATGCAGTTGAACAACCAAAGGGTTCAAAATCGCATCTAGCCACTCTGAAAGCTGCTCAGATATAGAGCCAATCCCACTTATGATAGGACGACCTTTGACATCCTCCAGACTCTTATGTACTTTTGGTAGATGGTGGAAGATGGGCACAATTGGGTACTTAACAAATAGAAAATCTCCCGTAGATTCATCTATGTGCCCATCCTCCAACCCATCATCCAAAATTTCTTTGAGAACTCTCTGATACATATGAGTTGGATCTCCTTGTAGAGGAACATAGTTGTTTAAGTCTTGTAGTTGGCGTAAGGGCTCTTTAATATAATCAGTCCTCTCCATTATTACTATGGAACCCCCCTTATCTGCTTTACGAATAGTAATGTCATCCATTAGTTTTAACTCATTCAGAGCCCTTCTTTCCTTTTTAGACAAATTATTGGATGAAGTGGTATTTTCACTTAAAGCTATAAGATCTTTCTCAACTCTTTTAAAGAATGTTTCCAATATAGTACCTCTATATTGTATGGGGTAAAACTCAGAAGAGGGTTTAAAACCACTAAATTCATTTCTATGTTTAGGGCTGGAATCTATGTGACTCTCAGAGGCTAGGATATTAAGGGTATTAACATCACAAGCTTCTTTAAAAGAGAATTATAGATGGGTTACAATAGATGTAGCATCTCTTTACTCTTCAATCCCACATGATAAGGGCACGGAGGCCATTATGTATTTTTTGAACAATTTCACAGATTTTGGCGTGCAACAATGTGTTCCGTGTAATTGGTTTACGATATGTGTCACATGTTATTGAACCATCATTATTTCCTTTTATATTGAGGTCCAAAAAGGAAATGTTCTCACTGTTATGTTCAAAGGTGAACTTTAAACCCAATTTATTGTCATTAATCTTAGTGACAAAGCTCTCAAGTTCTCTTATAGTGCCTTTCCATATTAGAAGAAGGTCATCTATGTATCTCCTGTAAAACACAATATTAGCCTTAAATGTGTTTTGATCTCCAAAGATGTGGGACAGCTCCCACCATCCCATATAGAGATTGGCGAATGATGGCGCAAATTTCGCGCCCATTGCTGTCCCACACCTCTGGAGATAGAACCTATCTTCAAATTTGAAGTAGTTGTGCGTCAGGAGATACATAGTGACCCTCTCAACAAATTCAATAAGTTCTTTAGAGAAATCTGTGAAATTGTTCAAAAAATACATAATGGCCTCCGTGCCCTTATCATGTGGGATTGAAGAGTAAAGAGATGCTACATCTATTGTAACCCATCTATAATTCTCTTTTAAAGAAGCTTGTGATGTTAATACCCTTAATATCCTAGCCTCTGAGAGTCACATAGATTCCAGCCCTAAACATAGAAATTAATTTAGTGGTTTTAAACCCTCTTCTGAGTTTTACCCCATACAATATAGAGGTACTATATTGGAAACATTCTTTAAAAGAGTTGAGAAAGATCTTATAGCTTTAAGTGAAAATACCACTTCATCCAATAATTTGTCTAAAAAGGAAAGAAGGGCTCTGAATGAGTTAAAACTAATGGATGACATTACTATTCGTAAAGCAGATAAGGGGGGTTCCATAGTAATAATGGAGAGGACTGATTATATTAAAGAGGCCTTACGCCAACTACAAGACTTAAACAACTATGTTCCTCTACAAGGAGATCCAACTCATATGTATCAGAGAGTTCTCAAAGAAATTTTGGATGATGGGTTGGAGGATGGGCACATAGATGAATCTACGGGAGATTTTCTATTTGTTAAGTACCCAATTGTGCCCATCTTCCACCATCTACCAAAAGTACATAAGAGTCTGGAGGATGTCAAAGGTCGTCCTATCATAAGTGGGATTGGCTCTATATCTGAGCAGCTTTCAGAGTGGCTAGATGCGATTTTGAACCCTTTGGTTGTTCAACTGCATAGCTATTTGAAAGATACTAAACATACTATTAACTTACTTGAAAGTGAAAAATGGGAGAAAGAGAATTATAGATGGGTTACAATAGATGTAGCATCTCTTTACTCTTCAATCCCACATGATAAGGGCGTGGTGGCCATTATGTATTTTTTGAACAATTTCACAGATTTCTCTAAAGAACTTATTGAATTTGTTGAGAGGGTCACTATGTATCTCCTGACGCACAACTACTTCAAATTTGAAGATAGGTTCTATCTCCAGAGGTGTGGGACAGCAATGGGCGCGAAATTTGCGCCATCATTCGCCAATCTCTATATGGGATGGTGGGAGCTGTCCCACATCTTTGGAGATCAAAACACATTTAAGGCTAATATTGTGTTTTACAGGAGATACATAGATGACCTTCTTCTAATATGGAAAGGCACTATAAGAGAACTTGAGAGCTTTGTCACTAAGATTAATGACAATAAATTGGGTTTAAAGTTCACCTTTGAACATAACAGTGAGAACATTTCCTTTTTGGACCTCAATATAAAAGGAAATAATGATGGTTCAATAACATGTGACACATATCGTAAACCAATTACACGGAACACATTGTTGCACGCCAAAAGCTGCCATCCACCGCATGTTCCTTTTGCAGTTGCAAAGGGACAGTTCGTTAGACTTAAGAGAAACTGTACGGAGGAGGCAGTTTTTGTCAGGCAAAGTACTGAATTGAGACAACGTTTAAAAGAGAGAGGTTACTCAGACAAAGTTCTTGATAGAGCAGAATATCAAGTAGCGAGACTAGACAGGAAAAAGCTTTTGAGCAACAAGACACAACAGGACCATATCAAAACATCTAAAACAAATGGGTCATATTTTGTCACTGAATACAGCGCCCAATATGGTGACATATGTAGAATTGTAAAGAAACACTTCAAATTACTGGCTGCTGATGATCATCTTACAGAGAGTGTAGAATTAGGCCTGAAATGTTCTTACAGAAAGTGTAAGACTTTGGGCAATATTCTGTCACCCTCCTGTATTTCTAAAAACACACCAAAGAGTACATGGTTACAACACAAAGGCATGTTCAAATGTGGAAAGAGATCCTGCAGACCGTGCGAATTGCTCTCTTTACTGACAGTTTTCAATCCATGAGCACAGGTGAGAGATTCCATATAGAATCCTGCCTGAACTGCACTACTCCCTATGTGATTTATGTTATCACATGCATTGAATGTGCCATACAATATGTAGGTCTCACCTCAAATGATGTAAACACAAGGATGAGAAACCATCTATCTACAATTAGCTCAGGCACAGCTACTACCCCTCTTGTCCAGCATTTTGCTAATAAGCATAATAAATCCCTATCTACCTTTCGCTGGCAAGCAATAGAAAAGGTGAATACACCTCCAAGGGGAGGTGATAGGGACAAGAGTTCCCCAAGGAATGAACTCTTAATATGATTTAATTAATTATTGGAAATAAATTTTCAAAAAATAATAATTAAAATAAAGTAATGTCTTCTCTCAATAGATTTAAGATTAAATTATGTTCTTTTTAAACCAATAAAGGAACACCTATCTATAGACCAGTAAAATCACATTTTATCTATAGTTGGATATAAGGAGAGTCAGACCTTTCATAATGTTTAACAACTAATAATTATTATTATGTTTCCATAATCTTTTTAAAGGTTCATTCAAAGTACTTCCATATCCCTACTATCAGCAATTGCCTTATACCACATATAGATATTTTTGTAAAAAAATTTCCTTTAAATATAAACCAAGTCAGGTAAATACAGTTTTAAATTTGAGGATTGGTCATAATATAATAATATAATGTTGGTATAGGTATTTGGCATAGTGTTATACTAGTTCAAGTTTGAACAATAGGCACTTATACTACTAAATAAGGTTAATTTTGTAGTCCCAAGGCTGGATTCACTAACTTGTTACTTTAATGAGTTAATTTGAGCATGTTTATTTTTAACCTATTAGAATCAGAGGTAGGGTACTTAAACTTGGTAACAGGTGTACTCTTTAGCTATGATTACGGCTGTGTGCCGAAACATGTCAGCAACCAACTATGTGCTCAGTTTTGTTGCCTAATTTGTTTGCTTTTTGTACTACCCCCATGCTTTAATTGTGTGACTACACAAATAAAATTCATTTTTTAACCGCATTTGGCACCTATTGCTTTAAATTTTTGTTTTGACTTTTAATATTCTATCAGGATTAAGCATTGGTGCCCAGTGGTTTTTGTATGCTCCATACGATACCCCTAAGCTAGCGTGGACAGCTAGACTTCCTATTGGATTACTACAGACCATCATATCCCAGCTAAAGAATCCGTTTCACCCCATTGGATGACCCTCGACACGTGGTACGCCACACACGCTCAGACGCAACAACAGCGTCCTTCACAGCACTGTCTGTAGACGGAGATTGCAGAGGCAAGTTTGCCGGCAGAGACCGGACCGAGAGTGGGCCTTCAATTAGTAAGGATTTGAACGGATTCGTGGTGTCTGGCGTTCCTCTGTAGCAGTGGTAAGTGGGCTTAACCGCATAGCGGTAAATATTACACAGATGCATTTGGAAGCATAAAGTTTGTGAAATCCATAAGACCCATAACTGCTATTTAGAGCTTACCTGATTAATAGGAGACAACCTGTGAACGCCAGTTATACCTTTTTGGGACTGTTCATCCATTTATACATTTGTGTTTGTGGATTTTTTGGAAGTGCTTGGGCGATCGCTACCAGGGGTTTTATATAATAAGACTATTATTTGAACGCTTCTATAGTTATTTTTGAGACACAAAATATATATATATATATATTCTATGAATTATTTTCAAATTTTTACAGTATCTATAATAATTTTTAATAATTATTTAATATTTTGGGCTAGATTACAAGTGGAATGCTAACTAGCGCTTTCCCTAGAGCGCTAACGACAACCCTTTTGTGTGTGTCAGGTTGCACTGGTATTACAAGTTGAAAGTAAAAACGTATTGCTCCAGCGCTAACCCGACTTGTGCAAAAAAACGAACTTACAATATCGCTCCTGTAATAACCTACTGCTCCATAGACGTCAATGGAGCAAACATTTTTTAAAAATTACCAAAAATAAAAATATTTATGCCTATTCTAATACCACAAAATAATAAAAAAAAAAACACTCCAAAACAATAAAAAAAAACTATTCTAAAAGGGCCTTTTGTGGAAAAACACCATAAAACCCACTAACATTAAACCCCCAAAATAAAAATAAAAAATCTAAAAAAATTTTTTTAACTCTTTTGCTGCCCATGTAAAAAAAAAAATAACACAAAATCCTAATTTTAAAAATAAAAAACTACAACTAAACCCCAAGATGGTACTCACCGAAGATGATGGCAGCGGCGCTCTATCTTCATCCCAGAGATGGTTCTTTTTCATCCCGGCAGCGGTCCATCTTCTTATCATCATTCCAGTGGCGCCAGTGGAGGTGGAAGTGGCAGTGGTCTTCATCTTGTAAACTTAAACACAGAGGTCTTCTTCATGTGGTCACCAGCCGCACAATGAATTCTGAATGTGAGGCATGTTTAAATTCAAATCAGCCAATAAAAAGAAAGCTTTTTTTATTGGCTGATTTTATTGCCGACGATGCCGCTCCCCGACATCGTCATCACTATAATAAACCGCGGCCCTCCCGCATCACAAACACTATTTAAATATTATTAACCTCTAATCTGCCGTCCGCCCACATTGCCCCCACTATACTAAAGTTATTAAGCCCTACTCCGCCGCCACTATAATAAACCTATTAACCCCTAAACCGCAAGCCCCCCACAACAAAATATACTAAATGTAACTATTAACCCCTAAACTGAAAGCCCCACATCGCAATAAACTAATTTAAACTAGTAACCCCTAAACCTAATGTCCCCCTAATTTTGTATTAAAATTACAATTTCCCTATCTTAAATTAAAATAAAACTTACCTGTCAAATAAAAAAACAAATGCCTAGATTTAGAGTTTTGCGTTAGAAGGGGTGCGTTAGCTATGCGTGTTTTTTCCCCCCCGCACCTTTTACACAACGCTGGTATTAAGGTTTGTCTGAATTAGACATGTGCACCGCTAAAAAATTCGGTTCGTTTTCGGTTCGGATCGATTCGGACTTTTCGAATTTCGTTTCGGATCGAATCTGATTCGGCAAAATTTGAATAAATTCGTTTCGGATTTATTCGGATCCGAATAAATTTGTTTCGGATTTATTCGGATTCGGCTGAATTCGGTTCTATTCCGTTCCGAAATTCGGTATGTTTTTAGTACACTAACACCCATTTAGTACACTAAGTCACTAACACCCATAAACTACCTATGAACCACTAAACCGAGGCCCCCCCACATCGCAAACCCTATAATAACATTATTTAACCCCTAATCTGCCGATCGGATATTGCCGCCGCCTACATTATAGCTTTTAACCCCTAATCTGCTGTCCCTAACACCGCCGACCCCTACATTATAGTTATTAACCCCTAATCTGCCTCCCCCAACGTCGCCGCAATCTAACTACAAGTATTAACCCCTAATCTGCCGACCCGATATCGCCGCCGCCTACATTATAGCTATTAACCCCTAATCTGCTGTCCCTAACACCGCCGACCCCTACATTATAGTTATTAACCCCTAATCTGCCCCCCCAACGTCGCCGCAATCTAACTATAAGTATTAACCCCTAATCTGCCGACCCGATATCGCCGCCGCCTACATTATAGCTATTAACCCCTAATCTGCTGTCCCTAACACCGCCGACCCCTACATTATAGTTATTAACCCCTAATCTGCCCCCCCCCAATGTCGCCGCAATCTAACTACAAGTATTAACCCCTAATCTGCCGACCCGATATCGCCGCCGCCTACATTATAACTATTAACCCCTAACCTGCTGTCCCTAACACCGCCGACCCCTACATTATAGTTATTAACCCCTAATCTGCCCCCCCCAACGTCGCCGCAATCTAACTATAAGTATTAACCCCTAATCTGCCGACCCGATATCGCCGCCGCCTACATTATAGCTATTAACCCCTAATCTGCTGTCCCTAACACCGCCGACCCCTACATTATAGTTATTAACCCCTAATCTGCCTCCCCCCAACGTCGCCACAATCTAACTACAAGTATTAACCCCTAATCTGCCGACCGCAAATCGCCACCACTATAATAAATGTATTAACCCCTAAACCGCCGCACTCCCGCCTCGCAAACACTATAATACATTTTATTAACCCCTAATCTGCCCTCCCTAACATCGCTGCCACCTACCTACAATTATTAACCCCTAATCTCCCGCCCCCAACGTCGCCGCTACTATAATAAGGTTATTAACCCCTAAACCTAAGTCTAACCCTAACACTAACACCCCCTAACTTAAATATAATTTAAATAAAACGAAATAAATTTACTATAGTTAAATAAATGAATCCTATTTAAAACTAAAGACTTACCTGTAAAATAAACCCTAAGATAGCTGCAATATAACTAATAGTTACATTGTAGCTATTTTAGGATTTATTTTTATTTTACAGGCAACTTTGTATTTATTTTAACTAGGTACAATAGTTATTAAATAGTTAATAACTATTTAATAACTACCTAGCTAAAATAAATACAAATTTACCTGTAAAATAAATCCTAACCTAAGTTACACTAACACCTAACACTACACTATCATTAAATTAACTAAATAAATTAATCATATTTAAAACAAAATACTTACCTGTAAAATAAACCCTAATATAGCTGCAATATAACTAATAGTTACATTGTAGCTATTTTAGCATTTATATTTATTTTACAGGCAACTTTGTATTTATTTTAACTAGGTACAAAAGCTATTAAATAGTTATTGACTAATTAATAGCTACCTAGTTAAAATAATTACAAAATTACCTGTAAAATAAATCCTAACCTAAGTTACAATTAAACCTAACACTACACTGTCATTAAATAAATTAACTACAAGTACCTACAATTATCTACAATTAAATAAACTAAAGTACAAAACCCCCCCCACTAAATTACAAAAAAAAACAAACACTAAATTACAAAAAATAAAAAAATATTACAAGAATTTTAAACTAATTACACCTAATCTAAGCCCCCTAATAAAATAACAAAGCCCCCCAAAATAAAAAAAATGCCCTACCCTATACTAAATTACAAAAGTTAACAGCTCTATTACCTTACCAGCCCTGAACAGGGCCCTTTGCGGGGCATGCCCCAAAGAAAACAGCTCTTTTGCCTGTAAAAAAAAAAACACAATCCCCCCCCCACATTACAACCCACCACCCACATACCCCTACTCTAACCCAAACCCCCCTTAAATAAACCTAACACTACCCCCCTGAAGATCTCCCTACCTTGAGTCGTGTTCACCCAGCCGGGCCGAAGTCTTCATCCGATGGGGCAGAAGAGGACATCCAGACCGGCAGAAGTCTTCATCCAAGCTGGGCAAGAAGAGGTCTTCCATCCATCATACAAGTACCAAAATACAAACAAACACTAAATTACAAAAAATAATAAAATATTACAATAATTTTAAACTAATTACACCTAATCTAAGCCCCCTACTAGCTATTAATATAGCTTCAATATAACTAATAGTTACATTGTAGCTATTTTAGGATTTATATTTATTTTACAGGCAACTTTGTATTTATTTTAACTAGGTACAATAGCTATTAAATAGTTAATAACTATTTAATAACTACCTAGCTAAAATAAATACAAATTTACCTGTAAAATAAATCATAACCTAAGTTACAATTACACCTAACACTACACTATCATTAAATTAACTAAATAAATGAATCCTATATAAAACTAAAGACTTACCTGTAAAATAAACCCTAATATAGCTGCAATATAACTAATAGTTACATTGTAGCTATTTTAGCATTTATATTTATTGTACAGGCAACTTTGTATTTATTTTAACTAGGTACAATAGCTATTAAATAGATATTTACTGTTTAATAGCTACCTAGTTAAAATAATTACAAAATTACCTGTAAAATAAATCCTAACCTAAGTTACAATTAAACCTAACACTACACTATCATTAACCCCTTAACGACTGAGGACGTGCAGGGTACGTCCTCAGAAAAAAGGCAGTTAATGCCTGAGAACGTACCCTGCACGTCCTCAGTCTGGAAAGCAGCTGGAAGCGATCCTGCTCGCTTCCAGCTGCTTTCCGGTTATTGCAGTGATGCCTCGACATCGAGGCATCCTGCAATAACACTTTCTGGCCATCCGATGCAGAGAGAGCCACTCTGTGGCCCTCTCTGCACCGGACATCGATGGCCGGTATCGTTGGTGGGTGGGAGCCGACTTGGGAGGCGGGTGGGCGGCCATCGGTGTGATCTGGAAGGTGGAGGGGGGCGGGATCGGGGGCGGAGCCTTCGGGGGCGCGCACGGGCGCGCGCGCGTGCACGGTGGGTGGCGGGCGGGCGCGTGCACGGGGCGGGAGCGGGTGGGAACCGCTACACTACAGAAAAAAAGTAAAAAGTAAGTGTATTAAAAAAATGAAATAAACATTTTAAAAATAAAGCATTTAAGCGATCTGGAAGGGGTGGGGGGTTGGTATTGGGGGGGGGGGAAGCTACACTACAGAAAAAGGAAATTTTTTAAATAAAAACACATATTTTCACTAAAATGGGTACTGGCAGACAGCTGCCAGTACCCAAGATGGCGCACATTAAGTCAGAGGGGGAGGGTTAGAGAGCTGTTGGGTGGGGGATCAGTGAGGTTGGGGGCTAAGGGGGATCCTACACAGAAGCATATGTAAATATGCTAAAACAAAATGCACAAAAATGCACAAATTTTCCTTTTATTTTAGTACTGGCAGAGTTTCTGCCAGTACTTAAGATGGCGGGGACATTTGTGGGGTAGGGGAGGGAAGAGAGATGTTTGGGAGGGATCAGGGGGTCTGATGTTTCAGGTGGGAGGCTGATCTCTACACTAAAGCTAAAATTAACCCTGCAAGCTCCCTACAAGCTACCTAATTAACCCCTTCACTGCTAGCCATAATACACGTGTGATGCGCAGCGCCATTTAGCAGCATTCTAATTACCAAAAAGCAACGCCAAAGTCATATATGTCTGCTATTTCTGAACAAAGGGGATCCCAGAGAAGCATTTACAACCATTTGTGCCATAATTGCACAAGCTGTTTGTAAATGATTTCAGTGACAAACCTAAAATTGTGAAAAATGTAATGTTTTTTTTTAATTTGATCGCATTTGGCGGTGAAATGGTGGCATGAAATATACCAAAATGGGCCTAGATCAATACTTGGGGTTGTCTACTACACTACACTAAAGCTAAAAATACCCCAAAAAGCTCCTTACATGCTCCCTAATTAACCCCTTCACTGCTGGGCATAATACACGTGTGGTGCGCAGTGGCATTTAGCGGCCTTCTAATTACCAAAAAGCAATGCCAAAGCCATACATGTCTGCTATTTCTGAACAAAGGGGATCCCAGAGAAGAATTTACAACCATTTATGCCATAATTGCACAAGCAGTTTGTAAATAATTTCAGTGAGAAACTGAAAGTTTGTGAAAAAATTTGTGAAAAAGTGAACAATTTTTTGTATTTGATCGCATTTGGCGGTAAAATGGTGGCATGAAATATACCAAAATGGGCCTAGATCAATACTTTGGGATGTCTTCTAAAAAAAATATATATATGTCAATGGATATTCAGGGATTCCTGAAAGATATCAGTGTCCCAATGTAACTAGCGCTAATTTTGAAAAAAATATGTTTTGAAAATAGCAAAGTGCTACTTGTATTTATGGCCCTATAAGTTACAAAAAAAGCAAAGAACATGTAAACATTGGGTATTTCTAAACTCAGGACAAAATTTAGAAACTATTTAGCATGGGTGTTTTTTGGTGGTTGTAGATATGTAACAGATTTTGGGGTTCAAAGTTAGAAAAAGTGTGTTTTTTTCCATTTTTCCTCATATTTTATAATTTTTTTGATAGTAAATGATAAGATATGATGAAAATAATGGTATTTTTAGAAAGTCCATTTAATGGCGAGAAAAACGGTATATAATATGTGTGGGTACAGTAAATGAGTAAGAGGAAAATTTCAGCTAAACACAAACACTGCAGAAATGTAAAAATAGCCTTGGTCCCAAACGGACAGAAAATGGAAAAGTGCTCTGGTCACTAAGGGGTTAAATAAATTAACTACAAGTACCTACAATTAAATACAATTAAAAAACTAAACTAAAGTACAACCCCCCCCCACTAAATTACAAAAAATAAAAAAATATTACAAGAATTTTAAACTAATTACACCTAATCTAAGCCCCCTAATAAAATAACAAAGCCCCCCAAAATAAAAAAAATGCCCTACCCTATACTAAATTACAAAAGTTAACAGCTCTATTACCTTACCAGCCCTGAACAGGGCCTTTTGCGGGGCATGCCCCAAAGAAAACAGCTCTTTTGCCTGTAAAAAAAAACACAATCCCCCCCCCCACATTACAACCCACCACCCACATACCCCTACTCTAACCCAAACCCCCCTTAAATAAACCTAACACTACCCCCCTGAAGATCTCCCTACCTTGAGTCGTGTTCACCCAGCCGGGCCGAAGTCTTCATCCGATGGGGCAGAAGAGGACATCCAGACCGGCAGAAGTCTTCATCCAAGCGGGGCAAGAAGAGGTCTTCCATCCATCAGAAAAGTACAAAAAAACAAACAAACACTAAATTAGCAAAAATAATAAAATATTGCAATAATTTTAAACTAATTACACCTAATCTAAGCCCCCTACTAGCTATTAATATAGCTACAATATAACTAATAGTTACATTGTAGCTATTTTAGGATTTATATTTATTTTACAGGCAACTTTGTATTTATTTTAACTAGGTACAATAGCTATTAAATAGTTAATAACTACCTAGCTAAAATAAATACAAATTTACCTGTAAAATAAACCCTAACCTAAGTTACAATTACACCTAACACTACACTGTCATTAAATTAACTAAATAAATTAATCCTATATAAAACTAAATACTTACCTGTAAAATAAACCCTAATATAGCTACAATATAACTAATAGTTACATTGTAGCTATTTTAGCATTTATATTTATTTTACATGCAACTTTGTATTTATTTTAACTAGGTACAATAGCTATTAAATAGTTATTGACTAATTAATAGCTACCTAGTTAAAATAATTACAAAATTACCTGTAAAATAAATCCTAACCTAAGTTACTATTAAACCTAACACTACACTATCATTAAATAAATTAACTACAAGTACCTACAATTAAATACAATGAAATAAACTAAACTAAAGTACAAAAAAAACAAACACTAAATTACAAAAAATAAAAAAAATTACAAGAATTTTAAACTAATTACACCTAATCTAAGCCCCCTAATAAAATAACAAAGCCCCCCAAAATAAAAAAATGCCCTACCCTATACTAAATTACAAAAGTAATCAGCTCTATTACCTTACCAGCCCTTAAAAGGGCCTTTTGCGGGGGCATGCCCCAAAGAAAACAGCTCTTTTGCCTGTAAAAAAAAACACAATACCCCCCCCCCACATTACAACCCACCACCCACATACCCCTACTCTAACCCAAACCCCCCTTAAATAAACCTAACACTACCCCCCTGAAGATCTCTCTACCGTGTCTTCACCCAGCGGGCCGAAGTCTTCATCCGATCGGGCAGAAGAGGACATCCAGACCGGCAGAAGTCTTCATCCAAGCGGGGCAAGAAGAGGTCTTCCATCCATCAGAAGTCTTGATCCAGGCGGCATCTTCTCTGTTCATCCATCCGGAGCGGAGCGGCAGCATCCTGAAGACATCCCACGCAGAGCATCCTCTTCTTTCTTGATCCGACGACTAGGTGACTGTACCTTTAAGTGACGTCATCCAAGATGGCGTCCCTTGAATTCCGATTGGCTGATAGGATTCTATCAGCCAATCGGAATTAAGGTAGGAAAAATCTGATTGGCTGATTGAATCAGCCAATCAGATTCAAGTTCAATCCGATTGGCTGATCCAATCAGCCAATCAGATTGAGCTCGCATTCTATTGGCTGATCGGAACAGCCAATAGAATGCGAGGTCAATCTGATTGGCTGATTCCATCAGCCAATCGGATAGAACTTGAATCTGATTGGCTGATAGTGTTAGGGTTAGACTTAGGTTTAGGGGTTAATAACCTTATTATAGTAGCGGCGATTTTAGGGAGGGCAGATTGTAGGTAGGTGGCGGCGATGTTAGGGAGGGCAGATTAGGGGTTAATAAAATGTATTATAGTGTTTGCGAGGCGGGAGTGCGGCGGTTTAGGGGTTAATACATTTATTATAGTGGCGGCGATTTGCGGTCGGCAGATTAGGGGTTAATACTTGTAGTTAGATTGTGGCGACGTTGGGGGGAGGCAGATTAGGGGTTAATAACTATAATGTAGGGGTCGGCGGTGTTAGGGACAGCAGATTAGGGGTTAATAGCTATAATGTAGGCGGCGGCGATATCGGGTCGGCAGATTAGGGGTTAATACTTATAGTTAGATTGCGGCGACGTTGGGGGAGGCAGATTAGGGGTTAATAACTATAATGATGGGGTCGGCGGTGTTAGCGACAGCAGATTAGGGGTTAATAGTTATAATGTAGGCGGCGGCGATATCGGGTCGGCAGATTAGGGGTTAATACTTGTAGTTAGATTGTGGCGACGTTGGGGGGAGGCAGATTAGGGGTTAATAACTATAATGTAGGGGTCGGCGGTGTTAGGGACAGCAGATTAGGGGTTAATAGCTATAATGTAGGCGGCGGCGATATCGGGTCGGCAGATTAGGGGTTAATACTTATAGTTAGATTGCGGCGACGTTGGGGGAGGCAGATTAGGGGTTAATAACTATAATGTAGGGGTCGGCGGTGTTAGGGACAGCAGATTAGGGGTTAATAGTTATAATGTAGGCGGCGGCGATATCGGGTCGGCAGATTAGGGGTTAATACTTGTAGTTAGATTGCGGCAACGTTGGGGGAGGCAGATTAGGGGTTAATAACTATAATGTAGGGGTCGGCGGTGTTAGGGACAGCAGATTAGGGGTTAATAGCTATAATGTAGGCGGCGGCGATATCGGGTCGGCAGATTAGGGGTTAATACTTATAGTTAGATTGCGGCGACGTTGGGGGAGGCAGATTAGGGGTTAATAACTATAATGTAGGGGTCGGCGGTGTTAGGGACAGCAGATTAGGGGTTAATAGTTATAATGTAGGCGGCGGCGATATCGGGTCGGCAGATTAGGGGTTAATACTTGTAGTTAGATTGCGGCGACGTTGGGGGAGGCAGATTAGGGGTTAATAACTATAATGTAGGGGTCGGCGGTGTTAGGGACAGCAGGTTAGGGGTTAATAGTTATAATGTAGGCGGCGGCGATATCGGGTCGGCAGATTAGGGGTTAATACTTGTAGTTAGATTGCGGCGACGTTGGGGGAGGCAGATTAGGGGTTAATAACTATAATGTAGGGGTCGGCGGTGTTAGGGACAGCAGATTAGGGGTTAATAGTTATAATGTAGGCGGCGGCGATATTCGGTCGGCAGATTAGGGGTTAATAAAATACTGCAGGTGTCAGCGATAGCGGGGGCAGCAGATTAGGGGTTAATAAGTGTTAGATTAGGGGTGTTTAGAGACTCGGGGTACATGTTAGGGTGTTAGGTGCAGACTTAGTGTTTCCCCATAGGAAACAATGGGGCTGCGGTGTTAGTTTTTTTTCAGCCGAAACTCCCATTGTTTCCTATGGGGAAATGCTGAATCTTAACGAGCTAATTCGGATTTATTCGGAGATACGGCAGCTATTTCGGATTCATTCGGTAGATTTGGAAGTATTTTAATTCGGAAATCCGAATCGATCCGAATCTCCGAATTTACAGAATTTACCGAATTTCCGAATTAATCCGAAACGAACCGCACATGTCTAGTCTGAATGGCTGCGTTAGGCTCCAAAGGCATATTTAGCGCCACTGCAACTCTCAATACCAGCGTTGCTTATGGACGCGGCCAGCTTCAAAAACATGCTCGTGCACGATTCCCCCTTAGGAAACAATGGGGCAGTTTGGGCTGAAAAAAAACCTTACACCTGCAAAAAAGCAGCGTTCAGCTCCTAACGCAGCCCCATTGTTTCCTATGGGGAAACACTTCCTAAGTCTGCACCTAACACCCTAACAGGCACCCGAGTCTAAACACCCCTAACCTTACACATATTAACCCCTAATCTGCCGACCCTGCTATCGCTGACCCCTGCATATTATTATTAACCCCTAATCTGCCGCTCTGTACACCGCCGCCACCTACATTATACCTATGTACCCCTAATCTGCTGCCCCTAACACAGCCGACCCCTATATTATATTTATTAACCCCTAATCTGCCCCCCCCCCACGTCGCCGCTACCTTATCTACACTTATTAACCCCTAATCTGCCGACCGGACCTCACAGATACTCTAATAAATGTATTTACCCCTAAAGCTAAGTCTAACCCTAACAAAATAAAATAAATCTTATTAAATAAATTATTCCTATTTAAAGCTAAATACTTACCTGAAAAATAAACCCTAATATAGCTACAATATAACAAATAATTACATTGTAGCTATTTTAGGATTTATATTTATTTTACAGGCAACTTTGTATTTATTTTAACTAGGTACAATAGCTATTAAATAGTTAATAACTATTTAATAGCTACCTAGTTAAAATAATTACAAAATTACCTGTAAAATAAATCCTAACCTAAGTTACAATTAAACCTAACACTACACTATCAATATATTAATTAAATAAACTACCTACAATTATCTACAATTAAATCAACTAAACTAAATTACAAAAAAAAACACTAAATTACAAAAAATAAAAAAAGAATATAAGAATTTTAAACTAATTACACCTACTCTAAGCCCCCTAAAAAAATAACAAAGCCCCCCAAAATAAAAAAATGCCCTACCCTAATCTAAAATAAAAAGTTTACAGCTCTTTTACCTTACCAGCCCTTAAAAGGGCCTTTTGCGGGGCATGCCCCAAAGAAAACAGCTCTTTTGCCTGTAAAAATACATACAATACCCCCCAAAATTACAACCAACCACCCACATACCCCTAATCTAACCCAAACCCCCCCTTAAAAAACTTAACACTAAGCCCCTGAAGATCTTCCTACCTTGTCTTCACAACGCCGGGTATCACCGATCCGTCCAGAAGAGGGTCCGAAGTCTTCCTCCTATCCGGCAAAAAGAGGTCCAGAAGAGGCTCCGAAGTCTTCCTCCTATCCGGCAAGAAGATAACATCCGGACCGGCAAACATCTTCATCCAAGCGGCATCTTCTATCTTCATCCATCCGACGAGGAGCGGTTCCATCTTCAAGACCTCCGGCGTGGAACATCCTCTTCTCCCGACGACTAGACGACGAATGAAGGTTCCTTTAAGGGACGTCATCCAATATGGCGTCCCTCGAATTCCGATTGGCTGATAGGATTCTATCAGCCAATCGGAATTAAGGTAGGAAAAATCTGATTGGCTGATTGAATCAGCCAATCAGATTCAAGTTCAATCGATTGCCTGATACAAGCAGCCAATCAGATTGAGCTCGCATTCTATTGGCTGTTCCGATCAGCCAATAGAATGCGAGCTCAATCTGATTGGCTGATTGGATCAGCCAATCGGATTGAACTTGAATCTGATTGGCTGATTCAATCAGCCAATCAGATTTTTCCTACCTTAATTCCAATTGGCTGATAGAATCCTAGGTTAGGTTTTTTAAGGGGGGTTTGGGTTAGATTAGGGGTATGTGGGTGGTGGGTTGTAATGTTGGGGGGCTATTGTATGTTTTTATACAGGCAAAAGAGCTGTTTTCTTTGGGGCATGCCCCGCAAAAGGCCCTTTTAAGGGCTGGTAAGGTAAAAGAGCTGTAAACTTTTTATTTTAGATTAGGGTAGGGCATTTTTTTTATTTTGGGGGGCTTTGTTATTTTTTTTAGGGGGCTTAGAGTAGGTGTAATTAGTTTAAAATTCTTGTAATCTTTTTTTATTTTTTGTAATTTAGTGTTTGTTTGTTTTTTGTAATTTAGTGTTTGTTTTTGTAATTTAGTTTAGTTGTTTTAATTGTAGATAATTGTAGGTAGTTTATTTAATTAATTTATTGATAGTGTAGTGTTAGGTTTAATTGTAACTTAGGTTAGGATTTATTTTACAGGTAATTGTGTAATTATTTTAACTAGATAGCTATTAAATAGTTATTAACTATTTAATAGCTATTGTACCTAGTTAAAATAAATACAAAGTTGCCTGTAAAATAAATATAAATCCTAAAATAGCTACAATATAATTATTAGTTATATTGTAGCTATATTAGGGTTTATTTTACAGGTAAGTATTTAGCTTTAAATAGGAATAATTTATTTAATAAGATTTATTTTATTTCGTTAGATTTAAATTATATTTAACTTAGGGGGGTGTTAGTGTTAGGGTTAGACTTAGCTTTAGGGGTTAATACATTTATTAGAGTAGCGGCGAGGTCCGTTCGGCAGATTAGGTATTAATACTTGAAGTTAGGGGTCGGCGATATTAGGGAGGGCAGATTAGGGGTTAATACTATTTATTATAGGGTTTTTGAGACGGGAGTGAGGCGGTTTAGGGGTTAATACATTTATTACAGTGGCGGCGAGGTCCGGTCGGCAGATTAGGGGTTAATAAGTGTAGGTAAGGTAGCGGCGACGTTGGGGGGGCAGATTAGGGGTTAATAAATATTATGTAGGTGTCGGCGATGTTAGGAGCAGCAGATTAGGGGTACATAGGGATAATGTAGGTTGCGGCGGTGTGCGGTCGGCAGATTAGGGGTTAAAAAATTTTATTAGATTGGCGGCGATGTGGGGAGACCTCGGTTTAGGGGTACATAGGTAGTTTATGGGTGTTAGTGTACGTTAAGAGCTTTATGAACCGGCGTTAGCCCAGAAAGCTCTTAACTCCTGGCTTGTTTCTGCGGCTGTAGTCTTGTCGTTAGAGTTCTAACGCTCACTTCAGCCAAGACTCTAAATACCAGCATTAGGAAGATCCCATTGAAAAGATAGGATATGCAATTGACGTAAGGGGATCTGTGGTATGGAAAAGTCGCGGCTGGAAAGTGAGCGTTAGACCCTTACCTACAAGGCTCTAAATACCAACTTTAGGCCAAAACCAGCGTTAGGACCCCCTAACGCTGGTTTGGACCGCTAACGCAGAACTCTAAATCTAGGCGTAAGTTTAAACTAACAATTAATATAATATAAGTATTAAACTAAAATTAAACTAATTACCAATTAAATTAAACTAAAATACACATTAAAAAAATCTTAACACTACTCTAAAAATTACAAACTATCTAATTACAAAAAAAACTAAAATTCTAAATTACAAAAAATAAAAAACACTAAATTACGAAAATTGCCCTAAATTAAACAGCTCTTTTACCTGTAAAAAAAAAATACATAGACCCCCCAACAGTAAAAACCAACTACTACCCAACCAACCTCCCAAAATAAAAAAACCTAACTAACAAAAACTTAAGCTACCCATTGCCCTGAAAAGGGCATTTGCATGGGCATTGCCCTTAAAAGGGCATTTAGCTCTTTTGCATTGCTCTTAAAAGGGCATTTAGCTTGTTTACGAAAAGCCCAAACCCTAAACTAAAAAAAAACAAAAAAAAAAAAACCCTGATTTGAACAGCCAATAGAATTTCAGAAGCTTTAATCTTATTGACTGTTTTCCTATTTCCAAAATAAAATCAGCCAATAGGAATGCACGGGACGCCATCTTGAATCACATACCTTGCATTGAAGATTCAGTGTACGGCGACGACCGAATTAAGAGGATGCTTTGCATCACATGCCTTCAGGATGGACCCGCTCCGCGCAACCAGGATGAAGATAGAAGATGCCGTCTGGATGAAGACTATGCGCCGCCTGGATGAGGACTTCAAAAACTGTAAGTGGATCTTTGGGGGTTAGACTTCTTTTAAGGTTTTTTTTGGGTGGGTTTTTTTTTTAGTTTAGGGTTTGGGCTTTTCATAAAAAAGCTAAATGCCCTTTTCAGGGCAATGCAAAAGAGCTAATGCCCTTTTAAGGGCAATGCTTATACAGATGCCCTTTTCAGGACAATGGTTAGCTTAGGTTTTTTTTAGATCATTTTTTTATTTTGTGGGGGTTTGTAATGTTAGTGGGTGTTTGTATTATTTTTTTTCAGGTAAAAGAGCTGTTTATCTTAGGGCAATGCCCTACAAAATGCCCTTTTTTATTATGGGGTGTTTTTTTTTTTTAAATGGGTATTAGAATAGGAATAATTTTTATTATTTTTGATAATTTGTTTGTTATTTTGTGTAATGTATTTTTTTTCATTTTGGGGTGGGTTTTTATTTTTAGATTAGGGCTTGGGCATTTCATAAAATACCTGAATGTCCTTTTAAGGGCAGGAAAAATAGCTAAATGCCCTTTTAAGGGCAATGCCGATACAAATGCCCTTTTCAGGGCAATGGGTAGATTTGGTTTTACTTTATTTTAATTTTGTGGGTTTGGGGGGTGGGGGTTTGAATAATGTTAGGGGCTGTTTGTTTTGATTCGGCTAGATTACGAGTTCGGCGTTAGCTTTAAAAAGCAGCATTAAGGGGTCCTAATGCTGCTTTTTAACGCCCACTAGTATTACGAGTCAGGCAGGTACAGGTGTACCACTCACTTTTCTTCCGCAACTTTTCCATACCGCAAATCCCCTTACGTCAATTGTGTATCCTATCTTTTTAATTGGATTTGCCTAACGCTGGTATTACAAGTCTTGGAAGAAGTGAGCGGTACAGCCCCTACCCCCAAGACTCCTACCGCATATAAAAGTCAGTAGTTAAGAATTTTATGGGCTAACGCCGGAACATAAAGCTCTTAACTACAGTGCTACAAAGTACACTAACACCAATAAAATACCTATGAACCCCTAAACTGAGGCCCCCCCCACATCGCAAACACTAAAATAAAATTTTTTAACCCCTAATCCCTTTATATCGCCGACACCTATATTATAGTTATTAACCTCTAATCTGCCCCACCCAACGTCACCGCCAACTACCTACACTTATTAACCCCTAATCTGCCGACCGGACATCGCTGCCACTATAATAAATGTATTAACCCCTAAACCGCCGCACTCCCACGTCGCAAACACTAAAATAAATTTTATTAACCCCTAATCTGCCGTCCCTAACATCGCCGCCACCTGCCTACAATTATTAACCCCTAATTTGCTGCCCCAATGTCGCCGCTACTATAATAAAGTTATTAGCCTCTAAACCTAAGTCTAACCCTAACACCCCCCTAAGTTAAATATAATTTAAATAAATCTAAATAAAATTACTATAATTAAATAAATTATTCCTATTTAAAAATAAATACTTACTTATAAAATAAACCCTAAGATGGCTACAATATAACTAATAGTTACATTGTAGCTATTTTAGGATTTATATTTATTTTACAGGCAACTTTGTATTTATTTTAACTAGGTACAATAGCTATTAAATGGTTAATAACATAATATAGCATGTTCACGTTTGCCGCGGACGGTGAACATATGCGATGTTCGGTCCGCCCCTATTCCTCATCATTGAGTAAACTTTGACCCTGTACCTCACAGTCAGAAGACACATTCCAGCCAATCAGCAGCAGACCCTCCCTGCCAGACCCTCCCACCTCCTGGACAGCATCCATTTTAGATTCATTCGGATGCTGCATTCTTAGTGAGAGGAGGGACAGTGTAGCTGCTGCTGATTTAATAGGGAAATCGATAGCTAGGCTAGTTTATTCAGTGTCCACTACAGTCCTGAAGGACTCATCTGATCTCTGCTGTAAGGACAGCACCCCAAAAAAGCCCTTTTTAGGGCTAGAACATCAGTCTGCTTTTTTTTTTCCCTGTGTAATCTAATTGCAGTTGCCTGCCTGCCAGAGTGTGTTTCGGGTTCACAGCATATACTGTGCCCACTTGCCCAGTGCCACCACTCATATCTGGTGTAACAGTAGTGTGCATTTAAAAAAACAACACTTTTTTGACTGTGAAATAATAGCAGACAGCTGCCAGTACCCAAGATGGCCGCCAATAAGGCAGATGGGGAGGGTTAGAGAGCTGTTTTGGGGGGGGATCAGGGAGGTTGGGGGCTAAGGGGGGATGCTACACCACAGCATATGTAAATATGCTAAAAAAAAAATTAAAAACCTTTTATTTTAGTACTGGCAGACTTTCTGCCAGTACTTAAGATGGCGGGGACAATTGTGGGGTGGGGGAGGGAAGGGAGCTGTTTGGGAGGGATAAGGGGGTCTGATGTGTCAGGTGGGAGGCTGATCTCTACACTAAAGCTAAAATTAACCCTGCAAGTTCCCTACAAACTACCTAATTAACCCCTTCACTGCTAGCTATAATACACGTGTGATGCGCAGCAGCATTTAGCGGCCTTCTAATTAACAGAAAGCAACGCCAAAGTCATATATGTCTGCTATTTCTGAACAAAGGGGATCCCAGAGAAGCATTTACAACCATTTGTGCCATAATTGCACAAGTTGTTTGTAAATAATTTCAGTGAGAAACCTAAAATTGCGAAAAACAATTTTTTAAATTTGATCGCATTTGGCGGTGAAATGGTGGCATGAAATATACCAAAATGGACCTAGATCAATACTTTGGGTTGTCTACTACACTACACTTAAGCTAAAATTAACTCTACAAGCTCCCTACATGCTCCCTAATTAACCCCTTCACTGCTGGGCATAAAACACGTGTGGTGCGCAGTGGCATTTAGCAGCCTTCTAATTACCAAAAAGCAACACCAAAGCCATATAAGTCTGCTATTTCTGAACAAAGAGGATCCCAGAAAAGCATTTACAACCATTTATGCCATAATTGCATAAGTTGTTTGTAAATAATTTATGTGAGAAACCTAAAGTTTGTGAAAAAGTGAACAATTTTTTTTTATTTGATCGCATTTGGCGGTGAAATGGTGGCATGAAATATACCAAAATGGGCCTAGATCAATACTTTGGGTTGTCTACTACACTACACTTAAGCTAAAATTAACTCTACAAGATCGCTACATGCTCCCTAATTAACCCCTTCACTGCTGGGCATAAAACATGTGTGGTGCGCAGTGGCATTTAGCAGCCTTCTAATTACCAAAAAGCAACGCCAAAGCCATATAAGTCTGCTATTTCTGAACAAAGGGGATCCCAGAGAAGCATTTACAACCATTTATGCCATAATTGCATAAGTTGTTTGTAAATAATTTCTGTGAGAAACCTAAAGTTTGTGAAAAAGTGAACAATTTTTTTTTATTTGATCGCATTTGGCGGTGAAATGGTGACATGAAATATACCAAAATGGGCCTAGATCAATACTTTGGGTTGTCTACTACACTACACTTAAGCTAAAATTAACTCTACAAGCTCCCTACAAACTACCTAATTAACCCCTTCACTGCTGGGCATAAAACACATGTGGTGCGCAATGGCATTTAGCAATTAGCAGTCTTCTAATTACCAAAAAGCAACGCCAAAGCCATATTTCTGCTATTTCTGAACAAAGGGGATCCCAGAGAAGCATTTACAACCATTTATGCCATAATTGCATAAGTTGTTTGTAAATAATTTCTGTGAGAAACCTAAAGTTTGTGAAAAAGTGAACAATTTTTTTTTATTTGATCGCATTTGGCGGTGAAATGGTGGCATGAAATATACCAAAATGGACCTAGATCAATACTTTGGGTTGTCTACTACACTACACTTAAGCTAAAATTAACTCTACAAGCTCCCTACATGCTCCCTAATTAACCCCTTCACTGCTGGGCATAAAACACGTGTTGCGCAGTGGCATTTAGCAGCCTTCTAATTACCAAAAAGCAACACCAAAGCCATATAAGTCTGCTATTTCTGAACAAAGAGGATCCCAGAGAAGCATTTACAACCATTTATGCCATAATTGCATAAGTTGTTTGTAAATAATTTCTGTGAGAAACCTAAAGTTTGTGAAAAAGTGAACAATTTTTTTTTATTTGATCGCATTTGGCGGTGAAATGGTGGCATGAAATATACCAAAATGGGCCTAGATCAATACTTTGGGTTGTCTACTACACTACACTTAAGCTAAAATTAACTCTACAAGATCGCTACATGCTCCCTAATTAACCCCTTCACTGCTGGGCATAAAACATGTGTGGTGCGCAGTGGCATTTAGCAGCCTTCTAATTACCAAAAAGCAACGCCAAAGCCATATAAGTCTGCTATTTCTGAACAAAGGGGATCCCACAGAAGCATTTACAACCATTTATGCCATAATTGCATAAGTTGTTTGTAAATAATTTCTGTGAGAAACCTAAAGTTTGTGAAAAAGTGAACAATTTTTTTTTATTTGATCGCATTTGGCGGTGAAATGGTGGCATGAAATATACCAAAATGGGCCTAGATCAATACTTTGGGTTGTCTACTACACTACACTTAAGCTAAAATTAACTCTACAAGCTCCCTACATGCTCCCTAATTAACCCCTTCACTGCTGGGCATAAAACACATGTGGTGCGCAATGACATTTAGCAATTAGCAGTCTTCTAATTACCAAAAAGCAACGCCAAATCCATATTTCTGCTATTTCTGAACAAAGGGGATCCCAGAGAAGCATTTACAACCACTTATGCCATAATTGCATAAGTTGTTTGTAAATAATTTCTGTGAGAAACCTAAAGTTTGTAAAAAAGTGAACAATTTTTTTTTATTTGATCGCATTTGGCGGTGAAATGGTGGCATTAAATATACCAAAATAGGCCTAGATCAATACTTTGGGTTGTCTACTACACTACACTTAAGCTAAAATTAACTCTACAAGCTGCCTACATGCTCAATAATTAACCCCTTCACTGCTGGGCATAAAACACATGTGGTGCGCAGTGGCATTTAGCAGCCTTCTGATTACCAAAAAGCAACGCCAAAGCCATGTAAGTCTGCTATAATGGCATGTCTGGCACACAGTGTTGGGGCAAGGGTCCATCTGACCACTGATACCTGGTCTGCAAAGCATGGTCAGGGCAGGTATATCACCTACACTGCGCACTGTGAAGCGGGCGTAACCCTTACACTACCTGATCGATCCAACTTCATACATGATTTTTTTAATCACGTTATTCCAAACAATTTAGGAATGTTAGGTGATTTATGCCCTTTATGGATTAAAACCAGACTCTGCATCAACTATGTAATTTTCCATGGGAGTTTTGCCATGGATCCCCCTCCGGGATGCCACAGTCCAGGTGTTAGTCCCCTTGAAACAACTTTTCCATCACTATTGTGGCCACAAAGAGTCCCTGTGGGTTTTAAAATTCGCCTCCCTATTGAAGTCTATGGCGGTTTGCCTGGTTCGCTGGTTCGCGAACATTTGCGGAAGTTCGCATTCGCAATTCGCGAACCCAAATTTTTATGTTTGCAACGTCACTAATCCTAACCTAAGTTACAAATATACCTAACACTACACTATCAATAAATTAATTAAATAAATTAACTACAATTATCTAAAATCAAATACAATTAAATAAACTAAACTATAGTACAAAAAAAAACTAAATTACAAAAAATAAAAAATATTACAAGAAGTTTAATCTAATTACACCTAATCTAATCCCCCTAGTAGAATAAAAATGCCCCCCAAAATAATAAAATTCCCTATCCTAAACTAAATTACAAAGTAATCAGCTCTTTTACCAGCCCTTAAAAGGGCTGTTTGCGGGGCATTGCCCCAAAGTAATCAGCTCTTTTATCTGTAAAAAAAGAAATACAATACCCCCCCAACATTACAACCCACCACCCACACACCCCTACTCTAAAACCCACCCCGATCCCCCCTTAAAAAAACCTAACACTACCCCATTGAAGATCACCCTACCTTGAGCCATGTTCACCCAGCCGGGCACCGATGGGGCAGAAGAGGACATCCGGACCGGCAGAAGTCTTCATCCTATCCGAGCAGAAGAGGACATCCGGACCGGCATCTTATATCTTCATCCTTCCGGAGTGGAGCGGAGCCATCTTCTATCCAGCCGACGCGGAGCCATCCTCTTCTTCTGATGTCCTAACAAAGAATGACGGTTCCTTTAAATGACGTCATCCAAGATGGCGTCCCTATCAGCCTATCAGAATTAAGGTAGGAAAAATCTGAATGGTTGATTTAATCAGCCAATCGGATTGAAGTTCAATCCGATTGGCTGATTGGATCAGCCAATAGAATGCGAGGTCAATTCTATTGGCTGATCCAATCAGCCAATCGGATTGAACTTCAATCCGATTGGCTGATTAAATCAACCAATCAGATTTTTCCTACCTTAATTCCAATTGGCTGATAGAATCCTATCAGCCAATCGGAATTCGAGGGACGCCATCTTGGATGACGTCATTTAAAGGAACCGTCATTCTTCGTTAGGACATCGGAAGAAGAGGATGGCTCCGCGTTGGCTGGATAGAAGATGGCTCCGCTCCACTACGGAAGGATGAAGATAGAAGATGCCACCTGGATGAAGATGTCTGCCGGTCCAGATGTCCTCTTCTGCCTGGATAGGATGAAGACTTCTGCCGGTCCGGATGTCCACTTCTGCCCCATCGGTGCCCAGCTGGGTGAACATGGCTCAAGGTAGGGTGATCTTCAATGGGGTAGTGTTTTTTTTTAAGGGGGGATCGGGTGGGTTTTAGAGTAGGGGTGTGTGGGTTGTAATGTTGGGGGGTATTGTATTTCTTTTTTTAATAGGTAAAAGAGCTGATTACTTTGGGGCAATGCCCTGCAAAAAGCCCTTTTAAGGGCTGGTAAAAGAGCTGATTACTTTGTAATTTAGTTTAGGATAGGGAATTGTATTATTTTGGGGGGCTTTTTTATTTTATTAGGGGGATTAGATTAGGTGTAATTAGATTAAATTTCCTGTAAAAAAAAAAATTGTAATTTAGTGTTTGTTTTTTTTTGTACTATAGTTTAGTTTATTTAATTGTATTTGATTTTAGATTATTGTAGTTAATTTATTTAATTAATTTATTGATAGTGTAATGTTAGGTGTATTTGTAACTTAGGTTAGAATTTATTTTACAGGTAATTTTGTAATTATTTTAACTAGGTAGCTATTAAATAGTTATTAACTATTTAATAGCTATTGTACCTAGTTAAAATAAATACAAAGTTGCCTTAAAATAAATATAAATCCTAAAATAGCTACAATGTAACTATTAGTTATATTGTAGCTATCTTAGGGTTTATTTTATAGGTAAATATTTATTTTTAAATATGAATAATTTATTTAATTATAGTAATTTTATTTAAATTTATTAAAAATAGATTTAAATTAGGGGGGTGTTAGGGTTAGGGTTAGACTTAGGTTTAGGGGTTAATACATTTAATATAGTAGCGGTAACGTTGGGGGCGGCAGATTAGGGGTTAATAATTGTAGGTAGGTGGTGGCGATGTTAGGGATGGCAGATTAGGGGTTAATAAAATGTATTATAGTGTTTGCGAGGCTGGGGTGCGGCAGTTTAGGGGTTAATACATTTATTATAGTGGCGGCGATGTCCGGTCGGCAGATTAGGGGTTTATAAGTGTAGGTAGGTGGCGGCGACATTGGGGGGGCAGATTAGGGGTTAATAACTATAATGTAGGTGTCGGCGATGTTAGGGGCAGCAGATTAGGGGTTCATAGGGATAATGTAGGTTGCGGCGGTGTCTGGAGCGGCAGATTAGGGGTTAATAATATTATGCAGGTGGCGGCAGATTAGGGGTTAATAAGTGTAAGATTAGGGGTGTTTAGACTCGGGGTTAATGTTAGGGTGTTAGGTGTAGATATAAATGATCTTTCCCCGTAGGAATCAATGGGGCTGCGTTAGGAGCTGAACGCTGCTTTTTTGCAGGTGTTTTTTTCAGCCAGCTCAGCCCCATTGTTTCCTATGCGGAAATCGTGCACAAGCACGTTTTGCCATCTTACCGCTACCGTAAGCAACGCTGGTATTACAGGGAGAAGTGGCGCTAAATTTGCTCAACGCTCACTTTTCTGAGGCTAACGCAGCCATTCAGAAAACTTGTAATACCAGCGTTGTTTAAAGTGAGCGCTGGAAAAAAAAGGAGCGTTAGCAACGCAAGTTTTTACCGACAAAACTTGTAATCTAGCCGTTTAGTAGCAAAAGAGCTGTCAACTTCAGGGCAATGCCCTACAAAAGGCCCTTTTAAGGGCCCACAAAAGACCCTTTTAAGGGCCCTTGGTAGTTTATTCTATATTAGGCTTTTAATTTTGGGATTTTTTTTTTTAAAGTGTATTAGAATAGGAATAATTTTTATTGTTTTGTATAATTTCGTTTGTTATGTTTTTGTAATGGTAGGTTTTTTTATTTTTAGTAATTTTAGTGTGTGTTATTTTTTTGTAATGGTAGGTTTTTAAATTTTTTGTAATGTTAGGTTTTAGTATAAGGCAGGTAAGGTTTTATTTCACAGGTAAGTTTTTATTTATTTTAACTAGGTAGTTAGTAAATAGTTAATAACTATTTACTAACTAGTCTACCTAGCTAAAATAAATACAAACTTACCTGTGAAATAAAAATAAACCCTAAGCTAGCTACAATATAACTAGAGTTAGGTTTAGGAGTTAATATATAGTTTAATTTAGGTTGTTGTGATGTGGGGGGCTGGCAATTTAGGGGTTAATAGGTTTATTTAGTGGCAGTGATGTGGGAGTCCAGAGGTTTAGGGGTTAATAACTTTATTTAGTGGCGGCAATGTTGGGGAGCGACGGAATAGGGGTTAATAGATTTATTATAGTGTGGGTAATGTTGGGGTGGAAGGGAATAGGGGTTAATAACTTTAGTATAGTGGCTACAATGTTGGGGGTGGCAGATTAGGGGTTAATAGCTTTATTTAGGTGGCGGCGATATCGGGAGCAGCAGATTAGGGGTTAATAACATTATGTAGGTGGCGGCGATTAGAGGTGTTTAGACGTGGGGTTTATGTCAGGGTGTTAGGTTTAAACATATCTTTATTGCTTGAATTGTATGCAGTATGGAGCTTAAAACCACCATATCGCACGCACAAGCCGGCTGCTTCAAAACTTGTAATGGCTGCGCTATAGAGGGTTAAACAAAGCAACTTTTGTTGCGTTCGTTAATTTCCCTATAGCGTGCATAACTCGTAATCTATCTGAAAATTTGCACATCAAATAAAACCATAAACACATAAAAAAACAATCACCTAGATTATGAGTTTTGCATTAGAGGCTATGCGGTGCTAACGAGCAGTTTATGCTCACCGCTCACTTACAGACAGCGCTGGTATTACGGGTTTTTACAAACCCGGCGTTAACCGCAAAAAAAGTGATTGTAGAGCAAAATTTTCCTCCACATCTCACCTCAATACCAGCGCTGCTTATGTTAGCGGTGAACTGGCTGAACGTGCTCATGCACGATTTCCCCATAGGAATCAATGGGGGAGAGCCGGCTGAAAAAAAACCTAACACCTGCAAAAAAGCAGCGTTTAGCTCCTAACGCAGCCCCATTGATTCCTATGGGGAAAATACATTTATGTCTACACCTAACACCTTAACATGAACCCTGAGTCTAAACACCCCTAATCTTACACTTATTAACCCCTAATCTGACGCCCCCGACATCGCCAACACCTACATTATATTGATTAACCCCTAATCTGCCGCTCCGGAAACCGCCGCCACCTACATTATTAATCTGCCACCCCCAATGTCGCTGCAACCTACCTACACTTATTAACCCCTAATCTGCCGCCCCCAATGTCGCCGCCACCTACATTATTAATCTGCCATTCCCAATGTCGCTGCAACCTACCTACACATATTAACCCCTAATCTGCCGCCCCCAACGTCACCGCCACTATATTAAAGTTATTAACACCTAAATCTAAGTCTAACCCTAACACCCCCTAACTTAAATATAATTTAAATAAATCTAAATAAAATTACTATTATTACCTAAATAATTCCTCTTTAAAACTAAATACTTACCTATAAAATAAACCCTAAGATAGCTACAATATAACTAATACAGGGAGTGCAGAATTATTAGGCAAATTAGTATTTTGACCACATCATCCTCTTTATGCATGTTGTCTTACTCCAAGCTGTATAGGCTCGAAAGCCTACTACCAATTAAGCATATTAGGTGATGTGCATCTCTGTAATGAGAAGGGGTGTGGTCTAATGACATCAACACCCTATATCAGGTGTGCATAATTATTAGGCAACTTCCTTTCCTTTGGCAAAATGGGTCAAAAGAAGGACTTGACAGGCTCAGAAAAGTCAAAAATAGTGAGATATCTTGCAGAGGGATGCAGCACTCTTAAAATGGCAAAGCTTCTGAAGCGTGATCATCGAACAATCAAGCGTTTCATTCAAAATAGTCAACAGGGTCGCAAGAAGCGTGTGGAAAAACCAAGGCGCAAAATAACTGCCCATGAACTGAGAAAAGTCAAGCGTGCAGCTGCCAAGATGCCACTTGCCACCAGTTTGGCCATATTTCAGAGCTGCAACATCACTGGAGTGCCCAAAAGCACAAGGTGTGCAATACTCAGAGACATGGCCAAGGTAAGAAAGGCTGAAAGACGACTACCACTGAACAAGACACACAAGCTGAAACGTCAAGACTGGGCCAAGAAATATCTCAAGACTGATTTTTCTAAGGTTTTATGGACTGATGAAATGAGAGTGAGTCTTGATGGGCCAGATGGATGGGCCCGTGGCTGGATTGGTAAAGGGCAGAGAGCTCCAGTCCGACTCAGATGCCAGCAAGGTGGAGGTGGAGTACTGGTTTGGGCTGGTATCATCAAAGATGAGCTTGTGGGGCCTTTTCGGGTTGAGGATGGAGTCAAGCTCAACTCCCAGTCCTACTGCCAGTTTCTGGAAGACACCTTCTTCAAGCAGTGGTACAGGAAGAAGTCTGCATCCTTCAAGAAAAACATGATTTTCATGCAGGACAATGCTCCATCACACGCGTCCAAGTACTCCACAGCGTGGCTGGCAAGAAAGGGTATAAAAGAAGAAAATCTAATGACATGGCCTCCTTGTTCACCTGATCTGAACCCCATTGAGAACCTGTGGTCCATCATCAAATGTGAGATTTACAAGGAGGGAAAACAGTACACCTCTCTGAACAGTGTCTGGGAGGCTGTGGTTGCTGCTGCACGCAATGTTGATGGTGAACAGATCAAAACACTGACAGAATCCATGGATGGCAGGCTTTTGAGTGTCCTTGCAAAGAAAGGTGGCTATATTGGTCACTGATTTGTTTTTGTTTTGTTTTTGAATGTCAGAAATGTATATTTGTGAATGTTGAGATGTTATATTGGTTTCACTGGTAAAAATAAATAATTGAAATGGGTATATATTTGTTTTTTGTTAATTTGCCTAATAATTATGCACAGTAATAGTCACCTGCACACACAGATATCCCCCTAAAATAGCTAAAACTAAAAACAAACTAAAAGCTACTTCCAAAAATATTCAGCTTTAATATTAATGAGTTTTTTGGGTTCATTGAGAACATGGTTGTTGCTCAATAATAAAATTAATCCTCAAAAATACAACTTGCCTAATAATTCTGCACTCCCTGTAGTTACATTGTATCTATCGTAGGGTTTATTTTTATTTTACTGGCAAGTTTGTATTTATTTTAACTAGGTAGAATAGTTATTAAATAGTTAGTAAAAGGGCCTTTTGCTGGGCATTGCCCCAAAGTAATCAGCTCTTTTACCTATAAAAATCCCCCCCAACATTAAACCCACCACCCACACAACCAACCCTACTCTAAAACCCACCCAATACCCCTTTAAAAAAACCTAACACTAACCCCCTTGAAGATCACCTTACAGGGAGAAGTCTTCACCCAACCGGGATGAAGTCCTCAACGAAGCCGAGAGAAGTCTTCATCCAAGCCGGACAAAGTGGTCCTCCAGACGGGCAGAAGTCTTCATCCAGACGGCATCTTCTATCTTCATCCATCCAGCGAGGAGCGGGTCCATCTTGAAGATATATCCGGCACGGAGCATCCTCTTCTTTAGTCTTCTTACTAAATGACGATTCCTTTAAGTGACGTCATCCAAGATGACGTCTTTTCTATTTCAATTGGCTGATAGAATTCTATCAGCCAATCGGAATTAAGGTAGAAAAAATCCTATTGGCTGATGCAATCAGCCAATAGGATTGAGCTGGCATTCTATTGGCTGATTGAATCAGCCAATAGAAAGCCAGCTCAATCCTATTGTCTGATTGGATCAGCCAATAGGATTGAAGTTCAATCATATTGGCTGATTACATCAGCCAATAGGATTTTTTCTACCTTAATTCCGATTGGCTGATAGAATTCTATCAGCCAATCGGAATTGAAGGTACACCATCTTGGATGACGTCACTTAAAGGAACCGTCATTTAGTAAGAAGACTTCGATGGAAGAGGATGCTCCGCGCCGGATGTCTTGAAGTTGGACCCGCTCCGCGCCGGGTGGATGAAGATAGAAGATGCCGTCTGGATGAAGACTTCTGCCCGTCTGGAGGACCACTTTGTCCGGCTTCGTTGAGGACTTCCGGTTGGGTGAAGACTTCTCCCAGTAAGGTGATCTTCAAGGGGTTAGTGTTAGGTTCTTTAAGGGGGTATTGGGTGGGTTTTAGAGTAGGGATGGTTGTGTGGGTGGTGGGTTTTAATGTTGGGGTGGGATTTGTACTTTTTTTTACAGGTAAAAGAGCTAATTACTTTAGGGCAATGCCCCGCAAAAGGCCCTTTTAAGGGCTATTTGTAATTTAGTGTAGGGTAGGGCTTTTTTTATTTTGGGGGAGCTTTTTTATTTTGTTAGGGGGATTAGATTAGGTGTAATTAGTTTAAAAATCTAGCAATTTGTTTATTATTTTCTGTAATTTAGTGTTTGGGTTTTTTTAGATAATTTTAGATAATTGTATTTAATTGTATTTAGTTGTATTTAATTTAGGTAAGTCATTTAATTATAGTGTAGTGTTAGGTGTAATTGTAACTTAGGTAAGGTTTTATTTTACATGTACTTTTGTATTTATTTTAGCTAGGTAGTTATTAAATAGTTAATAACTATTTAGTAACTATTCTACCTAGTTAAAATAAATACAAATTTGCCTGTAAAATAAAAATAAATCCTAAGATAGCTACAATGTAACTATTAGTTATATTGTAGTTAGCTTAGGGTTTATTTTATAGGTAAGTATTTAGTTTTAAATAGGAATAATTAAGTTAATAATAGTTATTATTATTTAGATTTATTTAAATTATTTTTTAGTTAGGGGGTGTTAGGGCTAGACTTAGATTTAGGGGTTAATAACCCTAATATAGTGGCAGTGACGTTGGGGGCGGCAGATTAGGGGTTAATAAATGTAGGTAGGTGGCAGCGATGTTAGGAATGGCAGATTAGAGGTTAATAAAATTTAACTAGTGTTTGTGAGGCGGGAGTGCGGTGGTTTAGGGGTTAATATATTATAGTGGTGGGGATGTCCGGTTCGGCAGATTAGGGGTTAAAAATTTTATTATAGTGTTTGCAATGTGGGAGGGCCTCGGTTTAGGGGTTAATAGGTAGTTTATGGGTGTATGTGTACTTTTTAGCACTTTAGTTAAGAGTTTTATGCTACAGCGTTGTAGTGTAAAACTCTTAACTACTGACTTTTAAATGCAGTACCAGTCTTGACAGGAGAGGGTCTACTGCTCACTTTTTGTCAGACTCGTAATACCGGTGCTATGCAAGTCCCATTGAAAATATAGGATACGCAATTGACGTAAGTGGATTTGCGATATTTCCAAGTCTGGCAAAAAAGTGAGCGGTACACCTGTACCTGCAAGACTTGTAATACCAGTGGTCGTTAAAAAGCAGCATTGGGACCGGCCAACGCTGCTTTTTAAGCCTAACGCCAAACTCGTAATCTAGCTTAATATTTTTAATATTTTTAAAAAACAACAACATAGTTAAGAACTAGAGCTATATATAATAACAACATAAGTTGGAGATAAAAACAAAATAAAGAAATATAAAAAGAAAAAAGGAAAAGTAGCCTGAGTTTCTATAGGTAGAGCACATTTAAAATCTAACAGATTCCACACGATAAGAATGAGATACTCAAGTATCATATGTTACATAAAGTTAAAGGCTATAAATAAGGTAAATCTAAAAAGGGGGATGAGAATGCACCCTCCTAGGAAGATGACTAAGAATACACCAACCTAGGGGAGATACTAAATATCAATAATATAGATGTTTCAATAAAAATATCTTATATACATATTCTAATTATACTAACATCAATTAGTTACTAGTAATTAGTATGAAGATACATATCAATAGTTAAGTGTTATAAGTGGGGTGGATATATAAAATATCCAATGTATTATGAAGATGTAGAGAGATGTATTAAGAGTATATTCAAAATATAAACTTAATGGAAGAGAACTAGAGTAGAAGTATTGGGAATCCAATGTTTGGTAAGGTGGAATTCAATCTTTATATACTTTACATAGTCCCATATATTTTAAAGCCTTTGTGTCCCCATTATGTTTCTCTTTGAAGTATTCATATAAGGGAACATTGTCTTTGTTCCCCTCTATTTGTAGAAGGTGTTCCCTTATACAGTCCCTGAGTGGTCTGCATGTTTGACCCACATACTGTAGTCCACAGTCACATTCTCATAGGTAGATTATGCCTTTATCTTTGCAGCATATTATCGGGTTAACCCTAAATTTCTCTTTGGAGATATATGTTTCAAAGGTTATTATATACAGCACTAGTTCTTAACTATGTTGTTGTTTTTTTAAAAATTAAAAATATTGGGTTTTTTATGTGTTCAAAACAAGTATTTGATACTGTTTATGGTTTTATTCTATGTGCGATTTTTTTTTTTTTTTTAAATATTTTTTTATTGAGGATTAAGCAATACAACAGGTGTCACAACGCAGGTGACTAAAAAATGCATATATATGCAAACATTATATTGTTGTAATGACATAGTAAATATAGCTGTTGATGGGAATGCAGATCATATAAATCAAGCATATCAAGCATGAAATAAAATATCTACCGCATAAACCTCATTTTTAATTATTTTGAATAAGAATATAAACCTCATTTTTAAATAGTGTGAACAGACTGTAAACACAGGGGCAAACTAGTACTTCAGTACTATCAATTAACTCAACTTTCTAGGGACTTCATCAGTCAGTTTAGGAATCATCTCCTATAAGGATTTCAATTTTCACCTAGAGGATGATGAGAAGAGCAGATATTGAACAGATGAACAAAGAAAAATCAGAATAAAACACTAAAGACCAACTATTCAGTTCAGACAATATAATAGGTGTCTTATAGGTTTGAACAGAGTGTATCAGTATTAATCAGGTGAGGTTTTAAATACTTTATCAGGTATGGTGAACCACAGGATCACCAAGAGGAGAAGTGTATCTAGATATGAAACTGACTTCTCCAGTCCCCGTAGAAGGGGATAACACAAATAGAATTTGTGTGTATGGTGGGGGGAGATAGTACAAGTATTTAACTTGTATGTAGAGATTGACTGTCATTGGGGGAGTATGAATAAAAAAAAGAGAATACAAACACAAAGAAACCCAAACAGTACGGCCGTGAGCTATGTTTGGCTCACAATTCGATATAGACCCAAGTTGCACAAAGTCAATCCTCAGTATCACTCCTTTGATATTGGAGCAGAAAGCATATAGGTAAAGAAAAACTCACCACACCACTTCATGAGATCGACACATAAGTTCCGCCACTAGCGCTGCCAATATCCTTCGGCTACTCCTGTGCCGCACACGAAGACGCCAGCTTCAAATTACGCGGCTCACAGGGTTTACGCTGAGTGGCTTATTGGAAGGTGTGGGTGATGACGTGCTCGGCAATCCACCAATCATATGGATTCTTTACCAGGAAAGAAACTGCCGCTCGGGTCCGCTCCAAAACAGTAACACAGCTGATGTGTCGGATGACACTGGAATAAGTCACACATGAAAAGAGATTCCGACATCCATCATTTATATAAAAGTATTCAGTCTTTATTCATATTCGTTAAAAACAGGAACACAGCAAACAAACGGTCAGGTAAACCAAGGCGCAGCACGCAGGCATACGCGTTTCGGAAGTGAATTCCGTAGTCACAGCCTCAGAGGCTGTGACTACGGAATTCACTTCCGAAACGCGTATGCCTGCGTGCTGCGCCTTGGTTTACCTGACCGTTTGTTTGCTGTGTTCCTGTTTTTAACGAATATGAATAAAGACTGAATACTTTTATATAAATGATGGATGTCGGAATCTCTTTTCATGTGTAAAAAAAAGAGAATACCAGTGTCTTTCCATTTAGTTAAATAATACATCACATTTCAGCAAGCATAATAACATGTAAAGTTAATGATATAGAATATGCTGTAGACTCTATCATCTCTTGAAACAGTTTAGGGCAGTAACATTTAGGTGCCTGATGGAAATAAAGTAACCTTTAGGACAGAGAGGAATGGGGAGACTCTATGAGTCTCAACAGCAAAAGATGATTGCATAGGGAATAAAGCAGGTACTGCTGGAGGAGCGCTCGTTCTCCCATGAGAGGTCGTGGGTCTCCCCAACTCCTCCGTGTAATGAGAACCACATCTCGGAGATATGTTAGTTAAAGATGTTAGTATCAACTATCATATACTAAGTAGCGTTAGAACTTTAGGTCTATTAGCTAACAACTGGCAGCTACTGCAAATCATAAACGTCAGGCTTTAATTTTTTGTTAGGAATATTACTATCAACAAAACACTTAAAGTCACATCTATCATTGGGTAGATTATGACACTAACCCAGGAGCATGGGCCCTATACCCCTAGGTCAGGATTAAAATGTACAGCTTCCTAATATCAAGTAAGAAGATATGACTAGTATAGAAAGGATGCTGGGCTGACAAATATATATATAAAATCAAACAATATAACTTCGATCTAAGAGCCACTATAGTAAGGTGTTCTAGCTAGGTATGGATCTCAGTAATAATAATCTGTCAGTAATCCTCTAGGGATGGCATGCAATTGGTAGAGATGAGAATACAGTAACCTACAGTGGCAAAGTGAACTTAGTATATAATATTCATAAACCCTTGGTGAACCTGAACTTTAGTAACAAGTCTCTCTGAATGGGAATAGCAGAAATATAATAGGCATCGTGGTGTGTGAGAAAAATATATATACATTTTAGAACCTTATGGCAATAATAGCATATGAAGTGAAATTAAGCATGAGAACACTGAGAGGGGAGTCACCAGCCGTTAATAATATATAGAGAACAGTATCTAAGCTAATACACTCTCAATTTGCTATAGAGAAAGCCTCCAAACCTGTAAAACAAATGAGACCTTATGAGGCAAATCAATAGTCATACATATAATCATAAAGGGAGCCTGCTATGTTGTCCTAAGCAAAACATATAACGGCAACTATTGCCAACTTAAACAACACTATAACACTTTGAGGCAAGGAACCAAAGCATAAAGTAAGTACAAGGTAGTATATTGCACTTTTATATGGAAGATCAACAAGTCTTTTTGGTAAAGTCAATAAAAATCTTGACTGCATTAGCCGATAACGTCCATAGCTTTCAGATAGGAGACAACAAATAAGAGTCAGGTATCAAGTAATAAGTATAACTTTTATGTTTAGCGCAGTTTGGGTACAGCTCTGTAAATTAAGGCTGTCGTGAGTAATATCTCCCACGTGTTTAGGATCGCTCATATCTATATCATATAAATTTACCCAATGCCGGTCCTGTTCTAAAGGGGGTGCATTTTTATTCCGAACACAATATTTGTACATGAAGCAAGATACAGTATACCGGAGTTAGGAGCTCCACTTGTGGGTATCCTATTCAGTGGACCGCGGGAGCAGAGTCTGTGTCAATATAAATATGTTTATCCTATTCCTCTTCTATGCATAATGGATTTAGAGGAGATGTCAGGGCGGGAAGCTCTTGTAAACTGAGCGTCCGATCCTGTCAAAGCTATGGGTAATGTGGCCTGTTTCTTAACGCCGGAGCTGCTGTTGCCCAAATCCAGCACCATAGCAGGTAGGCGTACAGCTTTAGAGATCCCTCTGTTAGCGATCGCCATGTCTCTCATCCGATAAGCCTGCTGTAAAGCTTTTGTGTGAAGGACAGACCGGATCGTAGCTGCAGACCTCTGATGTGTCGGCAGTATATAGCAGTTCAGTCCGGGAAGCTGTCTTAACTTGAGCAGATAATTCTCTGATGAGCTTCGAGCGTTTGCGCCCTCAGCATCTACAGCAAAGTCCAGAGTGTCTGTGACCATGTCACAGGATTCCACATGATCGACCACTGCGCAGACCACTGTAGAATTATTGTAGTCATTTCAGAGAGATGTCTCTTTATTATGCCACATACCTCCGCTTCTAATGTTTCCATAGTCCTTAACTTCTAGTAGGTATTGCAAAGTAACCACAAATCCTGATATCCAGGAGAATATTTTTAACTGCGGCCCACTGGCTTCTGGTTTCTATATGGTATAGCCGAACGACACAGGCTAAAAACAAATCTCCAGCGTAGTCCAGCTGTGGTTTTGGGGGTCCTTTGTCCTCACTACACCTTCACTGACTATGAATTACTCTGTAATATGGGTAAAGACTAAATAAAGTTAGCGTAGGTTATTTTCCATTATAGAGCACCCGAGAGATGCGACTTATCGGCTTGGCAGCTTGCTCCGCCCCCTCTATGTGCCATTTTATGCTTCATTTGTGTAAACTTTGTTCTCAATTTATTATCTACATACACAAACCTAAATTTAGGATTGCAAATTATCGCCTATATTACGAGTCTTGCGTTAGCCTTAAAAAGCAGCGTTGAGAGGTCCCAACGCTGTTTTTTAACGCCCGCTGGTATTACAAGTCAGGCAGGTACAGGTGTACCGCTAATTTTTTTTCGCGACTCGAGCTTACCGCAAATCCCCTTACGTCAATTGTGTATCCTATCTTTTCTATGGGACTTGCATAACGCCGGCATTATGAGTCTTGGAAGAAGTGAGCGGTAGACCCTCTCCTGTCAAGACTCCTACCGCATTTAAAAGTCAGTAGTTAAGAGTTTTATGGGCTAACGCCGTAACATAAAACTCTTAACTAAATTGCTAAAAAGTACACTAACACCCATAAACTACCTATTAACCCCTAAACCGAGGCCCCCCCATCGGAAATACTTTAATAAAAAGTATAACCCCTAATCTGCCGACAGGACATCGTCAACACTTTAATAAATATATTAACCCCTAATCTGCCACCCCCAACGTCACCGCTACTATATTAAAGGTATTAACCCCTAAAACTAAGTCTAACCCTAACACCCCCCTAACTTAAATATAATTTAAATAAATCTAAATAAAAGAACTACAATTAAATAAATTCCTATTGAAAACTAAATACTTACCTATAAAATAAACCCTAAGATAGCTACAATATAACTAATAGTTACATTGTAGCTAGTTTAGGGTTTATTTTTATTTTACAGGCAACTTTGTATTTATTTTAACTAGGTACAATAGTTATTAAATAGTTGTGAACTATTTAATAACTACCTAGCTAAAAAAATAAACTCTAACCTAAGTAACAATTACATCTAATACTACACTATCATTAAATAAATTACCTAAACTACCTACAATTAATTACAATTAAATTAAATAAACTAAAGTACGAAAAACAACTAACATTAAATTACAGAAAATAAAAAAATAATTACATTTTTTTAAAACTAATTACACCTACTCTAATCCCCCTAATAAAATAAAAAAGCCCCCCAAAATAATAAAAATCCCTACCCTATACTAAATTACAAATAGCCCTTAAAAGGGCCTTTTGCGGGGCA
This sequence comes from Bombina bombina, assembly GCF_027579735.1. NCBI lineage: Eukaryota > Metazoa > Chordata > Amphibia > Anura > Bombinatoridae > Bombina > Bombina bombina. The sequence continues at coordinate 642,708,023 of NC_069504.1, forward strand.
TTGCCCCAAAGTAATCAGCTCTTTTACCTGTAAAAAAAATACAATACCCCCAACATTAAAACCCACCACCCACACACCCAACCCTACTCTAAACCCCACCCAATACCCCCTTAATAAAACCTAACACTACCCTACCTTGAGCCGTGTTCACCCAGCTGGGTACAAGTGGACCGCCAGACCGGCAGAAGTCTTCATCCGATCCGGGCAGAAGAGGACCTCCAGACCGGCAGAAGTCTTCATCCAGGTGGCAGCTTCTATCTTCATCCATCCGGAGCGGAGCGGGTCCATCCTCAATCCAGCCGACGTGGAGCATCCTCTTCAAATGAAGTCCAAGAGAAGAATGAAGGTTCCTTTAAATGACGTCATCCAAGATGGCGTCCCTTGAATTCCGATTGGCTGATAGGATTCTATCAGCCAATCAGAATTAAAGTAGGAAAAATCCTATAGGCTGATCCAATCAGCCAATAGGATTGAGCTCGCATTCTATTGGCTGTTCCAATAGAATGCAACCAATAGAATGCATCAGCCAATAGGATTTTTCCTACCTTAATTCCGATTGGCTGATAGAATCTTATCAGCCAATCGGAATTCAAGGGACACCATCTTGGATGACGTCATTTAAAGGAACCTTCATTCTTCGCTTGGACTTCGTTTGAAGAGAATGCTCCGCGTCGGCTGGATTGAATATGGACCCGCTCCGCTCTGGATGGATGAAAATAGAAGATGCCGCCTGGATGAAGACTTCTGCCGGTCTGGAGGTCCTCTTCTGCCCGGATCGGATGAAGACTTCTGCCGGTCTGGAGGTCCACTTGTGCCCAGCTGGGTGAAGACGGCTCAAGGTAGGGTGATCTTCAAGGGGGTAGTGTTAGGTTTTATTAAGGGGGTATTGGGTGGGTTTTAGAGTAGGGTTGGGTGTGTGGGTGGTGGGTTTTATTGTTGGGGGGTATTGTATTTTTTTTTACAGGTAAAAGAGCTGATTACTTTGGGGCAATGCCCCGCAAAAGGCCCTTTTAAGGGCTATTTGTAATTTAGTATAGGGTAGGGATTTTTATTATTTTGGGGGGCTTTTTTATTTTATTAGAGGGATTAGAGTAGGTGTAAATAGTTTAAAAAAAAAATAATTATTTTTTATTTTCTGTAATTTAGTGTTTGCAGTTTTTCGTACTTTAGTTCATTTTATTTAATTTTAATTAATTGTAGGTAGTTTAGGTAATTAATTTAATTATAGTGTAGTGTTAGGTGTAATTGTAACTTAGGTTAGGATTTATTTTACAGGTAAATTTGTTTTTATTTTAGCTAGGTAGTTATTAAATAGTTAATAACTTTTTAATAACTATTGTACCTAGTTAAAATAAATTCAAAGTTGCCTGTAAAATAAAAATAAATCCTAAAATAGCTACAATGTAACTATTAGTTATATTGTAGCTATCTTATGGTTTATTTTATAGGTAAGTATTTATTTTTAAATAGGAATAGTTTATTTAATTGTAGTAATTTTATTTACTCTTTTTAAAATTATATTTAAATTAGGGGGGTGTTAGGGTTAGACTTAGGTTTAGGGGTTAATAACTTTATTATAGTGGCGGCGACATTGGAGGCGGCAGATTAGTGGTTAATACATTTAATATAGTTGCGGCGATGTTGGGGGGGCAGATTAGGGGTTAATAAATCTAATGTAGGTGTCAGCGATGTTGGGGGCAGCAGATTAGGGGTTCATAACTATAATGTAGGTGGCGGCAGTGTCCAGAGCGGCAGATTAGGGGTTAATAATATAAATCAGGTATCGGCGATGTCGGGGGCGGCAGATTAGGGGTTAATAAGTGTAATATTAGGGGTGTTTAGATTCGGGGGTTCATGTTAGGGTGTTAGGTGTAGACATAAAATTCCTTTCCCCATAAGAATCAATGGGGCTTCGTTAGGAGCTGTACGCTGCTTTTTTAGGGTTTTTTTCAGCCGGCTCAGCCCCATTGTTTCCTATGGGGAAATCATGCACAAGCACGTTTAGCCAGGTTACCGCTACCGTAAGCAACGCTGGTATTGAGGTGAGATGTGGAGCTAAATTTTGCTCTACGCTCACCTTTTTTCGGCTAACGCCGGGTTTAAAAAAACCTGTAATACCAGCATTGTCTTAAGGGAGCGTTAAAAAAAAGGCTCGTTAGCAACGCAATCCTTACCGACAAAAACTCGTAATCTACCCGTATGTTATTTAAATGCACATATTATTATCTACATTGCACACCTCTCCAATCAAACATGGTGCCGATTGGCCCTCAATACTATATTTGCCACTAAACAAGATGGAAGTGCTGTAGATTGATCAATTTGTTCATAGTAAGTCACGTGATATGACAATCTCTGGGATTATTCCGGAAGTAATATACATGGCTCCAGTCGCAAATCGGAAGTAAAAACACATCTTGGCACAGTTTTGTCACTACACCAATCAGATCACTACCGGAAGTAATATTCCCGGCATTAGTTATACGCCATTGCAACTTATTTTTGGAGCAAATAGTTTTCGCCACACCCCTGTTACTGATAGGCTCAAGTAGCCTTTAAATATTTCAACACTTGAAACAACTGATATTGTTGAGAAAGGCCTTGCTGTAGGCCGAAACGTGTCGACCATTTGACCAACCAGCCTGAGTTTCTACACTTATGCTGAGCATGTTCCTTATTTAGTTTCTTTAGGATTTCAGTTTTTGTGCACCTGTTTGTTTTTTTCTCTACAGGTACCTGCAGATTTTTCTTAATACCCACAGACCCGAAGCACCTCACTCCTTCTCCCTACCATTGGATTCAGCCCTTCTTGGATTTTTATTGCCATCACTTGGACTTATATCTTACATCAGACTTTTAGTTTACATTGGACTATTTTTATAATGGACTTTTTTTCCTTGGCTTTTTTGGGACTCTAGCGTCTTTTTTTTGGACTATTATGACATGTCATATATAAGTCACTTTAGTCATTTTTGGCGCATATAGTGTGCACCACTCTTTGCCTACCATATTGTTATTTGCCTAACATACAGCTAGATTACAATTTATGCGCACTTTATAGAAATTAACGAACACAACAAAAGTTGCGTTATTTAACCCTCTATAGCGCTGCTATAGCTCCATGCCGCACAAAATATAAGTGCTGTTTTTACGTGCTCATGCACACTTTTCCCATAGACATCAGTGGGAAGAGCGGGTCAGAAAAAAGTCTAACACCTGAGATCGTGGAATGAAAAGCTCCATAACGCAGCCCCATTGAGGTCTATGTGGAAAAAACCTAATGTTTAAACCTAACACCCTAACATAAACCCCCACCTCTAAACACCCCTAATCTGCCCCCCACCGACATAGCCACCACCTACCTACAGTTATTAACCCCTAATCTGCTGCCCCCAATATCGCCGCCACTATACTAAAGTTATTAACTCCTATTCCCCTGTACCCCAACTTTGCCCACATTATAATAAATCTATTAACCCCTATTCTGCCGCTCCCCGACATCGCCGCAACTAAATAAAGCTATTAGCCCCTAAACCTCTGGCCTCCCACATCATTACCACTAAACAGACCTATTAACCCCAAAACCACCAGCTCACCACATTGCAACAACCTAAATTAAACTATATTAACCTCTAAACCTAACCCTAACGTAACCCTAAGCCTAACCCTAACCCTATCCTTACCCTAACACCCCTTAACTTTAACATAATTAAAATATAGCTAAATTAAACTTACAGTTATTAACTAAATAATACCTATTTAAAACTAAATACTTACCTGTGAAATAAAGCCTAAGCTAGCTACAATATAACTAATAGTTATAGTGTAGCAAGCTTAGGTTTTATTTTTATTTCACAGGTAAGTTTGTATTTATTTTAACTAGGTAGACTAGTTAGTAAATAGTTATTAACTATTTACTAACTACCTAGTTAAAATAAATATACACTTACCTGTCAAATAAAACCTAAGCTGCCTTACACTAAAACCTAACATTACTACAAATTAAAAACACTAAAATTAAAAAAAAAAATTAAAAACCCTACCATTACAAAAAAATAAAAGAAATTATACAAAACAATAAAAAAAAATCTTTTTCTAATACCCTTTAAAAAAAAAAAAAACCTGCCCCAAAATAAAAAAAAAAAACCTAATTTATAATCAACTGACAAGGGCCCTCTAAAAGGGCCTTTTGGGGGCCCTTAAAAGGGCCTTTTGTAGGGCATTGCCCTAAAGTTAACAGCTCTTTTGCTACAAAACCAATCACCCTCTAACAGTATTCAACCCCCACCCCCCAAACCCACACAATAAAAATAAAGTAAAACCTAATCTTCCCATTGCCCTGAATGGGCATTGCCCTTAAAAGGGCATTTAGCTCTTTTGCTGCCCAAGCCCTAATCTAAAAATAAAAACCCACCCCAAAACGAAAAAAATACATTACACAAAATAACAAATTATCAAAAATAATAAAAATGATTCCTATTATAATACTCATTTAAAAAAAACACCCCAAAATAAAAAACCTACTCTAGAATCGACTACCAATAGCTCTTAAAAGTCCCTTTTGTAGGGCATTGCCCTAAGTTAAACAGCTATTTTACCTGAAAAAAAAATACAAAGACCCACTAACATTACAAACCCCCACCCCCCAAACCCACAAAATAAAAAAACTATCTAAAAAACCTAATCTACCCATTGCCCTTAAAAGGGCATTTATCTCTTTTGCTGCCCAAACCCTAATCTAAAATAAAAACCCACCCAAAAAATCTTTAAAAAAAAACCTGCTTGAACGATCTTCATCCAGGCGGCGAGAAATCTTCATCCAGACGGTCTCTTCTATTATCATCCAGGCGGCATCTTCTATCTTGATCCTGGCGGCACGGAGCGGGTCCATCCTGAAGACATCCAGCGCAGAGCATCCTCTTCATATGGTTGCCGTCATACACTGAATCTTCAATGCAAGGTATGCGATCCAAGATGGCATCCCTTGCATTCCTATTGGCTGAAAGATTTGAATCAGCCAATAGGAATTAGAGCTGCTAAAATCTGATTGGCTGTTCAAATCAGCCAATAGGATTTAAGCAGCTCTCATTCTATTGGATGAAGATAGAAGAGGCCGCCTGGATGAAGACTTCTCGCCGCCTGGATGAAGATAGAAGAGGCTGCCTGGATAAAGACTTCTCGTCGCTTGGATGAAGATCGTTCAAGCGGGACTTCAAAAACTGTAAGTGGATCGTCGGGGGTTAGTGTTAGGTTTTTTTAAGGGTTTTTTGGGTTGGTTTTTATTTTAGATTAGGGTTTGGGCAGCAAAATAGCTAAATGCCCTTTTAAGGGCAATGCCCATACAAATGCCCTTTTCAAGGCAATGGGTAGATTAGGTTTTAAGACAGTATTTTTTATTTTGTGGGTTTGGGTGGTGAGGGTTTGTAATGTTAGTTGGACTTTGTATTTTTTTTCAGGTAAAAGAGCTGTTTAATTTAGGGCAATGCCCTACAAAAGGCCCTTTTAAAGGGACAGTCTACATCGGAATTTTTATTGTTAAAAAAGATAGAAAATCCCTTTATTACTCATCCCCCAGTTTTGCATAACCAGCACAGTTATATTGATATATGTTTTACCTCTGTGATTACCTTGTATCTTATCCTCTGCAGACTGCCTCATTATTTCAGTGCTTTTGACAGACATACAGTTTAGCCAACCAGTGCAGACTCCTAAATAACTCCACGGTAGTGAGCACAATGTTATCTATATGATACACATGAACTAGTACTGTCTAACTGTGAAACACTTTCAAAATGCTTTGAGCTAGGAGGCGGTTTTCAACAGTTTAGAAATCAGTTTGAGCCTACTTAGGTTTAGCATTTCAAAAATACCACCAAGGGAACAAAGCAAATTTAATGATAAAAGTCAATTGGAAAGTTGTTTAAAATGGCATGCCCTATCTGAATCATGAAAGTTTAATTTTGACTAGACTGTCTCTTTAAAGTGAAGGTAAACTTTTTCACATACAAATTGATCTGTATTTTGCTTTTCTAACGTACAACGTAGTCGCTATGTTTATTTTTTAATTAAACTTTAATTTGACCGTATTTACCAACCTTTATGTTACTATTGCTTGCTATCCTAATCTCCTCCCATCCAGCATTTCCGTGTAGACGTATAGAGTGGTCCCACCCGCTCTATACGTCAGAACTACGCTCGTGCACATCGATCCTCTTTTAACCGCGCATGCGCACAAAATGTAACAAACATGTTGCAGTATGCGATCCTATGCGGTGGAGATTTACACGAGGACGCGCTCGCTTTCAAGGAGGAAGTATAAATATTCGCGCATGCGCACCATTAAGCATCACCTTCTGACGTCAATTGACGGCCGCCTAACGGCCAGAAAATCAATTGGCTGTATAAACAACGTGATCGTTGTTTAGAAGAAGAAAAAAAAAGACGGGTTGTTTTGTTCTAAGCGAAATCGCAGCACATTAAGCAAGATAACTAAGGTACAATACAAAAATATAAGAAATGATGAATGAACATCCTATTAATTTTGAATGCTAAATTGATTTTTTTCATAGCAGACTGATTCACTTTACCTTCACTTTAAGGGCTATTGGTAGTTTATTCTAGATAAGGTTTTTTATTTTTTTTTTTTTATTTTTTTTTAATGGGTATTAGAATAGGAATAATTGTTATTATTTTTGATAATCTGTCTGTTATTTTGTGTAATGTATTTTTTTCGTATTGGGGTGGGTTTTTATTTTTAGATTAGGGCTTGGGCAGCAAAAGAGCTAAATGCCCTTTTAAGGGCAATGCCCATACAAATGTAATTTTCAGGGCAATGGGTAGATAAGGTTTTACTTATTTTGTGGGTTTGGGGGGTGGGGGTTTGTATACTGTTAGGGGGTGTTTGTTTTGTTTTGTAGCAAAAGAGCTTTTAACTTTAGGGCAATGCCGTACAAAATGCCATTTTAAGGGTCCCCAAAAGGCCCTTTTTAGGGCCCTTGGTAGTTTATTATAGATTAGGTGTTTTATATTTTGGGGTGTTTTTTTTTTTTTTTTTAAAGGGTATTAGAATAGGAATAATTTTTATTGTTTAGTATAATTTCGTTTGTTATTTTAGTAATGGTAGATTTTTTTGTAATTTTAGTGTTTGCTATCTGCTGTGATGTTATTATTTCACAGGTTTCAAGTTCGTATTTATTTTAACTAGTCTACCTAGTTAAAATAAATACAAACTTAACTGTGAAATAAAAATAAAATTATTAGTTATATTGTAGTTAGCTTAGGTTTTATTTCACAGGTAAGTATGTATTTAGTTTTAAATAGGTATTATTTAGCTAATAATTGTAACTTTAATTTAGCTATATTTTAATTAGGTTAAAGTTAGGGTGTGTTAGGGTTACGTTAGGGTTAGGGTTACGGTTACGGTTAGGCTTAGGGTTACGTTAGGTTTAGGGGTTAATATAGTTTAATTTAGTTTATTGCGATGTTGGGGGCTTTCGGTTTAGAGGTTTATAGTTTACTTTAGTATATTTCGTTGTGGGGGGCTTGCGGTTTAAGGGTTAATAGGTTTATTATAGTGGCAGCGGTGTAGGGCTTAATTACTTTAGTATAGTGGGGGCGATGTGGGCGGGCTGAAGATTAGGGTTTAACTATATTTAAATAGTATTTGCAATGCTGGAGGGCGGCGGTTTAGGGGTTAATATGTTTATTATTGTTGTGACAATGACGGGGAGAGGCAGAATAGGGGATAATATTTTTTTTAGTGGCGGCGATATCAGAAGCGGCAGATTAGGGGTTAATAAATTTAATATAGTGTTTGTGATGAGGGAGGGCCTCGGTTTAGGGGTTAATAGGTAGTTTATGGGTGTCTAGTGTACTTTGTAAAAATATAATTAAAACAGGTAACAGCTATATAAAAGGCACAGAAAATTAGTAAATCTATTAATAACAATCGGCTAGATTACGAGTTTTGCATTATGTGCGGCTCAGTACTAACTTGCAATTTATTTCCACCTCCCTATAACGCTGCTATTACAAGTTTTCAAAAACCAGGCAATATGTCAGCATTGAGCTCCATTTAGCTCCATACCGCACTCAAATACCAGCGCTGCTTTCAGCTGGTTTTACGTGCTCGTGCATGATTTCCCCATAGACATCAATGGGGAGAGCCGGCTAAAGAATAGCCTAACACCTGCAATAAAGGAGCGTAAAGCTCCGTAACGCAGCCCCATTGATTCCTATGGGGAAAGAAAACCCTGAATCTAAACACCTCTAATCTGCTGCCCCCGACATCGCCAACACCTACATTATGCTTATTAACCCCTAAGTTGCCGCCCCCGACATCATCGCCACCTACAGTACACTTATTAACCTCTAATCTGCCGCCCCTAACATCGCCGCCACCTACCTACATTTATTAACCCCTAATCTGCCGGCCCCAATGTTGTCGCTACCTACCTACACTTATTAACCCCAAATCTTGCGCCTCCAACATCGCCGCCACTGTATTAAAGTTATTAACCCCTAACCCTAACACCCACTAACTTGAACATAATTAAAATAAATCTAAATAAAAATTACAATTATTACCTAAATAATTCCTATTCAAAATGAAATACCTACCTATAAAATAAACCCTAAGCTAGCTACAATATAACTAATAGTTACATTGTATCTATATTAGGTTTCATTTTTATTTCACAGGCAAGTTTGCATTTATTTTAACTAGGTAGACTAGTTACTAAATAGTTATTAACTATTTACTAGCTACCTAGCTAAAATAAATACAAATTTACCTGTAAAATAAAACCTAACCTGAGTTACACTAACACCTAACCTTACACTACAATTAAATAATTTACATTAATTAAATACAATTAACTAAATTACAAAAAAAAAACACTAAATTACACAAAATAAAAAATAAATTATCAAATATTTAAACGAATTACACCTAATCTAATAGCCCTATCAAAATAAAAAGCCCCCCCAAATAAAAAAAAACCCTATCCTAAACTAAACTACCATTAGCCCTTAAAAGGGCCTTTTGCGGGGCATTGCCCCAAAGAAATCAGCTTTTACCTGTAAAAAAAAATACAAACAACCCCCCCAACAGTAAAACCCACCTCCCACACAACCAACCCCCCCAAATAAAATCATATCTAAAAAAACTAAGCTCCCCATTGCCCTGAAAGGGCATTTGAATGGGCATTGCCCTTAAAAGGGCATTTAGCTATTCTTCAGCCCAAACCCTAATCTAAAAATAAAACCCACCCAATAAACCCTTAAAAAAACTTAAAACTAACCCCCAAAGATCCACTTTTTGGATCAGTTTTTGAAGACCGGACATCCATCCTCAACGAAGTCGGGAGAAGTCTTCATCCAGACGGAAAGAAATGGTCCTCCAGGTGGGCAGAAGTCTTCATCAAGACGACATCTTCTATCTTCATTCTTCCGAAGCGGAGCGGCTCCATCTTCAAGACATCAAGCGTGGAGCATCCTCTTCTGACGACGGCTACTGTAGAATGAAGGTTTCTTTAAGGGACGTCATCCAAGATGGCGTCCCTTGAATTCCGATTGGCTGATAGAATTCTATCAGCAAATCGGAATTAAAGGTGAAAAAATCCTATTGGCTGATGCAATCAGCCAATAGGATTGAGCTTCAATCCTAGAGGCTGTTCGAATCAGCCAATAGAATGTGAGCTCAATCCTATTGGCTGATTGTATCAGCCAATAGGATTTTTTCACCTTTAATTACGATTGGTTGATAGAATTCTATCAGCTAATCGGAATTCAAGGGACGCCATCTTGGATGACGTCCCTTAAAGGAACCTTCATCCTACAGTTGTCGTCAGAAGAGGATGCTCCGCGCCGGATGTCTTGAAGATGGCGCCGCTCCGTGTCGAAAGGATGAATTTAGAAGATGCTGTCTGGATGAAGACTTCTGCCCACCTAGAAGACCACTTCTTGCAGATTGAATGAAGACTTTAAGGGTTTATTGGGTGGGTTTTATTTTTAGATTAGGGTTTGGGCTGAAAAAGAGCTAAATGCCCTTTTAAGTGCAATGCCCATCCAAATGCCATTTTAAGGGCAATGGGGAGCTTAAGTTTTTTAGGTAGGATTTTATTTGGGGGGTTGGTTTTGTGGGTGGTGGGTTTTACTGTTGTGGGGTTGTTTGTAGTTTTTTTTTACAGGTAAAAGAGCTGATTTCTTTGGGGCAATGCCCCGCAAAAGGCTCTTTGAAGGGCTATTGGCAGTTTAGTTTAGGCTAGTGGGTTTTTTATTTTGGGGGGACTTTTTTTATTTTGATAGGTCTATTAGATTAGGTGTAATTAGTTTAAATATTTGATAATTTATTTTTTATTTTGTGTAATTTAGTGTTTGTTTTTTTTGTAATTTAGTTAATTGTATTTAATTAATTTAAATGATTTAATTGTACTGTAAGGTTAGGTGTTAGTGTAACTCAGGTTAGGTTTTATTTTACAGGTAAATTTGTATTTATTTTAGCTAAGTAGCTAGTAAATAGTTAATAACTATTTAGTAACTAGTCTACCTAGTTAAAATAAATACAAACTTGCCTGTGAAATAAAAATAAAACCTAAGATAGATACAATGTAACTATTAGTTATATTGTAGCTATCTTAGGGTTTATTTTATAGGTAAGTATATAGTTTTAGGAGGGCCTCGGTTTAGGGGTTAATAGGTAGTTTATGGGTGTTGGTGTACTTTTTAGCACTTTAGTTATGAGTTTTATGCTACGGCTTTGTAGTGTAAAACCCATAACTACTGACTTTCAGTTTACGGTACGGATCTTGTAGTTATGGGCTGTAATGCTCACTTTTTGGCCGGACAGGCAAACTCGTAATTCCGGCACTATGGAAGTCCCATTGAAAAGGACTTTTGGGAAGCTGCGGTAGTTACGTTGCGTTCTGGCCAAAAAAGTGTGCAGTACAGCTGTACCTGCAAGACTCGTAATACCAGCGGTAGTGAAAAAGCAGTGTTATGAGGCTTTTTCACCCATAACCCAAAACTCGTAATCTAGCCGAATGTAAGCCTAATACTAAGGTATAACTTGAATTATAAAATTAATCAATGTGAAAATACTGTAGAGAAATCTATACACACTTGATGTTATAATAGCTAACCATAATAAAAATCTGAATAGGCCACAGTTTGCCACTGCATATTGGTACGGTCTCTCCAATACTCAGTCTACCTCCCAGAATCCCCAAATTACTGGTCTATCTGCACAAAGACCCAGCCAAACCCCCATCTACCCCCCAAACAATACTGCATTTTTATTTCTCAAACTGCACAGCTAGCACCTCCCAATATTACCAACAGTTCCCTGCTCTTATACACTCTCCACAGTGAAGCATAACATGGGAACAGCACAAGCATCTCTGGGTGGCCCCTTAGCAGATGAACAATCTTTGTCCTTTTAGAGCTCCACCTCCTTCAGACACTCTGCTTCAATACCATAGTCAATTTGCACTTGGGGTGCTTTGCACATGAGAAAGTGTCCATCTGCAGATACATGCTGGAAGTATGATGGTTTGTTCATGGGGTAGACAAGGGGAGAAGCTGGACCTCATAGCAACAGACACTTAAGTCAGAAGGAGTCTAAGAAGTAGACAAAAAAGCACAAAATGAGCACGCACTCTGATACAATCACAATTATACGCAACAAAACTTTCCTCTTTTGAAAGCATCACAATTTTCTTTTAGTACCTTAACTTATCATATGCCATTTAAATCCAGGGAAACATTGTGGGTATATAAGCTAAGTACATTTATTATACTTTTACAATAATAACTGACAGCTACTCTATATAATTTAAATGATACCTTAAACATGAATACTAAGCAAGTAAAAACTGCTAGACTTCAGCAAGAGTCTGTGTGGCAATTAAAAAATAAACAGTCAATAAAAATATTTTCGTTAAAATTAATTTCTTCACACTTTCTCTTTGAATCAGCCAATAGGATTATAGCTGCTCAAATCTTATCGGCTGATTAGAACAGCCAATAGGATTTTATCAGCTCTAATCCTATTGGCTTATTGAAATCTTTCAGCCAATAGGAATGCAAGGGATAATAATAAAATTCCCTACCCTATACTAAATTACAAAAGTAATCAGCTCTTAAAAGGGCTTTTTGCGGGGCATTGCCCCAAAGTAATCAGCTCTTTTACCTGTAAAAAAAAATACAAGACCCCCCCCAACATTAAAACCCACCACCCACACACCCCTACTCTAAAACCCACCAGATCCCCCCTTAAAAAAAACTAACACTAACCCCCTGAAGATCACCCTACCTTGTTCACCCAGCCGGGCCAAATTCTTCATCCAATCCGGGCGATGTGGTCCTCCATCCGGCAGAAGTCTTCATCCAAGCGGGGCAGAAGAGGTCCTCCATCTGGCAGAAGTCTTCATCCAAGGGGGGCAGAAGAGGTCCTCCATCCGGCAGAAGTCTTCATCCAAGCGGGGCAGAAGACGTCCTCCATCCGGCAGAAGTCTTCATCCATCCGCGGCTCCATCTTCAAGACCTGCAACGCGGAACATCCACCTCAGCCGATGGACTAACGACGAATGAAGGTTCCTTTAAATTACGTCATCCAAGATGGCGTCCCTCGAATTCCGATTGGCTGATAGGATTCTATCAGCCAATCGGAATTAAGGTAGGACAAATCCGATTGGTTGATTTAATCAGCCAATCGGATTGAGGTTCAATCCGATTGGCTGATTGGATCGGGGGGAAAGGGTGGGTTTTAGAGTAGGGTTGTGTGGGTGGTGGGTTTTAATGTTGGGGGGGGTCTTGTATTTTTTTTACAGGTAAAAGAGCTGATTACTTTGGGGCAATGCCCCGCAAAAAGCCCTTTTGAGGGCTGGTAAAAGAGCTGATTACTTTTGTAATTTAGTATAGGGTAGGGAATTTTATTATTTTGGGGGGCTTTTTCATTTTATTAGGGGGCTTAGATTAGGTGTAACTAGATTAAAATTCTTGTAATATTTTTTTTATTTTTTGTAATTTAGTGTGTGTTTTTTTTGTACTATAGTTTATTTTATTTAATTGTATTTTAGTTTAGATAATTGTAGGTAATTTATTTAATTAATGTATTGATAGTGTAGTGTTAGGTGTATTTGTAACTTAGTTTAGGATTTATTTTACAGGTAATTTTGTAATTATTTTAACTAGGTAGCTATTAAATAGTTATTAACTATTTAATAGCTATTGTACCTAGTTAAAATAAATACAAAGTTGCCTGTAAAATAAATATAAATCCTAAAATAGCTACACTGTAACTATTAGTTATATTGTAGCTATATTAGGGTTTATTTTATAGGTAAGTATTTAGTTGTAAATAGGATTCATTTATTTAATTATAGTAATTTTATTTTGTTTTATTTAAATTATATTTACCGTATTGTGCCGAATATAGGCCGCACCTTATTATAGGCTGCACCCTTAAAATTTGGTGCCATTTTGAAGAAATGTAATTTTAAAGAAAATATGCACATTAGTTGCACAAGCTGCAATGTTTGCAAGTGATTGAGACCTGGATTCCCAAATGTGCAAGCAATGAGGGCCAATGCAGGGTGCTAGCTCCCAAGGGATCCTTTTCCACTTTCCCAAGAGTATAGAATATAACAAAGGAAAGATGCTGCACTCCTTAGTACCGTAATTTCAAATGTGAAAAAAAACCTTTATTCAGCCATTACAGCATTAATGGCTGAATAAAGGCTTTTTTCACATTTGAAATCACCAGCACTAAGGAGTACAGCATATTTCCTTTGTTTTATTTTAACATATCGTATTAAAGCAATTTTTTATTTATTTTAGCAGGTATGATGTGAGGGCAAAAAAAAAAAAACTGTTTCTTACCAGAAAATATCAGTATCGCAACTGACTCACATGTCCCTTGTGCTCTGCCCACTTCCTCCCTCCTCAATCATATGTCTGTTCTCAGCATTACTGCATCTTCACAGCGGTGGCTAAAGCATACGAGTGTCCTGCCAAACCTACCAACTATCGTCCCTCTCGCAAAACCACCCAACTCCGGCGGACTACATTACCCATAAAGCCACAGGGTGCACCGGACGTTCAGCCATACTGCGCATGTACGATTTAGCCGAAAAGCACCCGATTATAGGCCGCACTGCAATTTTAAAGCTACAGATCAAGGGAAAAAAGTGCGGCCTATATGCGGAGGGGGGTGTTAGTGTTAGGTTAGACTTAGGTTTAGGGGTTAATAACTTTATTATAGTGCGGCGACTTTGGGGGTGGCAGATTAGGAGTAAATAATTGTAGGTAGGTGGCGGCGACGTTGGGGGTGGGAGATTAGGGGTTAATAAAATTTATTATAGTGTTTGTGAGGCGGGATTGCAGCGGTTTAGGGGTTAATACATTTATTATAGTGGCGGCGATGTCCGGTCGGCAGATTAGGGGTTAATAAGTGTAGGTAGGTGGCGGCGATGTTGGGGGGGGCAGATTAGGGGTTAATAAATATAATATAGGTGTCGGCGATGTTAGGGACAGCAGATTAGGGGTTCATAGGTATAATGTAGGTGGCGGCGATGTCCGTCGGCAGATTAGGGGTTAAATAATTTTATTATAGTGTTTGCGATGTGGGGGTGCCTCGGTTTAGGGGTTCATAGGTAGTTTATGGGTTTTAGTGTACTTTTTAGCACTGTAGTTAAGATAGGCTGACCATATTGCCACTTTAAGAAGGGACACATATGAAAAATACATATGTCAGGGTTCTTATACAAAACATTTCTTTAAACAGCCCTTAAAACAGCCCTGACATATGTATTTTTCATGTGCGTCCCTTTTTAAAGCGGCAATATGGTCACCCTATAGTTAAGAGCTTTATGTTCCGGCGTTAGCCCATAAAACTCTTAACTACTGACTTTTTTATGCGGTAGGAGTCTTGGAGGTAGAGGCTGTACCCCTAACTTTCTCCAAGACTTGTAATGCAAGCGTTAGGCAAATCCCATTAAAAAGATAGGATACGCAATTGACATAAGGGGATTTGCGGCAGCCAAAAGTCGCGGAAGAAAAGTGAGCGGTACACCTGTACCTGCCATACTTGTAATACCAGCGGGCATTAAAAAGCAGCGTTAGGACCCATTAACGCTGCTTTTTAAAGCTAACGCAGAACTCGTAATCTAGGCGTAAATTATTCCTATTTAATAGCTAACCTAACCTATGTTACAATAACACCTAACACTTCACTACAATTAAATAAATTACCTACATTAAACACAATGAAATAAATTAAATTAAATTAGCTATTCTACCTAGTTAAAATAAATACAAAGTTGCCTGTAAAATAAATATAAATCCTAAAATAGCTACAATGTAACTATTAGTTATATTGTAGCTATATTAGGGTTTATTTTATAGGTAAGTATTTAGTTTTAAATAGGATTAATTTATTTAATGATAGTAATTTATTTTGTTTTATTTAAATTATATTTAACTTAGGGGGGTGTTAGGGTTAGTGTTAGACTTAGGTTTAGGGGTTAATAACTTTATTATAGTAGCAGCGACATTGGGGGCGGCAGATTAGTGATTAATAATTGTAGGTAGGTGGCGGCGACTTTGGGGGGGCAGATTAGGGGTTAATAAAATTTATTATAGTGTTTGCGAGGCGGGATTGCGGCGGTTTAGGGGTAAATACATTTATTATAGTGGCGGTGATGGCCGGTCGGCAGATTAGGGGTTAATAAGTGTAGGTAGGTGGCGGCGACATGGGGGGGCAGATTAGGGGTTAATAAAAAATAATATAGGTGTCGGCGATGTTAGGGACAGCAGATTAGGGGTTCATAGGTATAATGTAGGTGTCGGCGATGTCCGTCGGCAAATTAGGGGTTAAATAATTTTATTATAGTGTTTGCAATGTGGGGGGGGCCTCAGTTTAGGGGTTCATAGGTAGTTTATGGGTGTTAGTGTACTTTTTAGCACTGTAGTTAAGAGCTTTATGTTCCGGCGTTAGCCCATAAAACTCTTAACTACTGACTTTTTTTATGCGGTAGGAGTCTTGGAAGTAGAGGCTGTACCGCTCACTTTCTCCAAGACTTGTAATACCAGTGTTAGGCAAATCCCATTAAAAAGATAGGATACGCAATTGATGTAAGGGGATTTGCGGTAGCCAAAAGTCGCGGAAGAAAAGTGAGCAGTACACCTGTACCTGCCATACTCGTAATACCAGCGGGCGTTTAAAAGCAGCGTTAGGACCCCTTAACGCTGCTTTTTAAAGCTAACACAGAACTCATAATCTAGGCATAAATTATTCCTATTTAAAACTAAATACTTACCTATACAATAAACCCTAAGCTAGCTACAATATAACTAATAGTTACATTGTAGCTAGCTTAGGCTTTATTTTTATTTTACAGGCAAGTTTGTTTTTATTTTAACTAGGTAGAATAGTTACTAAATAGTTATTAACTATTTACTAGCTACCTAGCTAAAATAAATACAAATTTACCTGTAAAATAAAACCTAACCTGAGTTGCACTAACACCTAACCTTACACTACAATTAAATCATTTACATTAATTAAATACAATTAACTAAATTACAAAAAAAAAAAATTGACCTGTAAAATAAAACCTAAAATAAGCTACAGTAACACCTAACCTAACCCTACAATTAAATAAATTACATAAATGAAATACAATTAAATAAATTAAATTAGCTAAATCACAAAAACAAACATTAAATTACAGAAAATAAAAAACAAATGACAGATCTTTAAACTAATTACACCTAATCTAATAGCCCTATCAAAATAAAAAAAAAGCCTAAACTAAACTATCAATAGCCCTTAAAAGGGCCTTTTGCGGGGCATTGCCCCAAAGAAATCAGCTCTTTTACCTGTAAAAAATAAATACAAACAACCCCCCCAACAGGAAAACCCACTACCCACACAACCAACCCCCCAAATAAAAGCCTAACTAAAAAACCTAAGCTCCCCATTGCCCTGAAAAGGGCATTTGGATGGGCATTGCCCTTAAAAGGGTATTTAGCTCTATTGCAGGCCCAAGCCCTAACTTAAAAAATAAACCCACCCAATACACCCTTAAAAAGTCCTAACACTAACCCCCGAAGATTCACTTACTGGGAGAAGTCCTCAAGCGGCAAGATATCCTCAAGGAAGTCGGCAGAAGTTGTCCTCCAGAAGGGCAGAAGTGGTCCTCCAGACGGGCAGAAGTCTTCATCCAGACGGCATCTTCTATCTTCAACCTTCCGACGCGGAGCGGCTCCATCTTCAACACATCCGGCACAGAGCATCCTCTTCAAACGACGTCTTCTTCGGAATGAATATTACTTTAAGTGACGTCATCCAAGATGGCGTCCCTTAGATTCCGATTGGCTGATAGAATTCTATCAGCCAATCGGAATTAAGGTTGAAAAAATCCTATTGGCTGATTTCTTTGGGGCAATGCCCCGAAAAAGGCCCTTGTAAGGGCTTTTGATAGTTTAGTTTAGGCTAGGGTTTTTTTTTTTGGGGGGGGGTTATTTTGATAGGGCTATTAGATTAGGTGTAATTAGTTTAAAGATCTTGTAATTTGTTTTTTATTTTCGGTAATTTAGTGTTTGTTTTTTTGTGATTTAGCTAATTTAATTTAATTTATTTAATTGTATTTAATGTAGGTAATTTATTTAATTGTAGTGTAGTGTTAGGTGTTATTGTAACATAGGTTAGGTTTTATTTTACAGGTCAATTTGTATTTATTTTAGCTAGGTAGTTATTAAATAGTTAATAACTATTTAGTAACTATTCTACCTAGTTAAAATAAATACAAACTTGCCTGTAAAATAAAAATAGACCCTAAGATAGCTACAATGTAACTATTAGTTATATTGTAGCTAGCTTAGGGTTTATTTTATAGATAAGTATTTAGTTTTAAATAGGAATAATTTAGTTAATGATAGGATTTTTTTTTAGATCTATTAAAATTATATTTAAGTTAGGGGGTGTTAGGGTTATACTTAAGTTTAAAGGGTTAATAAATTTAGAATAGTGGCAGCGACATTGGGGGCGGCAGATTAGGGGTTAATAAATGTAGGTAGGTGGCGGCGATGTTGGGGGCAGCAGATTAGGGGTTAATAAATATAATGTAGGTTGCGGTGATGTCCGGAGCGGAGCAGAAGATTGCGGGTTAATAAGTATAATGTAGGTGGCGGCGATCTTAGGGATGGCAGATTAGGGGTTAATAATATTTAACTATTGTTTGTGAGGCAGGAATGCAGCGATTTAGAGATTAATATGTTTATTCTAGTGGCGGTGATGTCCGTAGCGGCAGATTAGAATTAATAATTTTATTTTAGTGTTTGTGATGCGGGAGGGCCTCGGTTTAGGGGTTAATAGGTAGTTTATGGGTGTTAGTGTACTTTTTAGCACTTTAGTTATGAGTTTTATGCTACAGCTTTGTAGCATAAAACTCATAACTACTGACTTTAGATTGCGTTACGAATCTTGCGGGATAGGCTGTACTGCTCACTTTTTGGCCTCCCAGAAAAAGCTTGTAATATCGGCGTTATGGAAGTCCCATTGAAAAAAGACTTTACGCAAATTGTGTAAGTTAATTTGCGGTACGGCCAAAACAGTGTGCGGTGCCCCTAAACCTGCAAGGCTCGTAATACCAGCGGGAGTGAAAAAGCAGCGTTATGAGCCTTAACGCTGCTTTTTTTACTTATATCGCAAAACTCGTAATCTAGCCATATTTTCCACAGTGCTATATTCCACGCAATCATAGCTTGCACACTCTAATGGCCTAAATAGCATCAGCCGAGACAAGAGCACTTATTGCTTTATCAACATGTATTTTCTAACTAAATGATTTTAAAAAATACCTATGTATATTATTATCAGGCCAATATTTGCAAAGAATATATCATTTGTATGCACAATTATGCATATCTCTTGGACTGCTATATTCCTTTACTATGTTTATCCTTCCACTAATGCTGTGAGGCTCTTACATGTGTCTACTCATGCTAAGATGTCAAAGATGAAATTAAAGAGCCACTAAATATAGTATAATTGTATAATCAACATATGCATGATAAAAAGGCAGTGGAAATGCACTTAATTTAAATTTAAAATAAGCAGTAGGTTTTGTCCTGATGAATTTAAAAGTTAGTTCTCTTTTCCTTCCCCTTGTATCATGTGACAGCCATCAACCAATCACAAAATTAATTTACGTATATATATATATATACGTAATATATATATATATATATATATATATATATATATATATATATATATATATATATATATATATATATATATATACACTGTGTGCAGAATTTTTAGGCAAATTAGTATTTTGACCACATCATCCTCTTTATGCATGTTGTCTTACTCCAAGCTGTATAGGCTCGAAAGCCTACTACCAATTAAGCATATTAGGTGATGTGCATCTCTGTAATGAGAAGGGGTGTGGTCTAATGACACCAACACCCTATATCAGGTGTGCATAATTATTAGGCAACTTCTTCCTTTGGCAAAATGGGTCAAAAGAAGGACTTGACAGGCTCAGAAAAGTCAAAAATAGTGAGATATCTTGCAGAGGGGTGCAGCACTCTTAAAATTGCAAAGCTTCTGAAGCGTGATCATCGAACAATCAAGCGTTTCATTCAAAATAGTCAACAGGGTCGCAAGAAGCGTGTGGAAAAACCAAGGCGCAAAATAACTGCCCATGAACTGAGAAAAGTCAAGCGTGCAGCTGCCAAGATGCCACTTGCCACCAGTTTGGCCATATTTCAGAGCTGCAACATCACTGGAGTGCCCAAAAGCACAAGGTGTGCAATACTCAGAGACATGGCCAAGGTAAGAAAGGCTGAAAGACGACCACCACTGAACAAGACACACAAGCTGAAACGTCAAGACTGGGCCAAGAAATATCTCAAGACTGATTTTTCTAAGGTTTTATGGACTGATGAAATGAGAGTGAGTCTTGATGGGCCAGATGGATGGGCCTGTGGCTGGATTGGTAAAGGGCAGAGAGCTCCAGTCCGACTCAGACGCCAGCAAGGTGGAGGTGGAGTACTGGTTTGGGCTGGTATCATCAAAGATGAGCTTGTGGGGCCTTTTCGGGTTGAGGATGGAGTCAAGCTCAACTCCCAGTCCTACTGCCAGTTTCTGGAAGACACCTTCTTCAAGCAGTGGTACAGGAAGAAGTCTGCATCCTTCAAGAAAAACATGATTTTCATGCAGGACAATGCTCCATCACACGCGTCCAAGTACTCCACAGCGTGGCTGGCAAGAAAGGGTATAAAAGAAGAAAATCTAATGACATTGCCTCCTTGGTCACCTGATCTGAACCCCATTGAGAACCTGTGGTCCATCATCAAATGTGAGATTTACAAGGAGGGAAAACAGTACACCTCTCTGAACAGTGTCTGGGAGGCTGTGGTTGCTGCTGCACGCAATGTTGATGGTGAACAGATCAAAACACTGACAGAATCCATGGATGGCAGGCTTTTGAGTGTCCTTGCAAAGAAAGGTGACTATATTGGTCACTGATTTGTTTTTGTTTTGTTTTTGAATGTCAGAAATGTATATTTGTGAATGTTGAGATGTTATATTGGTTTCACTGGTAAAAATAAATAATTGAAATGGGTATATATTTGTTTTTTGTTAAGTTGCCTAATAATTATGCACAGTAATAGTCACTTGCACATATATATATATACAGGGAGTGCAGAATTATTAGGCAAGTTGTATTTTTGAGGATTAATTTTATTATTGAACAACAACCATGTTCTCAATGAACCCAAAAAACTCATTAATATCAAAGCTGAATAGTTTTGGAAGTAGTTTTTAGTTTGTTTTTAGTTATAGCTATTTTAGGGGGATATCTGTGTGTGCAGGTGACTATTACTGTGCATAATTATTAGGCAACTTAACAAAAAACAAATATATACCCATTTCAATTATTTATTTTTACCAGTGAAACCAATATAACATCTCAACAATGTGATAAAGTAATTAGATCTGATTATACCTACAAGCTCAACCCATTTTATTAGGTTGTGGCTTCAAAACACAAAATCAGCTAATTCATATACACAAATAAGCCTTAAAAAGCAAATCTCATACATGTTATACTCTGCAGCTGGTAAAAAAGTAATTGGTAACACATTGAGGGAAAATAATAATATAATATGCTGCCCTTTAATGTGTTCAAAATGACTTGTTATACCAACTGCAGAGTATTAATTATAGGGGAAATGTTTTCTTTGTTTTTATTTTTGTATTTGAAATAGCTGGGTTTGCTAATTTAAACTATCACCTATTGTTATAGCTATTTTAGGGGGATATCTGTGTGTGCAGGTGACTATTACTGTGCATAATTATTAGGCAACTTAACAAAAAACAAATATATACCCATTTCAATTATTTATTTTTACCAGTGAAACCAATATAACATCTCAACAATGTGATAAAGTAATTAGATCTGATTATACCTACAAGCTCAACCCATTTTATTAGGTTGTGGCTTCAAAACACAAAATCAGCTAATTCATATACACAAATAAGCCTTAAAAAGCAAATCTCATACATGTTATACTCTGCAGCTGGTAAAAAAGTAATTGGTAACACATTGAGGGAAAATAATAATATAATATGCTGCCCTTTAATGTGTTCAAAATGACTTGTTATACCAACTGCAGAGTATTAATTATAGGGGAAATGTTTTCTTTGTTTTTATTTTTGTATTTGAAATAGCTGGGTTTGCTAATTTAAACTATCACCTATTGTTCATAAAGGGACAGTCTACCATAGAATTGTTATTGTTTTAAAAGATAGGTAATCCCTTTATTACTCATTCCCCAGTTTTGCACAACCAACACAGTTATATTAATGTACTTTTTACCTCTGCGATTACCTTGTATCTAGGAACCTTCTTCCATCCCCCTGATCACATGACTGTGACTGTTTATTATCTATTGTCTTGCAGTTAGCATTATGTTGGGCTAAATCTTAAATAACCCCCTGTGCCTGAACACAGTGTTATCTATATGGCCCACTTGTACTTTCTGTCTCTTTGTGTTGAAAAGGAATTTAAAAAGCCTGTGATAAGAGGCAGCCCTCAAGGGTTTAGAAATTAGCATATGAGTATGCCTAGGTTTAGTTTCAACTAAGAATACTAGGAGAAAAAAGCAAATTTGATGATAAAAGTAAATTGGAAAGTTGATTAAAATTACATGTCCTATCTGAATAATGAAAGTTTAAATTATACTAGACTGTCCCTTTAAGGGCAAGCGCATAGTGGTCTCAGCCTAAAGGTAAAGCATAACTGCTCATGTTATCTCTGTCTAAACACACTACCTAATAGTTATTGAAATGCTAATTATGGCTGGGGTTCAATAAACACAACCACCTATTTCATATACAAATATCTTTTTCTCCTCCTGGGAGGTAAATTAGTGCAAATGTATCATGTTTACACAGGGTTTCTAAAGAAAATACATATGTATTCATATTTTCAGTATTAGTGGTGGTTTCAACTGGCAAAAGCACCTATTTCAAATAAAAAATAAAGGCAAATGAGTTGTTTGTAAATAATTAAAACCCTGTAGAATTTAAAGTTGACCATTGGGAACATATTAAATGGTATCGTGTCCCTTTAAGTATTCTCTACTACAAAGACTATCTCATTCATTGTCTTACACATTAAATAATAACTAAAATATTCATAATTTCCAAATAATAAGTCATCCACGATATGTAGAAACGTTTTACTGAGGTAAGCATCACTGGCTCAGGTCAATTAACACTAGCCTGTCAAATAGAGGTGTGGGTGTTCTATAAATGCATCCTATGTGTTTTTGTTCACATTTTTAGAACATGAAAAGCTTTGCATATTTTCTCTCTAGCAGGAATGCTTTAAATAGAACTAAGAGTGATCAAGATGTGTTCAATGATCATTATATCAGATTATTCTACCTGTGAGCAAAAACTGACATCTGTATTTATGTGCCCTGATAGACCAGTGAGGCAAGTAATTGTGCAAGTGGTAACTGGATTTTATTAAAGTGCTCTGGAACTAGAACAGGTAGAAAACCCTTTATCCAGACTGCTTGGGACCGGAAAATGTTTGAATTTCAGAATAGTTTGGATTTTGGAATATTTGTATCTGAAAAATGAAACAGCTGGGGAAGGGGGTGTAACCAAGTGTGTAAACAATGACAACACATATATATAATATATATATATATAATAAGTAATAAGGAAGTCACTCACAGGGTCTTGGTCCAAAGAAATACAAAGTATTTTATTAACGTTTCAGGGTTTCCCCCGTTGTCAAAATAAGCGCAATCACATTGGGCTCCATGTACGAAGCAGCAAAAGCTGCTCCGGAGCCCTTGCGGGGCAGGTTTGCATATGCGAGCCTGCTTCCCGCAATGTAAGAAGCAGCAGTCATTAGACTGCTGCTTATTACACCCTACGCCACCTCTGAGGTGGTGAGGGAAAGTCACAGAGAGCTCGCTCGCTCTCTGTGATTGACAGCCCCTTCAGTCGCGCGATTGGTCATGCAAATGAAGGGGCGGGCATTACACACTCTGATGAGTGTGTAATGATACATACGGGCAAGCGGATCAACAGATCCACTGCCCGTGTGTATCGAAGGCGGGCGGACAGCTTCGCGAGTTGGGAAGCTGTCCGCCCGCCACTTAGTACATGGAACCTATAGTGTACACTTACCTCCTTTATAGCCCTGCACATCTAGCACCCGTGCGGCGTTCATGGCCATGACCCGTAAATTGCCAAGTGTCACGTGATTACGTCACGTGTATTGTCATGGCAACCGGACGCTAAGTTGCGAGCATTGGTGCACAATTAAAAACAAAACATACAATATAGCTTGTTATATAACAGTTCTAGCAACATAACATAAACATTGCACAATGTTAAAGTTCAAATAAACTTTCACAGATAGTACCATGTTAATTAAAGTCCTAATGAGAGCGCTAATAGTCTTTCACAGATAGAGCAGTATGCTGTATGATGTGCTATCCATCATAAATCAATAGCACAGCCATGTTATAAAAGGGGAAATATCTAGGAACCATACTATGCAATGATCATCTATAATGCGAACATAATGTTGTGACAATGGGGATAGAATAATCTGTGTCATTGTATATACTATTTCTTTGTTTTCTTTGGGACCTTGTATGTAATTTTTTATGTTTTGGGTAACTACCGTTTGTGATTTTTGATGTATAGAGATACATAAGAATGTATAGGTTCTCCCATTCCTGGCAATATTTGAGTGCAACTAGCATTTCTTTAGATATGTACTCTTATGCATACTTGGGAACACTTTTGTTGTTGTAAATATATATATATATATATATCTTATTTTACCACGTTGTAGGATCGCAGATTATTCTATCCCCATTGTCACAACATTATTGTTCACATTATAGATGATCATTAACATTGTGCAATGTTTATCTTATGTTGCTAGAACTGTTATATAACAAGCTATATCGTATGTACCCAGATCCTTGGGCTATTACTCACATTATGCCTTACATTATACAGCATTGTATATTTACCACTGTGTTACGGCATTTGTCAGTTTGTCTTTTGTTTTTAATTGTGCACCAACGCTCGCGACTTAGCGGCCTGCTTGCCATGACGATACACGTGACGTAAGTATCACGTGAAGCTTAGCAAAATTCGGGTCGCGGCCGTGAACGCCGCACAGGTGCTAGATGTGCAGGGCTATAAAGGGGATAAGTGTACACTATGTGATTGTGCTTATTAGACAACGGCGGAAACCCCAAAACGTTATTAAAATACTTTGTATTTCTTTGGACCAAGACTCTGTGAGTGACTTCCTTATTACTTGGACTGTGTTTACTCTTGAAGTGCACCCAGGGCAATGTGGGCTGTTTGAGCTAATATTTATATATATGTGTATATATATATATATCTATACTGTATATATATATATATTTATTTACAGTATATATATATACTGTATATATATATATATATATATATATATATATATATATATATATATATATATAAAATCAGAAAGGTAATAGTTTTTGTTTTAAATAAATGTAGACTGTTGTTTGCATTTTAGAACACAAACCAAAGACGAATTCAGAAAAGATTGTGTGTAAACATTTTACATATGCATAATCAGCAAGTAATTTTATAATTGTTATATGATTTCTTGCTGTATACTTGTCTTCTATAGCAGTTTATTGAAGAGCCATTGAATTCAGGGTTACAATTTACATACCGTAGCTGGGTATGTAAATATTGGTACTCTGACTATATCCTTCCTTTCATCTTTCATTACTTGTTATATATCATCCTATTGTATGTTGGATAATTGTCTGAGATAGATAGATCACTACCACTAAATAAACCTATTAATCCCTAAACCGCCAGCCCCCCACATCGCAACAACATAAATTAAACTATATTAACCCCTAATCCTAACCCTAATCCTAACGTAAACCTAAGCATAACCCTAAACCTAACACCCCCTAAATTTAACATAATTAAAATAGAGCCTAATTAAAGTTACAGTTATTAACTAAATAATACCTTTTTAAAACTAAATACACACTTACTTGTGAACTAAAACCTAAGCTAGCTACTATATAACTAATAGGTATATTGTAGCGAGCTTAGGTTTTATTTTTATTTCACAGGCTAGTTTGCATTTATTTTAACTAGGTAGACTAGTTAGTAAATAGTTATTAACTATTTACAAACTACCTAGTTAAAATAAATACAAACTTGCCTGTGAATTAAAACCTAAGATGCCTTACACTAAAACCTAACATTACAAAAAATAAAAAACACTAAAATTACAAAATATAAAAAAGATCTACCATTACAAAAAAAACAAAAAAAAAACGAAATGATCAAAAACAATAAAAACTATTCCTATTATAATACCCTTTAAAAAAAAATCACCCCAAAATAAAAAACCCTAATCTATAATAAACTACCAATAGCCCTTAAAAGGGCCTTTTGTAGGGCATACAAAGACCCACTAACATTACAAACTTCACCCCCCAAACCCACAAAATAAAAAAAACTATCTAAAAAAACTAATCTACCTATTGTGCTGAAAAGGGGATTTGTATGGGCATTGCCCTTAAAGGACATTTAGCTCTTTTAATAAATGCCCAACACCCAAAAAAAAATTAAAGGGACACTGAACGCAAAATTTTTCTTTCGTGATTCAGATAGAGCATGCAATTTTAAGCAACTTTCTAATTTACTCCTATTATCAATTTTTCTTCGTTCTCTTGCTATCTTTATATGAAAAAGAAGGTATCGAAGCTTTTTTCTTGGTGCAGTACTCTGGACAGCAGTTTTTGATTGGTGGATGAATTTATCCACCAATCAGCAAGGACAACCTAGGTTGTTCACCAAAAATGGGCCGGCATCTAAACTTACATTCTTGCATTTCAAATAAAGATACCAAGAGAATAAAGAACATTTGATAATAGGAGTAAATTAGAAAGTTGCTTAAAATGTCATGCTCTATCTGAATCACAAAAGAAAAAGTTTGGGTTCAGTGTCCCTTTAAAAAAAACTAACACTAACCCCTCTTTAGGTACTCACAGTTGCTGAAGTCCCACTTGAAGGATCTTCATCCCGGCGGCTCCATCTTCATCCAGGCGACTCCATCTTCATCCATTGCAGGCCTGGCATCTTCTTCATCCCTACGGAGGCAGAGCAGCAATGCGAGGAGGTGGAGGTCCAGGCGAAGTTCCATCGATCCGACGTGGAGGTCCTCTTCATGTGATCGTCCGTCGCACACTGAGGATTGAAATGCAAGGTACCCCTTTTATACTGGGGGTACCATTGCATTCCTATTGGCTGAAAAATTTGAATCAGCCAATAGGAATTAGGGCTGCTAAAATCCTATTGGCTGTTCAAATCATCCAAATTACAACAGTGTAACAGACTGGTTTATATCCCATTAAAGGTACAATAAATACAAACATATTGTTTATTAATATGAAAGATAACCTTGAGACCTTTGCATGAGAGTCTAGACAATTAGAGAAAGGTATCATTGGATAGCAGCCCTATTAAACATTTTAATCTTTCACAGGTAGTGGTGCAGAGTTTTCCAAGTATTCATAAAGTTACTGCCTACAGTTGCAGTTTCAAACAGGGCCAGCTCAAAATATTGTGCTACCAGGGTCAGAGAATGCAATTATGCCCCCTCATTAGTAGTAACATTACTGATTAGCATATCAACCTACTAGGCCTGTCTGCTGACCTTAGAAAGCCTGCCTGTTTACTTGTATGTAACCGATGTTTATGCACAAGTAGGATGCTAAAAGACACTTTGCATTTATTTAACACACAATTGAAGGACACTAAGAATATTTGAATTATTTATATTGGAGAAATCCTTATGGCTTGGTGTAAAGCAGTCGAATAGAATGTAGTTTTCTGGAAGAAAAATGTTATAATATTAACATGGATTAAATTCTGTTATTTAGAAGTAAAACACTGCCCTATTCTTTTCCCTGGATAAACATGCTCTTTCAGTTCTCCAATGCCCAAGCCCTCTAAGCACCAGCTGTAATGCTCATGGGATACTCCTCTATCAGACCGAACTCGGCCAGTAGTTTTGTTATCCCGGCGTCGAGCCGGAATGCTAGGGAATATCCCAGCGCAGAATAGGTTTGCAAGATGAGATAAATGGCACTCACCACAGGCAGGACAGTCCTTGGCGGCAAAAGGCAGGAAACCAGAGACAAACCACTAGGGTGGTCAAACAGGCAGGGTTCGGCAACAGTAAGGCAGTCCAGGGATAAACCACTAGGATGGTCAGGCAGACAGGGTTCGGCAACAGTAAGGTACTCCAGGGGTAAACCACTAGGATGGTCAGGCAGGCAGGCAGGCATGGTTTGGCAACAGTGAGGCAATCCAGGGCAGATAGGGGTTAACAGATAGAGTGGTCAGACAAGCAGAGTTCAGCAGCAGTATCAATCCAGCAGTTAAGGGTTAAAGAGGCAGAGTGGTCAGACAAGCAAAGTTCAGCAGCAGTATCAATTCAGCAGTTAAGGGTTAAAGAGGCAGAGTGGTCAGACAAGCAGGGGTCAGCAACAAAATAACAATTCAGCATTCAAATCAATAACACCCAGGAGAACAGTAAGTAACACCTATACTTGGGCAGTGATAGGTAGGACTGAAGTTACTTACACAGGTGCAGGATTGGCGCCACAGGAGATCCAGACCGGCTTCTGCAGGAGGAAGCGTGCAGTGATGACGTCACCACCGCACGCAGAGAGGAGCCGACTCCCCCCTAGGCAGCGAGCAGACAGCAGGCGCCGCATCCCTAGCAACAGCTAGAGGCGCCGCGCGACACCAGCCCCTTGTACTTCCACGTTCCTTTCATGCACCTGCTCAGCTGTGGAAAGAAAATCATTTGCCTAAAACTTCCTCCATGATGAATTTCCTTATGCTGATTTAGCTCTGCTCTATATTAAGCACGGCATAACTACTTTTCATCTCCCAATTACGCATAAAAAATTAAATCCATGTTGCCTTATCTTTTACTTTCTACCCCCCAAGCCTTTTTTAATGTTTGATCTCCTAGGTCTCAGAATTTATTTTTACAGTCTGGCTTCTGCCTTCCACTTTATTGAAACAGCCCTGACAGAAATAGCAAATGACCATCACAAAGTAACATAACAAGGACTTTAATAAATATTGGTACTACTATGTCTATCTGATGCCTTCTAACATTGTTGATCACACTAATCTTGCAGTGTCTGAGGTATCCAGATCCAGACATGTATTAAAATCTGAACGTACTCTTATTAGTTCTTAGTAATTATTCTATTTTTCTCTGTATCTCTCTTTTTCTCCTTGTACAGAATATATCTGTGATAAAAATATGTCATGCAAACGTGCACACTCTTGTGCCATGCACAGCATAGCAAAATTTATTTTGTACACTACACACTATAAATAATATCACATAAACACAAACTCGCACATAGATATTCAGACTCTATCTCACAAACACACTCTCTCATACACGCTCACACTCTCGCAAACACACACACACAGAAACACATAGACACTAACACTCTCATGCACACTCTTTCACACACTAACACACAAATTCTCTCTTACACACACAAAGACACTAACGCTCTCACACATACTCTTTCACACACTAACACACACATTCTCTCTCACACACACAAAGACACTAACGCTCTCACACATACTTTTTCACACACTAAGACACCCATTCTCTCTCACACCCATTCTCTATCACACATACACAAACAAATCAACTATTTTGCACACAGACTCACACACATAGAAAGACACTGACAAACACAAAGACAAACACTCTCACACACACACTCTATGGACTCCATTTATGAAGCTGCAAAGGCAGCTTCAGAAAACCTTTCGACTGCAGGCTGGCACAAGCGATCCTTCAGCTGAGAGTTAAGAAGCAGCGGTCATCAGACCGCTGCTTCTTAACCCACTTCACCACCTGTTATGTGGCTTATCGCAATCCCTCTGGAATTTTCTGACTGGGGAGATAGACAGCTCACTAGCCGTAGTGTGCAATGATAAATATGGGCAGCGTATTGCTGCCCGCTAGACGTGACACCGGGCGGACAGGTGCGAAGATGTACTCCTCTGATGGAAAATCTAGGCCTATATGGCAACACTTATATAAGTGATTGATTATATTTGCACATTCCTGAACCTACATAGATATGCTCTTCAACTAAGGAAGCCAATAAAACAAAGCAAATTTGTTAATAGTGGTAAATTGAAAAGTTGTTTTAAAGGGACAGTCAACGCCAGAATTTTTGTTGTTTAAAAAGAATGATAATCCCTATTACCCATTCCCCAGTTTTGCATATCCAATACAGTTATAATAATACACGTTTTACCTCTGTAATTATCTTGTATCTAAGCCTCTGCTGACTGCCCCCTTATTTCAGTTCTTTTGACAGACATGCAGTTTAGCCAATCAGTGCTCACTCCTAGGTCACTTTACGTGCATGAGCTCAATGTTATCTATATGAAACATGTGAACTAATGCCCTCTAGTGGTCAAAATGTATTCAGATTAGAGGTAGTCTTCAAGGACTAAGAAATTAGCATATGAACCTCCTAGGTTTAGCTTTCAACTAAGAATACCAAGAGAACAAAGCAAAGTTGGTGATAAAAGTAAATTGGGAAGTTGTTTAAAATTGCATGCCCTATTTAAATCATGAAAATCATCAAAGTTTTTTTTGGACTTGACTGTTCCTTTAAAATTACATTTTGACTTTCATGTATCTTCAACTTACAGGGACACTAAAGGCAAAATGTAACTTTCATAATTCAGATAGAGCATCAAATTCAAACAAAAAAATGCTTTCCAATTTACTTCCATTAACAAACACTGCACAGTATTTTCATATGCACACTTTCTGAGGCACCAGCTCCTACTAAGCATGTGCAAGAGTTCATGTTGTATACGTATATGAGTCAGTATTTTGCTGATTGTTGTCACAAAAGGGGTGGGGAAACAGAATTACATTTTTTAAAGTTGTTAGAAAAAAATATACAGCTGAGTAAGTGCTATTGCATTGTCTATTTATTATGCACTTTTTGAATATGCAATGCTACCGTATTTAATTGTCCATTAACACCTATTTCTATTCATTGAAGACAACGTGTATTGAAAAACACCACTTGTTTTCTACCTATCATGGCTGCCTATTTTACTCATGACATCTACTTAACAATCACAGAACCTGTTTGATACTTGCACTCACTGGAGCACTCCATAGAGCTAAAGCTACATTCATCATTGCTTGTGTGTGCCCATAGGGCATTTTTAGCCTTTTTACTCCCAATTCAGATGTGTTTGATCCTAGCCTCTAATAAACATATATTTTATTGTGGTTGAATATTGCACAAATCTTAAATCTGTTCTACAAGGCACAGCTGTGTTCAACATTCCTGTTCACAATAGCGTGGGCTTGATTGCTCGCTCAAGAACAGTAATACAGATGCCAGGCTATCTGCCATACATACAATTATGTTAAAAAAAGCCAAATATAAGAAACTAGTCCTAAAGCCCGAGTACACAAGCCAATTTTTACAGTACAGCGGTTCCACCCCTTGCTCTCTATCTATCCCCACTCTCTTCTGCTCTCTCTCTCCCCCTCTCTTTTCCTTCCTCTTTTGTGCTCTCCCCCACCTCTCTTTGCGCTCTCCCCCCTCTCTTTTGCTCTCTCTCTTCCTCTCTTTTGTTCTCTCTATCCCCCTCTTTTGCGCGCTCTCTCTCCCTCTTTTTTGCTCTCACTATATCCCCTCTTTGCTGTGTCTCTCCCCCTATCTTTTGCTGTCTCTCTCCCCCGTTCTTTTGCTCTCTCCCTCCTCTCTTTTGTTCTCTCTCTCCCTCTCTTTTGCTCTCTCTATCCCCCCCTCTTTTGCTTTCTCTATCCCCCCTCTTTTGCTCTCTCTCTCTCTCTCTCTCTCTCTCTATCCCCCTCTCTTTTGCTCTCTCTCCAACCTCTCTTTTGCTCTCTCTATCTCCCCTCTTTTGATCTCTCTCTCCCCTTTCTTTTGCTCTCCCCCCTCTCTTTTGCTGTCTGTATCTCCCCTCTTTTGATCTCTCTCTCTCTCTCTCTCCCCTTTCCTTTGCTATCTCCCTCTCTCCCCTTTCTTTTGCTCTCTCTATCTCCCCTCTTTTGATCTCTCTCTCCCCTTTCTTTTGCTCTCCCCCCTCTCTTTTGCTGTCTGTATCTCCCCTCTTTTGATCTCTCTCTCTCCCCTTTCTTTTGCTAGCTCTCTCTCTCCCCTTTCTTTTGCTCTCTCCCCCCTCTCTTTTGCTCTCTCTTTTTGTCTCTCTCTCTTTCGCTCTTTCTCTCTCTTTCTCGCTCTCTCTTTCTTTCTCTCTCTTTCTCGCTCTCTCTTGCTTGCCCTCTCTTTCTTTTTCTCTCTTGCTCGCTCTCTCTTTCTTTCTCTCTCTTTCTCGCTCTCTCTTGCTCGCTCTTTCTTTCTCTCTCTTGCTCGCTCTCTTTCTTTCTCTCTCTTTCTCGCTCTCTCTTTATTTCTCTCTCTTTCTCGCTCTCTCTTTATTTCTTTCTTTTGCTCTCTCTCTCTCTTTCTTTCTCTCTCTTTCTCGCTCTCTCTTTCTTTCTCTCTCTTTCTTGCTCTCACTTCCTCTCTCTTTCTCGCTCTCTCTTTCTTTCTCTCTCTTTCTCGCTCTCTCTTTCTTTCTCTCTCTTTCTCGCTCTCTCATTCTTTCTCTCTCTTTCTCGCTCTCTCTTGCTCACTTTCTCTTTCTCTCTCTTGCTCACTCTCTCTTTCTTTCTCTCTCTTTCTCGCTCTCTCTTGCTCGCTCTCTCTTTCTTTCTCTCTCTTGCTCGCTCTCTCTTTCTTTCTCTCTCTTTCTCGCTCTCTCTTTCTTTCTCTCTCTTGCTCACTCTCTCTTTCTTTCTCTCTCTTTCTCGCTCTCTCTTTCTTTCTCTCTCTTGCTTGCTCTCTCTTTCTTTCTCTCTCTTTCTTGCTCTCTCTTTCTTTCTCTCTCTTTCTCGCTCTCTCTTTCTTTCTCTCTCTTTCTCACTCTCTCTTGCTCTCTCTCTCTTTCTCACTCTCTCTTGCTCTCTCTCTCTATCTTTTTCTCTCTTTCTCACTCTCTCTTTCTTTCTTTCTTTCTTTCTTTCTTTCTTTCTTTTGCTCGCTCACTCTTTCTTTCTTTTGCTCGCTCTCTCTTTCTTTCTCTGTCTTTCTCTCTCCTTCTTTCTCTCTCTTTCTCGCTCTCTCTTTCTTTCTTTCTTTTGCTCGCTCTCTCTTTCTTTCTCTCTCTTTCTCACTCTCTCTTTCTTTCAATCTTTTGCTCGCTCTCTCTTTCTCTCTCTTTCTCGCTCTCTCTTTCTTTTGCTCTCTACTCACTCTGTGTCTATCCCCCCTCTTTTTAGCTCTTGAACTCTCCGCACAGCCCAGCCCATGCCACATCCGGCTCCACCAGCCACGCCCACGCCCCACCTGACCCCACCCATGTCAAGTCTGAGACTGTGCCCCATCCAATCCCGTCCATGCCCTGCCCAGCCACACTTACGTCACGCCCGGCGGCCCGTCACTACTCACTCTGAGTCTGCAGAGTAGAAGGCCAGGTGTGTTTGTCCTCGCGCGCAGTCTCTACTGCGCATGACAGCTTCGGACAAACACACTTGGCCTTTTATAGTATAGGATGTTTTTTTTTAAAAAAAATCAGCAACCCTACATATTGTATTTAAGAATTGGTATATAAATTAAACTAGCAGGAGACTGGATATTGGTCCATGTTCTAACACATTTGAATTTCCATACAGAACATTGTATAAAGAACTGCTTTTGAATTAGTAAAACAATTTGAATTGTTTATATAATAATAAAATCTGGTTAAACAAAAATTAAAAGTGGTTTTTGAAGATGTTTTCAAAGGCCATCACAAAAGCAATAGATTTGCATCCAACACAAATATGAATCATGATGGCTAATTGATTTAACCCCTTAAGGACCACAGCACATATTATATACCGTTTTTCTCGCCATTAAATCATGAAAGTTCAATTTTTACTTTACTGTCCCTTTAATATTCATGGTGACTGCCTAATGTTTTGAATGTAAGCTTTTTCACTTAAAGCGGCAGTAAGCACCTTGTATTTACAAGGCATTTTTGTTGTGATACTATAGAATAGCATATCAGCCAAGTCTAAACATTTTTTAAAACACATACATCCCAAAGTTGGAGGGGAAAACACTTGCTCGCAAACCCAATCACGTTTTCTCAAGTGCGATAATTTTACAAGAAATATGAATATTTCACATTCCAATGTTGTTCACATAGCAGAATATATGTTAAATTTAAGAGCGAGAGAGCGAGAAATATATATATATATATATATATATATATATATATATATATATATATATATATATATATATATAAATAGCTTGGAACATATTCCCCTATGTGAAGAAAATTGGAATGTGAAATATTTACAATAAATACACAGTTAAACACTTTATTAAATATGAATATTACAAAAATATGTTTTTTCATGTTTTCAGCTACTTGACTGCAAAGGGCTCCAATGCAATATATATATATATATATATATATATATATATATATATATATATAAAACCAAGAACAAAGCAAATTTGAAAAAGAAGTAAATTCGAAAGTTATTTAAAATTGCATGCTCTATCTGAATCATGAAAGTCTATTTATTATATATATATATATGTATATATATATATACAGGGAGTGCAGAATTATTAGGCAAATGAGTATTTTGACCACATCATCCTCTTTATGCATGTTGTCTTACTCCAAGCTGTATAGGCTCGAAAGCCTACTACCAATTAAGCATATTAGGTGATGTGCATCTCTGTAATGAGAAGGGGTGTGGTCTAATGACATCAAAACCCTATATCAGGTGTGCATAATTATTAGGCAACTTCCTTTCCTTTGGCAAAATGGGTCAAAAGAAGGACTTGACAGGCTCAGAAAAGTAAAAAATAGTGAGATATCTTGCAGAGGGATGCAGCACTCTTAAAATGGCAAAGCTTCTGAAGCGTGATCATCGAACAATCAAGCGTTTCATTCAAAATAGTCAACAGGGTCGCAAGAAGCGTGTGGAAAAACCAAGGCGCAAAATAACTGCCCATGAACTGAGAAAAGTCAAGTGTGCAGCTGCCAAGATGCCACTTGTCACCAGTTTGGCCATATTTCAGAGCTGCAACATAACTGGAGTGCCCAAAAGCACAAGGTGTGCAATACTCAGAGACATGGCCAAGGTAAGAAAGGCTGAAAGACGACCACCACTGAACAAGACACACAAGCTGAAACGTCAAGACTGGGCCAAGGAATATCTCAAGACTGATTTTTCTAAGGTTTTATGGACTGATGAAATGAGAGTGAGTCTTGATGGGCCAGATGGATGGGCCCGTGGCTGGATTGGTAAAGGGCAGAGAGCTCCAGTCCGACTCAGACGCCAGCAAGGTGGAGGTGGAGTACTGGTTTGGGCTGGTATCATCAAAGATGAGCTTGTGGGGCCTTTTCGGGTTGAGGATGGAGTCAAGCTCAACTCCCAGTCCTACTGCCAGTTTCTGGAAGACACCTTCTTCAAGCAGTGGTACAGGAAGAAGTCTGCATCCTTCAAGAAAAACATGATTTTCATGCAGGACAATGCTCCATCACACGCGTCCAAGTACTCCACAGCGTGGCTGGCAAGAAAGGGTATAAAAGAAGAAAATCTAATGACATGGCCTCCTTGTTCACCTGATCTGAACCCCATTGAGAACCTGTGGTCCATCATCAAATGTGAGATTTACAAGGAGGGAAAACAGTACACCCTTCTGAACAGTGTCTGGGAGGCTGTGGTTGCTGCTGCACGCAATGTTGATGGTGAACAGATCAAAACACTGACAGAATCCATGGATGGCAGGCTTTTGAGTGTCCTTGCAAAGAAAGGTGGCTATATTGGTCACTGATTTGTTTTTGTTTTGTTTTTGAATGTCAGAAATGTATATTTGTGAATGTTGAGATGTTATATTGGTTTCACTGGTAAAAATAAATAATTGAAATGGGTATATATTTGTTTTTTGTTAAGTTGCCTAATAATTATGCACAGTAATAGTCACCTGCACACACAGATATCCCCCTAAAATAGCTAAAACTAAAAACAAACTAAAAACTACTTCCAAAAATATTCAGCTTTGATATTAATGAGTTTTTTGGGTTCATTGAGAACATGGTTGTTGTTCAATAATAAAATTAATCCTCAAAAATACAACTTGCCTAATAATTCTGCACTCCCTGTATATATATATATATATATATATATATATATATACATATATATATGATACATATGTATTTATTTATGTCTGTATATCTATATATATAGAATGGAATAAAGGGAGCGAGAAGCCAAAACGCCTTAGGTTAAAAGGTCCAAACTTTAATGGTCAGATTAAAAAGCTTTAAAAGGATTCAGTAGAAAAAGTCTAAAGACTTTTTCTACTGAATCCTGTCAAAGCTTTTTAATCTCACCATTAAAGTTTGGACCTTTTAACCTAAGGCGTTTTGGCTTCTCGCTCTCTTTATTCCATTATCTGAATTTCCCTTTTTTGAGTAAGCCTAGCCTTTGAATCAGTGGATTGACAGGCGGATCCTCAGCCTTTTTGAAGTTCTCCTTACCTGGTATTGGAGCCCTCAGACGGATTGGTTGAGCGGTGGTGTTCACGTCACTGACGTGCTGAACGTGCTGGATGTGCTGAGTCTGAACGTGGTTTAAGCTACGGAGTCGACGAAGGTGTGGAGGATACAGCTCGGCCGGTCTTCCTGTGGTGCGGCGGTGCATTACCAGCAATTTCTATCGTCACTGTAACCCCATCTTCAAGACATAAGGACTTACGAAGCTTGCTGTGTTTTTGTCTATACTATCATAAACTGCTTAAAGGGACACTGTACCCAAAAAAAATTATTTCGTGATTCAGATAGAGCATGCAATTTTAAGCAACTTTCTAATTTACTCCTATTAGCAATTTTTCTTCGTTCTTTTGCTATCTTTATATGAAAAAGGAGGCATCTAAGCTTTTTTTCTTGGTTCAGCACTCTGGACAGCAGTTTTTGATTGGTGGATGAATTTATCCACTAATCAGCAAGGACAACCTAGGTTATTCACCAAAAATGGGCCGGCATTTAAACTTACATTCTTGCATTTCGAATAAAGATACCAAGAGAATAAAGAACATTTGATAATAGGAGTAAATTAGAAAGTTGCTTAAAATTTCATGCTCTATCTGAATCACAAAAGAAAAAATTTGGTTTCAGTGTCCCTTTAACACTGAAGTGCTTACGTCACCACATTGTTTTTATACAGCAACACATTCACAGTGCGCTGATATTTTACAGAGTGCTGCAACTGCATTGTGTGCTTGTGCGGTGGTGGCGGTACCTGTCAGTCGAGTACATGGTGAGAGCTAAGCATACCCCTCCTTCTTGAAATTGACCGTATACAGTAAGTGCCAGCACAAACTGACTGTTATCACTCAAGTATACCCTGTCTCTGATGAGAGAATTTTCTGCGCTCCAGCTGACTACTAACACAGTCCTGAACACTTCCTTTTTTCTTTTTACACATATATATATATATATATATATATATATATATATATATATATATATATATACATATCAATACAGGGAGTGCAGAATTATTAGGCAAGTTGTATTTTTGAGGATTAATTTTATTATTGAACAACAACCATGTTCTCAATGAACCCAAAATACTCATTAATATCAAAGCTGAATAGTTTTGGAAGTAGTTTTTAGTTTGTTTTTAGTTATAGCTATTTTAGGGGGATATCTGTGTGTGCAGGTGACTATTACTGTGCATAATTATTAGGCAACTTAACAAAAAACAAATATATACCCATTTCAATTATTTATTTTTACCAGTGAAACCAATATAACATCTCAACATTCACAAATATACATTTCTGACTTTCAAAAACAAAACAAAAACAAATCAGTCACCAATATAGCCACCTTTCTTTGCAAGGACACTCAAAAGCCTACCATCCATGGATTCTGTCAGTGTTTTGATCTGTTCACCATCAACATTGCGTGCAGCAGCAACCACAGCCTCCCAGACACTGTTCAGAGAGGTGTACTGTTTTCCCTCCTTGTAAATCTCACATTTGATGATGGACCACAGGTTCTCAATGGGGTTCAGATCAGGTGAACAAGGAGGCCATGTCATTAGATTTTCTTCTTTTATACCCTTTCTTGCCAGCCACACTGTGGAGTACTTGGACGCGTGTGATGGAGCATTGTCCTGCATGAAAATCATGTTTTTCTTGAAGGATGCAGACTTCTTCCTGTACCACTGCTTGAAGAAGGTGTCTTCCAGAAACTGGCAGTAGGACTGGGAGTTGAGCTTGACTCCATCCTCAACCCGAAAAGGCCCCACAAGCTCATCTTTGATGATACCAGCCCAAACCAGTACTCCACCTCCACCTTGCTGGCGTCTGAGTCGGACTGGAGCTCTCTGCCCTTTACCAATCCAGCCACGGGCCCATCCATCTGGCCCATCAAGACTCACTCTCATTTCATCAGTCCATAAAACCTTAGAAAAATCAGTCTTGAGATATTTCTTGGCCCAGTCTTGACGTTTCAGCTTGTGTGTCTTGTTCAGTGGTGGTCGTCTTTCAGCCTTTCTTACCTTGGCCATGTCTCTGAGTATTGCACACCTTGTGCTTTTGGGCACTCCAGTGATGTTGCAGCTCTGAAATATGGCCAAACTGGTGGCAAGTGGCATCTTGGCAGCTGCACGCTTGACTTTTCTCAGTTCATGGGCAGTTATTTTGCTCCTTGGTTTTTCCACACGCTTCTTGCGACCCTGTTGACTATTTTGAATGAAACGCTTGATTGTTCGATGATCACGCTTCAGAAGCTTTGCAATTTTAAGAGTGCTGCATCCCTCTGCAAGATATCTCACTATTTTTGACTTTTCTGAGCCTGTCAAGTCCTACTTTTGACCCATTTTGCCAAAGGAAAGGAAGTTGCCTAATAATTATGCACACCTGATATAGGGTGTTGATGTCATTAGACCACACCCCTTCTCATTACAGAGATGCACATCACCTAATATGCTTAATTGGTAGTAGGCTTTCGAGCCTATACAGCTTGGAGTAAGACAACATGCATAAAGAGGATGATGTGGTCAAAATACTAATTT
Source organism: Bombina bombina (assembly GCF_027579735.1). Lineage (NCBI taxonomy): Eukaryota > Metazoa > Chordata > Amphibia > Anura > Bombinatoridae > Bombina > Bombina bombina. Next base: position 642,746,821 of record NC_069504.1, read on the forward strand.
GCCTAATAATTCTGCACTCCCTGTACATAATTACATATATACAGTACTGTGCAAAAGTCTTAGGTCACCATTAGATTTGTTGTTTTAGCAAAGATTTTTTATGGCCATCAATATTTGGTCTTTTTATTAAGATATAAACTGGAAATACAAGAAATATGTACACAAAATATAAGAAAAAACACAATTTTCAGAACAAAATGTCTTCTTTAGGCAAAAGTTAGTATTTAGTGTGACCTCCCTTGGCAGTAAGCACATCTTGAACTCTTTTGGGGAAACTGTCCTGAAGTTTTCTGAAGTAATCTTCTGGTATATTACACCAGGCTTCTTTCAGCACTTCCCAGAGTTCTTCTTTAGATTTAGGTTGTCTTTTATTTATTTCATTGTTCAGGTGATCCAGTAGTGCCTCTATAATATTAAGGTCTGGACTCTGTTGAGGCCAGTCCATGACTGTCAGAAGGAATGGCATAATTAATTAAAACCTCTCAGTACTTTTTAGTATTCATGAACCCATCAATTTGGACAATATCACCAGTGCCACTGGCAGAAATGCAGTCCCAAACCAGGACAGACCCTCCACCATGTTTCACTGAAGGCCACAAGCACTCATTCTTCCATCTCTCTCCAACTCTTCTTCTCACATATTGTCGATGATTGGACCAAAACATTTCAAACTTAGATTCATTCCAATTTTTGTGAGCTTTAGCATATGTTAGCCTTTTCACCCTGTTCCCCTTCCGAAAAAGTGGTATCTTGGCTGCTACCTTTAAAAAAAAAGACCATTCCTGATTAAGCTTCTTCAGACAGTAGGGTCAACTTATCATTCCGATGAAGCTGCCAGATGCTGAGCCAGGTCTTTGCTGGACTTCTTCCGGACTCTGAAAGAAGAAACTCTGAGAAGCTTCTCATCAACTGTAAATAATTTCTTGGCCTTTGCAGTCCTTTTTTTGTCCTTGACCTCTACTGATTCTTCAATTTTCTTTTGAATGCCACATTGTCAGGATAGGTTAAGTCCAGAGTTAGACCCAAATGCTAGAATGAAGTTAGAATAACACTCTAGCACTGTGAGTATATTCCAGGACCTGACCCTGCGACAGCTGCAATAATATACTCACAGAAATAAACTGGAAGATGGTACAGCAGGGTCAGGAGAAGAAACGTCGGGTAGTTAAGGGTTAACCAAAAGAGTAATCCATCAAGCAATAACCGGCAACTTGAAATCAGGCAGGAAGGGGTTAACCAGAAGGATTTGTCAAACAAGCAAAGTCCAGCAACGTGTTATCAATCAGATTGGGGTTAAACAGTAGAATTGTCTAGCAAGCAAAGTTCCAGCAACGTGTAATCCGGCAGTTTGGGGTTAACCAGTAGAATATTTAAACAAGCAAAGTCCAGCAACGTGTTATCAGGCAGTTTGGGGTTAAACAGTAGAATGGTCTAGCAAGAAAAGTTCCAGCAGCGTGTAATCAGGCAGTTTGGGGTTAAACAGTAGAATGGTCTAGCAAGCAAAGTTCCAGCAGCGTGTAATCAGGCAGTTTGGGGTTAAACAGTAGAATGGTCAAACAAGCAAAGTCCAGCAACGTGTTATCAGGCAGTTTGGGGTTAAACAGTAGAATAGTCTAACAGGCAAAGTCCAGCAACGTGTTAACAAGCAGTTTGGGTTTAAACAGTGAAATGTTCAAACAAGCAATAGTCCAGATAACAGGAATCAGGCAGGAAGGGTTAAGCAGGGTAGGAGTCAAACAAACCAGCAATTCTTAATCAAACAAGGGATTCAGAAAGTACTCACAAGCCAGGAATTAGAACAAACAGGCCCTGAGGAGAGGAGACACCGGAATAAGAAGGCCTTCTGACGTCAGCAGAAGGGGCCGACGAGAACAGGGTTGCTAAGCAACCAAGAAAGCGCTACCGCGCTGACACAGGGAAGAAGGAAGCGATCAGCAGCTGAGCGATCGCGACAGTACCCCCTCCTCAAGGACCCCTCCGGGGAACACGAACAGGCTTTGAAGGATTCTGGGCATGGAACTGTTTGATCAAAGCAGAGGCACGGACATGAGAAGCAGGTTCCCAAGAACGTTCAGTGATGGGATATCCCTTCCAATGGACCAAATAATATAGACGGTTACCCCGTAATCTGGAATCAAGAATTTGACTGATCTCAAATTCTGAAGTACCATCCACAAGGAACGGAGAGGGAACTTTGCATTTGGTGGAAAACCGGTTAGAGACTGCTGGTTTAAGAAGAGATACGTAAAAGACAGGGTGAATCTTCAAGTTGTCTGGTAAAGCCACCCTGTAGGCAGTAGAACATACCTTGGAAACAATCCTGAATGGTCCAATGTATTTAGGACCCAATTTAGCACAAGGTTGTTTGAGTCGAATGAATCTGGTGGAAATCCAAACCTTGTCTCCAGTCCGAAATGAGGGTGCCTTACGGCGTCTGCGATCAGCAAATCGTTTATACTTTTGAGAAGAGAGAAGAAGAATTTCCCGAATCTTCTTCCAGTGTTTACAAAGATTTCTCACTGTACAATCTGCTCCAGGAACTCCAGAACCTTCCGAAGACATAGGAAAAGTTCTAGGTACAAATCCATAGGCTGCCTTAAAAGGAGAAGTCTGTAAAGAAGAATTGAAACGGGAATTGTAAGCAAGTTCAGCTAAGGGAAGAAGTTGAGACCAATTGGAGTGCTGATGATTAAAATAGTGCCTGAGATAGGATTCAAGAGATTGATTTACCCGCTCAGTTTGATCGTTGGACTGAGGATGATGAGCAGTAGAAAGAGATATGGTAACTCCAAACTGTTTGCACAGAGATTTCCAAAATCTTGAGACAAATTGAACTCCTTGATCAGAAACAATGTCCAAAGGAAAACCATGTAATCTAGTGATATGGAGAATAAACAATTCAGCAAGTTTCTGGGCCGATGGTAATCCAGGTAATGGAACAAAATGAGCTGCTTTGGAAAACCTGTCTACCACAACCCATATGGTCTTGTTTCCTGCAGAATTAGGAAGATCTGTAATAAAGTCCATGGAAACATGAGACCGGGGATAATATGGAACAGGCAGAGGTTGTAAGAGTCCAAGAGGTAAAGATGAAGACTGTTTATTAGAGGTACAGGAATGACAAGCTGCAACATAATCCTTGACATCTTTGCCCATGGAAGGCCACCAGACATGTTGTTTGAGTCTCCACAAAGTATTACGCACTCCTGGATGTCCAGACAGAACATTATCATGAGCCCAACGAAGAAGTTTTAGGCGGAATTCTGTAGGTACAAATAAGATCCCAGGAGGTATGTTAAAGGATGAAGGTACAGAGGCTTGAGCAGACTGTAATGCTTGGAAAGGAAAAGTAGATAACTGAGCTAGAACTTTAGCAGGGCGGAGAATGGGTTCAGAATCCAAAAATGTAGAATCAGAGGCCAGAAATTGTCTAGATAAAGCGTCTGCTTTCGTATTCTTAGAACCAGGAATATAAGAGAGGACAAAATTAAATCTGGAAAAGAACAGAGCCCATCATGCTTGACGTGAGTTGAGGCGTTTGGCAGTATGAAGATACAGAAGATTTTTATGATCCGTGAGAATAAGAAATGGTTGAACCGTGCCTTCAAGCAGATGTCTCCATTCTTCCAAAGCCATCTTAATAGCTAACAGTTCCTTGTTACCGACATCATAATTCAGTTCAGAAGTATTGAACTTCTTGGAGAAAAATCCCACAGGAAGGATCTTGCTAGTAACAGGATTTCGCTGAAATAGTACAGCCCCAGCAGCGATCAGAGAAGCATCCGCTTCAAGGATGAATTGGAGACTCGGAACAGGATGGCAAAGAATGGGAGTCGAAGTAAATGCAGACTTCAGAGATTCAAATGCCTGTAAGGCTTTATCAGACCAATGCTTGCAATCCTGACCCTTCTTAGTAAGAGCTGTAAGGGGTGCCGAGATGTTAGCAAAGTCTTTTATGAATTTACGATAGTAATTGGCAAACCCCAGGAACCTTTGAAGAGATTTTAAGGAAGTAGGTCTAGGCCAATCTATAATAGCCGGCTGTTTGTCAGAATCCATCTTGAATCCAGACGGGGAAATAATGTAACCCAGGAAATGAATAGATTCTTGATGAAAAGAGCACTTTTCAAGCTTGGCAAAGAGAGAATTTTCACGTAATCTCTGGAGTACTAGTGTAACATGATGAACGTGATCCTGTAAAGTCCGGGAATAAATCAAAATATCATCAAGATAGATAATAACGAATTGATTAAGATAGTCTCTGAATATTTCATTAACAAAATGTTGAAAAACTGCAGGGGCATTGCATAACCCAAAAGGCATAACTAAATATTCATAGTGCCCAAACCTAGTGTTGAAGGCAGTTTTCCACTTGTCCCCTTTACGAATTCTGACCAAATTATATGCCCCACAAAGATCCAATTTGGTAAAGATGGAAGCACCCTGGAGACAATCAAATAATTTGGGAATGAGAGGAAGTGGATAACAATTCTTGATTGTAATTTGATTAAGAGCACAATAGTCAATGCAAGGACGAAGACCTCCATCTTTTTTTTCCACAAAGAAAAAACCTGCTCCTACTGGAGAAGAAGAAGGGCGGATAAAACCTCGGGCCAAATTATCCTTGATATATTCCTCAAGTGAAACATTTTCTTGACGAGAAAGTGGGTATGTTTTACCCTTAGGTAGAGGTGCTCCTGGTAACAGGTCAATGGGACAATCAAAGGTCCGGTGTGGAGGTAATACGTCAGCATCCTTTTCAGAAAAGCCATCACAAAAAGAATGATAATGTTCAGGCAAGGAATCAGGAATGTCCAAAACTGCCACAACTGTACTAGAAGTTTTGGGAGTATTCTGAAGACACTGTTTGAAACAAGAAGATCCCCAAGCAACAAGTTCTCCTTTAGACCAGGAAAAAACTGGATCATGTAGTTGAAGCCAAGGGAGTCCCAAAATGAGAGGAAACTGTGGGGAAGAGATGATGTCAAAACAAATGGTTTCGGAATGAAGTACTCCTACAGACATGAGAAGTGGTATCGTAGAATATTGAATGAAACCAGATCCTAAGGGTTGACCACTGACAGTAGTGACCTTAATTACTTGGCTCTTGGAAAGCAAAGGAATACGAAAAGCATTGACAAAATCCGAATCCATAAACATTCCTGCAGCTCCAGAATCGATGAGTGCTTGAGCCTGAAATTTGGTGTTGCCAAAGCGGACAGTGACTGGAACAAACAGCTTGGGATTGAGGGTAGAAAAAGATCTTTGGCTTAACTCAGTCCCTCTTTCTGGAGTTAAGCCCTGGCTTTTACTGGACAAGTTGGACAATCTTTTAACATATGCCCCTTAATACCACAGTAAAGACATAGTCCCAGATTACGCCTTCTGAGACGTTCAGCTTCGGATAATTTGATTGCACCAACCTCCATGGGTTCACTTGACTCAGAGATAGAAGTATTTGGAGTAGGAAGGTTTGGTGAACGAGGCATAGGACGGAAAGAAGATCTGATAAAGGATCTTCGGTTACGGTCACGTTCATGGAGACGCTCAGAGTAACGAGCATCTAGCTTGATACATAAGTTGATAAGTTCTTCTAGAGAATCAGGAAGATCCCTATAAACCAGTTCGTCTTTCAAACGATCACAAAGACCTTTACGAAACGCTGCACGCAGGGCCCCATGATTCCACATAGTTTCAGCAGCTAAAGTCCGGAATTCTATAGCGTATTGTGCTACAGAAAGAGATCCCTGTCTTAAATCTAAAAGTCCTGCTTCGGCAGCCGCTGATCTACCAGGTTTATCAAACACAGAAGAAAATATGGATACAAAAGTGTCAATATCATGGAGCAAAGGATCATCCTTTTCCAACAGTGGAGAAACCCAAGCCAAGGCTTTACCCTTCATAAGATAAATTAAAAAGGTGATCTTGGAGGAAGAGGAAACAAACATCTGAGGATTATTTCTGAAGTGAAGGCGACATTGATTAAGAAATTCTCGACAGTCTTCAGGATTGCTGTCATATTTATCCAGTAGCGGAATTCTGGGAATAAACTGTTCTGCGGGTGGTGGCGGATTAAATGCAGGGTTAGAACTGGCCGCAGGAACAACAGGTGTTGCAGAGACTTGAGAAGGTGGAGAGAGATTATGCAAAAGAGAAGTAATTTGATCCAATTTAGAATCCAGGGATTGCAGGTGTGCAGAGTGGGTTCCAAGCAGCTGTTCCTGTAGAGCCACAGCTCTGGATAACTCACCAGGGTCCATTATATGGCCTGTTTGTAATGTCAGGATAGGTTAAGTCCAGAGTTAGACCCAAATGCTAGAATGAAGTATAACACTCTAGCACTGTGAGTATATTCCAGGACCTGACCCTGCGACAGCTGCAATAATATACTCACAGAAATAAACTGGAAGATGGTACAGCAGGGTCAGGAGAAGAAACTTCGGGTAGTTAAGGGTTAACCAAAAGAGTAATCCATCAAGCAATAACCGGCAACTTGAAATCAGGCAGGAAGTGGTTAACCAGAAGGATTTGTCAAACAAGCAAAGTCCAGCAACGTGTTATCAGGCAGATTGTCTAGCAAGCAAAGTTCCAGCAACGTGTAATCCGGCAGTTTGGGGTTAACCAGTAGAATATTTAAACAAGCAAAGTCCAGCAACGTGTTATCAGGCAGTTTGGGGTTAAACAGTAGAATGGTCTAGCAAGCAAAGTTCCAGCAGCGTGTAATCAGGCAGTTTGGGGTTAAACAGTAGAATTGTCAAGCAAGCAAAGTTCCAGCAGCGTGTAATCAGGCAGTTTGGGGTTAAACAGTAGAATGGTCTAGCAAGCAAAGTTACAGCAGCGTGTAATCAGGCAGTTTGGGGTTAAACAGTAGAATGGTCAAACAAGCAAAGTCAAGCAATGTGTTATCAGGCAGTTTGGGGTTAAACAGTAGAATAGGCTAACAGGCAAAGTCCAGCAACGTGTTAACAAGCAGTTTGGGTTTAAACAGTGAAATGTTCAAACAAGCAATAGTCCAGATAACAGGAATCAGGCAGGAAGGGTTAAGCAGGGTAGGAGTCAAACAAGCCAGCAATTCTTAATCAAACAAGAGATTCAGAAAGTACTCACAAGCCAGGAATTCGAACAAACAGGCCCCGAGGAGAGGAGACGCCGGAATAAGAAGGCGTCTGACGTCAGCAGAAGGGGCCGACGAGAACAGGGTTGCTAAGCAACCAAGAAAGCGCTACCGCGCTGACACAGGGAAGAAGGAAGCGATCAGCAGCTGAGCGATCGCGACACACATCTTGTTTGTTGATTTCCTTTTGAAAGTGACCTTGCTGATGCAAAAGTATTATTTTATGTCTGTCTGCATTTTGAATGGAATGATGTGATTGAAAGTTAGTCTTATTAGAAAGCTTCCAATGAATTAAACTCATACCACATATGTATGTAATATTCAAGCATGTCTTGCACAAACCTGGTGTAATAGACCTTTTTCACAGAAGCCATTTTGATATGAAATAGTAGGACAAATACAGGTGTTAGCAATGACATTATTTAGGGTTCCATTCCATTTAGGTTTACGAGAGCCAGGTTCCTGCTATTGCTCAAGTATTAGTGGAGGTCACACTAAATACTTGCTACTTTAGCCTATAGAAGCTGTTTTTTTCAGATTTTTTTTCTGTTTAATACTGCAAACAAATATCCTGTTTTTTCTGGTTGTACTCTCAGGCATGTGAAGCCAGGACCGCAAACAGTAAGCAGTACAATAGAATGGATTCACGGTCTACTTGAAGCTGTGGTCACATAAACAAAACAGTTGTCCACAGCACTGTATATTCTTATTATGCTTTATTGTACTAATACAGACATGGAAAAATATTTTTCCATGTCTGTATTAGTACAATAAAGCCTAATAAGAATATACAGTGCTGTGGACAACTGTTTTGTTTATGTGATTGGGGGATCTGGCAGAGTCCCTGTCTTCACGCGCACTGGACTCCCAAGAAGTTGCTGTTTTATATGTGAGCATATGAAGCTGTGGTCAGATATCCCAGATAACTGCACTTGTGCATTTTCGCTTCCAATCTGATAGCCACACAAAATACATAGGACGTATGGTGCATCACCTTTTGGCTGCACCAGATGCCAATCAAACTATTGAAAATTATTTTTTAACATGGAGGCAGTCTGGCAATAGGTAAGGGGGAAGAAATAAGATATGTATTTGTGAAATAGAAATATTTACAAAGATGAGTCTAAGGGGCATATTTATCAAAGTGCGTGCGGACATGATATGAAGTATTGTATCATGTCCGCCGCACATCGATAAATGCCAACAGCATACGCTGTCGGCATTTATCATTGCACCAGCAGTTCTTGTGAACTGCTGGTGCAATGCCGCCCCCTGCAGATTTGCCGCTAGCAGGGGGTGTCAATCAACCCGATCGTATTTGATCGGGTTGATTTCGGTCCACGGCCTCAGAGCAGGCAGACAAGTTATGGAGCAGCGGTCTTTAGACTGCTGCTTCATAACTTCTGTTTCCGGCGAGCCTGAAGGCTCGCGCGGAAATAGGGGCATCAAGCTCCAAACGGAGCTTGATAAATATGCCTCTAAATGTATATTTAGGGATAAAAGCTGTAATATAGTCAAAAAGTAGTTATGCATAATTCACCATGACTTTAATTTGAATGCTCTATCTGAATTATGAAACTTTAATTCTGACTTTAGTGTCCATTTAAGTTAAAGATACATGAAAGTCAAAATTGATTCATACAGTGCAACTTTAAACAACTTTTTTATTTAATTATGTTATCAAATTGTCTGTTTTCTTTGAATCCTTGTTTACACCACTAATTGGTCCTGTAAAGTGAAAAGACTGTTTTATTTTATGTAAATTATGCTTCATACATGATGCATGTACCTTTAAAAGGTTCCTTGGACACGTTAACATTTGCATAGTAGTTAAAAAAAAAAAGCTACAAAAATCAGAACACTTGTTAGAAGCAATCTTAGCTGTTAAATTTATGGCATTTCTGCCATAAAGTCAATTAAAATTCTAGGGCCTAGATTTGGAGTTTGGCGGTAGCCGTGAAAACCAGCGTTAGAGGCTCCTAACGCTGGTTTTAGGCTACCGCCGGTATTTGGAGTCACTCAAAAGCCGGTCGTCATCGGATGAAGATAGAAGATGCCGCTTGGATCAAGATGGTTGCCGGTCCGGATCGCCTCTTCTTCCCGGATAGGATGAAGACTTTGGAGCCTCTTCGGGACCTCTTCAGCCACCGGATGATGGATCGCCAACTCCCGCTTGGGTTGGATGAAGATTTTGGAGCCAGGACGGATCGGTGATACCTGGTGAGGTGAAGACAAGGTAGGATGATCTTCAGGGGCTTAGTGTTAGGTTTATTTAAGGGGGGTTTGGGTTAGATTAGGGGTATGTGGGTGGTGGGTTGTAATGTTGGGGGGGTATTGTATGTTTTTTTTTTACAGGCAAAAGAGCTGAATTTCTTGGGGCATGCCCCGCAAAGGGCCCTGTTCAGGGCTGGTAAGGTACAAGAGCTTTTAACTTTAGTAATTTAGAATAGGGTAGGGCATTTTTTATTTTGGGGGGCTTTGTTGTTTTATTAGGGGGCTTAGAGTAGGTGTAATTAGTTTAAAATTGTTGTAATATTTTTCTTATGTTTGTAAATATTTTTTTATTTTTTGTAACTTAGTTCTTTTTTATTTTTTGTACTTTAGCTAGTTTATTTAATTGTATTTATTTGTAGGAATTGTATTTAATTAATTTATTGATAGTGTAGTGTTAGGTTAATTGTAGGTAATTGTAGGTAGTTTATTTAATTAATTTATTGATAGTTTAATTGTAACTTAGGTTAGTATTTATTTTACAGGTAATTTTGTAATTATTTTAACTATTTTAGCTATTAAATAGTTCTTAACTATTTAATAGCTATTGTACCCGGTTAAAATAATTACAAAGTTGCCTGTAAAATAAATATTAATCCTAAAATAGCTACAATGTAATTATAATTTATATTGTAGCTATATTAGGATTTATTTTACAGGTAAGTATTTAGCTTTAAATAGGAATCATTTATTTAATAAGAGTTAATTAATTTCGTTAGATTAAAATTATATTTAATTTAGGGGGGTGTTAGTCAGTGACGTGCAGTGACGTCAGAGGCTGGTGAGGCAGTGGCTAGGATACGCCTTCGTTCTTTAGATATCCTTTGTTGAAGAAATAGCAATGCACATGGGTGAGCCAATCACATGTGGTATCTATGTGCAGCCACAAATCAGCAGCTACTGAGCATATTTAGATATGATTTTCAACAAAGGATATCAAAAGAATGAAAAAAAATAGATATTAGATGTAAATTGGAAAGTTATTTAAATTTGCATATGGGATTGATATGGGTTTCATGTCCCTTTAAATGGTGTCTTGGAAAACTGGTCAACTTAGTAAACATCTGATTTTAGTCTAAAAGGATTGTAACAGAAACTCTTGCCAGATAACACAAGGCTTGCTCTGATTATGAGATCTAGAAATCCATGCCCATTAAAATATGTTTAAAACATACTTTTTACTTTAATGCTGCAAATTATGCTTATAGATTCTTTCATTATGCAGTAAATATAAAAATGTCTTGATCCAGTGGCGGCTGGTGAAATTTAAAGATGGTGGGGCGCTTGGCCTCACCCCTTTAAATAAAGCCACACCATCAGGTGGCACTATCAATTCATTAATTAAATAAAAGGTAGACAGAAACACAGAAAAGCATTTGGGGGGAGAGGGAGAGACAGATGGGGGCGAGAGACACAGAGGGTTAGAGAGAAAGAGAGAGAGACAGAATCACACACAGAGGGGTTAGAGAGAGAGAGAAAGAGAGAGAGACAATCACACACAGAGGGGTTAGAGAGAGAGAGAAAGAGAGAGACACAATCACACACAGAGGGTTAGAGAGAGAGAAAGAGAGAGAGACACAATCACACACAGAGGGTTAGAGAGAGAGAAAGAGAGAGAGACACAATCACACACAGAGGGTTAGAGAGAGAAAGAGAGAGAGACACACAATCACACACAGAGGGTTAGAGAGAGAGAGAAATAAAGAGAGAGAGAGAGAGAGAGAGACAATCACACACAGAGGATTAGAGAGAGAGAAAGAGAGAGAGACACAATGATTCAATCACATACAGAGGGTTAGAGAAAGAGAGACACAATCTCACACACAGAGGGTTAGAGAGAGAGAGAGAAAGAGACACAATCACACTCAGAGGGTTAGAGAGAGAGAGAGAGAAAGAGAGAGACACAATCACACACAGAGGGTTAGAGAGAGAAAGAGAGAGACACAATCACACACAGAGGGTTAGAGAGAGCGCAAGAGACACAATCACACACAGAGGGTTAGAGAGAGAGCGAGAGACACAATCACACACAGAGGGTTAGAGAGTGAGAGACACAATCACACACAGAGGGTTAGAGAGAGAGAAAGAGAGAGACACAATCACACACAGAGGGTTAGAGAGAGACACAATCACACACAGAGGGTTAGAGAGAGAGAAAGAGAGAGAGAGACACAATCACACACAGAGGGTTAGAGAGAGAGAGAAAGAAAGAGAGAGAGAGAGAGAGAGAAACAATCACACACAGAGGGTTAGAGAGAAAGAGAGAGAGAGACAATCACACACAGAGGGTTAGAGAGAGCGCGAGAGACACAATCACACACAGAGGGTTAGAGAGAGAGAGAGACACAATCACACACAGAGGGTTAGAGAGAGAGAAAGAGAGAGACACAATCACACACAGAGGGTTAGAGAGAGACACAATCACACACAGAGGGTTAGAGAGAGAGAAAGAGAGAGAGAGACACAATCACACACAGAGGGTTAGAGAGAGAGAAAGAGAGAGAGAGACACACAATCACACACAGAGGGTTAGAGAGAGAAAGAAAGAGAGAGAGAGAGAGAGAGAGAGAGAGAGAGAGAGAGAGAGAGAGAGAGAGAGAGAGAGAGAGAGAGAGAGAGAGAGAGAGACAATCACACACAGAGGGTTAGAGAGAAAGAGAGAGAGAGAGACACAATCACACACAGAGGGTTAGAGAGAGACACAATCACACACAGAGGGTTAGAGATAGAGAGAGAGAGAGAGAAAGAGAGAGAGAGAGAGAGAGAGAGAGAGAGAGAGAGAGAGAGACAATCACACACAGAGGGTTAGAGAGAGACACAATCACACACAGAGGGTTAGAGAGAGACACAATCACACACAGAGGGTTAGAGAGAAAGAGAGAGAGAGACACAATCACACACAGAGGGTTAGAGAGAGACACAATCACACACAGAGGGTTAAAGATAGAGAGAGAGAGAGAGAGAGAGAGAGAGAGAGAGAGAATCACACACAGAGGGTTAGAGAGAGACACAATTACACACAGAGGGTTAGAGAGACACATAAGGTATGAGAGAGTCTGAGGGGGAGGAAGAGAGACAGAGAGAGAAAGAGACCATGGGGGAGAACAACACATAAGGAGAGAGATGGATAGAGAGAGAGACACACACACACACACATACAAGGGGGGGGGAGAGGGACCACTGCATTTTTAAGTAATAAAACAGCAAAGCTACAGAGACTAAGTGAGACTATAACTAAATGAGACCATACATTAGTGTGCAGTACAGAGGCAAGCTGCTAAGTTAGTGGGTGTAAAGTTTGAGTAAACAAAATACAAAAACGATCCTTTGCTGTAAAAGAGTAAAAAAAACACTAAACCAAATTCATTGAATTATCATTTTCACTAACAGAATCCTTTTCAGTAAAATCTTACTTTAATAAGATGGGGCTGAAACAGTGCTCTCTGTGCCTCTCTCTTCCTGCTCTGTAAGGATTCAGGAAGTGACAGTGGCACATTCCACTGCACTTAGAGGGGAAGAACAGAACTCTCTTTTTCACTTTAGCAAAGCTAGCAGGTTCACAGGACAGCAACAAAATAAATGAAAGTTGTTTTTTTCCGTTTTTGTTTTATTTTATATCATTTAACATCCAGCCCCAACTTTAAGTTCCATTTACTAATGCCTCTCACTGGATTGGTTCAGCCCAAATAGGACTGCCTCAAATAAGCAGTTAATGGGCCATGCAATGATCTTAACCACTTTCTTCCAGTAGATGGCGCAGCATGTTGTGTAATGGTGGGCAGACCTGCTTGTGCCTCTTCATTGCACAACATATAGCTGTGGAAAAAAAAATGCTGGGGAAAAAAAATACAATTTTTTTTTTTTTAAAGTCAATAAAAAAATATATATTTTTGCCCATATAAGAGGTGAAGCACTGCCTCACCTGCCTCTAGTGACTGCACATCACTGGTGTTAGTGTTAGGGTTAGACTTAGCTTTAGGGGTTAATCCATTTATTAGAATAGCGGTGAGCTCCGGTCGGCAGATTAGGGGTTAATAATTGAAGTTAGGTGTCGGCGATGTTAGGGAGGGCAGATTAGGGGTTAATACTATTTATTATAGGGTTAGTGTGGCGGATTAGGGGTTAATAACTTTATTATAATAGCGGTGCGGTCCGCTCGGCAAATTAGGGGTTAATATGTGTAGGCAGGTGGAGGCGACGTTGAGGGGGGCAGATTAGGGGTTAATAAATATAATATAGGGGTCGGCGATGTTAGGGCAGCAGATTAGGGGTACATAGGGATAATGTAAGTAGGGGCGGTTTATGGAGCGGCAGATTAGGGGTTAAAAATAAAATGCAGGTGTCAGCGATAGCGGTGGCGGCAGAATAGGGGTTAATAAGTGTAAGGTTAGGGGTGTTTAGACTCGGGGTACATGTTAGAGTGTTAGGTGCAGACGTAGGAAGTGTTTCCGCATAGCAAACAATGGGGCTGCGTTAAGAGCTGAACGCAGCTTTTTTGCAGGTGTTAGGTTTTTTTTCAGCTCAAACAGCCCCATTGTTTCCTATGGGGGAATCGTGCACAAGCACGTTTTTGAGGCTGGCCGCGTCCGTAAGCAACTCTGGTATTGAGAGTTGAAGCTGCATTAAAAATGCTCTACGCTCCTTTTTTGGAGCCTAACTCAGCTTTTATGTGGACTCTCAATACCAGAGTTATTTTTATGGTGCGGCCAGAAAAAAGCCGGCGTTAGTTTTTCGGGTCGTTACCGACAAAACTCCAAATCTAGCCGTTAGTGAGCTGTGAGAGCACATTTGAATTAAAGTGTTAAAATGACACTCTGTGACGCTTTGCAATTCCCTCTGGCAAGAGAAATATGTTGCTATATACAAAGTGTGTTGCCTTGGAGATTGTAAGAGTGCTAAATGTATCCAATGATCTGAAATCATGTGACATTATATTGTCCTTTACCAATCATTATAAATACACATGACCTGTTATGTATGAGTTATCATTCTATAAGTTAGAGAGCACTTCCTGGTTGCAACGTCAGTTGTTTTTTACTGTGACTATTATCCTATAGGATATAGAGATATTAAGTCATCTTACGTCACATAGCACCAATGAGCCTTAGGATAAGTCAGACACTAATTCTTTTTGTTGCATTTTTTTCTTGAATATTCTCTTTACAGGAACAAAAAAGTATCTACTCTTTTTATTCTCTATATAACCGTTAGCATTTCAAAATGATAAATTATAAAAGAAATAAAACGTTATAATATTAATCAAACTAGTTTGGTTATAAGGGAATCTGTTTACTACTGGGACAGCCACTCAAGGGGACCCAGCATCATTTAGCCCCTATTCCTTGTTTGTGTGTTTGGTGTTTGTGTGTCAAAATTAATTGTCGTAGGTAAAGTTGGGCTTTGGCAGTTGGCTTTACCTTAGATTTTGCCCTGAGCCCAGTGGTAATTTATTTTTTTTCCTTAAAAATTACAGAAATGTTTTAAAAAGCTCCATGCAAACATTTACTATAGAACAGTGAACTGATCTGATCACTCCTGACAGAGGACAGATTTTTGGCTTGAAATGATTGCTCAAATTATTACTGCGATGGAATTAAATATGCAAGCTACCTTGACAAATATTATATATTTTTTTTTATATATAATTACCAAAATTAAGTAGAATATTTTGTATAATATAAATATATAAATTTAAATAAATGTCCACCACAAATGCACTAGATTTAACTTACAGATATTTTATTTTGTGAATGTTTTCAGGGCCCTCACCCTTTCCTCAGACAAATCAGTGAATACACAGTGCATAAATAAACAACTTCTCCCACAAGTGCACAACCAGTCATTAAATCAAAATTTCCATTAATGAAAGTCAATGTAACGATTTAACAATAAGCATTTAAATGAAGATCCTAGTGACCTATGTGTATATTGTGTATTCCATGTACAGTATAACTATGTACACATAACGTCCAGTACAAAGTCTCAAATATATCTGACACTCTAGGTCCCTTTAATCACAACGATAGGAGGATCTGTGTAGTTCATGAATATATTATTTTATTATTATACTTTATTTATAAAGTGCCAAGATATTCAGCTGTCCATGGGTACAATTCATTTAAATAAAACAATGATAGAAAACATGTAAGAGACAAGACAAAGTTTTACAACACATACAGGAGGAATTAAGGGCCCTATTCCCGTAGGAAGTTACAATCTAGAAGGGTAGGAAGTTGAGAAACAGGAGTTGAGGACTGCAAGATTGAGAAAGATGTTAATGCAGAGTTAGATGAGGGAAATGTTAGGTAAGTGAAATTAATTTATTACTTAGTTGGGTGGTAGGCTTCTGTGAACAAAAAAGTATTTAGGGAGCATTTAAAAGAAGAAAGATTAGAGGAAAGCCTGACAGGACGAGGGAGGTTGTTCCAGAGGGTAGGTGCTGCACGAAAGAAGTTCTGCAGTCTAGCATGGTAAGAGGTGATAGTCGAAGATGCAAGGATCAGGTCATTATTGGATCTTAGTGGGCGGGCTGGAGTATACTTATTGATTAGAGAGGATAGGTAGTGGGGAGCAGCGTTGGTGAGAGCTCTGTATGTAAGGGTGAGAATTTAATTCTTCTGTGAATGGGGAGCAAATGAAGGAACTCGCAGAGAGGTGCAGCAGATACAGAGCAACGGGAAAGGTGGATTAGCCTGGCAGAGGCATTTAGGATGGATTGAAGGGGGGAGAGGCGGGAAAGAGGAAGGCCAGCAAGTAGGTTATTGCAGTAGTCAAGTCAGCAAATAACTTTGTTGATCTACAGCCCATAAATATGTATAATCTATCCATATTGCATCACCACTAATATATTGATGCAGAGCTGATGCGTAAAGTAACTGCACTAATAGAAATCATACTGTCAAGAATAATAACATGGTCACTAGGGATGTAACTAGAGGATGATGTCACCACTCTGGGCATCAACCAGCTCCATAGCTGTATATCCCTTAAGTGACTATTGATACAAATTTACAATCCTTCCTTATGCTCTAAATTTGTAGTTAACTAGTTTTATGACAGTGGAAACATCAAGAAATAAAGCAAAAATAAAAATAAAACAAAGATAAATCCTGCTGCAGGAAGTAGCTTACAAAGCCAATCACAAATGCTGCCAAAGACTCCATACAACTTGGGATATATATATATATATATATATATATATATATATATATATATATATATATATATACACAGTATATTAGTGCTCATTCAACTAGTTAGCAGTTTGAACATTTCTGGCTATGTGTTACAGTAAGCTGGGAGCGTTTTTTGCTACGCTAACTTATGCTATAGTATTCTCTGCACTTATTTGTTATTACATCTTGGGAAGCTCCTATTAATATGCAGTAGCAGAGTTAAACAGGTGAGTGTAGAAGTGACAATACCCGCTATGTGTGTTTACTAGGTGGGACTGTCTTTTGGTCACAACCTGACTAACCCACTCTGTCTATACTATTTGGAGATAAATCCTACATCTTCAACAAAGGACTATAAGAAGATTGTGGATTCTTGTGGGTACAGAGAGGATCCATTCTGAGTGTAGCTAGAAGTTTGTTTACTCAAGTCAATTATCCTGTGAGTAGTTTCAATTTGGAGCACGGCCACTTCTATCAAGATACAGTGAACCATAAAGTGTATTTTATCGTGGTTGCAGATGGATCCACACTAGATCTGACAATGTGTGGATTTTATTTTTAGGACTGTCAGATGTACATTTGTTTGATTGATTAATTAATTACTTATTTTATTAAAAACTGTATTGTGTATGTTCTATATATTTGTTCTTTTAAATTAAAATGTGCAGTACCATTCAGTTAGAATTTCCCTTAGTGCCCCTACTTGCAGAATAAAATAGTTTGCTAGACATGCGCATGGGCAAAAAAAACCATTACCTTGCCCCAAAGATTCGGTTTGGCATTTTCGTTTTACTAGGGTCATCAGAATTTTCATCCGAATATTGAGAGAACAATTTTATTAGAAATTAAATTTGTTCAATTGCATTACAGCCTATGGGAGGCCCACAAAACATTAATTTTAGCAAAAAATAACACTTTTAGGAAATGCAAACAATTGAAAGATTCAGTGCTATTTGGGACTTGAGAACATACAGGAACTAGAACAATTTTTACAAAGAGAAAGCAAATACATTTAAATTAAAAGTATTTGATTATTATAGTAATATCAATTATTCACTAGTACTACCTTTTCTCCACCACCCTATTGTCTCCCCACACCTTATAACCTTTCACTTCCCACCACTACAACAGTACACAAACCTAAAAAATACAACTCCAAGGGAAGAGGACACCTGCTTAGAGACCCTTGGATACAGCAGCCAGCAGTTTGCTACACTTTTTTACTTTAACTAATGATCAGCACAGAGCAGGAAGGGTAGGAGCAGCAGAGGAAAAAGACGGAAGCAGAGTTACTGAACTACGTAGTCCTCCACTACACAGTCCCCAAAAATACACCTCCAAGGGAAGAGGACAAGCACATGCTTAGAGACCCTTTCACAAAGCAGCCAACAGTTTGATACAATTTTGGAAATTAACTGATGACCACCACTGAGCAGGAGAGCCTGGGGCAGCAGAGTTAGCAATGTAACTGAAGTAGCCCACTTATTGTAATACACAAACACCAAAAATACACATCCAAGGAATGTGAACAATGTGCCTAGAGAGTCCTTGAAAACAGTAGCTAGCCGGTCATTAAGGATTTGGCATTGACTGATGACCTTCACAAAGCATGGAAGGGCAGGAGCAGCAGAGTTATTAAAGTAGGACACTGTATTATTGTACACTCATCCCATAAATACACATCCAAGGAAAGTGACAAGTTGAGTGAAAGTATGGCCTGAAGCTAATGGAATAATCCAAGATCAAGCAAACAATGAACTATGCCAAAACTCTGTTTCACACTGTGCCCGGCTGTTCTCCAAAGGATTTGTCATTGACTAATTACCACCACAGTGCAGGAACAGCAGGAGCTGCATTAGGCAGCAGCTTTTCTGATGTAGGCCTCCTTCTAGGTTTTGTTATACCAACCCCATAAATACACCTTCACGGACGGTGAACAAAGACGTGCCAAAACTTTGAATTCCTGTTCAAAGCCCTAAAGTTAAACCATACATATTATCTTACCAATGCTGGAAATTAAAACTTACATTTGGATCCTTCTGTTTTAGCAACCAGATGTTTAAGTGGAAGATGATGTAGAAGGTGTTTTACTTCTTATAAGCACTCTCAAAGCAGTAACACAAGAACATTTTAAAACCACCTGTTTAGCATCATGGAAATTTTTGTTAAAAAAATGGTCCAGCACTTAAGTTCTAAAGGACTTTATTCAGCATTGCTACTTTATTTTAGAGTAGGCTATGAACTTCTCTAACAAAATGGTTGTGCTATAAGGCACACATTGACTACTTGTGCTAAAAGAAATAGAGCTTTGATTCATAAGTCTTGCTCATGATATACTAGTGGTGCTGTTGCTGGCAACATAGGTAGTGGTTGACACTGATGCACTAACTGGCTGCTCTACAACTGGAGGTGATGGTGGCGATGGAGAGTATCAATGCAGGTGGAGACTGTTGGTCTAAAACCCATAATGCACAGCCTCTGTACTGGAATCTCCTACTTTGGTATTTTCTAATCAAGTTCATCCTGGTCCAAACCAGAGACTGGGGAAATCTGCTCGATATTTCCCTCTTCTCCCTGACTGCTTTGCACAATGGGATCATCTACTACTCCTGTAATGTCTCTCCTATTGCTCCTGGGAGACTACCTTCTAATTCTGATGAACCCACCCGGATGCTGCTATAAAATATGGAGGATATCAGGAGAGTGGCAGCAGTAGAACTGATAGTGGCATTGAGGTGAACACTGGAAAAGGTGTTTTATGGAGTAGACTAAAGAGTTGGCGTGTACATGGAGGCTGCTTGGTAACCTCAGACATCCCAATCATACTACTAGGCATAGAGCCAAACAATGTCAATTCATCACCTACAGCTTCAGTTTGCACACAAAAGTAAAGAGGACAATGAGAGGGACTTAGATAACCCTCACTGCTGCTGCTGCTACTATTTATGGTATCAGTGGGCCTTAGATATCTCCTACTGTAGCTGACCTTGCTGCTGATGCCACCACTCCTCTAGTTATTTGAGCCAGAACAGCAGAAAATCCCCTTGAAAATAATATTTGGCTCTGTGATGAAAAGGTAAAAGAGGTTGTCCCACTTTTGTTCATTAGACAAGTAGAAGCAGACACTGACTCTGCACTGGTAGTGACAGTGTTGGAGGGAGTGGTGGTCATGAAGGTGGCAGCCAGAAACCTAGTACACTCTGACCGACTAAAAATACTGACATTTTTTTTTCTCTCTCACTTCCCCTCTCTCCTCTTCCCTTCTGGCGCATTTGACTGCGTCTTCTGTTCTTTTGTCACTTTTAGATCCACTACTATAGTGGACATTTGGACAAACTAGTTGTGCTATCAATTTACTCATGTTCTATGAGTCAAGGAATGTGAGTATTCATATCTAGAGCAAACTTAGCTTGTCGAAAAAGCAATTAGCACAAGATACAAGTAGATGTTACTGGTCACCAATAGTTACTTATTCTTTACAAGTAATGAACATATGAAGCACATTTTACGGAGCTATTAGCAGTTATATAAGATCGGAAGCTCCAGACCTGTGATTATTCATTGCTGTATACGGTTTGATCTGTGTAATGTATAACTATATGTTGTAAAGCAAGTTCATTCAATAAAGCTTTTCATTAAAATAAAAAAAAATAAAAAAAATACTGAACATTTTATGACATAATATAATTATATAATTAAATATTATTTGCTACTACCTTATTTTGGCTGGTGCCCCCACTACTATAACAAATATAATTTTAATTTGATGAGGGGTACACTGTACTAATATAAATGTAATACAGATATTATACTAGTAACAGTATAGGCAACAGGCATACACTTTGTGCAATATAGCCAGCCACTGAGAAATTATCATTTTATATATTTTACACCCAAATGAAAATATATGCTACTATGATGCTGTAGAGAGCCTGTAGCAAACTGCCAGGCACGCAATTTATTTAGATACTTTGCGATGCGGGGGGGGATAGGTTAGGGGTTAATAACTTTATTTAGTGTTTGCGATGTGGGAGGATGGCGTTTTAAGGGTTAATAACTTTATTTAGTCGATTAAACACAAAGGATTGGTCCAGATTACTTAAAAGATAACTCCTTTGTTTCAATATTTCAATACTTTTTTTTGCTTCAATGTAATAACGTTATTCCATCTTGTTAGAGACAATTACACACATCCAGGTAGGTGTAAGCAGGTTCGGTTTTACGCGTTTCGGCAGAACAGGTACGCCTTAATCATAGACCATACCGGAACCCCTTACACCTGTGGCTTAAAACCTAGAGGGAGATACCCTCCCACTTTCTTTTACTCGAAACACCTTCTCTTGGAGGCTGACCATAGGATAACAATCTATATACAAGATTTGACATCTTCCATTACATTTTTTGTTACATTTTCCTGAACTGGATATATTGTTTTACTTCTAATCAAAAAACAAAGGCATGCATAAATATTATTCATAGCACAATGTAGAATGTTTTACATGAGAAGCATGCTTAAAGCCAGATTATTGGGACCAATATTATTATATACAACTTGTATACTAGAAGATAGAGCTTCATATAAAGGGTAAAATATATAGATAAATATATACTTTTTTTCACAGAGGGTACAGTTGCAAAAACATTCTTTCCTTAGAGTTTCCAAAAGAGGATCTTATGTACAGTTTACTTTATCATATAAAGGGAAAGATTCTCACAGCCAACAATTTATAACATCATGCTTTGAGTTGAAGCCTAAAGGTACTAATGTTTTGAATATAAAAATCCAGTATGCTTCTTGTTTTTTAGAAGGCTAAGTCTGTCACCTCCTCTGTGTGGCCTGCATATATGTTCAATAGCAGTCCACCTAAAGGATTTTAAATCCTGATCATGTTCTACAATAAAGTGTACAGCAAGTGAAGAGCAATGGATATAATTTTCTATATATGAAATATGTTCTCGTATTCGAGTTCTTACAGCCCTTGTAGTCATTCCAATATATACATACATCAATCTATATATATATATATATATATATATATGCTTTTTGTGTTCTTTACACTCTATTAAATATATCACATGATCTGTAGAACATTTTATACATCCTTTTATATTGTACTCAATCCCTGTTGTATAAGATTGACATTTGTTTGTCACCCTTATATATCCACAAGCCCTGCACCTCTTGCTTCCACATTTAAAGGTGCCATTTGATTGTAACCAGGCACTCCCTTTATTTTTATCTCTATCTTTCTTCTTTAGCTCACTTGGAGATAGAATATTTGCAATTGACTTACTTTTCCTATATACAAACTTGCAACCTTTTTCAACTATAGGTTTAAGCACTTCATCTCCATACATAAGTGGCAAATATTTCTTAATGATTTCACAAATCTTGGTATATTGATTAGAGTATTGGGTAATGAACAAGGTCTTGTCATCCTTACTATAATCCTTTTGTTTGTTAAGTAGCAGATTTGTTCTCTCTATCTGATCTACTTTCTTACTGATACTAACAATTTGATTGTAATTATAACCCATATGCACCATTCTCTCTGTAAATTCCAATTTTGCTCTATCATAAGCTTCCTGTTGTGAACAGTTCCTTTTGGCACGTATTATTTGACCCTTAATCATGCCCTTTATTACATGCTTTAGGTGATTGCTTTTAGCGTGTAATAACGCATTTCCTGCTATAGGTTTTCTGTAGAAGTCTGTTTCTACTCTTTCATTTTTCAGGTCTGCCATAATTACAAGATCAAGATAATTGATTTTCCCTTTATTCCACTCAGAGGTAAACTTCATTCCCATTTTGTTGTTATTAAGATATGCTACAAACATGTCTTTTCCTTCCTCATCTCCATCCCATACAAACAACAGATCGTCTATGTACATCTTATAGAGGCAAATAGACTGCCTGAATGGGTTACTGTCATTTGTGATTAGAATTCTTTCAAGCCAACCAATGAATAGGTTTGCATATGAGGGCTCAAACCGCGCCCCCATTGCAGTACCTTGTTTTTGCAAATAGAATTCCCCCTCGAACATAAAATAATTATGCTCAAGAAGGAACTCTATAACTTGAAAGTAAGGATCAAATGTAGTCTCCAAATTTAAAAAATATTCAACTGCCTTAAACCCTAGATTGTGCGGAATCATTGAATACAGAGAGACAACATCCACTGACAACCAGCTGAATGTGTCTCTCCACTTGAATTCTTCGAAAATCTGTAGGGCATGTTTAGTATCTTTGAGATGACTATCAAGACCCTGGACAAGGGGTTGTAAAATCTTTTTTTTTGTCCAGGGTCTTGATAAAAATGATTTAAAATCCTTTAGCTGGACTGCTATTGAACATATATGCAGGCCATACTGGATTTTTATATTCAAAACATTAGTACCTTTAGGCTTCAACTCAGAGCATGATGTTATAAATTGTTGGCTGTGAGAATTTTTCCCTTTATATGATAAAGTAAACTGTACATAAGATCCTCTTTTGGAAACTCTAAGGAAAGAATGTTTTTGTAACCGTGCCCTCTGTGAAAAAAGTATATATTTATCTATATATTTTAACCTTTATATGAAGCTCTATCTTCTAGTATAAAAGTTGTATATAATAATATCGGCCCCAATAATCTGGCTTTAAGCATGATTCTCATGTATAACATTCCACATTGTGCTATGAATAATATTTATGCATGTTTTTGTTTTTTGATTAGAAGTAAAGCAATATATTCAGTTCAGGAAAATGTAACAAAAAATGTAATGGAAGATGTCAAATCTTGTATATAGATTGTTATCCTATGGTCGGCCTCCAAGAGAAGGTAATTTGAGTAAAAGAAAGTGGGAGGGTATCTCCCTCTAGGTTTTAAGCCACAGGTGTAAGGGGTTCCGGTATGGTCTATGATTAAGGCGTACCTGTTCTGCCAAAAAGCGTAAGAACGAACCTGCTTACACTTACCTGGATGTGTGTAATTGTCTCTAACATGATGGAATAACGTTATTATATTGAAGCAAAAAAAAGTATTGAAATATGGAAATAAAGGAGTTACCTTTTAAGTAATCTGGACCAATCCTTTCGCCTAGATTTAGAGTTTTGCGGCCAAAGGGGTGCGTTAGCTACGCATGCTTTTTTCTGGCCGCACCTTTTAAATACCGCTGGAATTTAGAGTTCACAGAAGGGCTGCGTTAGGCTCCAAAAAAGGAGCGTAGAGCATATTTACCGCAACTTCAAATCTCGATACCAGCGGTGCTTACGGACGCGGCCAGCTTCAAAAACGTGCTCGTGCACGATTCCCCCATAGGAAACAATGGGGCTGTTTGAGCTGAAAAAAAACCTAACACCTGCAAAAAAGCAGCGTTCAGCTCCTAACGCGGCCCCATTGTTTCCTATGGGGAAACACTTCCTAAGTCTGCACCTAACACCCTAACATGAACCCCGAGTCCAAACACCCCTAACCTTACACTTATTAACCCCTAATCTGCCAACCCCGCTATCGCTGACCCCTGCATATTATTTTTAACCCCTAATCTGCCGCTCCGTACATCGCCGCCACCTACATTATCCCTATTTACCCCTAATCTGCTGCCCCTAACACCGCCGACCCCTATATTATATTTATTAACCCCTAATCTGCCGCCCCCAACGTCGCCGCTACCTACCTACACTTATTAACCCCTAATCTGCCGACCGCATCTCACCGCTACTATAATAAAGTTATTAACCCCTAATTCGCCTCACTCCCACCTCACTAACCCTATAATAAATAGTATTAACCCCTAATCTGCCCTCCCTAACATCGCCGACACCTAACTTCAATTATAAACCCCTAATCTGCCGACCGGAGCTCGCCGCTACTATAATAAATGTATTAAACCCTAAAGCTAAGTCTAAACCTAACACTAACACCCCCTAAATTAAATATAATTTAAATCTAACGAAATAAATTAACTCTTATTAAATAAATTATTCCTATTTAAAGCTAAATACTTACCTGTAAAATAAACCCTAATATAGCTACAATATAAATTATAATTATATTGTAGCTATTTTAGGATTAATATTTATTTTACAGGCAACTTTGTATTTATTTTAACCAGGTACAATAGCTATTAAATAGTTAATAACTATTTAATAGCTAAAATAGTTAAAATAATAACAAAATTAGCTGTAAAATAAATCCTAACCTAAGTTACAATTAAACCTAACACTACACTATCATTAAATAAATTAAATACAATACCTACAATTATCTACAATTAAACCTAACACTACACTATCAATAAATTAATTAAATACAATACCTACAAATAACTACAATTAAATAAACTAACTAAAGTACAAAAAATAAAAAAGAACTAAGTTACAAAAAATAAAAAAAATATTTACAAACATTAGAAAAATATTACAACAATTTTAAACTAATTACACCTACTCTAAGCCCCCTAATAAAATAACAAAGACCCCCAAAATAAAAAAATGCCCTACCCTATTCTAAATTTAAAAAGTTTAAAGCTCTTTTACCTTACCAGCCCTGAAAAGGGCCCTTTGCGGGGCATGACCCAAAGAATTCAGCTCTTTTGCCTGTAAAAAAAAACATACAATACCCCCCCCCAACATTACAACCCACCACCCACATACCCCTAATCTAACCCAAACCCCCCTTAAATAAACCTAACACTAAGCCCCTGAAGATCTTCCTACCTTATCTTCACCATGCCAGGTTCACCGATCGGTCCTCCTAAGTCTTGATCCAAGCCTCCGAAATCTTCATCATCCGGCTGAAGTCTTCTATCAAGTGGAGGCTGAAGAGGTCCAGAAGAGGCTCCAAAGTCTTCATCCTATCCGGGAAGAAGAGGAGATCCGGACCGGCAACCATCTTGATCCAAGCGGCATCTTCTATCTTCATCCGATGACGAACGGCTCCATCTTGAAGACCTCCGACGCGGATCCATTCTCTTCTTCCGACGTCCAAATGAAGAATGAAGGTTCCTTTAAGGGACGTCATCCAAGATGGCGTCCCTCGAATTCCGATTGGCTGATAGGATTCTATCAGCCAATCGGAATTAAGGTAGGAAAATTCTGATTGGCTGATGGAATCAGCCAATCAGAATTTTCCTACCTTAATTCTGATTGGCTGATAGAATCCTATCAGCCAATCGGAATTCGAGGGACGCCATTTTGGATGACGTCCCTTAAAGGAACCTTCATTCTTTATTTGGACGTCGGAAGAAGAGGATGGATCCGTGTCGGAGGTCTTCAAGATGGAGCCGTTCGTCATCAGATGAAGATAGAAGATGCCGCTTGGATCAAGATGGTTGCCGGTCCGGATCTCCTCTTCTTCCCGGATAGGATGAAGACTTTGGAGCCTCTTCTGGACCTCTTCAGCCGCCGCTTGATAGAAGACTTCAGCCGGATGATGGATCGCCAGCCCCCGCTTGGGCTTGGATGAAGATTTCGGAGGCTTGGATCAAGACTTCGGAGGACCGATCGGTGAACCTGGCATGGTGAAGATAAGGTTGGAAGATCTTCAGGGGCTTAGTGTTAGGTTTATTTAAATGGGGTTTGGGTTAGATTAGGGGTATGTGGGTGGTGGGTTGTAATGTTGGGGGGCGGTATTGTATGTTTTTTTTTACAGGCAAAAGAGCTGAATCCTTTGGGGCATGCCCCGCAAAGGGCCCTTTTCAGGGCTGGTAAGGTAAAAGAGCTTTGAACTTTTTTAATTTAGAATAGGGTAGGGCATTTTTTTATTTTGGGGGTCTTTGTTATTTTATTAGGGGGCTTAGAGTAGGTGTAATTAGTTTAAAATTGTTGAAATATTTTTCTAATGTTTGTAAATATTTTTTTATTTTTGTAATTTAGTTCTTTTTTATTTTTTGTACTTTAGTTAGTTTATTTAATTGTAGTTATTTGTAGGTATTGTATTTAATTAATTTATTGATAGTGTAGTGTTAGGTTTAATTGTAACTTAGGTTAGGATTTATTTTACAGGTAATTTTGTTATTATTTTAGCTATTTTAGCTATTAAATAGTTATTAACTATTTAATAGCTATTGTACCTGGTTAAAATAATTACAAAGTTGCCTGTAAAATAAATATTAATCTAAAATAGCTACAATATAATTATAATTTATATTGTAGCTATATTAGGGTTTATTTTACAGGTAAGTATTTAGTTTTAAATAGGAATAATTTATTTAATAAGAGTTCATTTATTTAGTTAGATTTAAATTATATTTAATTTAGGGGGGTGTTAGTGTTAGGGTTAGACTTAGCTTTAGGGGTTAATACATTTATTAGAGTAGTGGCGAGCTCCGGTCAGCAGATTAGGGGTTAATAATTGAAGTTAGGTGTCGGCGATGTTAGGGAGGGCAGATTAGGGGTTAATACTATTTCTTATAGGGTTATTGAGGCGGGAGTGAGGCGGATTAGGGGTTAATAACTTTATTATAGTAGCGGTGAGATGCGGTCAGCAGATTAGGGGTTAATTATTGTAGGTAGGTGGAGGCGACGTTGTGGGGGGCAGATTAGGGGTTAATAAATATAACATAGTGGTCGGCGATGTTAGGGGCAGCAGATTAGGGGTACATAGGGATAACGTAGCTGGCGGCGGGGTACGGAGCGGCAGATTAGGGGTTAAAAAATTTAATAGAGTGGCGGCGATGTGGGGGGGCCTCGGTTTAGGGGTACATAGGTAGTTTATGGGTGTTGGTGTACTTTAGAGCACAGTAGTTAAGAGCTTTATAAACCGGCGTTAGCCCAAAAAGCTCTTAACTACTGACGTTTTTTTGCGGCTGGAGTCTTGTCGTTAGATTTCTAACGCTCACTTCAGCCACGACTCTAAATACCGGCGTTAGAAAGATCCCATTGAAAAGATAGGATACGCAAATGGCGTAGGGGGATCTGCGGTATTGAAAAGTCGCAGCTGGAAAGTGAGCGTTAGACCCTTTCCTGACTGACTCCAAATACCAGAGGGCAGTAAAAACCAGCGTTAGGAGCCTCTAATGCTGGTTTTGACTGCTACCGCCCAACTCTAAATCTAGGCCTTTGTATTTAATCGTCTATTTTTTCGAACAAGGAGGAGTTTGCTACCTGGTTCCAGATCTACAGAGCGGTGGAAAAAAGAAGTGTGCTGAAGTATTTGCTTACAGGAAGAAGGCAACCTTACAGCAGAATCAAATTGAATTGAGCAGCGTCCGTGAGTGTGGAAGTGGCTGTGAGCAAAATAGGATCAGTTCACTGCACCAGGTAAGACCTCTGGTCCGTGAGACCGAAGCTCGCATGTCAAAGATTGAAGGAAGGCGGCCATAAGAGTCGTCCGTTTGGAGTTGCCGGGTGAGTGAACTGTTACATAACCTGATGTCACATATACCCACTGAAGCTGCTAATATCAGTAATCAGTACTAATACTGAATACTGTGGAATACTGCTGTGTAATTTGGTTTAGCGTTGGGTTAAGCACATAGGTCACTTTCTTTAACCGTTTTGACTAGGGATACTCGGAGCTTTACAATTATTTTTGGTTAACTTTATTTAGTGTCTGTGATGTGGGAGGATGGCCGTTTAGGGGTTAATTACTTTATTTATTGCTTGTGATGTGGGGGGATGGCGGTTTAGGGGTTATTAGACTAGGGGCTTATGTTAGGGTGTTAGGTTTTTGGGCCACTTTTTTTCTCTATAGACATCAATGGGGAATGCGAAAATGTGATGGCGATTTCACAATCGCAGATGTTAGAAAAATGTCTCCATTGATCTCTATGGGGGAATATGTGCACTTATTATTCAGATAATTTTAAACATTCCGATTTTCTTCTATTATCAAATTTGCTTCATTCGCTTGCTATCCTTTCATGAAGAAGCAGCAATGCACTACAGGGAGCTAAATGAAGACATAGGATATAACAATAAAAAGAGGTATTTATGTGAAGCCACCAGCTGTCTTTACTGTCCCTTTAATCACTATGTTGTCCTTTAGCAGGTCATCTAGGGCTTAGTACACTTGTTTGGTCAGATTTTAATGACTAATCAATTAAAGGGACAGTATACTTAAAAATAGTTTTTCCCTTAATGTATTTTCAATTACTTGTTATACCAGCTGCAGAGTATAAAATGTATGAGAAATGTTCTCGTTTATTTTTGTATATGATTTAGCAAGTTTTGTGCTTTTAGACCACAGCCTATTGGAATGGGTTGAGCTTGCGGGTAATATCATATCCCATTATGTTATCACTTGGTGTACACATACTTGCTTCCTTAGCTTATACAGTATCTATTTGTAAACCAAATCGCAATTCTTCAAGAGAAGAATGAAAAATTAACATCACTCAACTATCCTGCACCCCACTGGCTTGTCAAAGGCCTAGGCCCAACTTTATCAAGCTCTGAACGGAGCTTGAAGGGCCGTGTTTCTGGCGAGTCTTCAGACCCGCCAGAAACACAAGTTATGAAGCATCGGTCTAAAGACCACTGCTCCATACAGGAATTACCGGAAATCAACCCGATCGAGTACGATCGGGTTGATTGACAGCTCCCTGTTGGCGGCTGATTGGCCGCGAATCAGCAGGGGGCGACGTTGCACCAGAAGCTCTTGTGAGCTGCTGGTGCAATGTTAAATTCGGAGAGCGTATTGCTCTCCGCATTTAGCGAGGTCGGATCAGGTCCGCAAGACCTTTGATAAATAGGGGCCCTAGACTCAAGTATAGAAACTTTCATTGTAGGTTGGGATTCCACAGGCTAAATCAGCTGTCATCAATGCTGAAATAAGAGTAAATGAGCTACTTGTAAAAAAAAATTATTACAATCCAGGTAAAATGGATAATTGGGAACAATTTAAAGGGGAGGAAATGTTTGTCCCTTTAATTACTCTTCTAAATTTTCTTTGAAACCCTCAAAGAAGAGTTTCTTTTTTGGATAGGATACAATATCAATTTTGGTCTGAAAAAATATGGTTACTTTTTTATTGATCTCCACCTTCTTGTAAAGTTCACAGATGATGTATTTTACTGATATAAAACACATTTTGGTGCCTATTATACTCAGCTTTGTAAAAGTTAAAGAAATGTTAAGGTTATCGGGTTGATTTTCAAAGTGTACATTCATAGGTTTAAATACAAATACAGGGGACTGTGATGGGGACTACTTTTTCCCCATCTTATGCAAACTTATACATGTCACATTTTGAGGATAATTTTATTTGGAATAACAACCCCTTTTCTAATAATATCCTCAAATATTTCCATTTTATAGATGACATCTCACTCATTTGGCAGGGTCCAACTAATGAAATTAATAAATGTATCACATACAAGATAATGATTATAATCTGAAGTTCACATATGACAGTTCGACTACATCTATAGTCTTTCTGGATCTCATTCTTTATCATGACTATATCACTAACACAGTGTCAGTGAGCAATTACCGCAAACCCACTGATAGAAAAAGTCTTTTAAATGCAAAAAGTGGCCATTTAAAACAATGGAAGAATAACATTCCATTGGGTCAATACCAAAGGATCAAACGGAATTGTGCTAAATTAGAGGATTTCATTAAGTAAGCAGAAATTTTAACGAATACATTTTTATAAAAAGGGTTATAGTCTGGATCTTTTAGAAGAAACTAAAAACAGGGTATAAGGCATGGATAGAGCACAACTCATAAATACACAGAGGAAGATGTACTAGACAAGACAGACTGTTGAAAGAAAACCATCATAAATTTGTTACAAGGTACAACAATCAACACTATAAAATCAAAAATATTTTAAATAAACATTGGAAGGTTTTGAAACTGGATCCAGTTTTGAACCAAATTTTAGGAGATAAACCTAAAGTCATTTTTAGAAAAAGCAAAGATATTAAGAATTATATCGCACCTACTAAACTAAGACAGCCCAACAAGACTAGGAATTTAGTAAATTGGTGTGGAGTTTCCCCTGGTCTCTACCCCTGTAAACAGAAAGATTTTATTATGTGTCCCTGTATAGGACAAGATAGCGCCACCTTTTATAATTTTGATGGTAATAAATCATACAAATGTAAAAGTAGATGCCCTTGTCATACCACTTATGTAGTGTATCAGTTAACATGTAAATGTAACAAAATCTTTATTGGAAGAACTAAAAGAAAGATGAAGTATAGATTACGGGAACACATTAGGATTATAGAGAATTGGTTTGATAATCATAGTGTTTCATACAATTTTAAAATGTCACATAACCAAAATCCCAAAGATCCGACTATTAAAATTGTTGAATGGGTGGCTCCAGACAGTTGGGACACTAATATAATATTGAAATTAAGACAAAGAGAGGCGTTCTGGGTTAAAACCCTAGATTGTATTGAACCTAAAGGGTGAAATACAGAATTAGATATCCAAGCGTTCCTGTAAGTGCTGTTTAGTATGATATATTGTGAGTTTTTTATAGTATAAATTGGGTTTTAGCTGGTCTTTTATCCACTTAGAATAGTATATAGTTTTTAGGATACTTCCAAATGAATTTGATTTGTGATTATAGAAATTGAATGCATTATTATATTTTATATTTTATATGAACATTATCAATTGATTTTAATTGCATCATTTGTTTTTGTTACTATGATATGTTTTTACTATATGTAATTATATGTATTAAATTTCTTTTTGTGAGAATATTAGGCGACTGTATTAGCTGTTTGTTTCATGCCCCAGATTACTAGATAACTATCAACCAATGAATAACGGAATATGCTGGTGCGTGACAAGCTCCTTCCTTTATCCGGAGGACAGCATCTTACATTAGTACTCTTGAGAAAGTCCCGTCGATCGGGACAAAATGCATAGAGGATTACTATTCATTGAATTGTCCCTGTGAGGCTTCCATAGATCCTCGTGTCACTGAGAAACGAATGGTATTAGATTGGATTCCTCCTAATAGTTCAAAAATAGACTTAAGAGTTTGCGACAATGTGAAACATATTGGATTCACGAACTCCAAACTCTAAACACCAGCAGTCCGAAAGGTTTAAATATTGACTTAGATCTTCAAGCGTTCATGTAAATAGGTGTTCTCTTATTTTAGCTTCTTGTTCTTTTAGTATTTTCAGGCGAGATATTATTTTTAGGGTCTTCAGATCACAACCTATATATCATTATTTATGGGGTTTTATTTGTCTTTATTTGTTTTCATTGTCAGTCGATGCTATGCTATATATTCTCTATTCTAGTTTTTGCCAATAACTCCATTAATGTTTCCCTAGTCGCACTTATAATGGGGCTTATTTATTTATTTATTTTACTAAATATGAATGAACTAGATTTTTATGATTGAGAGCTAGTTTTATTGATTCTTCAGATTTTATGAATAACGAGTTAATAACGAGTTAATTTATTCATTAAAAGATGAGGTAAACGTAGGGGTTCATTTTAATGTATTATTTTAATAAATTGTGATTGTATGTGATATGTTATATTTTAATACCCATCGTATATTTATACAAGTGCTTCTTTCTATGTAGTGACATTTTTCTGATATGGACATTCGAGTACAAGATGTTTTCTTTAGTCAGCATATGACTCTGGCCACACTCTGGCCAATTGGATAAGGCCATGTAAGAGCTGTGTCAAGCCCGCGATCTTTAAAAAGAGACATGGTTTCTCATTAAGAACTATCTCTTGAGAAAGTCAGGTCGTAACCTGACGAAATGTGTAGAGACGTTCTTTCCTTCCCCACTATCCTCCTGTGACGCCGGGTACTACGTGAGAACATTCCCTTGTCCGGAAGCTATACAGACGCGTGCAAGGACTAGGAGATGGACATCAGACTCGCAATGGCCCGTGGGAAACACTTGGAAGTGGTGACTTTGTCTATTGTTATTTTACACATTGTACGTGTTATTTTTAATGTGCTTGTAGCCCCCTGCAAATAAACGCTGTTACGCTTAGAGTGGTTTTGCGCTCTGTTCTTCTTTGTTTTTCACTGATGTTTCTATTGGGTGTTGCTGAGGGTTTGTGCTTTTGAAACGCTTAGCGGGTATCACAGACTTTGGAGCAGAGTGGAGACATATAAGATCCTAACATCAGAACTTTTTAACTCACCTGAAACAAGAAATTCCTCCATCGGACCGTGAACCAGGAGCTAAGTGTTGTTCACCACATCATTACTATCTTTGATGAGTTGTTTTATATTTTATATCTTGTGAGTAGCCACATAAGCGTGTGAGGCTCTATTAAAATCACTGAGGATGATGCTGATCATTTTAGGTTTTCTGCCCTCTCAGTACGGGAATTAAAGGAATAGCCAAACCACCTTTACACCAAATAGCTTAAAATTAAGAAAAGGAAGATTGACCTGTCTCTGCACGGAACCTTTCTCTCAGAATATCATAGAAAGATGTTTATCCCCAGAGGCTTCAGGATCAAAAATGTCCCCACTATAGGAAGAAACAATGCAGTATTCTGTGTAAAATTGTGCAGCATTTTAAATAAATGCTCTCTGGATCTCATGCTTTTGGTGATTGAGGAAGTTAGGTCACTAATGACTAAAGCAGAGACAGAGATTCACCAATTCGAGGAAGCCTATAAGTCTATATTGGAAGCTGACCAAGAACAGAACTGGATTGAGAAACTTGAAAAACAAATTAAAGAGTTTGAGACTGAACTAACCACCTTTAAAAATCTTAAGTGGGACACTGTCACCTTAGATTACAAGGATAAGTGGATGTATAGGTGGTTACTGTCTGCTGATGAAAGACAAGCATTGTTTGATGCCAGACCTAGAAGACCCAGGTATCACAGACCACGGAACATCACTACTGTGGATACATCTGGCAATAGTTCTGACTCAGACGTAGCCCTGAATACAGGGAGTCAATTGAGAACATACACGAGTGGAGTGGTTACACGTTCTAAAAACTTATGAGGCACAGAACACATGTCAGGAGAGTGGGTGCCAAGAGGAAGGCCACCCAGACCAAGGAGGATGTAGTTACAGCTCCAGATATAATCATCAACCTGAGCTCTTATTCTCTATCTGCACTTGAATCCAGGGTGTTAAATAAGGGACTTTCATTCATTCCCACCTCTTTCTATAAACCATTTGATATGTATGTGGACTTAAAAATATTTGAACGTAACCTGAGACTCAATGAACACTTTGGAGTTACAACCAGGGTGGCCAGAGAATTCAAACAGAAAAGCCGGTTTCACCCCATCAGCACAAATCCTAGTATTAAAATGTATATTAGGTTATTGGCTGAACAGACTAAAATGAGCTGCACTCACACTAAACCACAATGTCGTAATAACCTGTCAAGGGACGAAAGGTTGGCACTTGAGGCGTTAAGTACAAAGAAGGACATCATCTTCAGAGAAGCTGACAAGGGTGGTGCGTTGGTATTTCTGGACTATTGATTTTACCAACAAGAAGCATTGTCTCAGTTGGAAGATACATGTACTTATAAACGCCTACCCCATGATCCTACTAGGATCTTCAAAACTCAGATTGATCAGGTGCTTAATTGGGCTTTTCAAGAAGGTTGGCTGGAGAAGAATTAAGTAAACTATATGATGGTACAGTACCCTTGCATTCCAGCTTTTTACACCTTACCAAAGGTCCATAAATATCCTACCAGGCCACCAGGAAGACCGATAGTGTCTTGGTTCACTTCTTCAACCTATTGCCAAGTATCTTAACAAATTGCTGCAACCACTTGTATGCAATATGTCATCATTCTTATTAGATTCCATGAGTCTGATTAAAGAGATCAAACCGTTTCCAATAATTGAAGAGACAATATAATTGGTGACACTCAATGTAGTAAGCTTGTACACTGTGATACCGCACACAGAGGGGCTGAGGGCTATTGCAAAACAGTTAAATTGCTAACCCATCGTGGGACCTCCGGTGGAGTTACTGTTGGAGCTACTTGAAATCTGCCTGAATAGAAATTATTTTAAATTTGAAAAGACTTTCCACCTACAGCTGATGGGAACGGTGATGGGGTCCAACGTGGCCCCATCGTATGCCAACTTATATATGGCCCAGTTTGAAGAGAGTGATGCTGATTTATTCAGATACCAACAGATTAAATATTTCAGGGGATATATAGATGATCTGTTCCTGCTGTGGCAAGGGACTGAAGAGAAACTTCAAGCTTGGTTTGTGGTATTAAACAAAGCTTTGCCATCACTACAATTCAAAATGACATACAGTGATTTTTTTTGGTTTTAAGATTGTACTTGAAGGAGGATCAAATCTGTATGACACTCTTCAGGAAGGAAACAGATAGGAATTCCCTTCTTAATGCGACAAGTTGCCATCCTCCATTCCTGAAAAAGGCGCTACCTATCTCACAATTTAAAAGGGTGGTACTGAACCACAATTGGCCCAGGTCCAATTGACTGAGATGAAAACAAGGTTCCTACAAAGAGGCTACAAGGGGAAACATAAACAAAAACATCTAGAGACTTTTCAAAATATGAGTCAAAACATGGCATTGATACCTGCCCAACAACAACAACAGGAGGAGAGAATGATTCTGACAACGATATATACTTCGGATAAAAGAGAACTGACCCAGTTAGTGAAAGGAAACTGGCATATTATTGAATCTGATCAGAACCTACCGTTTAAAGAGATGCAACATCCAAAAGTGGGATACAGAAGATCCCGATCTATCAGGGACATTTTGGTAAAAGTTAATCCAGTGTCCAGTTATAAGACAACAGCAACCAATGCACACGGTAAAGACGATCAATAGCACAAAAAAGTCCCAGACTCAGAGTGATGCAATAATGTAAGCTATATTACTTCTTCAGTGACCATACTAACACCCATAATGCACTGCTATTTAACAGCCAGGAGAACCCACCCAATTAGTGATAATCCAATCACAACATTTAAAGTGCTGTAGCAGGATAATATGGGTGATACATGGGATACATGTATAATGCACCACATACATAATTATATAATTAATATATACTAATAAAATTAAAATTATAATTAATTCATGCCTTGTGGTGCAAGAAAATAATAAAACATAAACAAAAAACATCAATTAGTAAAACAAACTTATTATCTGAAAATATAAAAAATTTAAAGTGACAGTACAGATCACTGTTCTGATGATTTAAAATGACAATATAACTTTTACTGTTTAGTATCTACAAAAAGTTTTACATCCCATTCGGAATTGACACCTGCTGGCATTCTGGTATCCAGCTGGAAAATCCAGAATACTTCTCTTTTACTGAGAGTAGTTCCTCTGTTTCCACCTCTTGGGATCAGCTGGATACCTTGGAATGACAGCAGAGAACTGTCAGAGTTATGTACCCTTTTGAAATGTAGGGAGATGGGGGTAGTGGACTCAGGGTCCTCAATTGAACGCAAATGTTCTAAAAAATTATCTTTTAGGGCCCGTGTCGTTTGACCAACATACTGCCTATAGCACCCCCTACAGGGCAGAAGATAAATGACATAACATGAATTACAAGTTATGTGTTCCTGTATCTTGAAGTCCTTCTTATTGACAGAAGATACAAAACTAGTACCAAAGGAAGCATAGGAGCAAGATTTACATCTCCTACTTCCACATTTAAAAAAAAAAAACAGGTTTAATTGACAACCAATTTTTGTTTTGTGTTCTGGACAACATTGAAGGAGATAAGATATTCCCTAATGTTTTTGCTTTGCGTGACACAAAAGATATCCATTCTTTGATAATAGATTGTAAGCTCTCATCCGTTTCCAAAATTGGAAGTGTTTTACTAACTATATTGCACATTTTCCCAAATTCTTCACTATAAGTAGTGATGAATTTTGGTTTATTATGTCTAATGTCTAAGAAAGACATTGAAATTTTACTATACTCCATAGTAAACTTAAGATTCGTAGAATTGTTCTGAAGATAATTTAAGAACTGTTCAACAAGGTCAACTGGACCTTTCAAGATCAACAAAATATTGTTGATGAATCGACCTTAAAAATAAATGTACTTTTTGAAGGGATTTCCATCTCCATAGACGTGGGACAGCTCCCACCAACCCATATATAGGTTGGCGTAGGAGGGGGCAAATTTAGCCCCCATAGCTGTCCCACGCCTCTGGAGATAGAAACCCCCCTCAAACAAGAAAAAATTATGTGTCAATAAATAATCAACAGAGACCTTAATGAACTGCTTCAAAGCATCATCATACTCAGAGAAATTATCAAGAAAAAATTCAATGGCCTCAATGCCTTGGTCATGTGGAGGTGGATTACACAGATAGGACAAGTCTTTTTAAATCTAGGAAGTTTGAGAGACAGGACAGGTTTAATAAACCAAAATTCATCACTACTTATAGGGAAGAATTTGGGAAAATATGCAATATAGTTCGTAAAGAACTTCCAATTTTGGAAACGGATGAGAGCTTACAATCTATTATCAAAGAAAGGATATCTTGTGTGTCCCGCAAAGCAAAAACATTAGGGAATATCTTATCTCCTTCAATGTTGTCCAGAAAACAAAACAAAAATTGGTTGTCAATTAAACCTGGTTTTTTTAAATGTGGAAGTAGGAGATGTAAATCTTGCTTCTATGCTTCCTTTGGTACTAGTTTTGTATCTTCT
The DNA here is from genome assembly GCF_027579735.1 of Bombina bombina. Classification (NCBI taxonomy): domain Eukaryota; kingdom Metazoa; phylum Chordata; class Amphibia; order Anura; family Bombinatoridae; genus Bombina; species Bombina bombina. Next base: position 642,783,966 of record NC_069504.1, read on the forward strand.
GTCAATAAGAAGGACTTCAATCAAGATACAGGAACACATTGTAATTCATGTTATGTCATTTATCTTCTGACCTGTAGGGGGTGCTATAGGCAGTATGTTGGTCAAACGACACAGGCCCTAAAAGATAATTTTTTAGAACATTTGCGTTCAATTGAGGACCCTGAGTCCACTACCCCATCTCCCTACATTTAAGAAGGGAACATAACTCTGACAGTTCTCTGCTGTCATTCAAAGGTATCCAGCTGATCTCTAGACACCCAAGAGGTGGAAACAGAGGAACTACTCTCAGTAAAAGAGAGGTATTCTGGATTTTCCAGCTGGATACCAGAATGCCAGCAGGTCTCAATTCTGAATGGGATTTAAAAAAAATTGTAGATACTAAACAGTAAAAGTTATATTGTCATTTTAGATCATCAGAACAGTGATCTGTACTCTCACTTTAAATTCTTTATATTTTCAGATAATAAGTTTGTTTTACTATTTTATGTTTTTTGTTTATGTTTTATTATTTTCTTGCACCACAAGGCATGAATTAATTATAATTTTAATTTTATTAGTATATATTAATTATATAATTATGTATCCCATGTATCACCCATATTATCCTGCTACAGCGCTTTAAATGTTGTTATTGGATTAATAACTAATTAAGAGGGTTCTCCTGGCTGTTAAATAGCAGTGCATTATGGGTGTTAGTATGGTCACTGAAGAAGTAATATATGAAACGCGTTTGACCTGTTTGCTGCTGCCTGTCTTTTCACCCATTATATGCCTTTGTATTTTGGAATTAGCAATACAGCTTACATTATTGCATCACTCTGAGTCTGGGACTTGTTTGTGCTATTGATCGTCTTTACCGGGTGCGTTGGTTGCTGTTGTTTATTTCTTGTTGGGGCAGCGGTGGAACGCTCCTCTTACTGCACCAGTACAGCTGATAGCCTTTGGTAACATCAGTGTGACGTCAAGAGGGGGTGTGGTGCTTACGCGAAGATCACTGCTATTACCGACGGCCACACTGAGTGGATGTCTGAGAGCTTCCACAAAGCTGTGTTTACTCCAGTTATAAGACAGCTACATGGCTGCAACAAGCAAAACCGGGATGTTACAAATGTGTAATGAGCTTCTAACTACAACATTTTTTTACCAATCCAGGTACCATTGGGAAGTTCAAAATACGGCATAGAGTAACCTGCACGATGACCCATATTGTATATTTATTGCATTGTCTGTGTGGGTTATTCTATGTCGGGAAAACAATAGATGACCTTCGGAACACGTATGGCCAATCATCGTACTTCCATTAGGGCCGCCATAAGCAAAGGGGAATCTGAAGAACCTGTGGCTCTGCATTTTGCCATGATTGGCCATACTGTCTCCTATCTGAGATATCATAGATCACATTCCCCCTCCGGCTAGAGGGGGGGATAGGGGTAAGATGTTGCTACAGTGCGAGTCAAGGTGGATATTCAATCTGGATACTTTGGTGCCCAGAGGGTTGAATGCCCATCTTGACTGGCACTGTTTTCTGTAAAATATCGCTCTCCTAGCATAACCTCCTACAGAGGGCCCCTATTTCTTTGCTCCTTAGAATGACACTGTTTAATTTAGAATAGTAGTAGATGTTTACATAGAATATATTTGGAATATTATATTCCTATAGTTGTCTCTGAGGTAGATTCTTAATTTTTAGACCCTATGTGTCGCATCTTACCTTCTAGATAGAGTTTGCATGTTAGCCTGTAGTTTACATATTGAATATGGTATAAGACATGCATATATTTTTTTTGTGTCCTTTTTCTGATTGCCTGATTACTTTGACTGTTTATGTCTATGAGATATGTTTGGAATATGCTAATACCAAAAGATATATTCAATATGGCTATGTAAGATGATGTTGCTCTTATTGATCCGTTACTTTGCATTCCTTAGAGACGCCGTGGCTGGTTATCATGGTGATGGGCTGCGCCTGCGCAGTGGTGTGGCCAGGATGCCAAGGTACTTCCAGTTTTTTGGCTGGGTGATTTGGTGAAGGGATAACATAGTCAGGTATGTGTTTTATATTTTACATTGTCTGAAGACAGGGATAATATCTCCGAAACGTCACTGATACAATAAATTTGTTTGTTATGATATAAGACCTGAAGAGTGCTTTCCATATACTATATATATATATATATATATATATATATATATATATATATATATATATATATATATATATATATATATATATATAAATAGACTTTCATGATTCAGATAGAGCATGCAATTTTAAATAACTTTCCAATTTACTTCTATTTTCAAATTTACTTTGTTCTTGGTATTCTTGGTTAGAGACTAAACCTAGTTAGTGCACGTGCATAACAATCTATAGCAACAGTGTTTGTAACTTTTGTGACAAGGCACTTATCAGACAGGATAGCCAGTGGTTGTAGAATCTCAGCCTTTTTATTATGTGTGTCTACACTTTCGTTTTAAACCACAATAGAACAAATAAAAACTGGCAGACACCAAAATAAAAGCCTACTCCCTTTTAGGAGGATAACTAAACAGTTCAGCAGGGCTAACTACAAGAACCCTGGCCAGCTTCCCTGCATCAGAGTTTAAAGGGACAGTCTAGTATAAATTAAACTTTCATTATTCAGATAGGACTTTTAATTTTAATCAACTTTCCAATTTACTTTTATCATCAAATTTGCTTTTGTCTCTTGGTATTCTTAGTTTAAACTGAACATAGGTAGGCTCATATGCTAATTTCTAAGCCTTTGAGGGCTGCCTCTTATCACATGCTTTTTAAATCTCTTTTCAACACAAAGAGACAGAAAGTACACGTGGGCCATATAGATAACACTGTGTTCAGGCACAGAGGGTTATTTAAGATTTAGCACAAAACAATGCTAAATTTAAGACAATAGATAATAAACAGTCACAGTCATGTGATCAGGGGGCTGGAAGAAGGTTCCTAGATACAAGGTAATCACAGAAGTAAAAAGTATATTAATATAACAGTGTTGGTTATGCAAAACTGGGGAATGGGTAATAAAGGGATTATCTATCTTTTAAAACAATAACAATTCTATGGTAGACTGTCCCTTTAAATAAACATTTCAAATCCAAACTTTGTATAGCTTTCTCTTCTTACCATTTACTGTGGCTTTGCAAACTGCAGCATTTCCCCAGTCCTGTCTGGGCTTCAGCTGCTCACTGAGAGAGACTCACTGCCTCACACAGACCTATATAAAAAGCACCTCACTTATTACATGCACTACAGTATTTGTGTGGACTGTGGGGGTTAACCATTTCCTTACAGAGGAATAACAGCTCTCTCTAACCTCCTACTTATGTAAACCCCATATTTCACCCTGTCACACTATGTATAACATTGCTATAAACAATATACACACAATAATGACAAATAGGATGGACCTTACTCACACAATGTAAGGTCTAACCTATGCCATGTTTTGATTATTACAGAACTTCACTATGCCGTCTTCTCTTTTATTTTGAGGTCCATATCAAAATTCCATAATTGGGAACACTTCAATTTGGGACTATATCCTTTATTTATTAGCACATTTTACCTTTGGTTGATACCTCACATTATTCTGTGTATATTGTATATGTTTTGTGAGTGCACATATTGAGATTATTATACGGATTATTATTATTTTGTTATAAACAATGATGGAAACATTGCTGCCAGGTGGCTAAAGATTGTGCACTCTCCTGAGCTCACCTAGGATTATTCTTTAATAAAGGATACCAAGCAAAACTGGAAATGTGTTTAAAATGTTATGCTCTATCTAATCAAATAAGTTTAATGTTGAATTTACTGTCCTTTTAAGTAGAAAAAAACTCTAATAAAAGTACTTAATATAATAGGATTATGTAAATGATGAGTAGTCCATGTTCTTTTAAATAGATTATTTGATATTTGGTAAATCAATAGGTATTCTATATGTAGTTTGTCTGAAAATGTATTAGATGTGGCAACTAGAAAAACTAATTGTATAAGGAATACAATAGGATTCACAGCAGAGATTACCACAGATTTAGTATCATATAAACTCCAAATAGAAGATTCAGATAAGGATTATATCAAATATTTTAAAAAGTTCCATGTCATTCATACCTTAATATCTTTATTAATATACCTAGGAACCAACATTAACACAAAAGTAGCGAAAAAAAGTTTAAAAACACTTAAACCCAGTCTAGTAATAATTAGTATGCTGAGAGATCATGTAATTAACAAGTGCCTGCTGGCCAATATCTAAAGTAAGCTAAGCCCTTACAATCCGAGGGCTGATTTAACTTTTAACTTATATTCTAAGCAGGCACCAAAAGAGCTATTATTTGAAAACACTGTCAGTTAGACAAGGGTAAGCAAGTTAAAAACGGCAGACAGGAGAGACAGAGCTACTCCTGCTGGACCCCTGACGCGCGTTTCACAGAACGCTTCCTCAGAGGGGGTGCGGGCCGCCGCTACTCGGCGTTACTTAAGATCATATAGAGCCCACCTTCCTAACACAATAGGTTGCCCATTACCGATGCAAAGTATCTGATTCGTTCAGAGATCCGTCAGTCAGTGCTGTTTGTTCTGACGTGTGTGATCTCATCATGTGACCGGAGGGCGTGAGTAGTAAGAAGTATCTTCAGTGACAGTTAGCCAATCACGGGTAGTATGCAGGGGGCGTGTGAGTACTGCTTAGAGACAATTGGATGATCACAGAGCAGTATAAACAAAGGACTGAGTATCGTACATTGATCTAACTTATAATGATATCAATAGCTGTGTCTGATATACAAACAAATCTAATCATAAAACCATATTGTAATTTCAAAAATGACGATGTCAATGGCTCTTAAACAGTATTAACAGATCACAGAATGATCGTGAGTTTGGGTTGGAACGAAAAAGATATCTCATAAATATGTCGTTTGGACAATATTATAGTATTGTAACCATAGTAACTTGGTGTGTACAAATTAAATAATTAGTTATATATTCCACTAGAATATACCTAGATTCTTTGTCTGGGTTTAGCCCTTTTTCTAGGGGGTTGTTGATAATTCAAACTAATATATAAAATATGGATATTCAATCAGATATGGCTAATCGCCACCAAAAAAGACTAATGGAATTAAATTCCATCTTCAACAGTTCCACTAGGGACAACATACAAATAAATGAGGAAGAATTAAATAATGTCTTGTCCAAACTACACCAAACTTTACACAAACAATCAAAAAGATGGTGGAACTGGCACTTTTTTGAGAAATACTCTGAAAAAAACATAATCCCTAGAGGATTAAGGATGAAAGTATTTCCAGCTTTCAACCTTAATAATGAGGATTTAATTAAAGAGTGGGAAACAGCGTTATCAGAGTGCTCTCACAAACTGATACACATACTGATTAAACATGACAAACTTGAACTTACTAAGTTAGACTCTGAAATTGAGGAATACAATGCCCAATTATCTAAATTCGATGACAAATTGGATTACAAAATCCAATATGACAAATACCAAAAAGAGTTAGATAAATTGGAACAAGAAATAATAGCAACTAAAAAACAAAAATTGCAGAGAGATATTGAAGATTTTCAGAATCAGAGAGTGTATCGTTGGCGCAACACTACCACTTTCAGACAGAGGGGCAGTAGATATCTAGCCCAGCAGCCTGAAAGTAGTGCTGAGAGTGATACAGATATATCTGATAATGATTTAGACACTACCACTGAGAATGAAAACACAAGCAATACCAACACTAGGAGTGCCAGACCCAAGAGCTACAGCTCAGTACAAGCATCCACATCTACTTCTTCCTCTTCTTCTTTTTTGTCCACCACTCCTCACAACACAACACCACCAGTCATTTTAACCAATCAGACCAATACACAGAACAGGGGGAACAAACGGAAATTCTCCGGCCCAGTCAGACAATCCATGAGGAGAAGGGAATTAAGTCCCTTCAGCAAACTAAGGATGAACAAATGAGAATCATAAATCTATCAGACCATGTATTAAGTACCACACACAAATCTGTATTATCTAGAGGCTTATCTTTTTGTCCTGTGAATTCACTAAACAAATTTGAGGTAATAAAAGACATTCATTTGTTTTCCAGGAAAATATTGCTTAAAAAACTATATGCATACAATCCAAATAGTTTAAATGCAGAGGATTTGTTAACTGTAGATATTCTGCAAGAATTATCTGAAAATGGTACTGATACCCAAACACCAAATACCACAAGTAATGGTGCTGAAGAGTTAGCATCAACTTCATGTACTTGGAAATCTAATGTAAAACCTAAATCGACTTATGTACCATCTTTCTCTATGTCTCCTGAAATACAAATTTTCTGCAAAATGGTGTGTAAAAAAATCGAAGAAATACCCTTATACAGTACTAAACGTAACCTTAACTATGATGAAATTACTGCACTGAAAGAAATTGAATCGTGGCAGGATGTTCAAATCAAGCCATCAGACAAAGGTGGAAATGTGGTCCTATGGCCCCAGTAAATGTATATGGATGAAGCTAATAAACAGTTATCTAACCAGTCATGCTATAAGCAGTTAATTTTTAATCCTCAGAGTTCATATCTTATCCAATATAACAGAATGATAACAAATGCCTGGCAGGCAAATATAATATCTAATTCTGAAAAGAAGTTTCTGTTGAAAGAAAATCCTAAAATTGCTACCCTATACTTTCTACCGAAAGTGCACAAGAATTCATCAATACCTCCCGGAAGACCTATCGTGTCAGGTAACGATAATCTTACTGAAAATGCAAGTAAATTTGTAGATCTCAGATTAAGGGAATACCTTACAATGTTACCCTCTTACGTACGTGACACGATGGAGGTATTGCAAATGTTGCAAAATATTAGATTGTCAGAGGATATGTGGCTAGTGACTGCTGACGTTGAGTCACTTTATACTAACATCAAACATGAAGATGGAATTAAAGCCATTAAATATTTTCTGACTTCTAATAATAATAACAATGAAAAACATAATGAATTCATAATACAACTTTTGGAGTTTGTTCTAACTCATAATTTTTTCACTTTCAATGATAGATATTTTTTACAAACACAGGGTACCGCCATGGGTACAGCTTGTGCACCCACTTACGCAAATTTATTTCTTGGCTACTGGGAATCTTTTTTATGTATTTACGGATCATCTCAATACATATACTGAACATATACCCATGTGGTTAAGATACATAGATGATGTCTTTTTCATTTGGGAGGGGTCGTATGATAAATTAGAAGCCTTCATGAAAGAAATCAATATGAACGATCTCAATATAAAACTAACCCATGAAGTGAATCAGCAGGAAATATGCTTCTTGGACTTAAAGATATTTAAAAATAATGAAGGATTCATCAACACTACAATATACAGAAAAGAAACAGCAACAAACACGCTCTTACACCATACTAGTGCCCATTCACCTAGTACTTTAAAAGCGATACCTTACGGTGAATTTTTGAGACTTCGCCGTAACTGTACCAGCACTGAAATCCATATGTCAGAAATTACAGCCCTAACACTGAGATTATCTGCACGGGGATACAGTAAGAAATCCATAAAAAGAGCTAAGTACAAGGCACTTAGAAAGAGCAGAGATGAATTACTTACTCCGAGGGTAAGAAATGTCCAAGAAGCCTGTCCTAGACTGATAACAACATACAACCCCCAAATGCCACACATTATCAAAATTATTTATGACCACTGGGGAATACTGCAAAATGACGATACCCTTAAGTCAGTAATAGGAGAGAGAGTATCCATTGGATACAAGAGACCCAGCAATTTAAGAGACCAACTAGTTTCCAGCCATTTTGTAAGATCTGTTAAGAAAAAAGATACTGACCCAGGCATGTACCCTTGCAGCACATGTTCAGCTTGCAAATATGTGTTGAAAACTAAAACAATAACTGATAAAACTGGAAGATTATACAAACTCCAAGCACGTTTCTCATGTAGAACTATAGGAGTGGTTTATGTACTTTATTGCTCATGCCAGATGGCATATGTAGGTATGACCACAAGAGAGGTCAAGACACGTATCCTAGAACATGTCTATAACATTAAATATGCTCAGAGAGACAGAGACAAAGGTAAAAAAATCACCTCAGTCGCAAAACATTTTTTAATTCATCACAATGGCTCACCGAAAGATCTAAAATACACAGTAATTCAGAAAGCATCTCTTGGTATAAGAGGTGGCAATATTGAAAAATCTTTATTGAAACTTGAATGCAAGTGGATCTACTCTTTTAATACTGTTAAACCCTCTGGTATGAATGACTTTAATAATTATTTCGTATACTTATAATGTAATACCGGATTGTATATTCTAATAACTAAGACATTTAGCTTCGGTATTTAAAATCACATAAAACCTACGTGTTTCCATCAAATATATTGAAAACATCATATACATTAAGATATATACAGAGTATGAACTTTAAGTTGAATTTCTGAACAAAAATATATTCCATTCATTGGCATTTTATGCACATTATCATAATGTCACATCATGATCATATGTTTGCTATTATAATCCTGATAAAACTCAGGGTCACTAGAACACCATTTTGAGAAAGGTGTTGTCCCCTGTGCACCATCATTGGCTTTTCTAATGTACCCTTACTGCACTTTTTTACCTACCCTTCCCTTCTTTGTTTATTGTTTTTATTCACAATATATCGAAATGATTCACTTCTGATTTATAAACTAAATATGATGTTATGTTATTTAATCTCACTATGATATCCACATACACAGCATTATGTATTAATGCTGTCACTCTCTTGCTTCTTTTATTGAGAAGCATTATACCACAATCTTGCACTCTAACACTTGATTATTTTTATTATTCATCACTAGGTCGCTGATCCTCAAATTCTAGTGGAATATATAACTAATTATTTAATTTGTACACACCAAGTTACTATGGTTACAATACTATAATATTGTCCAAACGACATATTTATGAGATATCTTTTTCGTTCCAACCCAAACTCACGATCATTCTGTGATCTGTTAATACTGTTTAAGAGCCATTGACATCGTCATTTTTGAAATTACAATATGGTTTTATGATTAGATTTGTTTGTATATCAGACACAGCTATTGATATCATTATAAGTTAGATCAATGTACGATACTCAGTCCTTTGTTTATACTGCTCTGTGATCATCCAATTGTCTCTAAGCAGTACTCACATGCCCCCTGCATACTACCCGTGATTGGCTAACTGTCACTGAAGATACTTCTTACTACTCACGCCCTCCGGTCACATGATGAGATCACACACGTCAGAACAAACAGCACTGACTGACGGATCTCTGAACGAATCAGATACTTTGCATCGGTAATGGGCAACCTATTGTGTTAGGAAGGTGGGCTCTATATGATCTTAAGTAACGCCGAGTAGCGGCGGCCCGCACCCCCTCTGAGGAAGCGTTCTGTGAAACGCGCGTCAGGGGTCCAGCAGGAGTAGCTCTGTCTCTCCTGTCTGCCGTTTTTAACTTGCTTACCCTTGTCTAACTGACAGTGTTTTCAAATAATAGCTCTTTTGGTGCCTGCTTAGAATATAAGTTAAAAGTTAAATCAGCCCTCGGATTGTAAGGGCTTAGCTTACTTTAGATATTGGCCAGCAGGCACTTGTTAATTACATGATCTCTCAGCATACTAATTATTACTAGACTGGGTTTAAGTGTTTTTAAACTTTTTTTCGCTACTTTTGTGTGAATGTTGGTTCCTAGGTATATTAATAAAGATATTAAAGTATGAATGACATGGAACTTTTTAAAATATTTGATATAATCCTTATCTGAATCTTCTATTTGGAGTTTATATGATACTAAATTTGTGGTAATCTCTGCTGTGAATCCTATTGTATTCCTTATACAATTAGTTTTTCTAGTTGTTTAGTTCTGTTTCTGAGATCCCACACCAGATATGGATCCCATTTGGTAATATTTTATATAACATATAGGTACATATATATGTGTTGTAATTCTAATATAAGGGACCATTTCTGTTATTATTAACTCCAATTATCCCCCCAAAAACCTCTAATTCTAAAGTATTAGATGTGGCACTTAGTGATGTTGCGAATTGTTCACCGGCGAATAGTTCCCGGCGAACATAGCATGTTCGCCGCGGCGGGCAAACATATGCGATGTTCGATCCGCCCCCTATTCGTCATCATTGAGTAATACTTTGACCCTGTACCTCACAGTCAGCAGGCACATTCCTGCCAATCAGCAGCAGACCCTCCCTCCCAGACCCTCCTACCTCCTGGACAGCATCCATTTTAGATTCAATCGGAATCTGCAATCTTAGTGAGAGGAGGGACAGTGTAGCTGCTGCTGATTTAGTAGGGAAATCTATAGCTAGGCTAGTGTATTCAGTGTCCACTACAGTCCTGAAGGACTCATCTGATCTCTGCTGTAAGGACAACACCCCAAAAAGCCCTTTTTAGGGCTGCTTTTTTTTTTCCTGTGTAATCTAATTGCAGTTGCCTGCCTGCCAGCATGTGTGTCAGGCTCACAGCGTATACTGTGCCCACTTGCCCAGTGCCACCACTCATATCTGGTGTAACAATAGTGTAAATTTAAAAAAAAAAAAACTTTTTTGACTGTGAAACATCAGTCTGCTTGTGTAATCTAATTGCAGTTGCCTGCCTGCCAGCGTGTGTGCCAGGCTTACAGCGTATACTGTGCCCACTTGCCCAGTGCCACCACTCATATCTGGTGTAACAGTAGTGTAAATTTAAAAAAAAAAAAAACTTTTTTGACTGTGAAACATCAGTCTGCTTGTGTAATCTAATTGCAGTTGCCTGCCTGCCAACGTGTGTGTCAGGCTCACAGCGTATACTGTGCCCACTTGCCCAGTGCCACCACTCATATCTGGTTTAACAGTAGTGTAAATTTAAAAAAAAAAAACATTTTTGACTGTGAAACATCAGTCTGCTTGTGTAATCTAATTGCAGTTGCCTGCCTGCCAGTGTGTGTGTCAGGCTCACAGCGTATACTGTGCCCACTTGCCCAGTGCCACCACTCATATCTTGTTTAATAGTAGTGTAAGTGTACATTTAAAAAAAAAAAAAACTTTTTGGACTGTGAAACATCAGTCTGCTTTTTTGTGTCAGGCTCACAGCGTATACTGTGCCCACTTGCCCAGTGGCACCACTCATATCTTGTTTAATAGTAGTGTAAGTGTACATTTAAAAAAAAAAATAACTTTTTGGACTGTGAAACATCAGTCTGCTTTTTTGTGTCAGGCTCACAGCGTATACTGTGCCCACTGTGCCCACTTGCCCAGTGCCACCACTCATATCTTGTTTAATAGTAGTGTAAGTGTACATTTAAAAAAAAAAAACTTTTTGGACTGTGAAACATCAGTCTGCTTTTTTGTGTAAGGCTCACAGCGTATATTGTGCCCACTTGCCCAGTGGCACCACTCATGTCTTGTTTAATAGTAGTGTAAGTGTACATTTAAAAAAAAAAAAAAACTTTTTGGACTGAGGACCGATCAAGCATCTTTTTCCATCTCCCGGTTCCTAAAATCCATGCCATATACACGTCCCCTGATAGGGGATGTAACAGGGATTAAAATGATAGGAATAGTACTACTTAACACACCACTCATATCTGGTGGCACAGTAGATTGCACGCGCAGTGCCCCAAATTTGAAGTAGGAGGACCGACCAAGCATCTTTTTCCATCTCCCGGTTCCTAAAATCCATGCCATATACACGACCCCTGATAGGGGACGTAACAGGGATTAAAATGATAGGAATAGTACTACTTAACACACCACTCATATCTGGTGGCACAGTAGATTGCACGCGCAGTGCCCCAAATTTGAAGTAGGAGGACCGACCAAGCATCTTTTTCCATCTCCCGGTTCCTAAAATAAATGCCATATACATGTCCCCTGATAGGGTATGTAACAGGGATTAAAATGATAGGAATAGTATTACTTAACACACCTTATAATAATGCAGAGAGAGGCAACGCAGAGAGAGGAGTCTGAAGAAGAGGAGTCAGAGGAGGAAGGTGGCTTTGAGGAGGTGGAAGACCAAACACAGCAGGCGTCCCAGGGGGCTTGTTGTCACCTTTCGGGGACCCTTGGTGTTGTACGTGGCTGTGTGGAGGAAGAGACCTTCAATGACATCAGTGAGGACAAGGAACAGGACATGGCTAGCTTGGTATCCAACCTTGTGCAAATGGGGAGTTTGCGGTTGTGCAAATGGACTGTTTGCGGTGCGTTAAACGGGGAGTTTGGTCTGTCACTGTGAAGCGGGCGTAACCCTTACACTACCTGATCAATACAACATCATACCTGATGTTTTAAAGCACGTTATTCCAAACAATTTAGGAAAGTTAGGTGATTTATGCCCTTTATGGATTAAAACCAGACTATGCATCAACTATGTAATTTTCCGTGGGAGTTTTGCCATGGATCCCCCTCCGGCATGCCACAGTCCGGGTGTTAGTCCCCTTGAAACAACTTTTCCATCACTATTGTGGCCAGAAAGAGTCCCTGTGGGTTTTAAAATTTGCCTGCCTATTGAAGTCAATGGCGGTTCGCCCAGTTCGCCCGTTCCCGAACTTATGCGGAAGTTCGCGTTCGCGGTTCGCGAATGCAAAATTTTATGTTCACAACTTCACTAGTGGCACGGCACTATATAAATGTAACCATTCAACACAACATCTGTAGTGTCATGCATAAAAAATGTAATCGTTAAATAAAACATGGAAATTAGATGAGTTTAGCCAACTTGTAAAAAATCTTCACAAAAAATTAAATATCATTGGCTGAAACATGTTTCTTGTTTTCAATTGACTTAGTACCAGCTTCAAACGGTACAATGTCAGTTAAAAAATTACTTCAAACAGCACAGTCGAGTTCTTTTGAAAAATCTCACCTGCAAATTTTTATATGTTAAGTGTTTTAGAAATGTATATTTATATATTTGTAAGACTTTTTCTGAATAACTATATTTAAAGTGAGTGACATTTAATTTTATTTAATCTCAATGCCTTTATGTAAATTGTCCTATGATTATGATTTCAAGTGCTCTCTCTCTCTCTCTCTCTCTCTCTCTCTCTCTCTCTCTCTCTATATATATATATATATATATATATATATATATATATATAGCAAGTCAGCAGGTATATGATATGCAAATTGAAAATTCAACTGAAGCACTAAAGTCATTTAATCAATTATTTGTGGATAGCCTGTTTGCTATTATTCTAATAGTCATTTCTCTGTTTTTATAAAAGACTTCAACTGACTTTGGATATGGAAGTCAATTGTTGCATGTACACATGACATGCATTACTAGAGTGGCCAGCTTGGGGATTTTTCTCCAAGCTATTTTACAACAGTTTGTTTAAGTCTGTTTACAGTGGGTAGATACTCACAGCATTATAAATAGACTCCATAGTGTTGGTGAACATAATGTCAAACGTTGATATCCTGTATACACATTGTCTTATAAAAAATGAATTTAGAAAACTATAGGAGTATGAGAGATGGTTTAACAAAGTAGATAAGGGCACAATTATTCCCTATCCTCATTACTTTATGAGGATAACATGTATGCCACTTTTATTTCATTTTAATAAAAAGTGAACTTAAAGATATCTCTATGAGGTCTCATTTGAAAAAGCCAATTGTCTGGAGAACTTTTTTTTTTTTGCTAGAAACACTCAGCTAAAGTCACTTATACTTGACTGCTTGAATTCAGGTTTAAGCCAACAAAAAATGTACTACTTTCAAAATTAAGACCATTTTAACAGGATTATAAAACAACACTTTTTGACCATCTTTGTGTTTTAAAAACTGTTTTTGCACCAAGTTTTTGCAAGTTTCATTTATAACCAATGCCGCTGGCTGCTAAGGAGTTAATTTTAAGGTGGCCCCATTACTTTTAAACAGTTTGCATATGCATAAATATCTCATCCACCATGAAAGATTACTCATTGATGTGTTTAAAACATTGAACTAAACAAAATGATTAACTTATGAACAGTTTATTATATGAGTTTTAAGTTCTTACATTTTCTTTAACCTGGAGTTATAGTTGTGTTGACATAGTTTTCTTTTTTTTAACTGCTTAAACATTGATCAGCTAGTAAATTAATTGTATTTGTATTTTTGGGTAAAAAAAAAAATGTTTTCACAAATGTAATAAGAATGTGTGAATAAACAGCGTTTGAAAATATTAGAACTGATTATGCTATAAAAAAAATCTAAACGCAAAGATTTTTTTGTATAAAATGGCACATTCAGTTTAACAATACTACAAGAAAGCAACGTTTGAAATGTATATGGGAACAAGGGAATAAATGTAAGATTTAATTCTCACACCGTATTCCCTGGTATACTAACCAGACGTGCTAAAATGACAATCTAACAAAAAGAGCGTTGCATTTACAAAGGACAAGTTTCAGCACCTAGGGCTGGACAGCGACTACAAAAAATTCTTCCGTTTCAAAAGTTGTAAGTCTAGAGAAAATCGTTGCTTATATCATCAGTAATTAATATTATGATTTAAAATTAAAAAGTAAAATACGTTTTTAAGAAATGTTTTAAAATTGTATAATTCAAATAACTATTGGGTCGAACACAATGCCTTTAAAAAGTGTATCTAATGTTTTTTTTTGGGGGGGGGGTTGTACAAAATTCACCACTAAAATATATGGAGAAGAATTTTGTATAAAAATAATGTTGATAGAGTTATCTAAAGCAGTGTCATCCACACCTATAAGCGTTATGTAGATTGAGATCTAGACACAGATAAAAGTTGTTGTTTTTTTGTTTGTTCTTTATAATAATTATATATTTGCCTAATTAGAGTTTATATATCTCGTTTATAGAATAAGAAACACGAAATAGCCAGTATTTTGTACGAAAACGCCTTCTGGATTCGACCAGCAATTATAGTTTCCCCTTAGAGTATTATATGTATAGATAAGTGAGTTATAAAATACCTGAGTTGGAATAAGTTACAGATCTTTGTTTACAAATGGAAAATTAATTGGATCGTTATATTAGTTTTACAAGATTCTTAGAGTTATTGATTTCTCCATAATTGCAGACTTCATTTTACCAAATATTATACCACAGAAAAACGAGCTCTGTAAATATTAATTAATTAGAACTTAATTGTTTACAAAGGTTATTGTTTACATTTACATTATCACCAACTCTTTATACTTTTTTAGCTTACTGGATTTATTTAAAGCACAACTTTCCTGCAATGTTTATTTTATGTTTGTTTTAATACCGCTAAGCATTTTAAAACTTTCAAACAAATAGTTATATATACATCTATGAATTCAATATGAATAATATTGAATATCTGATCAGGAAAGAGAATTTCTTGAAAGTGTTTCAGCGATTGGGAATTCTGCTGTGTCCCTATTTATTATTATTCGCAACAGATTTTCCCTTCTCCACCCCAAGCCTCACACTTCAGAGACCAGTAATTAGCACTTGTCATTCGGATAAAAGCGCCTTGTTATAAGGTGACAATAAAGACAATACTCTGCAATTGATCTCTTGCACCTCTTGTTAAATTAACACCGTTATAGTAGAAGATTTGGATCAGAAACTTTAGACCACTAGTATATATATACAGTGTATATATATATATATATATATATATATATATTCATCATTTATTCACATAAGCATTTTATTATCAACGTACAAAGACAATATTTATTGTAAAATTAATAGTTTACTTATCCCTTAGATTAGTTTGACTGTTGGCTCAATATAAACGAATTTATATACGATATATACAGATTGTATCTTGTACATGAAGGGGGAAATAGATATATAACTATAGCAGAAAAGCTAACATGCAAAATTACATTTGAATTATTATTGTTTTTGCTTTGAAATACCCACTGCTAATCCCAGTTGAAATGAAAGTGCTCTCAAATAGTATCTACTTTACATAGTATATGCTCAGCTGTATTGAAAACTCACATATGTGTGGTACCTAGTGTTTAGGGTACACAGTTAATAAATCATCATTAATATGGACTTATAGGAAAGTATATATTTTTGTTTAAGGTTTCTTGTTTTCTACCTAACAATATACGTTCCATTTTCTTTCCACATCAGAATAACCACTTCATTAAATTTACTTAATTAATGTGGCATTAATGCAAATTCAGCGAGATTGATTGTGTAGCCCATCAAAGAAAATATAACTATAATGAAAATGTGTGTATTACTTCTCTATAATTGTGGAGTCCCATCCTGCGAATAAACGTATGCTTTAGATATACAAATCGTCCAAAACTCGCATCTTAGTTGTATTTGATACCGTAGCAAAGTTAGGAATAAGCAGGAAACACGTTTTCTATTTATTGTTTGTTTATTCAAGTTAAATAGAACACTCAAGAAAAATCAAGAATTCATATACACGATTTTATAGAAGTTGATTAAAGATAAACAACAGCTCGGCACTGCAAGTGACTTTATAAAATAATTAGATATGTATATTATGATAAAATCAAGGCTTGTTATAGTTTTGATATACTTTTTTGAAAATTACAAGTAATTTAGTTTGTCTTGGTGACATTTTTTTAAGTGGACATTAAATACAATTTCAAATAAAATAGCTTATCAGATAGTTTATAATTAATATTTATTTGATACATCAATTATCACTTGATCACGTGTTGAATAGGCACAGCTTTTTTATCTGGTGTAAGGTTCTTCTTTTCACTTCGAACTTAACGTTACGAAATTCCAGCGAAGCTTTCTCCTGTGTGTAACGTCCAGTAGTTAGCACTAAAAATAGAGTAATAGCTTTCGTTACATATTTTGCTTGTGAAGGAAAATGAACTTTTTTTTTTTAAGAAAAAGTGAACAAAAAATCTAAACAACATATATCCCAACAACTTTATAGCACATGATTCAGTACTAGTAGCAAACACATTACTACATCTACTTGACATTTTACAAAGATACGCCAGTTTAAATGTAGAAATGAATTACATAATATGGTTTTAAAATAAAAATAAAAACTTAATATTGACTATCTTTCCTAAATTCTTTAATAATGTTGATTTTCTGCAACTGTTATTGTTGTGAGCACTTTAGAAGCCTATATTATGTTGATCAGTATGTAAGGATAAACCCCTTAAAACTAAGTGGTAAATAAATAAAACTAAGTGGTAAATATCTTCGAAAATTAAATTGCATATAACACTAACAGACATATAAATAGCTGCCCTGTGCCCTTCATTAGGCTCCTCACAGTTCACAATAATTTCATAATTTAACCATTACTTACATATAGAGATTTGGTTGTAAAACTCTGTACTGGCATTTTCATACTGTATGGTTCAATAATCCTTATAAAATGTCATCTATATAAGTTATTGTGTCAAAAGCATAGCTTGTTTACTGCCCTCCATAAATGTTCTTTTTGTAATGGTAATCTTTATTTATCCATTTAAATAATGTTATGGACAACAGAAGGAACGCTGAGTGAGAGATAATAATAATATTATAAATTAACAAATTCTATATACACGATTTATCTAAAAATCACAATTTTATCTTCTGCATATGATATCTACATAATGTAGACAAGCAAGGGTTAGCATAAATAAACCTCATATGTTGAAACGTATACAACGAAGTATGCGTGATCACATGACATAGAGAAGCTTCAATTTACAGATTTTGCAGTAATTAAACAAATTATTTGCTCCCCATATTCACTAGGGTTTTATTGTGGACAAGGATGGCTTGATTTGGTTGGTGTATGTATGTATGTATATATATATATATGTGTGTGTGTGTGTGTGTGTGTGTGTGTGTGTGTGTGTGTGTGTGTGTGTGTGTGTGTGTGTGTGTGTGTGTGTGTGTGTGTGTGTGTGTGTGTGTGTGTGTGTGTGTGTGTGTGTGTGTGTGTGTGTGTGTGTGTGTGTGTGTGTGTGTGTGTGTGTGTGTGTCACACCAGAATAAAATTGCTGTATTTTCAACGTTTAAATTTGAATAGGTTAGGACCACAATGTGTAATGGATTCTAGTTGTTCCTACCATAATGAAGTATGACGTAATTCCAGCATTTGCCTGTTAATCATAAAAACAACTACCTTACAATTATCATTCTTAGTTAAGAAAATAATAGACCTCCAGCAAATCCTGAAATTTTTGCTTAATTTATTAAGCAACCTCATATTGGGACGTTTGCGAAATATTTTTTTGCATTCATTATAATAATCTGTTTATAATTTAAGCAAACCAGTATGAAAAACTGTAGATCTAGAATGATGTTCACCCCCTTACATGATGTGCAATGTCAGTTATTACACAAATCATTTGTGAACAACGTTTCGTTCTAAATATTGTTACGTTATCCGCAGAGCATACAAGAACACAATTTGTTTTGCATGACTGTTAGTTAAAACATACTTGCATATGGCATATTGAGTTTTTATTTTAATGAAGGAATAATTCAACATTTATCAAAATGTATTCTCTTTAAATGTTTTCTTATGTTTATAACAATCGTTTATTGTCTGACAAAATACTTATTCATTGCTTGTGTGCTCCCCAAGTGGAGAGACATGATAACAGAAATCAGTCTCACACATCAGCTTATTGAATGAATAAAAAAAATACACGCCAATTAATACAGCTGGAGGTTATACTATTTCTCTGTTTTATATATATGTATATATATATATATATATATATATTAAGTATCATTTCCATGACAAACACACACATACATGTATACATATGTATATATCACCAGTAATTATACAACGTCTTTAAGCAATCCGGATAAGTAATTACACATACAAGATACAGTGCAACCATAAGAGAATGCAAAGTAATAGGGTCAAATTATATGCTTGTCCATCATATCTGTGGTCACTTCTCAATATTCCAACAATTTTGCAAACAATATATCTTAACTATAATGAGTGATAAGGAAATTCTTTTTTGCTGGCTAGAGTTGGGGTTTCGAAATTTCTTATCTGAGACAGATCAAATAAATAATGAAATTAGAGAACACCAAGGACGCAAACAAGGACAAAAAAAAGTTACAATTGCACACATCTATTAAACTTCCGTGTAGCTGCAATGACACTAAATCTTTTAATCTGTTAAGTAATAAATAGTATAGGAACTGAAGTAATTTAATCAGCAGGAAAAGAACTACTCTGGTGTTGATAAACAAACACCCTAAGCAATGCAAAATACATACCATAATATTTACAAGACGAATCTGGTCTTTAGAGGTCTTGAATTCTCTTTTCCAAAGCAGTAAACGTGTTACACCCTACACAAGGCTTGTTTTTTTCGTTCTGGCAAACACGTTTAACCCTAGAAAAACTGTCTAAAATAATCACTTTTAAATTCCACAAAAATTCACCAAATGCTTATAATGCATACACAAATGTTTTGGGATTTCCTAATCAGGTTTAAAAATGATAGTGTTGTGTGAACACAAATTACCTAATTTATCCCATTTCACAAATACCAAGGCATTACAATTGCGCATGCCCCATGGATTTTGTGCAAGAAAAAGATAGGTGTGGAGATTTTTTACATATATGATAATTAAAAATCCTTCGTATTTATTTTTACTCTCTTGCACAAGAGTTAAAATCAGTTTAGCCAAATAGTTTATTTACTTACGTATTTTTTTTAACTATTGCACTTCAATAAAAATAAACCAGAAACCACTGACATTGTAGTACCCTGGGTTGAAAGTGTAATTAGGATCTATATATTTGTGACTGGAGACCATCACTAGATCTGATTGAATGCAGTATTCGGGAATAGTTTGATATTTTCTTTGATATTTTAGGGATATTCTGCATGTGCTACTATATTTGGCAGCATATAACATATAACACTAAAATAAAAATAATTTGGATATTATTGTTCAAAATACTATTTGCAAGGCTGTAAACTCGAGGCAATGAAAGAATAAATTAGTTTAATTGTTATATTAATATTTCTTGGTGTTTTGTTGGGCAGAATCATAGATTTTCCAAAAAACATCAATAAAATATGCATAGAAGAAAGCACAAACCTCACACTTTGATCCGAGTTGTCTATCAATTATACCTATATACCAAACATATAAAAAGAGCATATTATTGTAAATACGTTGTTAAAACCAGTAAGCGTCCTAAATTGAAATCATCCAATGTCTTAATATTTCTAAACTCTTAATTTGACCAAACAATGGTGTTAGATAGAGCTTGGTCG